>NW_017618364.1:1725000-2392500 GCF_001879475.1 Ipomoea nil | reverse complement strand
CGTTTGTTGCTGACTAGCCTACACCTAAGCCCCAAATGAAAAAGAAGAAAAAACGCAAGGCCTCCTATTCTGTTCTTGATAAGTCCCTTGTCTTGTCCATACAGCCTCAATTAGGGGGATTGGGGTGATATTAGAGGTCTCCTTAGTCCTGACGTTCTGACTCTCCCTCCTGACCCTCGGGGTAATATCATCGACCCACCCCTGGATAAGTATTTTGGGGTCCATCTTCTGTCGCTACAGGTTGGGCTGCGGTTCCCCCTTCATAGGTTTGTGATAGATTTTATGAACCACTACGAGATAGCCCCCGGTCAGCTTGTTCCCAATGGTCACCAGGTAATTGCGGGCTTTCTTGCTATATGTAAGGACAAAGGGATAGAACCCACGCTAGATCTTTTCCAGGCTCTTTTCATAGTTGGTAGGGCTTCTCAGGAGGGTAAGGGATTTGTCATGGTTTCGAGCAGGCCGTATTTCAAACTCTTTGAGGACCGTCCTACTTATAACAAGGATTGGAAACCCAAATATGTCTTTGTCACCCTTGTGGGTCATCCGCCTCCCTTTCGTGTCACGTGGGGATCCCATTTACGTTGCCCTCCTACTCCTGACATGAGTCCCTCCCTACGCCGAGATGTAGATGATTTACTAGGGGATGGTCCTTTATCGATCGTTGATTATACTACCGAGTGGAAGCTCGCGGGTTTGGGCTTCGTGAGGGCTCATCCGGCTGTTCTTTACCCACGGGTACTCTTCTGTTACTACTTAGTCTTTATTCATCAACTACTAACTCTAACTTGTCTTCTTTTTATTTCAGGTACCATGTCTTCATCTTCGAGGACGGCTCGATACATGTCGCGATAGGATCCCCCCCCCCCCAAAGAAGAGCAAGGTAGAGAAGGGTAAAGCCGAGGCCATGGAGGTGATGCCGCCTCCGCCGGCACGCACGCCGACTCCATCCAAGGACGTTGAGCGTACGCCTACCTCAACAAAGGTCGCCCAGAGGGTGCGTGTGCCTACTCCAACCAAGGTTGCCGAGGGGGTGCGTGTGCCTACTCCAACCAAGGTTTCCGAGGGGGTGACGCAACCTCCGCCGACTCGTACGCCCACGACCGTTACTTTTTCCCCTCAACCCCCCGAGGTGCAAGGGGATACTTCTATTGAGTCCGGCTCGCGCGTTCGGACTAACTTGATTCGACTGGGAATGGACGTGCCACCCGGAGCGTCGTTAATAAATAAGAGTCTTGATGTGGTTGAGTATGCTGCTCGTATCGCCCCTCCTGCGGACCTGGAACACCTTGTCGCCATGGATGTCAACATGCTGCAAGAGCGTTATCTTAGACATATTTTTGAGGTCAGTTTTCTCATACTTATGTTTTTTCTCTGCCCTGGCCTGTCTTTCTCCGTTTGTTACTTTCAGGCCCTGCTAGAGGGACAGATCATTCATGCCCAACGGCGGCGGGTGACGGACGCGCTCATCGAGGATGTTAAAATTAGGGACGTGGACAACAAGAGCCTGAAGAACCTGCTATCGATCCGGGAAGGGGCTTTGAGCAAGATGGAAGGCGAGCTTGGGGCACTAAGGAAGGAGCACCAAGCGCTGTCGGCCCGGGCGGAGGCTATGAGTAAGATGGAGGGCGAGCTTGAGGCCCTAAGGAAAGAGTACGGAGCGGTTAAACTTGCCCTCGTGAAGGAGCGGGAGGACCACGAGAGGACCCGTGCTGGCCATGCTAACGCCCTCGGTCGGGCTGTGGAGGTCTACAAGAGTTCAGCCGAGTTTAGGGAGGACGCGATGCACTATATGTGCACTCCTGAGGCTATCCGGGAATTCCTCAAAATTGGGGCTGATCAAGAGGCTGAGGCGCAGGTGGCTTTCAACATTGGGCGGTACACGAAGCAACAGGAGATCTTTTCAGTGCTGAGGGAAAAGGTTCCAAATTTTGACCCCGTGTCCCTTGGCTTGCCTGTAATAGAGAAGAATCCGGATCATGATGCTGAGAATGAATCCACTGTTGATGTTACGGACGCTCGTGAGGATTCTTTGGTGGACGAGTTTCGCGGCATCGACACTAGCAACGTCCCCAATGTTCCACTTGATCAGATTATGATTGAGGAGCTCTCGGACCATGAGTAGTTCGTAGTCTTGAGATTTTCCCTTGCTTTCTAGCTATGTCTTTGAACAGTTTGCTTTCTGTGTCTGAATAACTTGCTACTATTTTTAGAATATTCGAAATAAACTAGTTACTTCGGAATAAACATGTTGTTATAATTTTTCTTCTCTTTTTTTTTTTTTTTTTTTTTTTTGCTTGCCGAGACGGACTCGGTTGGTCGAGGCGTGCCTCGGCCAAATTGTGACCGAGGCGTGCACCTTGGCCAGCCCTTGGCCGAGGGCGTGCGCCTCGGCCAACCCGTGGCCGAGGCGTGTGTCTCGGCCAACCTTTGGCCGAGGCATGCCTCGGCCATCCGAGCTTCTTTATTATTATTATTATTATTATTATTATTATTATTATTATTATTATTATTATTATTATTATTATTATTATTATTTACAACACGGGCCTTTCATGAGAACGAGATATTATTTCAGAAAATTTCGTAAAAGATGATAACGCATTTGTTTTAGTAAATAACATGGACAGACCATGAAAGTAAGATATTATTTCCACGAATTTTAGCGTGTAGAGCGGACGGACCGCGATTGCCAAGTACTATTTCCAATGATTGCTACTACTGGATTTTTAAGGAAAGTACTTGATCAAATGTTCCGAGTTCCATACCCGATCGATCATTCTTCCCCCTGTAGTTTTTAACTTGTATGTTCCTGGGCGAACGACTTCCTCCACGGCGTAAGGCCCCTCCCATTTCTTTGCGAATTTTTCCCCTTCAAGGGGTTGGCTGGCTTCCCTTCTTCGCAACACAAGGTCGCCGACCTGGAAGTACCGGGGTCGGACTTTTGCGTCATGGTAGGACTTTAGCTGACGACCGTAGTTCTCCATCTTGCAGAATGCCGCTTCTCTTTTTTCATCCAAGAAGTTCAGATCCACCCTTTGGTGGAGTTCATTTTGTTCTGACTCGAACTCCTCCACCCTTCTACTAGGTATGATTACTTCCACCGGGGCCCGAGCTTCAAATCCATAGGCGAGTGTGAACGGGGTTTCCCCGGTGGCCCTTCTTGGTGTCGTGCGATAGGCCAAGAGGATGTCGTCGAGTTCTTCCACCCAGGCTCTGCCAGCTTCTAGCTTTTTCTTGAGGCCGTCGAGGATGGTTCTATTCGCATTCTCCACTTGCCCATTCGCCTGAGGATAAGATACCGCCACCCGGCTATGTTTAACGCCCCATCCTGCTAAGAATTCTGAAAATTCTCGTGCCTCGAACTGACGGCCATTGTCTGTGATTACCTAGAGAGGGATACCGAAACGATACAAGATGTTTTTCTCGACAAACCTTTTGCACCTTGCTGCGGTGATGCTCGCCAGGGGCTCGGCCTCTACCCATTTCGTGAAATAGTCGACGGCCACAATGATGTACTTCCTGTTTCCAGTCCCCGTGGGAAGGGCCCCTACCAGGTCAATTCCCCATCTCGAAAAAGGAATCGCGGTGCTTACCGGGGTGTAGTTCGTCGCAGGTCGACCCGGCAGTGCTTGGAATTCTTGGCACTTGGGACATCGCTTTGTATACTCGGCGCAGTCCCTCAGCATTTTGGGCCAAAAATACCCTTGTAACATGATGCGGCGTGCGATGGTGTACGCCCCTTGGTGCGCGGAGCATACCCCATCATGGACCTCTTTTATCACCAACTTTGCTTCATCTGGATATTGACACCTCAGTAACGTGCCATTGTAGGAGCGTTTGTACAGTTTATCGCCCGAGACAACGTAGCTGGGTGCCCGTAACTTCGTTACCTTTGCGGTCTGCCTCGTCTAGCGGTAGGGTGCCATCTGCCTTGTATCGTTTGATATGATCAATCCAACATGGCTCCCTAGTCTGCACAGGGAAGACCCACGAAACGTCGATACTTGAAGTCTCGAGGTCTTCCAGTCGAGCGATCTTCCTAATGTGGTTGGGGACTCCGGTACTTAGCTTTGAGAGCATGTCGGCGTCGGCGTTCTGCTCTCTCGGTACCTGGTGTATCTCGTATCCCTCAAACTCGCGCAGGGTTCTCAACACCGCGTCTCTGTATTTCTGCATGCTTCCTTCGTTGGCTTCTTACTCCCCAGACACCTGGCTGACTACCAGCTTGGAATCGCATCGAATTCGGACCTTCTCAGCTCGTAGTCCCGCCGCCAATCGCAGTCCATTGAGAAGGGCCTCGTACTCGGCCTCATTGTTAGATAATTTGAAGTGGAATCGGATGGCATAGTAGGCGCGGAACCCCTCCGGAGTGACGAGTACTACGCCACCGCCGCAACCTTTGCTGTTCGAAGAGCCGTCTGTGGACAAGGTCCACCACCCTCCATCTTCAGTTTCTACCTGGTCCGTCACTTCCCGAGCTGTGCACTCCACTATAAAGTCTGCAAGAGCTTGACCTTTGATGGCGGGCCTTGGTTGAAATCTATGTCAAACTGACTGAGGTGCATGGCCCACCATGCCATCCTGGCGGAGCTGTTAGTATTCCGGAGGAAGCTCCCCAACGGCTGGTGTGAGAGTACGTGGATGGGGTGAGCTTGGAAGTAGTGAGCCAACCTTTTTGATGAAGTGACTATGGCAAATACTGTCTTCTCCAACACGCTGTATCGGAGCTCTGCGTCGTGTAGGGCGTTGCTTACATAGTAGATGGGACGCTGAGTCCCTCCTTCTTCTTTGACCAACACGGAGCTGATCGCACCCTGTGACACGCCCAAGTACAAAATTAGGGCTTCACCTGCCTCTGGCTTTGCAAGCAGGGGCGGGGACAACAAGTATTTTTTCAACTCCTCGAAGGCCTTTTGACAGTCTGGCGTCCACTCGAACCCTTTGCTCTTTTTCAAGATTTGGAAGAAGGGGAGGGAACGTTCAGCCGATTTAGATAGAAAATGGCCTAAGGCCGCCAGACGCCCGTTGAGTCTCTGGACTTCCTTTATGGACCGCGGAGGCTCCCTGTCAAGGATAGTCCTTAATTTTTCTAGATTTGGCTCAATGCCGTTCCTAGTGACCATGAAGCCCAAAAATTTGCCCCCATCAACGGCGAAGGTGCATTTTTTTGGGTTCAAGCGCAAATTAAATTTCTTCATAATGAAAAATACCTCGCTGAGATCCTCGGCATGGGAGGTGGCCTTGCAACTTTTGACGATTATGTCGTCCACGTATGCTTCCATGTTTTCTCCCAGTACTGTCTTGAACAGCTTTGCCACCATGCGAGTGTATGTGGCCCCGACATTCTTCAATCCGAACGGCATGACCAAGTAGCAGAATATCCCCTCGGGAGTGGTGAAGGCAGTCTTCTCGGCGTCCTCCTCATGCATGGATATTTGATGGTACCCACGGAAGGCGTCCATGAAGCTCATGAGTTCACACCCTGCCGTCTCATCCACCAATTGATCTATATTGGGTAGTGGAAAACGGTCCATAGGGCATGCCCTATTGAGGTCCGTGTAGTCTACGCACATCCTCCACGTTGATCCTTTGGGAGCCAAGACTACGTTGCTCAGCCACTGTGGGTAGTAAATCTCCTTGATGTGCCCTACGTTGAGTAATGCGGTCACCTCCTTTTTCACGAACTCTCTTCGTTCTGCCGACATATACCTTTTTCGCTGATGCACTGGTTTTCCGTTGGGGTCGACTGCGAGCTTGTGGGTTATGATCCTTCGATCTATGCCCGGCATGTCCTCTGGCCCCCATGCGAACACCGTGTGAGAACGGCGGATTACATCCACTATCTGGACTCTTAGCTCTGGGCTTAAGCCTGTGCCGATCTTCACCACTCGGTCTGGTCTGGAGGGATCCAGAACTATATCTTCCGTCTCTGACACGGGCTCGGCGCGGGGCCAGGCCTCTTCTTCTTTGAAAATTTTCTCGGTGATGATTGGGGCAGGGGACGCCATCATGTGCCGAGCGTTCTTGTCCACCCTGGATGGAACGGCCCAAGATTGGTTCAACACCATCCCGGACGGGTCGATCCAAAATTTTGGAGAGTTGTCCAAAAGCTTCCTGACATACTTCTCTGGTAGCATACCGCGTAAGAAACCGTTCTCTCACCTCTGTGTAGTAAAGCAAGATAGAGGCGAGAGCCTCAAAGACTTCCTGATCAAGTGGCAAAAGGAAGTCAATAATGTCTACGACTTCGACTCCAAGGCGGCGATCCCGATATTAATCCACGCCTTGAGATCGGGGTATTTTCACAAGCAGCTGAACGCCCACCACCCCCGTTCTTACGAAGATTTGATGAGGACGGCTAGCCGCTATGCCGAAGCAGAGGACGTCGGCAGGAAAACGAAAGATGAGGAAGACGGCAGGAAAAACGGGAAACCTGGGAAAGCTGGTCCGTCCAGCCAGGCACCACGTTCGAACCACCCGGCCGTAGGGAAGGGTCGGGACCATGAACGGCCTCTCCTGGTTCCCCTGCGTAACCTAACTCCTCTTACCTATCCCGTCAGCATCATCCTAAAACAGGCTGAGGAGATGGGAATAGTCGAGTTCCCACCAGAGTGCATGAAGGTCTCCCCAAAAGGAGACCAAGCAAAGTACTGGGTGGAGGAACTCGACGGCATCCTCTGGGCCTATCGCACGACACCAAGAAGGGCCACCGGGAAAACCCCATTCGCACTCGCCTATGGATTCGAAGCTCGGGCCCCGGTGGAAGTAATCATACCTAGTAGAAGGGTGGAGGAGTTCGAGTCAGAACAAAATGAACTCCACCAAAGGGTGGATCTGAACTTCTTGGATGAAAAAAGAGAAGCGGCATTCTGCAAGATGGAGAACTACGGTCGTCAGCTAAAGTCCTACCATGACGCAAAAGTCCGACCCCGGTACTTCCAGGTCGGCGACCTTGTGTTGCGAAGAAGGGAAGCCAGCCAACCCCTTGAATGGGGAAAATTCGCAAAGAAGTGGGAGGGGCCTTACGCCATGGAGGAATTCGTTCGCCCAGGAACATACAAGTTAAAAACTACAGGGGGAAGAATGATCGATCGGGTATGGAACTCGGAACATTTGATCAAGTACTTTCCTTAAAAATCCAGTAGTAGCAATCATTGGAAATAGTACTTGGCAATCGCGGTCCGTCCGCTCTACACGCTAAAATTCTTGAAAATAATATATTACTTTCATGGTCCGTCCATGTTATTTACTAAAACAAATGCGTTATTATCTTTTACGAAATTTTCTGAAATAATATCTCGTTCTCATGAAAGGCCCGTGTTGTAAAATAATAATAATAATAATAATAATAATAATAATAATAATAAAGAATGCCTCGGCCAAAGGTTGGCCGAGATGCACGCCTCGGTCACAATTTGGCCGAGGCACGCCTCGACCAACCGAGTCCGTCTCGGCAAGCAAAAAAAAAAAAAAAAAAAAAAAAAGAGAAGAAAAATTATAACAACATGTTTATTCCGAAGTAACTAGTTTATTTCGAATATTCTAAAAATAGTAGCAAGTTATTCAGACACAGAAAGCAAACTGTTCAAAGACATAGCTAGAAAGCAAGGGAAAATCTCAAGACTACGAACTACTTATGGTCCGAGAGCTCCTCAATCATAATCTGATCAAGTGGAACATTGGGGACGTTGCTAGTGTCGATGCCGCGAAACTCGTCCACCAAAGAATCCTCACGAGCGTCCGTAACATCAACAATGGATTCATTCTCAGCATCAGGATCCAGATTCTTCTCTTTTACAGGCAAGCCAAGGGACACGGGGTCAAAATTTGGAACCTTCTCCCTCAGCACTGAAAAGATCTCCTGTTGCTTCGTGTACTGCCCAATGTTAAAAGCCACCTGCGCCTCAGCCTCTTGATCAGCCCCAATTTTGAGGAATTCCCGGATAGCCTCAGGAGTGCACATATAGTGCATCGCGTCCTCCCTAAACTCGGCTGAACTCTTGTAGACCTCCACAGCCCGACCGAGGGCGTCAGCATGGCCAGCACGGGTCCTCTCGTGGTCCTCCAGCTCCTTCACGAGGGCAAGTTTAACCGCTCCGTACTCTTTCCTTAGGGCCTCAAGCTTGCCCTCCATCTTACTCATAGCCTCCGCCCGGGCCGACAGCGCTTGGTGCTCCTTCCTTAGTGCCCCAAGCTCGCCTTCCATCTTGCTCAAAGCCCCTTCCCGGATCGATAGCAGGTTTTTCAGGCTCTTGTTGTCCACGCCCCTAATTTTAACATCCTCGATGAGCGCGTCCGTCACCCGCCGCCGTTGGGCATGAATGATCTGTCCCTCTAGCAGGGCCTGAAAGTAACAAACGGAGTAAGACAGGCCAGGGCAGAGAAAAAACATAAGTATGAGAAAACTGACCTCAAAAATATGTCTAAGATAACGCTCTTGCAGCATGTTGACATCCATGGCGACAAGGTGTTCCAGGTCCGCAGGAGGGGCGATACGAGCAGCATACTCAACCACATCAAGACTCTTATTTATTAACGACGCTCCGGGTGGCACGTCCATTCCCAGTCGAATCAAGTTAGTCCGAACGCGCGAGCCAGACTCAGTAAAAGTATCCCCTTGCACCTCGGGGGGTTGAGGGGAAAAAGTAACGGCCGTGGGCGTACGAGTCGGCAGAGGCTGCGTCACCCCCTCGGAAACCTTGGTTGGAGTAGGCACACGCACCCCCTCGACAACCTTGGTTGGAGTAGGCACACACACCCTCTGGGCGACCTTTGTTGAGGTAGGCGTACGCTCAACGTCCTTGGATGGAGTCGGCGTGCGTGCCGGCGGAGGCGGCATCACCTCCATGGCCTCGGGTTTACCCTTCTCTACCTTGCTCTTCTTTGGGGGGGGGGGGGGGGGGATCTTGTCGCGACATGTATCGAGCCGTCCTCGAAGTTGAAGACATGGTACCTGAAATAAAAAGAAGACAAGTTAGAGTTAGTAGTTGATGAATAAAGACTAAGTAGTAACAAAAGAGTACCCGTGGGTGAAAGAACAGCTAGATGAGCCCTCACGAAGCCCAAACCCGCGAGCTTCCACTCGGTAGTATAATCAACGATCGATAAAGGACCATCCCCTAGTAAATCATCTACATCTCGGCGTAGGGAGGGACTCATGTCAGGAGTAGGAGGGCAACGTAAATGGGATCCCCACGTGACACGAAAGGGAGGCGGATGACCCACAAGGGTGACAAAGACATATTTGGGTTTCCAATCCTTGTTATAAGTAGGACGGTCCTCAAAGAGTTTGAAATGCGGCCTGCTCGAAACCATGACAAATCCCTTACCCTCCTGAGAAGCCCTACCAACTATGAAAAGAGCCTGGAAAAGATCTAGCGTGGGTTCTATCCCTTTATCCTTACATATAGCAAGAAAGCCCGCAATTACATGGTGACCATTGGGAACAAGCTGACCGGGGGCTATCTCGTAGAGGTTCATAAAATTTATCACAAACCTATGAAGGGGAAACCGCAGCCCAACCTGTAGCAACAGAAGATGGACCCCAAAATACTTATCCAGGGGTGGGTCAGTGATATTACCCCGAGGGTCAGGAGGGAGAGTCAGAACGTCTGGACTAAGGAGACCTCTAATATCATCCCAATCCCGTCCCCCTAATTGAGGCTGTATGGACAAGACAAGGGACTTATCAAGAACAGAATAGGAGGCCTTGCATTTTTTCTTATTTTTTCATTTGGGGCTTAGGTGTAGGCGAGTCAGCAACAAACGGAAGAGGGGGAAAATTTTCAAAAAGAGGGGAATCATCAAGAAGGTATTCCTCATCAAAATCAAGTTCTCCAACATCAATCAAAGGGGTGACATCCATTATGAAGCAAAAGACACTAACCTCACATCGGTTACAGATAAGCTCGCAAGACTTGGGTACAAAAACTGCCTGTCAGGAAAAGAGCGTGTCAAAAAAAAATAAAATAGAATAAAATAAAATAATGGCTGAGGCAGCGCCTCAGCCAAGGCCGAGGCACACGCCTCGGCCACAAGCCGAAAAAAAAAAAAAAGAGGGCTGAGGCCGCGCCTCAGCCTCTTGGTCGAGGCCGCGCCTTAGCCAAGGCCGAGGCACACGCCTCGGCCTCGTGGTCGAGGCGACGCCTCGGCCAAGTGGCTGAGGCGACGCCTCGGCCACAAGCCGATAAAAAAAAAATATGCAGGACATGTATACTCATATATACATAAATACATTGTAAAATAAATTACAAAATAATAATGATAGCGGAGACTTACAGAGTTGTGGCAGAAAGTTGTTGAAGAAGTGCTCTCAAACTGCTCAGAGAGACAGGGGTTTATATTGGAGATGAGCTTGAGATAAAAAAGTTAAGTGAAGCAGGAAAGGATTGGGAAAGCACTAATCAGGGATTTGGAAGGCAAGTTAGGGATTTGGAAAACAAAACCAAATATCTTAAATCAAGCAGAATTCTACACAGGATCAAATAAAATATCCTAAATAAAGAGGATTCTACACAAGATCAAAATAGATTCAGCTTTACTCCCAAGTCAAACTCAAACACATCCGTTGACTCAGGAGTAGGGGGGACTGGTGACAGGATAATAGGGCTGGCACCCGACCCGGATCACAAATGGGCATTGACTCAGCATCGCATGGGAACCCAACGGGCAGAACTCCAACGGTTAGGAATTCCAACAGGTGCCACCTTACTATCATTGAAGCCCCCATTAATGAGAGAGAATTAAAGGCTAAGCTCCCCATTTATGTCCCATGTTGTTACCGTTAGGACTCTAAGTATAAATGGGGCTCTCCTCAGCCAGCAGAGGACACACTGTATTTTCCATACTGAAACTAAGGCAATACAACTATTGTTACTCTCTTATAACGTTATTATAGTATTATTATCGCCGGTAACATTATTACCCTGCCGAGGCGTGTGCCTCGGCCTTGGCTGAGGCGCGGCCAGCGGCCCCCCCCCCCCCCCCCCCCTTTTTTTTTTTTTTTTTTTTATCGGCTTGTGGCTGAGGCGCGGCCCCGGCCATCTGGTCGAGGCGACCCGAGGCGTCGCCAATATGGAAAATACAGTGTGTCCTCTGCTAGCTGAGGAGAGCCCCATTTATACTTAGAGTCCTAACGGTAACAACATGGGACATAAATGGGGAGCCTAGCCTTTAATTTTCTCTCATTAATGGGGGCTTCAATGATAGTAAGGTGGCACCTGTTGGAATTCCTAACCGTTGGAGTTCTGCCCGTTGGGTTCCCATGCGATGCTGAGTCAATGCCCATTTGTGATCCGGGTCGGGTGCCAGGCATATTATCTTGTCAGTGGTGTTAACGGCGCGGGTTTGGTTAGATTATGAATTTTCTGTTATGAGATTATGAATGTACTAGAAATTCATAATCTCATAACAGAAAATTCATAATCGCATAAAAGAAAAACATTTATTAAATTATGAATTTTCTGTTATGAGATTATGAATTTACTGTAAATTCATAATCTCATAACAGAAAATTCATAATCTCATAACAGAAAATCCATAATCTCATAATATAAAATTCATAATCTCATAAAAGAAATATTTATAAATCCATGCAATTATGAATGTGCAGGCATGGATTTATGAATGTGCAGTTATGAAATTATGAATTTTCTTTTTATGAGATTATGTTGAAGAAGCTTGCGCGAAGAGGAAGTGAAACCGCAAAATGTGAAAATGAAGAAGAAAAGTCGCACGGTTAATTAAAGAAAAAAAATTAACGGTGCACTGTTACCGTTGGGACCGTATTCATCATGAATGATGAACACGGTTGCATGGCATAACGATCGCACAGTAACAACATAGTCCACAAATAATTTTCAATCAATTAAAGCCCATGAAGATTTTGTATGAAATCCATACATTTGCCTGTAATCCATACTTTTGGTTGAATGTAATTTGGTTGTAATTGAATTGTAATTCAATGAAGGCCCTAATTACAATGTTTGGTTGGAGAGAATTGCAAGTAATTCAATAAAATCCTTCAATTCTCATCTCCAATAAGTATATTCATCCATACCAAACAATGTAATTTGAATTCCTACATTATTCCAACCTTATTCTTTTCCCAAATTGCAATTCCTTTCCTTCCTAATTCCTTCGTCCCATCCAAACACCCCCTTAGATTCTATAAATGAGAAAGTGTAGGGCTAATTGAATTTTGTTTTCTATTGGGCTATAATGTTTTTTAGGAATAAGGGTCAAATAGGCCATCGAACTACACACCAAAATATAAATAGGCCATTGAACTCAAAAATATGCAATTGGGTCCCCAAACTAACTAATTTCATGCAATTAATTCAATTGGCATGTTTTTCAGGTTTATACCAGGTCACCAAAAATTTAAAATATTTTTTTTAAATAATTGTTTAAAATTAGAAGAAAAAAAAATGTCGCTGCCGGAGAGCAGTTATCGGCGACCTATCTTCATGGCGAGCAAGCAAATCGGCAGCAATGAGGGTTTTCTCCAGCGAGCTGTGGCTTCAGCAGCTGAGCAGCAACGACCGTCAGCCTCTCCTCTCTTTTTCTCGGCAGTGCAGACCATCAGCGCTTCCAAAATGTTATAGAACCTAAATCTAAGTCTAATCTAACCCTAAAATATGGAAGGAATGAGTAGAAAATGTCTAGGGTTCAAACATTGTCCAAAACCGAGTTGAAAATGCTGATCGAAACGGACTTAAATAGGGGTAGAGCACGGGTGGAACGGCCATAGGCACGACCATGCCACTGGCCGTGTCTTAAAACTGCAATTCTGGGCAGGTTTCTGGAAATTGCACACGGCCTTAGGCTAGCCGTGTACTTGACTGTGTCGTTTGACCTTCAAAACTTCAGATTTTGGACCTATGGTCTTCAGTCTTCACAAAATTTGTATCACTTCGAGTCTTTTTTCCAATGGCGCAAGAATCACTTTATTTGGACATTCCTAGGCCGAAATATGACAAAAATACTGAAAAGTGGTCGAAATGAGCGAAAATTGCAATGCCTTGATTTTTTGCTCCTCTTTTGTTTTGCTTTGCCCAAATGACCAAAATCATTGAAAACACCACTCTTAGGCTCTCTTGGAAGTGTTGCATCCATCTCCATAGCATTCCCTTGGCTCCCATTGACTCCTAATGCATCCAAAACGCTCCATTTGACTCCAATGCCCACCAAAATGCATGAAAATATTCATCTTTGCATCTAAAGCTTTCCAAACCAAACTCCTTGCAAAATAACACAATTTAGTCATAATCTCATGAAATTTGGAATGATCTATAAGAAAAATGGCTTAGTAAAATGAGGAAAAATATAGACAAATAAGCACTTATCAAGAAACGATATTTTAAATCTGTCCAAACTGAGGCAGCAGCTAGGGCATATAAAACTGTGTGAGCAAGGGATGAATGAATTGAATTAAGGAGCCAGGACATCACCATATTATTTACTTGGTTCACGAGCATGATCGGGATGGGTAGAATCTGGCATGGGAAGGGAGCCATCAACAAAACATAATTTATTGCGGCCTTTCAACGCCATAGTGATTGCCTGAGCCCATGGATTGTAGTTTTCAATGCCGGTAAGAATGCTGCCAACGAGAGTGGTGCCTATACCATCAGAAGAATGGAGATAATAGGGACTCTTGGCATCAAAAGGACTAGTGTGTTGTTGTGATTGTTTAGCATAAATTGAGTCATCATGGGTATTAACGGTGATGATGGGATTTGTCTGCTGGTTTGAAGAATCTGTTGGTGAAGGGGTGGTAATTGACGTAAAGTGATATGGCCAAAAGAGAGATTGCACCAGAAAGATAAATTAACAGGGAGAGAAAAATAATTCTACTAATACCATGTAAGGAGATGATGATATAAACTACAAAGCATAGTTGCAAAGAAAGAGTAGGAAAATATATATTGCATATATGAATTGTGTATCAAAGGAGAATACAATGTGTATATATATACAACTATACTAACGGTCAAAAAAATGTGAAAAAGGTAAGAGAACCAATCATCTAGGAATTTACTTAAACATCCTAAGAATATAGAAATAATTATGAATATGATATTCTAGAAGATATGTAATATAAATATAGAAAAAAAAAACCATGTGGAAAAAACATAGTCAAGGAAAAGAATACATAATGTATTTCTAAACATGTGTTATACGAGTTGCCTCATTAAAAACCTTAGGCTAAGAAAAATTCAATGGGAGTACAACCATAAACCTTTAGGGCATAGTCTTCAAGATAACCAATTATAAACCTTTAGCATATAATCTTCAGAATTTTTGGGATTTGTCTATTTAAGTATTTATTTGCACCTTTCTCCTTTTGAACATTACTATACCATACTCACGCCTTGTTAAAAACCTCACTAGAAAAATCCAGTAAAAAAAATTTAGTTGAAGAAAAGAGTACATGATGTATGTGTATTATTGGTTTAGATTAATTGTCTCATTAAAACCCTTAGATTAAGAAAAAAATCCCTTTGGGGGGAAAACTTAACTAAGGGAAAATGAGTATTTGGTTTTCAAGACCCAATCTTCAGGACCGATTCACGTAAGATGATACTCCCCCTGAAGATAATAATCTTCAAATCTCATACGAAAAATATATTTCCAAAAAGTTTAGAAAATTGATTTTGTGAATAAATATATTAGATTGTTACAAGTGAATATTCTATATAATAATTGTGTGACTCTTCTGGAGGTCACATGGATTGAACCATGACACTATATATGTGTGTTTTGTAAAAATAGTCAATACTCAAATAGCCTATCAATATCATATATTAGCTATCTTAGTAACCTATCAAAAATCATATCTTGATTTCTTGTATAAATGTCAAAATATTTGGTAACTCACATGAAATAATGGACTTCCAGTCCCAAAATATCCGCATTATTCTCTTCGAGTCTAAATGGTTGATTATCTATTTCAGGAGATTGAACAACCATTGATGTGAGAAGTAAATGATGCTTATCCATATAACACATCTCCAAGACGTCTTTCAACGTAAGCTAACTTGTTTAAATACTTGATTTTCCCAAAGTCTTTCATTTCAAAACATACACCACCTTTAGACCTAAGTTAATATCATCAAGTTATTTATGTGTTTCAATAATATTTATACCACCAAAATATACTAAGATAATAAATAAATAACTTCATTAGCAACTCTAATGAACACATAATGACACATATTCATATTTACACATTCCTACTTCAAGAGGAAATTATTTAGTCAATTGTTTACTATTTCAAGTCAAATAAAGCCTTTTTAATTCAACAATATACATGTTGCTCTCTCATTTTGAGAACTTTAAATTTATTACTGGTTTTTTCAAATAAATATTAGCTGCATATCTAAATTTGTTATTTATTGCCAATGATATTATGTAGCGAAACATAATGTCATCTATTGTGGGAGAATGTATATATTTGATTAAAATCAATTTTGGGTCTCTGCATGAACCCTTTGGCTACAAACTCGCTTTATATCATATCACCTCGTTATTTTTATTCTCTTTCATACAAACACTCATTTGTAACATGCAGGGTTAACATTCAGTGGTGTATATATTATAAAGAGAATATGTTTATTTTAGCGAGTTGAGCTATACCTTAATTGCTCCGTTATGTATTGAATAGCCAGGGCACTTCTAGTGCCTAGCACCGGATCCAGATTATCAACGAAAGCAATTTGTCAATACAATTGTGTTGTCGACAACTATAATATTTGTATTATAAATTTCTCCATATTCATAAAGTTCATGGCAATCAACCACATTGTTATCATTTCCCAAAAAATAATTTGATCTACTAATTCCGCATCCCGGCATTATGTTTATTTGGTGCACCTATAAATTTAATTAGATTTTCCTGCCTTTTGGACAAATGTCTTGACGAGTGCTCATTTTTCTCTCTCTCGTGATAGGTGAATTGTGTTAGGATGAATCCCGGATTATGTCGTTCTCATGGGATGCCCGCTCGGAGTTACCCCTAAGTTGCTAATTTTGGAAAGTAACGACATCGATAATGTTTGGAAGCATGTCACGCGCACACAATAGAATAATGTCGTAGTGAACTAATGAAATGAATGCTAACAAGTAATGAACAAATGAAAGAAAAGTAGGGTTGAATTGCTTAGTGTGGATGAAGATTCTTAGAGGATCATTTGACATATGGAAAGAGGATACCATTGCTAATTAAGTCTAGGGAGTAGCTTACGTCCTTTCGTAACTTAGAATACTAGGACTGTCTAGATTTCACCTAAACTTTTCCTCGAATACCTTGCCTTCAACTCCTTCCCAACCAAGCCCCGTAGGGTTCCTTGAGTTGGGAAATGTTAAGGATGAGAGCTTGAATTGACCTAGCATAGGAGATGTACAAGATCTATATCTTCAAGGTAAAAAAAAAAAAAAAAAAAAAAAAAACCTCCCCCCTATCTTATTTATTACCTTCTTATCTTTTTGTTTCTAATTTAAATTTATATTTTTAATATTTCAATCATTTTATTACTAGAGTAAACAGTCTATCCTACTATATCTATTTTAGCTAAATGATGGTGTTGAAATTTCTGGAATCAGGGTTGCATTCTTTCATAATAATGAAAATATTGAACTGAAAGAAATGTTGGTTCGTGGTAGAATAAATAAATGACCCAAGGCGTTGTGTAAGGCTAGAAATTCTGTACCGCATTGTTTCATAATAATGATAGGAAGGAACCGTAAGGTGATTGAAAGTGATGCCAAGAATGTTGCGGGTCGATTAACCAAAGGGAGAGCATAATGGGCATTAATATCTTGGTGAAGTGTGGTTAATCATATATATAGAGCAAAATAAAATAGCTAATGCGATTATACTAAGATTTTTCTCTCAAGTGAGATCGGAGATAGTTTGTCTTATCGGTACGAATTCGTGCTGCTTTGAGTAGATAAGATGTCATTCTTTCTTCTTATTTTGAAGAAAGACATGGAAATCATAAATCAAAACGACAGTATACATGAGTTGGCAAACAAGATTCATGAATCAACATCTCAAAAGACCACAACACAGTTTGATGTCTACAAGTTCAACACCACTATCTTTTTTCTGGTAAGCCAACCACAATAATCACACTATAACTTCTCAGTCTATATATCAGCATATCTTCAACAGTGGGAAGAAGCAATAGAAACAGGTGGCTGACCGACACAACCCAAGTCTATTCGTTTCTAGCCATCTTGCCCATGTAGGTAAAACAAGCCAAGAATGAATTGCCAGAGCAATGCGCCAGAGAAGTCGTCTCTCGTGTAAGAAGGGATGGATTGTCCTAAAATCAAGAAATTATTATTTTGTTAATTAAGGAATAAGCTAATAATGATCTTACTAATAATTATTATTCTAATTATGCTAATAATTATTCATATTATTATTCATTTATTAGGTTGTTTTTATATATAGTAATTAAGTCAATAATTAGACAAATTACTATACATATATTATTCATTAGTAATATTATTGTTCAATTGTTCAAGTATAATAAAAACCATAATTTTAATTGGTAATATAATAAAAACCATAATTGTGACCCACCGTCTTAATAGGTAATATAATAAATACCATCAAAGTGAGTGGGTTCCTTGTGGGCGCAGTGAGCAAAGATCTAGCCTATGTAGTTCATGTTCAGTTGAGTTACCATGATTTACATCCTCCCAAATGCTCGGGTCGGAGTGTGGGGGCGGGGTTCAACCTTTTGGAAGAATATAATAAATACCATAATCATAACCACTTTTAATTTAATTGGTAATATATATAATTCTAAACACAAAATCACATATACAGAAAGTTAAAGAATTAATATTGAAATGTGACTCGCCGTCTTCTGTGACAATCCAGTTTAGCAGAAAAATTAAAAATAAAATAATATAAAAAAGATTCACACAATTAATTTTTTTAATGCTACTGACTCTATTAAATTGTAATTAATTAATAATTAATAATTTTTTTAAAAAAAATAAAAAGATCCATACAATTAATAGTATTACTATTTTCTCACCTTTTACAATTAATAATATATATATATATATATATATATATATATATATATATATATATATATATATATATATATATATATATATATATATATATATACAAAATTGAACGAAAAAAGAAATGAATATATTCATATTTCACCGAAAATATAATCGGCAATTATACTATTATAATTATATTAAATATTAATTATTATTTATGAAGGAAAAGGAAAATGAATATATTAATATTTCACTAGAAATATAATCAACAATTATATTTTTAAAATTATAGTACTTATTAATTATATAGAAATGAATATTAATTTTTTTATGAATCAAAAAGGAAATAAATATTACACACAAAAATCTGTATTAATATTTTGTTACTAATTGGCACAAAAACTAGACCAAACGAAAAAGAAAATTAATATTAAAAATTGAATCGAATTAAAATAATTATAATATGTGCTTAATAAGTAAATAACTAATTGGCTAGACCGAAAGTTAGGTAAAGAAAAAATGAAATGATTATTAAACACGTACCAGATTGTTTTTATGATTAAAAATGAATATTACAAACGTACAATATTGTTTTTATGACTAGAAATGAATATTAATTCTTTTTGTGAAGAAATAGGAATGAAAATAAATATTAATTCTTTTTATGAAGAAAAAGGGAAAGGAATATATTCATATTTTACTGGAAATATAATCGGCAATTATATTTTCATAATTATATTACTTTTTAATTATATGAAAATGAATATTAATTGCTTTTATGAACGAAAAAGGAAATGAATTTTACACACGAAAATCTATTATTAATATTTTGTTACTAATTGGCACGGGAATCATGCCACATGAAAAAAGGGATTTAATATTAAAAATTCATTGAAAATATAACACAGCTTTCCTACGAAAAAATTAGTAACCGCCAAATGAAAAATTATGAAGGACCTCTCAAAGTGAGGGGGGCTCCTTGTGCGCAGTAAGCAAATGTCTAGCTTCTGTGGTTCATGTTCAGTTGGGTTACCATGATTTTCATCTTTCCAAATACTCTGTCGGGTCGGGGTGTTGGGGGCCCTTAGGGTTGGTTCAACCTTTTGGAAGAATGAAAAGTTATGAAGGGTTAGGGTTACGCCGGGGTTCAACCTTTTCGAAGAATGAAAAATTATGAAGGAAAATGAACATTAACTCTTTCTATGAATGAAAAAGGAAATGAATATATCACTATTTCACTTCAACTATAATCGACAATCGACAATTATATTATTATGATTATTAATTTCTTTTATGAACGAAAAAGGAAATGAATTTTACACACGGAAATCTATTATTAATATTTTGTTACTAATTGACACGGGAATCATGCCACATGAAAAAGGGATTTAATATTAAAAATTCATTGAAAATATAACACAGCTTTCCCTACGAAAAAAATTAGTAACCGCTAAATGAAATGTTATGAAGAAAAAAGAAATGAAAATGAATATATCCATATTTCACTTAAAATATAATCGACAATTATATTATTATAATTATTAATTTCTTTTATGAACAAAAAAGAAATGAATTTTACACACAGAAATCTATTATTAATATTCTATTACTAATTGGCACGATAATCATGTCACATGAAAAAGGGATTTAATATTAAAAATTTATAGAAAATATAACACAGTTTTCCCTACGAAAAATTAGTAACCGCCAAATGAAATATTATGAAAACAAAATATGAAGGAAAAAAAATGAAAATGAATATTAACTCTTTCTATGAATGAAAAAGAAAATGAATATATCTATATTTCACTTAAAAAATCGGTATTTAATCATAGTCAATTGTATGTGATTTTTTGCCGAGTCGCCCATCCTGATGGCCTTAAGGTGTTAGCTCTAGACAATTATGGACAAGATTCTGTTGCTACTACCCATGTCGTCTATAAAGAGGGTTTCAATAATGTGTAATTCCAACCAGTGATATATATATATATATATATATATATATATATATATATATATATATATATATATATATATATATATTTTTTTTTTTTTTTTTTTTTTTTTTTTTTTTTTTGCGGAGATGACAAAATTGGTATATATATCTATACAAAAAATATATCTTCCATACAAATAAATTAGGATAGCAAATGATTTCTATAATTGAGTTGCTAGATAACGAGCAAATTTGCCCAACTAATACAAATCCAAAACACTTATATATAAAATCTCTAAAATTTCAATACCGGATACGTACATCTACACATTGGCTATTAATTGAACAATTATTTGTTCCAATTTAAGCAATGATAACACCAATAAATACAATCGATCCAACTCAATTTTTCAATTGCATTATATAATATTCGATATTATAATTTATATAATTGTATATCGATCTAAATATTCTTAAAATTAAATATTATAACAAATTCATTCCATGCATCACACGGGTGAAAATACTAGTTATTATGAAAAAAGGAATAGAAATCAATATTAATTCTTTTTATGAAGGAAAAAAGAAATGAATATATTCAAAAGTAAATGAAATATTAGGAAAAACGACATGAATATATTAATATTTCATTGGAAATATAACACAACTTTTCCTATGAAAAAATTAGTAACTACCAAATGAAATATTAGAAAAAAACATTATGAAGGAAAAAGGAATGAAAATCAATATTAAATTTTTTTATGACGGAAAAAAAATAAATGAATATATTTAAAAGGAAATGAAATATTAGGGAAAACGAAACGAATATAATAATATTTCACTGGAAGGTTAAAGTACCTGATAGGTCCCTGTACTATATCATTTTGTTCATTTTAGTCCCTGTACCTTAATTTTGTTCAATCCAATTCTTGTACTTTAAAATTTAGAACAATTAAGGACAAAATTTAACACCGTTTATTTTTTCCGTTAAGTTTGCCCACATGGCGTTCGATTTGCCATGTCAGATTTTATCCAAAAATAATATTGTTTTATGCCACACCACAAAAGTTGACATGGCAATACCATATCACAAAATTTGACATGGCAAATCAAACGCCACGTGAGCAAACTTAACGAAAAAAATAAACGGTGTTAAGTTTTGTCCTTAATTGTTCTAAATTTTAAAGTACAGGGATTGAATTGAACAAAATTAAGGTACAAGGACTAAAATGAACAAAACGCTACAGTACAAGGACCTAGCAGGTACTTTGACCAAATATATACATAGCTTTCCCTACGAAAAAATTAGTGAGCTAATTAGACCAATTAATACAAATTCTAAACACTAATATATAAAATTTCTAAAGTTTCAGCACCGGATGTGTACATATACACGTTGGCTATTAATTAGACAATTATTTACTCAAATTTAAGCAATGATAATATCATAAAACATAAACGGTTCAACTCAATTCTTCGATCAATTGCACTGTATAATATTCAATTTTATAATTTACACAATTGTATATCGTTCTAAATATTCTAAAAATATTATAACAAATCTATTTCGTGCATCGCGCGAGTGCAAATACTAGTTTAAACATAATCACGTAATAAGTTAGCGTTTATGAAAAATATGTTGGAGCCGTTGGTAGAAAAATAAATAATAATCAAAATAAAAAGATTATTATTTTTCTGGAAAACAAGGGAAGGAAAGATGGAGAATTTTGGCTCGTGTTTGGGTTGGGT
This sequence comes from Ipomoea nil, assembly GCF_001879475.1. Classification (NCBI taxonomy): domain Eukaryota; kingdom Viridiplantae; phylum Streptophyta; class Magnoliopsida; order Solanales; family Convolvulaceae; genus Ipomoea; species Ipomoea nil. The sequence continues at coordinate 2,370,776 of NW_017618364.1, read as the reverse complement.
TGTTGCAAGAGTCAAGTGAGCACTCTTTCCTTAAAACCTTATTTGCCACCTCCCAAAGATGCTAGGAGCGTTGTGGCCTAGGCTTCCCAGGATAAAACTTGCTAGTGATTCAATGTTTGAGCACTCAAACAAGAAATCCGGCAAGCAAGACACGGTTATGAACACAATATGGCTAAAGAAAGAGTAACAGCAGCCATTACCATGGGTTTCAATTAAAAAATAAAGATTGGAATTAATTCCGTAACAGTAGAATTGAACACCCAACGGTCACAGACTGTTTTGTTTCGGCCATGATGGCCACAAGGTTGACTGTTTTGTTTCGGTTTCGGCCATGATGGCCACAAGGTTGAACTGAGGTTGAACTTACAGTGGCACCAGCCAAAATTGGACGACATTCGTGCAGGTGCCGGCGCACACAAGCTCGGGCTTGAATTAAGCCTTTTTTCTATGGGCTTGAAATCAAGCCTTTTTTCTATCTCGTGTAGTTGGAATTTGATTTGCACCCCCTCCCCTCCCCCGCGCGAGAGAGCCTCTATGCTATACAATTCTACAAGCTTTAAAAGAGCTCTTGTATATAAGGGAGGAAAATCTTCATTCCAAAGCAATGTGGGACAAAAAACTCACTTTTTCCCTTCATTTTCCAATTCAAATGGGTCTACTTTGAGAATCAATATCTCATTCACCCATTATCTGTTTTGAGCGTACAATATATCGATCTCTTCGTCTCACTACGAAGAATCCGAATCCACTTTAACCCGACTCAAATCTGAAGTGGACCTCACTGATAATTATACCACAAAATAGCCACTTAACATGCCATTTTAAGCTATTTTTTTCAACAAAATAGCATTGACCAAGGATAACGTATTGCTCCTCCCTACGCACTCGTTCAATGCCCTTTGGTCTAAGAGCCGTGAGCCACGGCAAGAAATATCCGCTTGTTCGTTTTGCCTCATTTTTGCTGTTGGTATATAGAATTCAAATAAAGAATTCAAGAGACAACTCCAGTTAAAAGATCCGAATTGAATAAGCCTTTCCATTTTTGTCTTGAGATATAGGCACCTCACATTCTGCCACTTCTTTTTTTTCAACAATGATACCAGAAGGGCAGAAGATCTGCTTCTTCTCCCACAACAACGCCAATTAGCAGTTCTGGTATTCAATCCAACAATCTCAGCAGTCAAACTGTTCGAAATAGATCGGCGTGGGGGTGGATTTTCTCTACTTTTTTTGTTCACTTATAATGTAGATCAGATCATTTGTACGGATCATCGTTCGTTGGCACCATAGCCATAGCTGTAACCGTAGCCATTTTTGTAAGGGAAAAAACATCGTGCTAATAAGGTGTTTTGAATTTTGATGTTCTTTGTATGATTAATCGTGGGTGAAAATTTTATCACACAATACAAGATAGACAGAGAGAAAAAAAGTGTTTACAAATGTCTTATTCATCTAGTAACTGAATCATTCATACAACATATAGAATCCTGAAAATGAGGAAGACAACTAACCCACTAAGACAATGAGGTAATGGGATAATGGCTACAAACGGTAAAGCCTTCATAACAAAATGTACAAATTTTCAAATTCTCAATATTTGTTTTATTTTTGGTATTTTTCGTGAAAATTAGACTAATATTAAACCTGTTAAACAAATGTATTTATTAGGAAGAGATTATTATATATCCATTATAAAAAATGTTGACTAAACAAAAAAAAAAGGGAAAAAATTGCTGTAATTTTTTTGAATGTTACTGACTCTATTACATTGTAGTATCTGTTGGACACGCTCAGTAAGCGCAGTCCACGCGCCTAGTTGGGCACTAATACTCACTAAAAAAATGTTCATTATTTGATAGAGTCCATATACATAACAAAAATTAAGGTATTTATGCAAAAATTAAAATTACTCTTTCTCTTCCACCTAAAATTATCACCTATAAAAATCTTTCCCAAAAAAAAAAAAAAATCTTTCCAAAAACAACTATTGTAATTTGTAAGATAGAATTTTCATCCCCATGAGTCAACCTTTGACAAATTTTAGATTGTGGCGTGCTTTGCACACCTGCCGTTATTATTTATTACGTCATTACCAACCTATTTTTTTGAACATTTGTCACCTAAAAAAGTGCCTCCCGGTCTCCCACTCTCTTCTATTTCTCTCTATCTCTCTCGCGATGTTAGGGTTCTTCTCGTCTTTCGTCGCCGGCGAATCCCTGTGAAGTGTTTGTATGAGACGTCTTCTTCATTGCTCCGGTTGTTTACTTCGCGGTAATTGTTTCTTGTTTCCTCCTAATTTCACGATTAGGGCTTCATTGACTTTCTCTTGTTTTCCTGTAAAAATATGTTTACTTGCACTTAATTCTCACGATTTCACTGAGCCGCGTGTGATTTATGCCATTTTTGTGTTTTTTCAAGTTTATTTTTCATCTGCTGGTAGTAGTCAATTAGGTGGTGGGAGAAATTGGGTTAAATTTGGATTTAGCTTTAAGCTAAGTTTAAATTGGGTTTTGTTTGGCTGCAGCTTATTGTGAGAGCTTGTTTCTAAGTTATGCACTTTTGCATGCAGATATTACTTGTGCAAAACCGTTGGGGAAGTGATTCACTGAACGTGTTATTTGCTTAATTTTGTTTCCGAGAACTTCGATAATGTGGTGTGTGGTAATTTATGAGCAAATGCGTGTAAAAATTTAGTTTGTGCAGTGATAGTGCATAGAGTATCCGTGTGTTTGCTTACAAGATAAGATCTATCTTCTTTCTTTTCAGCAGTGGCAAATGAGTGGGGTATCAATGGGATACACTCGATCACGACCTTTTAATGGGGAAAATATGCTGAGGAGATGTAGCAATAACACGCAAGCTGATAATGTTATTCTGATAGATGATGATAATGTTATTGTTATTGATTCTCCTGAGTATTTGCACAAAAATGTTCAACTTCCAAGCATGCAGAGTCGTGCCAATAGATGCCCACAGAAGACAGTAATTTTCTTGGATGATGACGAAAACAATGAAAACAACCATTCCACTAGTGGCCGAGAAAGTGACTTTTTAAATAATCCATCATCTAGCCAGAGACCTTTCCCACCGTTTAAGGATGCAAGAAAGACTCCAGATGACAATGGTGATGATTGTCAATTTGTGCGAGAAAATAAAGCTCCGGTAAAGCTATCAAAATGCAAAAGAACTTACTCTGGTAGAGCGTCCTCCCGGAATCGGTATGGTTTGACTTCTGATTCAGAGAGCAGTTCATCTGATTCTGATTCTGATTTTGAGTTGATGGTAGATTCTGTTGGAAAGCTTCAAGAAGAATGGGAGAAAGCTTCCTCAAGGAGGAAATATGATGGTCATAATACTCAATCTGGTGTCAACATATTTGACAATACATCAATGGCTGATTTACAAGCTGAGCATGGCCAAACTGAAGAACATCCTGCTTTTTCTAGTATGGGTAAAGCCAGTAATGAGAAAGAAGATATGTCCCCCTTTGAAAAAGGAGATGAAAGCTCCAGTGCTTCGAGTTCAAGAAATGAAGATGAACAAAACCCTAAAGATTTTTCATCTTTTTATGAAAACTTTGCTGATGATTTGGAAATGGATTTTCAGGATAAGGGGAAAAACCAGTCTGCCGACCCATGTGAAACAAGACCTGTGTCACAACATGGTGTCAAAAACTTCTGTTACACAAAAGATGGTTCATTAGGAAAAGGGGATTGCTTACGTGAAGATCCATGTTCCTCTGGAGCTCAAGACAGTCATGACCAATGTATTTTCACTGAATATGGGAGCCCTTTTCCAGGTCACATGCATTCTATGGACAACTTTAGCCCTTGTCCAGGTCAAACTTCATCTGGTAGAAATTTCTCACCTGGCGTAGGAATTGGCACTGGAAAATGTCATTATCAGGACAATGGTGAAACTCCACTTGAGAAACCATCTAAATCCTGTAAACATCTTGGGCCAGAGGAAGAGACTGTTAGTTCTCCATCTAAGAGTCAGCAGGAGGAAAAATCAGAATACCTATTGCATTCTCATGGCTATGATGATGGACAGAACAATGATAGTAGTATAATTACTGAAAGAGAAAGACTTAAAGAAACTGATGAATACAAGAAGGCGCTAGAGGAAGAACTAGCTTCTAGGCAAAGAGCATTACAGATTCAGGTGTGTCATCTATACTGCTTTATGGTTGTCTTTGGGAATGTGGCCAGTGACTTCTTTCTTTTATATTTCTCATGCATGATAAACCCTCAACCTTTAAAAATGTAATTCGGAATCCTTGAACACAACATATCTGAATGAATAGTGCCTCATGCCTCCTTTCATATATATATTTTGAGTTCAGGGATCCTGAATTACATATCTAAAGTATCAGGGTTTATGATTAAATATCATTAAGTTCTGGACTTCTGGGAGTTCCTGACAGTTTAGCCTTATTTACTTGCCAGCCTTTTTGTTATGCATTTGTCATATAATGTGAGTTTCTTTATTTGTAGGCTGAAGAAGCACAAAATTTGCGGAGGTTGTTGAAGAGAAAGAAAGCTGAACAAATGCGTTTATTAGACATGGAGAGAAGACAAAAACAGCGTGTGGATGAAATGAGAGAGACACAGAAGAAGGTATGCAATTCATAAATTTATTATCTAATAGCACATTCTGCTCCTTTTTTAAAATTATTATTTAATTTCTATTTTGTTTTCTTTCTATCCATACTATGGCTTAATACTTCATCATATATGGTGCTTTTTCTTTTTGTTTGATTAGAGTTGATTGTTGGAACTTTGGTACTAATGTCTGTTAGAAATAGTGTGTGTGTGTGGGGGGGGAATAAGTCTGGTTGGTACTCGGTAGTAAAGAGCCACCACCCATGGGTAATGTCGAACTTGAACTGTATTACGTTTAAAAGAGAAGAATAAGAGATGCAGAATGGTAATTGATTGATTGATTGACTACAAGAGTCCATGTTTTTATAGGCTATGAGAGATACGTAAAGAGTCTAGATTTGTGACTTTTCATTTATCAACATGATAATTCTGTAACTGTCTTAGGACTATCCAATACATAAATGATGAGTTCCATCATAACTAAAATGCAAAAGCCTATCCTTTAAGTGGGGCTTGGATATGGAAATGGGGCGGATGGACTTGGATCACAACTCACAAGGCGGATGTGAATTGCCATCCCTAGGGGATATACACATCATTTTCTAATGCTGATCCATCCCTTTTAATCTCTTTGACAAGTGGCCAATTTTGAAACTAGGCAACAAAAGAGGATTAAATCCGGCCTTTTATATATTTTTCGATCTCTTAACACAATCATTTGCCTTTATGTTATATCTCATCAGGATGAAGAAAATATGAACATGAAGGAGGTGATTCGCAATCAAGTTAGAAGTGAACTGAGTAAACTAGAAACAACATGCAGAGATATGGCTTCTGTGCTGCGGGGTTTGGGAATTTTTGTTGGTAGCAGCCCTTTTCCACAATCAAGTGAGGTATATATGTCTTAAGTTCACTCAGTTTAATTTGTACTCGGACACCTGACAAATTGACTTGTTTAAGGACCGACTTCCTGCTTAATTTAATTTGTTGCTCATTTCTAATCTGACATGGAAGATAATTTCAGGTACGAGCAGCTTACAAAAAGGCCTTACTGACATTCCACCCAGATCGAGCTTCAAGAGATAATATTCGTCAACAGGTTGAAGCTGAGGAAAAATTTAAGCTCATCTCTCGTATGAAGGACAAATTTTTCCCAACCTTATGACACTTAGCAATGGTTTAAAACTAGCAAAATTTTACCATCGGCCCTTTTTTTTTTTTTTTTTTTTTTTTTTTCTTTTTTTTTGGTACAAACCATCGGCCTTGTATTAGCTAGCCTTCTTAGAACCACCTGGGTGGATATACTTATTATATACTCAGTAGTAAAAAGTGTAATTTGTTTGTTTGTTTGGGCTGATTCCTCAATTTTTTCCTGTAGCATAGCTATTCCAGGAATTGATACCAAAATACATTATGTATTTTTTGTTTGTCTACTGAATACACTTCTAAAAAGACTCTTTAAGATTTACAATTTGCAATAAAATGTTGACATAAATTATCCTAATGACCTTCCAATAATTTTATCTTTAGTTATTAAAGAAGAGTATGTTTTGTGTAAGATAGTCTCACATAGTCACATGGGATGTATAATATTTTTTATTACATTTTATCTATAAAGAATTACACAAACTCTAATCAAGTTAGTTTGATTTGATAAGTATAAGGTTTCAAGTTTGAATTTCCAACCTCAAAGACCCCTCACGTCTCGGACCGACAAAGCATGTGGAAAAATGTAAATTATGGTAATTATGTTGAACACATATGAACACAGAGACTAGACATTTGCTTATTGCGCACTCCACATTGTCGCTAATGAGACTCGATTCCGGACCAGTGGGACCAGTGACCAATTGAGCTGCCCATACTACATAGATGCTTTTCATATATGCATGCTTGAACCACTTTCAGTTCAATGAACATCTCATGTTTAAAGATGATATATTAAATTAAATTAAAAGAGATGTTAGTACAATTATTGCAATTTAATATTTGAGTGATATATATAATTCAAGAATTCTACTTAGTTTTTAGATGAAGTCAAGAATGGCATCTTAGATATGATTGTCTTGTAGCTGCAAGTCTGCAACACAAAATTCCCAATCCAGGTTTTAAAAGCTAAGTTCTGCAGATAATCATTTGGGAATTATATATTATTGCAGTTTAATTAACATGATGATGATGATAATCATCATAATTTTCATTTCTTCTTTGCTGGTGTTAGCTGCGGCATGGTTGTGTGAAAAGCTATGGTGGGCTCCTGTTCATATACAAAAGCTGATGAGTTCCCAGGGGATCAAAGGGCCTTCTTACAGATTCCTCCATGGAAACACCAAAGAAATCTCAGAAGCCAGAAGAGGAATCACCAGCAAGCCCATGGAAGACGACTTGTCTCATGACGTATTTCCAAGAATATTACCACACATATATTCCTGGAAAAGGCTATATGGTTGGTTGAATTGGTTATTCATTAGATTAAACTTGTTGGGTTTCCTAGTAATTAAGCTTAAAAATGTTGTTTTGTTGATTTAATGTTTGTGTGTTTTTGAATTGTAGGGGCGAATTTTCTGTACTGGTTAGGGCCACAACCGGAGCTGGTAGTGACTGAAGCAGAACTTGTGAAGGAGATACTGAGTGACAGAAAGGGAGATTACCCAAAAATAGAGCTTCAAGGCTTCAGCAGGAGGCTGCTAGGAGATGGTATTGGATCATCAAAAGGGGAAAAGTGGGCAAGAATGCGAAAACTAGCCAACAATGTCTTCCATGGAGAAAGCCTCAGAGTAAGATCAATTACCTATCATTTCAAGAATTTTAGGTTTTGTGAGGTGTATAGTAGATTGTGGGCAATGACACATGATCCAACTTTCATATCCGCAGTGTAGGAGTTATATCCAATGTGGTGGTAGATTGATGAGTTTCTTGTAAGAGCATCCACACTAGTAGTTATTTAGGAGTTATTTCTACATGAATTCTCTCTACTCAAAGTTAATGGCTGATGTGGGGAGGAGTTATTTCAAAAATATTTCTTATGCAAAGTATGGTATATTTGTGGTCCCAATAAGTAAGAGAAATAATTAAAATATAGTGAGTTAAATGGTGGGTGCATAAAAAACTGAGAAATAACTCAAAATTGATGTGGAGAAGGGTTTTTTGTAATTGAATGAGATGATAGAGGATGATGTGGATGCTGGGACCCACAAATAACTGAGAAATAACCTCAACTGATAAGGATGCTCTAAGCACCATACACTGAGTAGTTATGCTGTGCATCCGTATGCACCATGCATGGTGCATACGGATGTAAAAACGACGTCGTTTTATTAAAAACGCACGTCTCCCATTAAAAAAAAAAATTCAGGTTCGATTCCCAGCAACAACATTATGTTGTTCATTCATTCTGGAATTTTAGTTCATAGATTATGGAATTTTAGTTCATTGATTTTGGAATTATAGTTCATCGATTCTGGAATTGTAGTTCATCGATTCTGAAATTTTAGTTCATAGATTCTGGAATTTTAGTTCATTCATTCTGAAATTTTTAGTTCATAGATTAGATTCTGGAATTTTAGTTCATAGATTCTGGAATTATAGTTCATCGATTCTGGAATTTTAGTTCATATGTTGTTGCTGGGAATCGAACCTGATTTTTTTTTTTTTTTTTTTTTTAAAGGGAGATGCGCGTTTTTAATAAAACGACGTCGTTTTTGCATCCGTATGCACCATGCACAGCATAATTTGCCCCATACACTGGTCCTCCTACTTAATGGGCCTTAAGACACCATCATTTACTTATCTATTATCTTGTTGGCCTGGGTCGGGGTGTTGGGGCTTTGGGGCAACGGAATTTCGTTTTTTTTTTTTTTTTGTGGAATTAAGTTTCTTGCCCGTATGAGCAACTCAATCAGTTCCTGTGTGATAGATTGTAGACAAAAATATATGATCGAGCCTGACCGCTACAGTTTGGGAGATACACCCAATGTGGTGGCCGGCCCGGTTGGCTCCTTGTGGGCATTATGCACTAGTTCTCTCATGCACCCAATGGATTGCTGAGTATCCGTGAATTACCTCTTTACTATCCTGTTAGGCCGGGGTGTTGGGACCCTGGGGCAAGGGAATTTTGCAGACAATAACTTTCAGGTTTCTTGCTCGCACGGACATGTCAGTTCCTAAGTAGTAAATTATGGGCAAGAGCACATGACCGAACCTGACAACCACCTGTGTGAGAGTTACACCTAATGTAATAGACTCCTAGTGGGCACTAGATATTCGTTCTCTCACCTAATTAGTTGTTATGAGTTACTATAATTTATATCTCCACATCTTGGGGTCCAAAAATTTCATCTTTTATGGACAATAATTTTAGGTTTCATAGAAGCATCCTTATTTGGCTATTAGATGAACTGATGTGTCTTACTGCAGGGTATGCTTCCAGCCATGATCGAAAGTGCAGAAACAATGGTGGAGGCATGGAGGGAACACGAAGGGAAAGAGATTGAAGCTTTTGAGGAGTTCAGGCTGTTAACATCAGAAGTGATTTCCAGGACAGCTTTTGGAAGCAATTACTTGGAAGGGAAAAACATATTTGAGATGCTAATAAAGCTAAAAACTTTAGCCTCCAAGAATTTTCTGAATGTTAGGTTTCCAGGGATGAGTAGAATCATGAAGAACAATGATGAACTGGAATCTGAGAAACTTGAGGAAGGTGTCAGAAATGGAATAATTCAGATTATAAAGAAGAGAGAGCAGACAAAAACTGGGGAAGAACAAAAAAGCTCTAGAAGAAGTGATTTTCTTGAGAAACTCTTGGAGGCTAATCATCAAGAAAATGGTGACAACCAAATTTGCATAGAAGCCATGGTTGATGAATGCAAAACATTCTATTTCGCGGGGCACGAAACAACGACGTCTTTGCTTGGATGGGCAACTCTCCTTCTAGCTACACATGAGGACTGGCAAGAGAGAGCAAGGAAAGAGGTTATGGAAGTGTTTGGGCAAGAGAATCCCACCCCTTATGGCATTGCAAGATTGAAAATTGTAAGTACTAAAATTCCATTTTATAGCATAAAAAATAGGAAAATAACACTTTGGAAAATAATCAAGATTAGTGGTTGTAGAATTGTAGTTACTAGAGGCTAAATAGTGAAATTAGAGTGTGGTTTAGGTGCCCGCTCGTGCTTAGCTCAATGTTTCAGTAGGCAATATTTGAGAGACGAGACCAATATTCGAATATCAGCAGTGGCAGTGTGAGAATTATGCCTAAAGTGGACAAATCCCTTGTGCGTACCGGCATTTGACTATGTCTGCTGAATTGAGTCACCGTGATTTACATTCTCCCAAATGTTCTGTTGGATCGGGTGTGAGAGACCTTTGGGGTTGGGGATTCACCCTTTTGGGAGAAGAGTGTGATTTAGGTGGTCTAAAAACACTACTTGTCTTGTTTTGTTGTTGCAGATGAACATGATTCTTGAAGAAACCTTAAGATTATATCCTCCGGCGCCTTACATCAAGAGGAAGGTTGAGAAGAAGAATGTTGTTCTAGGGAACATAACTCTACCGCCTAATATTCATCTCCACATTTCACCTCTGACACTTCAACACGATCATGAGATATGGGGTAAAGATGTTCATAAGTTTAAGCCAGAAAGATTTGCAGAAGGAGTGGTGAAAGCCACAAACAATCATCCAATTGCCTTTCTTCCATTCGGATATGGACCTCGTACTTGTCTGGGCTTAAACTTTGCCATGGCTGAGGCTAAGATTGTTCTCTCTATGATCCTGCAACGCTACTCGTTTGTGCTGTCTTCATCTTATGTTCACTCCCCAGTTCAGCTTTTCACGCTTCGACCAAAACATGGAGTTCAAGTCATCCTCCATAGGATTTGATAATAAAGTCTATTGGCTTGCACCAATAGTTGGTTTCTAGATAATAGATTGTAGGTAAAGGCACATAATCAAACTTGACAATGGCCGTGTAAGTGGTGGGCTCGTAGGTAGTGGTCCTCCCACCTAGAAGTGGAGTCTGATCTATCTTTCCGTTATTTTGTCGGGCTGGAATGTGGAGCTTTATGGATGAAATTTCGCATTTTGTAAGCATGTCTAATGCAGTTTGTAAGCAATAAAATTGTATATGGACATTTCAGTCAAATTAGTTTGTCGCATTATTTTCCCTACGATCGTGTTTTGTCACAATCGTACTCATCCGGTAATCGCCGATCAATCACCGTCGTGTTTCACCGTCGGTTGGCTGTTGTCTATTGCTATCCCACTGGTGGCTCTAACAAAGAGTGGTTATGTGTGCTTCACTATGGAGATTAATAACATCACAGGAGGCTGCGATTTGTTATCGCTTGACGAGGAGGAGACAGGTGCGTTGGAGGCACCAGTTCTCGATCCGGTAAACGTCGATGTCCCTCATTGGGAATTGGTTGGTAGGTTTGTCACTGATCGTGCCATAAAGTTCGATCATATGCAGCAGGTCATAGCCTCGGTGTGGTGGGCGGTCATGGGAATGCGCATCCTGCCTGTCGATGAAAACCTGTTCGTCTTCCAATTTCCCCACCCGAAGGACATGCAGCGGGTCCTTGACGAAGGCCCGTGGCATTTTGAAAACCACACACTCGTGTGTAAACCAGTTCCGCAGGGGCTTCGTCCGGAGGAGGTTTTATTGGATAGGGTTGATTTCTGGGTGCAAGTGCACGATCTTCCCGCAATGTACGCATCAACCGCATTCCTGGAAACAATAGGCAATCACATGGGCCTATTCAAATGTGCTGATCCAAATAATTTCGGGGTTGCATGGCGGAGTTATTTTTGCATCAGAGTATCGTTGAAGGTGACCGAACCGCTAAAGAGGAGATTGAAGCTCCGCCGTCGTGATGGATTGCTGCAATGGGTATCATTCCAGTACGAGAGGCTGAATACTTTTTGTTTTTGTTGTGGGCTAATTGGGCATGATGAACGCTTCTTTCGGAGAGTGTACGAAGAAGGTGTGAAACCTAAGGACTATTCGTATGGTCATTGGATGCGGGCTGGGGCGCGTAGACAGCCCAAGCCGATTGGAGCAAAGTGGTTACTGGCTGATCTTCCAAGCTTGCTAATTGTGTTCCGTCCACGCCCAATGCTGCTTTGTCGAATCCTGAGATCATCGAGGAGCAAACAGTGGTGCAGGGTGAGAATAAACGTAGACGCGAAGGGGAGGGATCAATGTCGCAGTCGGCGGCAGCGGATGTGAATATGGTGGACATTCTGAAGAGTACTATTCCGGCGGGCCTGCGCCCGTCGCCATGAGTTTGTTAAGTTGGAACTGCCGAGGTTTGGGTGGCACTCGGACAGTTCGTGAGCTCTTGGGCATGGTGTCTAAGAAGCGACCCAGTATTGTGTTCTTAATGGAAACGAAAGCTATGACAAATAAAGTGGAGCATGTGCGAATAAAGTTAGGTTATGAAAGTGTTTTTTGTGTAGATCGTGTAGGCCTAAGCGGGGGCTTAGCGCTCGCTGTATTGGAGAGATTCAACCATGGTCTCCTTATTGAGTTATTCCGTTAATCACATTGACGTGGTGGTGTCTATCCCGGGCAAGTCGGATTGACGGTTAACAGGTTTTTATGGCCAACCGGATAAAACGAGAAGGCAAGAGACTTGGGATCTTCTGTGTCAGCTTAAGGATCGCTCAACACTGCCGTGGATGATTGTAGGAGATTTCAATGACATTGCTTGCTCTTTTGAGAAGCGGGGATCACATTCACACCCGCTGCAGTTAATAGAGGGTTTTAATGACACTCTCCACGATTGTGGTTTAGTTGATTTGGGGATGATGGATGGTCGCTTCACATGGGAGCGAGGTCGGGGAACGGATGCCTGGGTGGAGGAGCGGTTAGATAGGGCGGTGGCTACTATGGACTGGGTGGGGATGCATGAGACGGTAGTTGTTCGCAAGGTGTGTACAGTAAACTCTGATCACTCCGCGTGGTTTGTGGACATGGAAGCTGGGCAGGTGCATTCGTCTAATAAAGGCCGTGTTTGGTAAAAAATTGGCCTATAGGCCAATTTTGGCTTATTTGATTACTATTAATTGTTTGATTTAGTTAAAATATCAATATCAATGTTTGGTTAATTAGTTTTTTTGCAACTCCAAAAGGCTAAAATTCAAAAAGTTACTCCAAGCAACTTTTTCAATTAGCTTTTTGAGAAAAGAAATTATACCAAACAGCTATCAGGTAACAGCTAATTTACCAAACACTTTTCTACAATCAGCTAATGTTATCAACTATTTATACCCTCTAATTAACACAATCAGCTAACAGCAAACAGCTATCAACTAACAGCCATTTTACCAAACAGGGCCAAAATGTTTCAGTTCGAGTCAGCGTGGTTATTGCATGAAGGGTTTGGCAAGGTGGTAGCGCAGGCGTGGCGGCAATCTGCCGGGCTTGATTTTTAGCGGCGAATTACGTTGTGCGGGCAAAGTTTGAAACGTAGGGGCGGAGAACACTTTAGGCGTTTCGGAAATAGAATTGGCCTGTTTCGGAACAGGCTGTGTGCGTTAAAAGAGAACAGGGATCCGATGGCAGTAATGGAGTATCTAGCAGCCGAGGGTGCTTTGGATATCCTTTTGCGGCAGGAGTTGTTTTGGAAGCAAAGATCTAAACAACTTTGGCTGAAACATGGGGATGCCAACACGAAATACTTTCACAAGTCGGCATCGACTCGTAAGCGCCGGAATTTGTTAGTCCGGGTACAGAATCCAAAAGGGACTTGGTGTGAAGGATCAAACTTGAACGCCAAAATCACATCGACTCGTAAGCGCCGGAATTTGTTAGTCTAGGTACAGAATCCAAAAGGGACTTGGTGTGAAGGATCAGACTTGAAACGACGTCGTTTTGGACTCGTGTCCACAATGCATTGTGGACACGAGTCCACAGCATAATTTGCGCCTTTGTGTTCAATCAACGCCTCTGTGACTCTCTTTTAGGAAATGACATAGGATTGAACTTTGGTAGTGTGATATTGACTCTTAAAACTACAACTGATAAAAAATAAGTTTGGGATAAGATAAAAAATAAGTATACTAAAAAGATACTACTTTCTAATATAATCGATAAACAAGAGTTTGCAATTAACATTTAACTGGACAACTATAGTAGTCTGCTCCCCAAAGCTTCTTGGTAATGAGCTCTTGGGCGTTGATATTCCCTCCCTAGATGCTGGCATGTACAATAATTCACTCCACCCAGAGCTTCTTGGTGGCATCAAATTAAATTTCATTGGAAATATGCACGAATGTAAAGTGTAATAATTTACTGTTCGCCCGTCCTTTGATCTTCCATGTTTGTGCAATAAATACCATGCTGTAGCTTAGCTTCAATTCGAATTGAAGCACACTACGTACGTATGAGCAAGTAGAAAGGCACTGCAATTGGTCCGCATGAAGGAAGTAAAAGTTCTGGGCAACCGTCGGAGAAGGGCGGAGTGGGTGGTGCAGCCATCGGCGGCGGAGTTGTGGCTTTGGGTTTAGTAATCTGGGCGGCTGTTAAGCTTTCCGAAGGCTCGAAAGGTAACCACCGGACGATGAAGGCTCCTGGCAGGGATTATCGGATCTTTAGGGATGACTTTGAGCGTGATCCGGCTTCCTATTTCCGTAGTCTCCATTATGAGTAATCATATCGTGTTTGGAGCGAGGGCCGTTCCTCTGATCTGCTCTGTTCCAGATAGATATGCAGATCAGATGTTTGGTTGTTCTGGTTTTAATTGTGGTGTAGTAGTTTTAAGCTAAGGATGTTGTTTTAGTTTCTGTTGTTTTGTTTAATCGCATGCATGTATGTATGGACTTTTATGGTTTTTGTTTAATCAAAATGGAAGGCCTTCGCTTTGCTTAGCTTTATTATCATTTCATGTATGATCCATCATTTTTGTGAAGTTGAATTGGTTCTTTCTTCTTAATGATTCTCTTTTGTTTTAAATACTACCCAAACAAACAATGGTAAACAGAACCACAGAAGCAATTCGATCATCGTACTTTTAAGGTTGGAAGATTCTTTGTGCTTTCAATTGTTGAGATTAACATGAACAAATAACAATAATAATGGCAGAAAGGTAAAGTAGGCAAGATTTACGTGGTTCGGCAAAGTGCCTACGTCTACGGGAGTGAAACAATACTCTTATTCATAGTGATGGTGATTGTGGTGACACAACCCCTTAGGGATACAATCAATATATTTATAGGCATCTAATCTCTGTACAATAGGTCTACCCGTTTCACTCCTACTTCTAGTATGAGACAAACTCTTATTCCTAATCCATATATCAGACAAACTCAACAATCTCCACCTTGGCGAATATGTTCTTTAGGAGAAAAGATAACTCAACAAATCTTCACCTTGACGAATATGCTCTTTAGGAAAAAATACTTATCTCACCATCTCCAGCTTCACATACATGCCCTTTAGGAGAAAAGACTATCTCCACCTTGGCGAATATGCTCTTTAGGAGAAAAAGATAACTCAACAAATCTCCACCTTGGCAAATATGTCCCTTAGGAGAAAAGACTTATCTCACCATCTCCACCTTCACAATTATGCCCCTTAGGAGAAAAAAACTTATCTCACATATACACATGGGTAGGAACAACCATGTTCATCCCAAACAGCCAGCCATATGCACCACGCAGCATCAAACGTTTTCCAGCATGTACACGAACCGCTTTGCCCCAAGCTATTCGCCCCTCAGCCGTCGACCTGTTATACCAGCCGCGACTCATGTTTACTGTCCTGTTTAACTGACCTCTTGCATCCGGCTCATACCAAGTCCATGTCCCCTCCTGGTATCCACACTGCCCCTAACACAACAGCGCCCCTGCAAAGTCACACTAAACTCGTGTGCCTTGCCCAATGCTCCACTAACCAGCAATTACCACTGGTCAACAACACGCACCACGCAGCATCAAACGTTTCCCCGTGCATGTTAACGAACTGCTTCGTCCCAAGCATCCGTAACACCAAGCCATATTAGCCCAGCTCATACCAGCCGTGACTCATGACAAGCCCGACTCATACCAGGTCCATATCCCATCCTGGTATCCACGCTGCCCCTAACACAACAGCGCCCTTGCAAAGTCACACTAAGCCTGTGTGCCTTGCCCAATGCTCCACTAACCAGCAGTTGTCACTGGTTAGCAACACGCACCACGCAGCATCAAATGTTCCCAGTGCATGTTCATAAATCGCTTCATCCTGAAGCGTCCACCCATACCAGCCGTGACTCATGCCAAGCCCGACCCATATCAGGTCTATGTCTCATGACAAGCCCAACCCATACCAGCCGTGACTCATGCCAAGCCCGACCCCATGCCAGTGCCATACTGGCCCATACCAGGTCCACGACCCCTCCTGGTATCCGCGCTGCCCAACACTACAGCGCCCCTCACCACCTTCACATCTAGACTCTAGAAACGCCCAACAAATCCAAACAATGTTTGAACTTGTTACTAGTTACCGCTAGAACATCACCTTCACTATAATATGAGTCATCAGCATGCACCACGTTCGCCGCCTCTTGTTGTTTTTTCAACTTTGGACAGTATCTCTTAATGTGCCCAATCTCATTACACTTGTAGCACCAGATTTTCCTGCTATTTCTGGACTTAGACATGGAGTTTCTCCTCCCAGAATTACCCTTCTCTTGCTTCCTTCCACGATCCTGACCCTCTTTAGCATACAAACTTTCACCAACAGACGATTCATCTCCTACACTCTGCATGCGCTTATTATGAGCCTGCAGGGCCGCAGAGATCTCACTGTATTTAATCGTGCTTTTCCCATATGTTAGAGTAGTCACCAGATGCTCAAAGGAAAAAAGTAATGAACATAGTAAGATCATCGCCTTGTCTTCATCTTCAATCTTGACATCAAGCCTGGCCAGTTCTGAGATTATCTAGTTGAAGACATTAATATGATGCACCAAGTCTGAACCCTCCTGCATCTTAAGCCCATAAAGCCTTTGCTTTAGATACAGTTTGTTCGTTAGAGATTTTTCCATGAACTGAGTTTCCAATTTATCCCAAATTTCTTTTGGGGCTTTCAGGGCCATAACGTGATACACAATTCCATCGTCCAGGCATAACCGAATGGTTCCTGCCGCACGCTCCTTCAAATCCTCCCAATCATTCTCTTCCAGATTAGTTGCCTTTTCCGCCCTCAAGGTTTTCAGAAGGCCATGATATGCCAACAAATCCTTTACCCTAGACTGCCATAACCCAAAATTCCCTATACCATCAAACTTTGATACCTCAAATTTTATACTTGAACTAGCCATCTCAACTATGCTCTGATACCAATTTGTTGAGATTAACATGAACAAATAACAATAATAATGGCAGAAGGTAAAGTAGGCAAGATTTACGTGGATCGGCAAAGTGCCTACGTCCACGGGAGTGAAACAATACTCTTATTATTTGTAATGGTGATCCAGGTGATAAGATATATTCAATATATTTATAGCCATATAATCTCCCTTTCACTCCTACTCCTAGTATGAGACAAACTCATATTCCTAATTCATATATGAGACAAACTCAACATCGAATCTGTCTGAAATATGGTTATATCTATGGAAGATGGAAGTAATGACTGGAAACCAAAAATGATAAAAACAGTAATGGTACCGTGAAGACTAATTAGTTTAGGAGTAGACAGTACTATAGATAGAAGAACGATTGTGTTTGTAGTTAGTCCTATTATGTTGTAACAAAATCAAACTTAAAGTCACCGGTAACTTAGCTGATTTGTAGGTGAAAGATCGCTTTTACCTAAATGACCATTAAATTTTCATGAAATTATGACAGGATCAAATATGATATAAACATACACAATAGTCATCAGGGACTAATATTAATCATTCTTATAGTTTAATATACTAAATTAAAAGTGGTCATGCCACCATATCATTAACCGTAACTTGGTTCATGAGCAACATATTACAGCCACCATTGCATGATTTAACTCGCTCAACTTTTGCACCCAAGAATCAAGCTTTAAGTAGATAATAATTAATGTCCTATTAATTAACTATGCACTTGCTTTTCTATAGTTTTTGGCCATTAATATCCTCAGGAAGTTCAACATTAATTCTTGATATCATCAATTATTATTGGAAATAAGCACAAATTGGTAGGTAGAAGACATTGGGTTTGCCTAATAGATAGTACAGTGCATGTTATTAATGACTTCCTTCCTGTCCATTGGCCTTCCCAGTATGCTCTATAAAGTCCCTGCGGCTAACTCATATCTAGCCAGAGACCTTTCCCACTGTTTAATGATGCAAGAAAGACTCCAGATGACAATGGTGATGATTGTCAATTTGTCCGAGAAAATAAAGCTCCAGTAAAGCTATCAGCCTATCAAAATGCAAAAGAATTTACTCTGGCAGAGCGTCCTCCCGGAATCGGTATGGTTTGACTTCTGATTTTGAGTTGATGGTAAATTCTGTTGGAAAGCTTCAAGAAGAATGGGATCGGAGAAAGCTTCCTCAAGTAGGAAATGTGATGTATCCATACTACTCCATAGTTAATACTTCATCATATATGGTGTATTTCTTTTGTTTGATTAGAGTTTTTTGAAAGGATTGTTTGATTAGAGTTGATTGTTGGAACTTTGGTAATAATGCAATCTGTTAGAAATGGTGGGGCGGTTAAGTCTGGTTGGTACCTGGTAGTAAAGAGCCACCACCCATGGGTAATGTCGAACCTTGAACCCGTATCAAGCATAAAAGAGAAGTATAAGAGATGCAGAATGGTAAGAGATGCAGAGGATTTCAAGTGTGAAGAACACTAAGCATGCATGATATGAATAGGGTGTTGCTATTTGCACCCCCTTTGACTAAAATGCGGTATAAAGTACATTAAAAATCTAAAAAGGTGAAAAATTATAATAAATACATAGGTGGTGCAAATAGCCTAATGGGCGGTCAAAATGCTATTTGCACCCCCTTATTCAAACCACATTTATTAGATTTAAATAATAATTAATTAATTCAAAATTTAATTCATTAAAAAAAAAAAAAAAAAAAAACTCTCCGGTCACCTTCTCCGGTGAGAAGGCAGCCCAGTTGCCTTCTCCGGTGAGAAGGCAGTTGCCTTCTCACCGGAGAAGGTGACGCTAAGTGTTTTTTTTTTTTATATATTTTTTTAATTTTTTTTATTAATAATTTAATTGTAAAAAAAATATAAAATAAATATTATTCTTTTGACCGCATTAAATAATGTGGTGTAAATAGAATTTTGTAGTTAGCACCACCTATAAAGTAGTTTGACCTATTATGTAGGTGGTGCAAATAGTAAAAAGGGGGGTGTGAATAGAATTTCCCTATGAATAATGTTCTTATAATGGACAATGGATATAAAAGTGCCACGAGAGTCAATATTGTGGTGTTCGATATTATCCAAAGCGGGTTTTTAGTTTTTAGTGGTCTCGTTCTTAAAATAAAGGGATAAAATATAAATAAGTCACTGAATTATTTAGGAAACTAACAGTTAATAACCCCTAAATAGGTTAACTCCAGGTATACATATACATACATATATATATATATATATATATATATATATATATATATATATATATATATATTTCATAATAATAATAATAATAATAATAATAATAATAATAATAATAATAATAATAATTGTTTTTAAAAAATAAAAAAAATATATATATATGTAGAGCGGAATGTTCGGCTCTCCTTAGTTTTGTCACTTTTCGCACATCGGTGGGAAAAGTGACATGGGACCCTTGGGCTCCTATAAAAGGAGTCTTAAGGCTCTAATTTAAAAATTAAGTTTGTCCATCTGTTGATGGGCAAGCAGTGAGTTAGCGAAACTGACTCTTGTTATTCAAGGAGTCGAAATGGTTCTACAGTAAATTATTATTAATATTAATATTATTTTTTTAATATAGAGGTGTTTTGGGGAAATCATTCTAAAAAATGCTAAGTGAAAATATTTTGTAAATTGCAATGATGTATTTTCAGTGGTTTGGAACAAATTGTTGTTTCAAACTGTTGAATAACTAAACACTTTCTTTAGCATTTTGATCTTTGGGTTACATCATATTTACCAATCGTTAAATATCTTTGAGTTATATTATGATTAAAAATTTTAAATTTTTACTACATCTAATTTCTATCACAGTCGAGGCGCTAGCTTGTAAGGAGGCATTATCTTGGCTCAAAGATCGACATGTTACAGCTTTGACTCTATATACGGATTGTTCGGTCCTGCAGACCCACTTTACCAAGGATATCTCACAGCTCAGATCTTATGTTGGCATAGTGGTGCACGACTGTCGGGCGATTATGACAAACTTTACTTCATGTGATCTTCATTTTATTCCTAGGCGTTTAAATGTTATTGCTCATTCTTTAGCATCAAGGGTCTTTGACCAGGGTACTACTATGTTTTGGGACCCTGTCCCTCCTGACTTTATTCTTATGCATCTGCAGTAATAAAGTTTCGCTATTTTGCTTTCAAAAAAAATTCTTTAAATTACGAATTTCTTTATCCATAATAATTTATTGAACAATAATGGTTGAACTAAATGAACACTGAGCAAAACACATAAATGATTGGTACCGTTGATTCATTCATTGATCTTATATATAAGTGCATTCATTAAATATATTAAAACCATTTGCAACAAAAATATTTGGTTATTATTTAAAAAAAGTTTAGTAACAATTATAATAGATCTCCTATATTACATTTGTATTCATATACTATGAGTTACATATTTAAATAAACGACATTAAATTACTTATGTATGAACTTCTCATATATAATCTTGCATTGATATACTTTTAAATATTTATTTAATTATAAAGGGCATTAACTCATTCATGCAATGGATGTGTAAACTAAATTTAGTACTAATACTAAATTTAATATTATAAAAAATTAGATTAAAAATAACTTCAGTCAAGTCTCGTTAACCAAACTGGACACATAAAATGGGACGGAGGGAGTAATATTTAATTAATTTATAATGAAAGAGTTCTACTGCATGTATTCAAATTCTACTCCCTCACTTTATGTGACAAACATGATAGGATACTTTTATCATGTGAGTCTCAGGAAAAGTGTTTACATGGAAGATTTGTGAGAGGGAGTAGAAACTGAGAGTAAGAAATGGGATTGCATGATAGTAAACTAGTCCTTGTCATACATAGATATTTTTCATGCATGCTTGGACCACTTTCAATTCAATGAACAGCTCATGTTTAAAGAGGATATATTAAATCAAATTAAAAGAGATGTTAGTACAATTATTGCAATTTAATATTTGACTGATATATATAATTCAAGAATTCTACTTTAGTTTTTAGATGAAGTCAAGAATGGCATCTTAGATATGATTGTCTCGTAGCTGCAAGTCTGCAACACAAAATTCCCAATTCAGGCACTTGGCTTGTTTTTAAAGTTCCCCAGATAATGCATTTTGGGAATTATTATTGCAGGTTAATTAATTAACATGATGATGATGATGATAATCATCATAATTTTCATTTCTTCTTTGCTGGTGTTATTAGCTGCATGGTTGTGTGAAAAGCTATGGTGGGCTCCTGTTCATGTACAGAAGCTGATGAGTTCCCAGGGGATCAAAGGGCCTTCTTACAGATTCCTCCATGGAAACACCAAAGAAATCTCGGAAGCCAGAAGAGGAAGCACCAGCAAGCCCATGGAAGACTTGTCTCATGACATATTTCCAAGAATATTACCACACATATATTCCTGGAAAAGGCTATATGGTTGGTTGAATTGGTTATTCATTAGATTAAACTTGTTGGGTTTCCTAGTAATTAAGCTTAAAAATGTTGTTTTGTTGATTCAATGTTTGTGTGTTTTTGAATTGTAGGGGCGAATTTTCTTTACTGGTTAGGGTCGCAACCGGAGCTGGTAGTGACTGAACCAGAACTTGTGAAGGAGATACTGAGTGACAGAAAGGGAAATTACCCAAAAATAGAGCTTCAAGGCTTCAGCATGAAGCTGCTAGGAGATGGTGTTTCATCATCAAAAGGGGAAAAGTGGGCAAGAATGCGAAAGCTAGCCAACAATGTCTTCCATGGAGAATGCCTCAGAGTAAGATCAATTACCTATCATTTCAAGAGTTTTAGGTTTTCTGAGGTGTAGATTGTGGGCAATGACACATGACCTAACTCTGATATCTGCAGTGTAAGAGTTACATTCAATGTGGTGGTTGAGCAATGAGTTTCTTGTAGGCACCATACACTGGTTCTCCCAATAGACCGTTAAGTCATTGTCATTTACTTATCTACTATCTTGTTGTTTCGAGGTGTTGGGGGCAACGGAATTTCGTTTTTTGTGGACAAAAATTTTAAGTTTCTTGCCCATACGAGCAACTCATTTCCTGAGTGATAGATTGTAGGTGGAAACAGACAGTTACCGTGTGGGAGATACATCCAATGTGGTGGCCGACCTGGTGGGCTCCTTGTGGGCATCATGCACTGGTTCTCTCACCTAATTTGCTGCTGAATATATTTACCTTTCTAGTATCCTGTTAGGCCAGGGTGTTGGAGTCCTAGGGGCAAGGGAATTTTTGAGACAAAGTTTTCAGGTTTCTTGCTGGCATGGACAACTCAGTTTCTAGGTAGTAAATTGTGGGCAAGAGCACATGACCGAACCTGACAACCACAATATGAGAGTTACACCTAATGTAATTGACTCCTTGTAGGCATTAGATATTGGTTCTCTCGCCTCGCCTAATGAGTTGTTGAGTTACTATAATTTATATCTCCACTATCTTGGGGCGGGAAAATTTGTCTTTTATGAATTTCAGGTTTCATAGAAGCATTCTTATTTGCTAGCTATTAGATGAACTGTACTGATGTGTCTTACTGCAGGGTATGCTTCCAGCCATGATTGAAAGTGCAGAGACAATGGTGGAGGCATGGAGGGAACACGAAGGGAAAGAGATTGAAGCTTTTGAGGAGTTCAGGCTGTTAACATCAGAAGTGATTTCCAGGACAGCTTTTGGAAGCAATTTCTTGGAAGGGAAAAACATATTTGAGATGCTGATAAAGCTAGCAACTTTAGTCTCCAAGAATATTCTGAATGTTAGGTTTCCAGGGATGAGTAGAATCATTAAGAACAGTGATGAACTGGAATCTGAGAAACTTGAGGAAGGTATCAGGAATGGAATAATTCAGATTATAAAGAAAAGAGAGCTGCAGGCAAGAACTGGGGAACCAAAAAGTAGCTCTAGAAAAAGTGATTTTCTTGAGAAACTCTTGGAGGCTAATCAAGAAAATAGTGACAACCAAATTTGCATAGAAGACATGGTTGATGAATGCAAAACATTCTATTTCGCGGGGCACGAAACGACGACGTCTTTGCTTGGATGGGCAACTCTCCTGCTAGCTACACATGAGGATTGGCAAGAGAGAGCAAGGAAAGAGGTCATGGAAGTGTTTGGGCAAGAGAATCCCACACCTTATGGCATTGCAAGATTGAAAATTGTAAGTACTAAAATTCCATTTTATAACATAAAAATTAGGAAAATAACACTTTGGGTCAGGGTAGAGATGTCATGATTCTTGGTTTGTTTTGTTGTTGCAGATGAACATGATTCTTGAAGAAACCTTAAGATTATATCCTCCGGTGCCTTACATCAAGAGGAAGGTTGAGAAGAAGAATGTTGTTCTAGGGAACATAACTCTACCGCCTAATATTCATCTCTACATTTCACCTCTGGCACTTCAACACGATCCTGAGATATGGGGTAAAGATGTTCATGAGTTTAAGCCAGAAAGATTTGCCGAAGGAGTGGTGAAAGCCACAAACAACCATCCAATTGCCTTCCTGCCATTCGGATATGGACCTCGTACTTGTCTGGGCTTAAACTTTGCCATGGCTGAGGCTAAGATTGTTCTCTCTATGATCCTGCAACGCTACTCGCTTGCGCTGTCTTCATCTTATGTTCACTCCCCAGTTCAGCTTTTCATGCTTCGACCAAAAGATGGAGTTCAAGTCATCCTCCATAGGATTTGATAATAAAGTCTATTGGCTTGCATCAACAGTTGGTTTTTAGATAATATATTGTTGGTAAGCACACATAATCAAATTTGACAACGGTAGTGTGAGTGGTGGGCTCTTTCATCCTCCTTGTGTGAATAGGTAGTGGTCCTCCCACTTAGAAACGGAGTATGATCTATCCCTCCGTTATTTTGTCGGGCGGAAATGTGAGGGTTCATAGAGGAAATTTCGCATTTTGTAAGCATGTCTAGTGCAATTTGTAAGCAATAAAATTGTCTAATAAGAGGACATTTCAGTTAAGTTGGTTAGACTGGGCAAATTGTATTCCAACAATGAATATATAGTCAATTTTAATATACTGAAGGTACAATAATTGTAAATTAGTTACCAAATAATGGATTTTCCATACTCAACTAATGTACATTGTATTAAAAATGTACCTTATGTCAATGGTGGGTCATTGTCCATGGTATATGATAGGTCAATTTTAACTTAATAACTGCAAAGTTATAAGTTTGATCCACAACATGGTATTGCCAAACACCTTGTGCTCAGTTGATATCTTAATGGCTCTTTTTCAGGAAAGGTCACATGATTGAACTTGGGTAGTGACTCTTTGAACTATAAATAGAGAAAAAGTATACTGAATAGATATTAATTTGTAATAGACTCGAGAACTTAAAAAAACAAGAGTGTTCTATTAACATTAACTGGTCAACTAAGTGGTGTGCTATTCAAAGCTTCTTGGTATAATTCACTCCACCCAAAGCTTCTTGGTATCCACAAATTAAATGTCATTGCAAATATTGTTAACACATACAAATAGCAGTCAAGCAGATAACAATCAAGGTGGTTAACACTGTTGCAAGAAGCCGTTATTTCTGTTGATATAGTTAGTCTGTTGAAGGCTTTCCTAATGCACTGTTAAGTCATCTTTGTTCAATAGATATATAAGCTTTAAATCTTTGTAATCAGAACACACTCAAAAGATATTGAATACATTATTTCTTTCTCTCTTTTCCTCCCTGTACACAACTTAACATGGTATTAGAGCCCTTGAGGGCATGGCTTGGCGCACACCTGTTGTAAACATGGCTACCGGTTCAGTCATTACGAATCCCGCACCAGTTTCGCCTCCCATTCCTACCAGTTATGATCCCAAAGACAGAGTCGACCCTCTTCATCTTCATCCAAACGAAAGTCCCTCATTGCAGCTTGTGTCTGCCCAGTTGGAGGAAAGGTCTAATTACCACCCGTGGGCTAGGGCCATGGAGATGGCTTTAAGATTGAAGAACAAGATGGTATTTATGGAAGGCACCATGGCAATTCCGAGTAGAGCTGATCCTCGATACTTTTATTGGGATCAATGCAACACCATGGTTCTCTCTTGGATTCTCAGAGCCGCCTCACCCACAATTGGAAGAAGTGTGCTCTAGATCAACACGGCAGAGGGGATCTGGAAGGATTTGAAGAAATGGTTCAGTCAACAGGATGTCTTCCGCATTGCTGAGATACAGTCCGAGATTTACCAAACTAAGCAAGGTAATTCATCCATCAATGATTACTTTACTCGATTAAAGCTTCTTTGGGATGAATTGTCTGTTTTGAGACCGACACCTTCTTGTGAGTGTTCACCAAGTTGTGAATGCGTGAAGGCCCTATCTGAAAAGGTTAGGGCATATCTGGAGAATAACACGTTGTCATCCTTCTTAATTGGATTGAGTGAGAAGTTCTCCAACACCAAACGTCAAATAATGTTGATGAAGGCATTACCAAACATTGGTGAAGCCTTTGCTATGGTTTCTCAACAAGAAAGACAGATAGCTGATGAATCTAACAGTTTGGGAGAGAATCTGACAGGAGCAAGTGCCTTTCTAATTGACAATTCTAGCAAGAGGTCCTTCCCTGGCCAAAAACAAAAGCCAGTGTGCAGTTATTGTGGTTACACTAGACACACTATTGATAAGTGTTACAAGAAACATGGGTATCCTCCCGGATGGAAATCAAGAAACAAGAACTCAGTGGCTGCTAATCAAGTTCAGACAGTTGTGCAAAAGGAAGGCAATTCCCAGAACATTCCTCCTGTACATCAAGATGATTTTAGAAGATTTTTGGAATTCATGCAGTATGAGAGGGCCAACAATTCTCCTCTCAGTATTACTCCTCAGGCTAATGCAATAGCTGCAAGCTTTATTCCAGATAACAGACTGGAAGGTAAGGTTGCTAATCCTAGTTGCAATATGACAGAATCTAATCCATTGTGGATAATTGACAGTGGGGCCACACACCATATTGTGTGCAATGTGAATCTGTTGCAAAACCCCAAGGAAGTTAAGGGAATCCTAGTTGATTTACCTAATGGAAGTCAGGTACAAGTTTCCCACATGGGACTGCTCAACTATCTGCAGAAATAGTCATGATGAATGTGTTATGTGTGCCTATCTTTAGTTACAATCTAATATCATTGGGTGAGCTAACAGCTAGATCAGGTTACCACATATTATTCCACTCTAATCAGTGTGTTATATAGGATCAACACCATGGGAAGATGATTGGTATGACTGAGTTGAAGAAAAGGGCTCTACCAGCTTACTTTTCCTGTTATGAGTCCTTGTATGCCTACTGTTAATGCTTGTAGTATTTGGCATGCTAGATTAGGGCATCCTTCTGAAAAAAAAGTTAGATTGTTACATACTCTAGACAGTAACATTTGTAATGACAAGCCTAGTGCCTGTGAATATTGTCATTTTGCAAAGCAAAGAAGGCTCCCTTTTCAGTCTAGTTCCTCTATTTCAGCAAATTGTTTTGATCTTGTGTATGTGGATATCTGGGGGCCATACCATACTCCCACCATTTATGGTCATCAATACTTTCTAACTTTGGTAGATGATCATAGTATGGCAACTTGGATCTACCTAATAAGAAGAAAAACTGAAGTCAGACAAGTTTTACAGACATTCTATGAGCTAATCAAAACTCAGTTTGGAAAAAGTATTAAGTGCATTAGATCTGATAATGGCAAGTAATTTGCTATGGATGATTTTTTTAAGAGTAAGGGCATTCTACACCAAATGTCTTGTGTATACACCCCTCAACAAAACAGTACAGTTGAGAGGAAGCATGGACACATTCTAGCTGTGGCAAGGTCCCTAAAGTTTCAAGCAAACCTACCTGAGAATCTTTGGGGAGATTGTATTCTTCATGCTGTCTATTTGATTAACAGGCTTCCCTCAGCAGCAGTAGGGAATAGGATACCATATCAGGTCTTATTCAACAAAGTACCTCAGTATCATCATCTTAAAGTGATGGGGTGTTTAGCTTTTGCTGCTATTCCCAGTTGCAAAAGAGACAAACTATCTCCAAGAGCTAAGAAGTGTATTTTTTTTTGGATTTGCTAATGGTGTGAAAGGATATAAACTCCTTGATTTGGAGACAAGAGAGATATTGTTGTCCAGAGATGTTTACTTCTATGAAGATATATTTCCATTTAAAGGGCCACATAAGCCAGTTTCTAATGATATTGTATTACCTTCTGAGCAGATAGCTAGTCTAGACACTGATGAGCATTCTGACAATCACACTGGTTCTTTGGATGAACACCCCTCTGAGACTCAGACTTCAACTGGTGATACCTCTGGTCCTAATGAGGAACCCCAACCTCAGCTTCCACCAGCAGATCAGAATTTGGGAACCAATGCAGAAGCTACACAAACATCTCAGCCCAGATGGTCAAACAGAACAAGAGTCCTCCCTACATACCTAAAGGAGTACACTTACCCGAGTATAGCTGTTAACAAGACATCTCCACATCTTGTTTCCAAAGTTCTCTCATATGATAATCTTTCACAAAGCTTCAAGGCCTTCACTGTAAATGCCTCACAGGCCAAAGAACCAAGGAATTATAATGAAGCCATAAAATAAGAATGTTGGAGAGAGGCCATGAAAGCTGAAATCAAGGCCCTACAAGCAAACAACACTTGGATCATCACAGACTTGCCTCCCAACAAAGAGCCTATAGGCTGCAAATGGGTGTACAAAACCAAGCTCAAGGCTGATGGGACTATAGAGAGATACAAAGCTAGGCTGGTTGCAAAAGGGTACACTCAAACACCTGGTTTGGATTACTTGGACACATTCAGTCCAGTGGCCAAAATCACCACAATCAGAATGCTATTGGCAGTTGCAGCAGTAAAAGGATGGACTCTTCATCAACTAGATGTCAATAATGCTTTCTTGCATGGGGATCTAAATGAGGATTTCTACATGAAGTTGCCTCCTGGCTTCACCCCTCTAAAACCTGGACAGGTATGCAAATTAGTAAAATCACTCTATGGCCTCAAACATGCAAGCAGGCAGTGGAACATTAAGCTAACTCAGGAACTTTTGCACATGGGTTTTAAGCAAGCCATTTCTGATTCATCCTTGTTTATCAAAGGAAAAAAGGATGACTTTGTAGCTCTGCTCATTTATGTTGATGATGTTGTGATAGTTAGTCCAGATGTCAAGCAAATCCAGCAGATTAAGAAACACTTGGATACTGTCTTTCATATCAAAGACTTGGGGCCACTGAGGTTCTTTCTAGGACTGGAAGTTGCAAGGAATAGTAAGGGCATTTCCATGCATGACCCAAAGGAAATATGCCTTAGAACTGCTTGAAGAAATAGACTTCTTGTTTTGCAAACCAGCAAAGACTCCCATGATTACATTTGTCAAACTCAGCAAAAACACTGGTGAAAGACTAGAGGACACCACTCAGTATAGAAGGAGGATAGGGAAATTACTCTATCTTACAATAACAAGGCCTGACATTTGTTATGCTACTCAACAACTATCTCAGTTCTTGGACTGTCCCACCAATATACACATGCAGGCAGCCCACAGAATCCTTAGATACATCAAGGCTTCTCCAGGACAAGGCCTCTTCTTTTCAGCAAAAGCCTCCTTGCAGCTGAAGGGATTTACTAATTCTGACTGGGCCTCTTGTCCAGATACCAGAAGGTCCATCACAGGTTTTTGCACCTTTTTGGGTACATCTCTAATCTTTTGGAAGTCCAAGAAACAGGGTGGAGGTCTATATTAAGATAGACATAACAGACTTGAATACTAAGGGTATTCATAAGAAGTCAAAGAGTTTGACTTCCGTAGAACCTACTTTTTGAGTTGGTGTGTGCATTAGAGTTCAAAATTTATCTAACCGGTGAGTTCAAGAATTGAAGCATGTGCTCCATCTCAACTAAAAGCCTAAGCTGATAGTTGGATTGCATATTAATGGTTATATGCTCAACACGCCCCCCCCCCCCCCCCCCCATGTGTATGGTGGGTTCCAAGCAACACGTGAACCGTAGTCGCTTATGGGGTGACATAGAGATTCGAACCCATGACCTTTGTTCTGACTCTGATACCAAATTGAAGCATGTGCTCCATCTCAACTAAAAGCCTAAGCTGAATGTTAGATTGCACATTAATAGTTATATGCTCAACATCAAGATTCATATCACTCTCAGAAAGAAAATTACTCAATGTCACTACGTGTCAGTTCAAGTTCACAAACACTGACATTAAGATCAACTCATTTGTATTGCTCAGACACCTTTTTTCCATTCCCTTGCATTTGTGGGGGATTGTTGGGAAAAATGCAAGCCACTCATTAGTTATGTGGTGGTTTAACCTTGACCACAAAAAATTATGTGGTGGTTTAACCTTTACCACAAATTAATGAGTAGTTAAGATCCTTTAAATAATATGAGGCCTAAATTACTTGGCTTATATTATTTAAACAGGGCCTGCCTTTGAGTTTAAACACACCAGGAAAACATTTCCTTTCTCTCTTCTTTCTATGTCTGTTAGTTAAAGTCTGAGCAATAGTGAGGTTCAGCTACGTTTAAGCTGGTGCGAGCTTAGCGTGGTTATTTTGTGTAGCCTGTCGAAAGCGTACCGGTTTGTTGACTGCACCGTCACCGGGCAAATAACGCTTTTAAGGTAGTGTTATTATAACACGACACAGACTTTTTTTCAGCCATACATCCATTGTGTCCATGTTTCTTAAAAGGTGCCCAGCTCGCGCGTTGACGTTGCGAATATTTTCCAACATGGACTTTTATGGTTTTTGTTTAATCAAAATGGAAGGGCTTCGCTTTGCTTAGCTTTATTATCATTTCATGTATGATCGATCATATTTGTGAAGTTGAATTGGTTCTTTCTTCTTAATGATTCTCTTTTGTTTTTAATACTACCCAAACAAACAATGGTAAACAAAAGCAATTCGATCATCGTACTTTTAAGGTTCGAAGATTCTTTGTACTTTCAAGTATGTCTGAAATATGGTTATATTTATGGAAGATTTAATGGAAGTAATTGTTAGGATCGATACGATTCACAACACCAAAATACAATAGCAATTTGAACTGGAAATATTGAGAATAAATTTCTAGTGTAAGATTTAAAATAAATCATACACAAAATAAAGCAAATTGAAGAAGAATTTTTTGTATGGGCAAAAGGATATTACAATAGGAATTACAAATATAACTCTCTATTTTTACTCTGTATTTTGCTATACTATTCCCTGTATTTTGCTTTACTACTCTCTGTATTTCGAATAGATGATACAGATGAGCTAGATGAGATGAACAAAATGAATGAAGGATGGTGCCTATTTATAGTAGGGTGTTGCTATTTGCACCACCCTTTGACTAAAATGGGGTATAAAGTACATTGAAAATATAAAAAGGTGATACTTTATAATAAATACATAGATGGTGCAAATAACCTAATGGGTGGTCAAAATGCTATTTGCACTTAATTAATTTAAAATTTAATTCATTAAAATTTAAAAAAAAAATAGAAGAAGGAAACCATCACCTTCTCCGGTGAGAAGGCGACGAACATGCCTTCTCATCGGAGAAGGCAACTGGGTTGGCTTCTCCGATGAGAAGGCAGTCCCTCGCCTTCTCACTGGAGAAGGCGAGGGGTTTAACTTCTTTTTTTTTTTATTTTTAAATTAATAATTTGATTGTAATATATATATATATATATATATATATATATATATATATATATATATATATATATATATATATATATATATATATATATATATTCTAGTCTTTGACCACATTAAATGGTGGTGGTGTAAATAACACTTTTTAATTAGCACCACCTATAAAGTGGTTTGACCTATTAAATAGGTGGTGCAAATAGTAAAATAGGTGGTATGACTAGAATTTCTCTTATAGCAACAAAAAAGACTAGAGATTTGCAAAGCATTTAATGCCACATTAAATGCCTAAGGATTTGCAAGGCATGAAATTTCTCTTGCAACCTTTTCCCCAAGTAAAACCTATGCTCCAACCTCATCTCGTACATTTTCCCCAAGCAAAACCTCCTCTCATCTTTTGTCTTATTCAAACCTCCTCTTATACCTCATCTCATTCTTTGTCTTATTCAAACCCCCTCTCATACCTCATCTCATTCCACATTTTGACTTTAGTATTTACAAATCTCCCACTTAAAGTCATAATGTGGATGTTTATCCTTTTTGCTAACTCCCTGCTGCTTGCATTCCTGTTAGGCAATTTGATGATCTACACCATACGAATTTTTCGTTGGTAATAGGCTTTGTCAACATATCTGCCAGGTTATCTTTAGTATGGATTTTTCTGTATATCCACACTTCCTTCTTCCACATTTTCACGAACAAAGTGATACTGAACTCGTATGTGTTTCGTCTTGGAATGAATTGCTGGATTCTTTGTCAAGTACAAAGCGCTCTGACTGTCACAGAATAGAGTTATTTTCTCTAATTTGTGCCCGAGCTCCTCCAATAGCATTTGCAACCATATTGCCTCTTAACTAGCTTGAGTATCCACTATATATTCTGCTTCCGTCGTTGAAGTTGCCACAACTGACTGTAACTTCGAAACCCAACTTACTGCTCCGCCAGCAAGAGTAAACACATAACCCGTGGTGGATTTACTACAATCAAGATTACCTGCATAATCTGAATCAACATAGCCTTTAATAATGAAGTCTGATTCTCCATAACACAATGCAATATCTGAGGCACCCTTGATGTATCTAAGGATCCTCTTCACAGCACTCTAATGCTCTCTACCAGGATTCGCCATGTATCGACTAACCACTCCCACAGCCTGTGCAATGTCTGGTCTAGTGCAGATCATAGCAAATATTAAACTGCCAACCGTTAATGCATACGGTACTCGAGACATATCCATCCTCTCTGCTTTGTTGCTAGGACTCATACTTGAGGATAACTTGAAATTAATAGAAAGAAGGGTAGAAATTGGCTTACAATCTTGCATGTTGAAGCGCCACAAGATTTTCTTCAGATAATTCTGCTCTGAAAGTCAAATCTTCCTATTATTTCTGTCTCGGTGAATTTGCATCCCTAGAATCTTGTTTGCTGGTCCCAAGTCCTTCATTTCAAATTCCCTAGCTAGTTGAACCTTCATCTTCGTGATACGATCATTGTTGGGGCCTACTACCAATATATCGTCAACATACAACAGCAAGATGATAAACAGATTATCATCAAATCTCTTGCAATATGCGCAAGGATCGGAATTAAATATGTTGTATCCAAGGCTCAGAATGAATGAATCAAATATCTTATACCAACATCTCGGCACTTGTTTGAGACCGTATAGAGATTTTGTCAACCTGCAAACCAAGTTCCCTTTTCCTTCTTCTTCAAAACCTTCTGGTTGGAGCATAAAAATCCCTTCTTCAAGTTCTCCATGTAGAAACGCAGTTTTCACATCCAACTGCTCAAGATACAAGTCAAACACAGCACACATCGCTAGGACTGCTCGAATCGTTGTAAGTCGTACAATAGGAGAAAATATCTCGTTGAAATCAACTCTTTCCTTCTGAGCAAATCCTTTCACAACTAATCGAGCACGATACCGTTCCACTTGATTGTTGCTATCTCGTTTGATCTTATAGACCCATTGGTTTCCAATATCCTTCCTTTCTCGTGGTAACGGGACAAGTTCCCATGTTTTATTCTTATGGAGAGCTTCAATTTCTTCTTGCATTGCTGTCATCCACAGAGATGCATCTGGACCTTTTATAGCCTCATGGTAAGTAACTGGCTCACCATCTTCTGTTAGTAGACATTATGCAACATTTCCCTCCATAGAATAATCTGAGTGCCAATCTGGTTGTCTCCTCTCCCGAGTTGATCGTCGAATTTCTGAAGTTGAAGACTCAGCTTGCTCTTGTTCATCATGCTCTATTGTTGCTTAAGGGAAAACTGGAATTTCTTCTTCCTTCCTTCCCTCAACTTGTACTGTTGTAGTCACTGGCTTCTCTTTCACAGTGTTTTCACTCTCTTGTACCTTGTCTTCTACAAATAGAATATCCATGCTGATGATAACCTTGTGGGTAGTGGGATCCCACAGGCGATACCCCTTCACTCCATCAGCATACCCCAAGAAAACATATTTTCTTGATTTTGGATCAAGTTTTGATGTTTCTTGAGCGTTGTATATCACATATGCCGAACTCCCAAATGTATGTAAGTGAGAATAACTAGATGGCTTACCAGTCCACATCTCCATTGGCATTTTCAGATCAATTGCGGTTGATGGTGACCGATTGATCATATAATAGGCGGTTTTGACTGCTTCAACCCAAAATGAATTTGTCAAATTTGCAGTCCTCAACATTGCCCTTGTTCTTTCCAACGAGGTTCTGTTCATCCGCTCTGCCACTCCATTTTGTTGTGGAGTATACGTCATCATGAACTGTCGTTTGATACCTTCTTGCAGACAGAATTTATTAAATTCGTCACTAGTGTATTCTCCTCCATTGTCCGACCTCAAACACTTTATCTGTTTCTCGGATTCAAGTTCCACACGTGCTTTGAAGAATTTGAAAACTTCAAATACATTCGCATTCCGCTTGATTGGATACACCCAACATTTCCTCGAGTAGTCGTCGATGAATGATACAAAATATTTTGCACCTCCTAGGGATACAACTAATGCTTGCCAAACATCAGAGTGGATTAGCTCCAAGATAGCCTTGCTCCTTTCTTTAGAGCTGTCGAACTTCAATCTATGTTGCTTACTTGTAACACAATGCTCACAAAAAGGTAATGAAACCTTCGTTAGCCCCAGAAGAAGATGTTGATTAGCAAGAATCTTTAGACCTCGTTCCGACATGTGGCCAAGTTTTTGATGCCACATCATCGTTGATTCCTCCATAAGATTGTCTACTGCAACAGCTGATTCTCCTTGTAGTTGTGTTTCTCCTTTAAGCATGTATAGATTGGCCGCTATCTTTTCAGCTTTCATCACAACAAGCGTGCCCTTGATTACTTTGATGATCTCATCTTGAATGTGAATCTTACATTCACGGCTATCTAATTGTCCTAGAGACAATAGATTTTTCTTCAGGCCTTTCACGTGTCGTACCTCTTGGATAGTGCGAACCGTACCATCAAACATTTTTAGTTTGATAGTACCAATGCCAGCAATCTCTAAGGCATGATTATCTCCCATGAACACCGATCCTCTAGAGACAGGTTCATATTCATGAAACCATTCTTTCCGTGAGGTCATATGCCGTGTTGCTCCTGAGTCCATTAGCTAGACTTTTTCTACCTTCAACAATTGTTGCTACTTCACTAAATAAAACTTCGCCTTCATCTGATATACTCACAACACATCCCTAAGCATTTGATGTCTCGGGATTTTTGCCTTTGGCGCCATCCTTCTTGAGCTGCCAACAATCATTCTTGTAGTGTCCCTTTTTGCCACAGTGAAAACACTTGATATTCTTCTTACCCCTTGACTTTGATCTACCTCGGTTGTGACTCCCACTAGAGCTAGGCTCCGTTGATCTTCATCTTGTCACTGTCAACGCCTGAGATTGTTGTGAAATTCCAACTTTGTTTTCTTTGTTTTTGCGCCGACTTTCTTCTTCAAGAACCGCAGCTGCAATATCATCGAAGACAAGTACCTCCTTGTTGTTGACTAGATTGATAATGAGTTGATCATATGAATCCGGTAGACTTTGGAGTAAGATTTCAGCATGTTCATTCACTTCTATTTTATAACTCAACGCCAAGAGTTGTGAAAATAGAGTGTTGATGTGCTCAGTTACTGAGGATGTCTCCATCATCCTGAGAGTGTATAATTGTGCAATGATTTGGCCTCATACAAATTTACGAGAGTACCCATACCTCTTTTGCTGTACCTTTTTCCGCCACACTTGACAAAACTTCATCAGCAAGTGCTAAGTGCAGATTGGCCATAGCGTTGCTATCCATTTCTGTCCACTTCGCTTCGTCAGTGAAATCGGCTGGTCTTTCTTCAATTGCTGCTACGCAGTTATCTTTCCTGAGAACTGCTTTCATTCTCATTTTCCACAAAGAGAAATTGTTCCCTTTGAATTTTGCAATCTCATACTTTACCACCATTGTAAGTGGTGTTCTTGATTCAAATCCTGAACAATATATCTAAATAGTATCGTATTATAGAACACTACTGGTCCTGTGAACAGTACACCAGGAAAATATTTCTATAGAAGAGAGGTGAGTCACAAATGGACTGCTTAAATACCAAGTCTTAACTAGAGCTTTTCCTAGACATGTACAATCACTTTACCAGTATGAGTTCTAACGTAAACGATACAGTAAAGATATATCTATGAACCAACCTGAGGCTCTGATACCACTTGTTAGGATCAATACGGTTCACAACACCAAAATACAATAGCAACTTGAACTGGAAATATTGAGAATAAATTTCTAGTGTAAGATTTAAAATAAATCATACACAAAATAAGACAAATTGAAGAAGAATTTTTTGTATTGGCAAAAGGATATTACAATAGGAATTACAAATATAACTCTCTATTTTCACTATCTGTATTTTGCTATACTACTCTTTGTATTTCGAATGGATGATACAGATGAGCTAGATGGGATGAACAAAATGAATGAAGGAGGGTGCCTATTTATAGCAACAAAAAAGCTGAGAGATTTGCAAAGCATTTAATGCCACATTAAATGCGTAGGAATTTGCAAGGCATGAAACTTCTCCTGCAACCTTTTCCCCAAGTAAAACCTATACTCCAACCTCATCTCATACATTTTCCCCAAGCAAAACCTCTTCTCATATTTTGTCTTATTCAAACCTCCTCTTATACCTCATCTCATTCTTTGTCTTATTCAAACCCTCTCTCATACCTCATCTCATTTCACATTTTGACTTTAGTATTTACAGTAATGACTAAGAACCAAAAATGATAAAAACAGTAATGGTACCGTGAAGACTAATTAGTTTATGAGTAGACAGTATAGACAAAAGAACGATTGTGTTTGTAGTTAGTCCTATTATGTTGTAACAAAATCAAACTCTAAGTCGCCGGTAACTTAGCTGATTTGTAGGTGAAAGATTGCTTTTAGATATGCGTGATTTAAATTTCTTAAGAGTGGGTCCTTAGTTGTGGGTACCATATATTAGTTCTCTTACCTAAATGACCATTAAATTTTCATGAAATTATGACAGAATCAAATATGATAAAAACATACACAATAGTCATCAGGGACTAATATTAATCATTCTTATAGTTTAAGACTAAATTAAAAGTGATCATGCCACCATATCATTAACTGTAACTTGGTTCATGAGCAACAGATTACAGCCACCATTGCATGATTTAACTCGCTCAACTTTTGCACCCAAGAATCAAGCTTTAAGTAGATAATGTCCTATTAATTAATTATGCACTTGCTTGTCTATAGTTTTTGGCCATTAATATCCTCAGGAAGTTCAACATTAATTAATTCTTGATATCATCAATTATTATTGGAAATGAGCACGAATTGGTAGGTAGAGAACGTTGGGTTTGCCTAATAGATAGTACAGTGCATGTAATTAATGACTTCCTTCCTGTCCATTGGCCTTCCCAGTATGCTATATAAAGTCCCTGCGGCTAACTCATATCTAGCCAGAGACCTTTCCCACTATTTAAGGATGCAAGAAAGAGTCCAGATGACAATGGTGATGATTGTCAGTTTGTTTGGACTGATTCCTCAATTTTTTCCTGTAGTATAGCTATTCCAGGAATTGATACCAAAATACATTATGTATTTTTTGTTTGTCTATTGAATACACTTTTAAAAAGACTCTTAAGATTTACAATTTGCAATAAAATGTTGACATAAATTATCCTAATGACCTTCCAATAATTTTATCTTTAGTTATTAAAGAAGAGTAGGTGTTGTGGGCACGAGAATCAACAATTGGTTGTTAGAATATTAGAATATTTTAGAACTAGTTTTATTATTTAATTAGGATGATTATTTTAAAATTATCTTAGATTTAAATTTGTTAGTATTATATTATTATTAATCTTATCTTAGTTGGTTAGTTAGGATTAGTTTATCATATTCTAACTATCTCATTCATGTGGTTGTAATTTGGTTGTTAATGGCTATTTAAGGTCATTGCATTCTAAATGAAATATAGAGTTTGAGAATTTTTGAATTGGAAAACTAAGTGTTTTCTGGAACTCGGAAGAATTCGACCATGATTAAGTCATGGTCATCCTGACTTATCAGGTGTGAAAATCTCACTTGTGTGTCATCCCAAATCCTACGTCAAACCCTTATACCCAGCCTAAATTAAACATTTTAATCATATTTCACCTAGCCTAATAAATTGTTCTAAAATGTTATTTTATTCAGAGTGTGAAGAGAAGATCGGGACCAAGTCCGAATGAGTAGGTTTTGTGTAAGATAGTCTCACATGGGATGTATAATATTTTTATTACATTTTATTTAAAAAGAATTACACAAACTCTAATTAAGTTAGTTTGATTTGATAAGTATAAGGTTTCAAGTTTAAATTTCCAACCTCAAAGACCCCCAACCTCTCCGTCTGACAGAGCATCTGGGAAAATGTAAATTATTGTAATTCAATTGAACACATATGAACACATGGGCTAGACATTTGCTTATTACGCATACGGAGCTCCACTTACTTTGAGAGGTTGGTCCCACACTTTTGCTGGTGAGACTCAATCCCAAGCCAGTGACCAATCAACTGAGCTGTCCATGCAGACTAATAGATGCTTTTCATATATGCATGCTTGGACCACTTTCAATTCAATGAACAGGTCATGTTCAAAGATGATATATTAAATTAAATTAAAAGAGATGTTAGTACAATTATTGCAATTTAATTAATATTTGAGTGATATATATAATTCAAGAATTCTACTTAGATTT
The DNA here is from genome assembly GCF_001879475.1 of Ipomoea nil. Taxonomy (NCBI): domain Eukaryota; kingdom Viridiplantae; phylum Streptophyta; class Magnoliopsida; order Solanales; family Convolvulaceae; genus Ipomoea; species Ipomoea nil. Next base: position 2,332,874 of record NW_017618364.1, on the reverse strand, counting down.
TAGATGAAGTCAAGAATGGCATCTTAGATATGATTGTCTTGTAGCTGCAACACGAAATTCCCAATTTAGGCACTTGGTTTTTTCTTTAAAGTTCTGCAGATAATCATTTGGGAATTATTATTGCAGGTTAATTAAGATGATGATGATGATGATAATCATCATAATTTTAATTTCATCTTTGTTGGTGTTAGCTGCGGCATGGTTGTGTGAAAAGCTATGGTGGGCTCCTGTTCATATACAAAAGCTGATGAGTTCCCAGGGGATCAAAGGGCCTTCTTACAGATTCCTCCATGGAAACACCAAAGAAATCTCTGACGCCAGAAGAGGAATCACCAGCAAGCCCATGGAAGATTTGTCTCATGACATATTTCCAAGAATATTGCCACACATATATTCCTGGAAAAGGCTATATGGTTAGTTGCTTGAATTGGTTATTCATCAGATTAAACTTGTTGGGTTTCCTAGTAAGCTTTAAAATGTTGTTTTGTTGATTCAATGTTTGTGTTTTTGAATTGTAGGGGTGAATTTTCTTTACTGGTTAGGGTCGCAACCGGAGCTGGTAGTGACTGAACCAGAACTTGTGAAGGAGATACTGAGTGACAGAAAGGGAAATTACCCAAAAATAGACCTTCAAGGCTTCAGCAGGAAGCTGCTAGGAGATGGTGTTGCATCATCAAAAGGGGAAAAGTGGGCAAGAATGCGAAAACTAGCCAACAATGTCTTCCATGGAGAAAGCCTCAGAGTAAGATCGATCAATTACCTATCATTTCAAGAATTTTAGATTTGTTAGGATAGATTGTGGACAAAGACACATGATCCAGTTTTGCTATTTGTAGTGTGAGAGTTAGAGCATCCACATTAGTTGAGGAGATTTGGGGGATAATGTAAGAGTGATCAGGAGAGAAAAAATTAAAAAAAAAAAATAACAAAACTGATTTAAAAAAAAAAAAAGATTAAAAAAAATGGTCAGGCGCGCCCGCGTGCAATGCACGCGCCCGTGTGGGATGGCTGCTGTGCGCGAAACGCGCACAGCAGCCTATCTTGTCTGATATAGGGAATGCATTGGGAAGAGAAATATTTTTGTATTTGCAAGACAAATACTTCTATCATTAACCCCACCCCACATCAATAAATAACCCCATCCAAGTTATTTCTTCTTACATTAACCCCATATTATCCACTAGTGTGGATGCTCTTATATCAAATGTGGTGGTTGGTGAGTTTTTTTGTAGGCACCCATACACGGGTCCGCCCAAGGCAAATTATTGTGTGGACCATGGTCCACACAATGTTATGTGGACCATAACAAAAAGTACAGTTTTAATATACTAAATGTACATTATTTTTGTATTGAATTTACATTATACAATATAATGTATACTCAGAACAAAAATAGTGTACATCCCCTGAATACAATGTACATTATTTTTGTACTGAATGTACATTATTTTACAGTAGATAAAATATTGTTTACACAACTTGTGTGGACCATGGTCCACACAATAATGATTGTCCTCCCACTTAATTGGCCCTTCACTATCATTTACTTCAATCGTTATACCGTGCACCACGGTGCACATAGCACTGTGCGTCCCGCGCCTCCCAAAACGACATCGTTTTGTTAAGTTAAAAAAAAATCATCTGTTTCGAATGCACATCAACTCATAACAGAATACACATAATCTAACATAATACATAGTACACATAAATTTTTAACTGAATACACATAATGGGTTTGGTTAACATAATACCATAAACTCTTAACTGAATACACATAAACTAATAACACAATACACATAAACTTTTAACTAAATACACATAATGAGTTTGGTTAACATAATACACATACACTCATAACACAATACACCTAAACTTTTAACTAAATACACATAATGGGGTTTGGTTAACATAATACACGTAAACTCTTAACTGAATACACACAAACTCATAACACAATACACATAATGGGGTTTTGTCTGTTCGGACGGACGAAGTGACGTCAGCAAGAAACGCGCGCGTTTTGTGCCTGGACGCGCATTGCTATGTGCGCCGTGGTGCACGATATAAATTGCACATTTACTTATCTAATATCTTGTTGGGTTGCGGTGTTTGGGCCTTGGGCACAATGGAATTTTATTATTATTAACTTTTTTTTTTTTTGTGGAAAAATTTTAAGTTTGTTGCCCACACGAGCAATGTAACTAAATTCCTGGGTGAGAGATTGTGGGCAAAAACACATGATTGAGCCTGATAGTTACAATGTGGGAGATACACCAACACGAGTCCACCTTGCAAGGTGGACCTTGGTCAAAAAATACACAACTATATACTGAATGTTCACAATTATATACTAAATGTTCACAATTTACATATTGAATGTTCACAACTATATACTAAATGTTCACGATTTACATATTGAATATTCACAATTTACATATAGAATGTCCACAATTTACATACTGAATGTTTATAATTTACAAATTGAATGTTCACAATTTTATATTCTAAATGTTCACAACCGTATGTAATTGAGTTGTGTATTTTGACCCGATCCATGGCATAACTGTCGCCCAATGTGGTGGTCGGCCTAGTGGGTTCCTTGTGGGCACTATGCACTGATTCTCTCACCCAATGGATTGCTGAGTATTTGTGATTTATCTCTCTATTATCCTGTTAGACCGGGGTGTTGGGGCCATCGGGGCAAGGAAATTTTGCAGAAAAAATTTTAAGGTTTCTTGATAGCACGGACAGCTCAATTCCTAAGTAGTAAATTGTGAGAAAGAACACATGACCGAACTTGGCAATCGCGGTGTGGGAGTCACACCTAATGTAACTGACTCCTGGTAGGTCTAGATATTGGTTCTCTTACCTAATGGGTTGTTGAGTTACTATAATTTATATCTCCACTATCTTTAGCCGGAAAAATTTTGTCTTGTATGGATAAGAAATTCAAGTTTCATAGAAGCATCCTTATTGGCTATTAGATGAACTGTACTGATGTGTCTTACTGCAGGGTATGCTTCCAGCCATGATCGAAAGTGCAGAAACAATGGTGGAGGCATGGAGGGAACACGAAGGGAAAGAGATTGAAGCTTTTGAGGAGTTCAGGCTGTTAACATCAGAAGTGATTTCCAGGACAGCTTTTGGAAGCAATTACTTGGAAGGGAAAAACATATTTGAGATGCTGATAAAGCTAACAACCTTAGCCTCCAAGAATTTTCTGAATGTTAGGTTTCCAGGGATTAGTAGAATCATGAAGAGCAGTGATGAATTGGAATCTGAGAAACTTGAGGAAGGTATCAGAAATGGAATAATTCAGATTATAAAGAAGAGAGAGCAGACAAAAACTGGGGAACCAAAAAGTGATTTTCTTGAGAAACTCTTGGAGGCTAATCAAGAAAATAATGATGACAACCAAATTTGCATAGAAGCCATGGTTGATGAATGCAAAACATTCTATTTTGCGGGGCACGAAACGACGACGTCTTTGCTTGGATGGGCAACTCTCCTTCTAGCTACACATGAGGACTGGCAAGAGAGAGCAAGGAAAGAGGTCATGGAAGTGTTTGGGCAAGAGAATCCCACCCCTTATGGCATTGCAAGATTGAAAATTGTAAGTACTAAAATTCCATGTTATAGCATAATAAATAGGAAAATTGTAAGAAATATTGTTTTCTCAGTTTATTGAATTACCTTAGGCATATATATATATATATATATATATATATAATTTTGGACAACGGTCATATACCTAAATAAGACAGAGAATAATACAACTAATCTACAATATTTTAAGAACAATAATGTTTACATATCTATCTAATTTCCATATTCTAATAAAAATAACACTTTGGGTCAGGGTAGAGATGTTGCATGATTCTTGTTTTGTTTTCTTTGCAGATGAACATGATTCTTGAAGAAACCTTAAGATTATATCCTCCGGTGCCTTACATCAAGAGGAAGGTTGAGAAGAAGAATGTTGTTCTAGGGAACATAACTCTACCGCCTAATATTCATCTCTACATTTCACCTCTGGCATTTCAACACGATCCTGAGATATGGGGTGAAGATGTTCATAAGTTTAAGCCAGAAAGATTTGCAGAAGGAGTGGTGAAAGCCACAAACAACCATCCAATTGCCTTCCTGCCATTCGGATATGGACCTCGTACTTGTCTGGGCTTAAACTTTGCCATGGCTGAGGCTAAGATTGTTCTCTCTATGATCCTGCCACGCTACTCGCTTGCGCTATCTTCGTCTTATGTTCACTCCCCAGTTCAGCCTTTCATGCTTCGACCAAAACATGGAGTTCAAGTCATCCTCCATAGGATTTCATAATAAAGTCTATTGGCTCGCAGGAACAGTTGGTTTTTAGATAATAGATTGTGGATAAGGACACATAATTAAACTTGACAACAACACTGTGAGTGGTGGGCTCGTTGTGTGCAGTAGGCAGTGGTCCTCCTACCTGAAATGGAACTTCACCTATTTTGTCAGGCTGAAATGTGGGACTTTAATTTGGGAGAAAATTTCGTATTTTGTAAGCAATAAAATTGTATAATGATAAAATTAAAACTTTAACCCACGGACAAGTTTATGTCTCTAGATTCATTTGTCTATTTAGTAATTGAGAAAAATATTATCATAAAGGTTTTTTGATTGCATTTAATAGACTTAAACCTTTAATCCAGGCAAGTTTTATGTCAATAAATTCATCAACTCATTAGAAAATTATATCGTGCACCATGATGCACAATGCACGTGCACTCGGGCCAAAACGACGTCGTTTTGTATATGTTTTTTATTAAAAATTCCGTTTCTTGTTTCTGCCGTTAACTTCTAAAAAGAAAATTCTCTGTTTCAAATGTACATAAACTCATAACAGAATACACATAAACTCATAACATAATACACATAGTCTAACATAATACATAATACACAATACACATAATATAAACTCATAACATAATACACATAATTTAACATAATAAATCATACATATAAACTCTTAACATAATACATATAAACTCTTAACATAATGCATATAAAATCTTAACATAAAAAACGATGTCGTTTTGGACAGAGCACACAATGTATTGTGCACCCTGGTGCAAGATATAACAATTGCAACTCATTAGATAATAATAAGGGTTTCGTGGTCGGGCAAATTATATTCGGAAAATAATGAATAAGGTACAGTAATTATGTAATGATTATTACCAAATAACGATACTCAAATCCTTCTATAAAAATGTAAGGGCCATGGCCATGGTATAATGAAGGGTTAATTAAGGTGTTGCTATTTGCACCACCTTTTGACCAAAAATGGTATAAAGTATCATTGGAAATGTAAAAAGGTTATAATTTATAATAAATATATAGGTGGTGCAAATAGCCTAATGGATGGTCAAAATGCTATTTGCACCACCTTATTAAAATTGCATTTATTAGGTCAAAATTAATTCATAGGTGGTGCAGCCCAGTTGCCTTCTCCGGTGAGAAGGTAGTCCCTGCCTTCTCACCGGAGAAGGTGACGGGATGGAGTTTTTTTTTTTGGGAAATTCTATTTGCACCACCCATTTTGCTATTTACACCCCCTATTTAATAGGTGTAATAGCTTTATAGGTGGTGCAAATAAAAAAGTGCTATTTGCACCACCTCATTAAATGTAGTCAAACATTAATCTTTATTTTTTTATTTTTATTTAATAATCAATCTCTTATTATTATTATTATTATTATTATTATTATTATTATTATTATTATTATTATTATTATTATTATTATTATGTTTTAATGCATAATTATTTTGTGCGTGCAATATTTTTTTAAGTTTCTTTTTTTCAATACATCTTTTTTTTTTCAATACATGTTTTTTTAAGTTTATATTTTCAATACTTATTTTTGTTTATGTTTTAATTTTAAATAAAGAGAAATAATAATTAATTTTGTTATTCTAATATTTTTTATAACTCAAATTTGTTGTATACATTGTTTTAAATTGATTTAACTATAAATTGAAATATAAAATGATTACTAGTGATATTTGAAATGAATAAATATAAATTGATTTTCTACCTATATTTTTATACTGTAAATACTGTAACAATTTTATAAAGATATATGTGGGTTATAGTTCTAACAATTTTGATGTAGTTAAAATTCTATAAAGATATGTGGGTTAGAGTTCTATTGAGACTTTGAAATATAAATTGATTTTCTACTTATCTTTTTATACTGTAAATACTGTAACAATTTATAAAGATATGTGGATTAGAGTTCTAACCATTTTGAGGTAGTTAAAATTCTAATCATAAAATAAGTTGAGGTCAAGGCTTCTAATCATAAAATAAGTCTACTGCATGCGTTCCTACACTCTTTCTATTTTGAATTTTGTATTTATGGTTGTCCTTCCGTCTCTGTAGAATAGTTTCCTGCAATTGTGTATTCTTTGTAGTATATATTGCTCTATGTACTCAATATTAATCAATAAATTGATTTTTTACCTATCTTTTTATACTGTAAATACAATAAATTGATTAATTTACAACTATATTCACAACAAATTAAATTAATTCAGTATATAGATAGACTCACCAGTCACCCAATAAATAAAATCCCAAATTCATTACTCTTTATACTATAATTTTCTCTCTTGAAATGGATCAAAGAGATCGTTATTTAGTCAATTGAGAAATTATATCTAATTTAAATGAATCCTAATTACCTAGCAAGCAAGAACAAAGTGGCTTAAAATACAAATAGCAACACCCATAGAAATAAATAACAATTCATTAACAATTCAATTCTGCCTATTTGTTTATACTGTAAATACAATAAATTGATTAATTTACAACTATATTCACAACAAATTAAATTAATTTACAACTATATTCACCAAATTGATTAATACTATAATTTTCTCTCTTGACATGGAACAAAGAGATTGTTATTTAGTCAATTGAGAAATTATATCTAATTTAAATGAATCCTAATTACCTAGCAAGCAAGAACAAACTGGCTTAAAATACAAATAGCAACACCCATAGAAATAAATAACAATTCATTAACAATCCAAATTCAAATAACAGCTTAAAATACCACATATATAATGTCCTTGACTTTGATTTTGATCATTGTAACTAAGTAACTGGCTTTGATTCTGATTATTGTAACTAAAAAAATCTTCTATCCAATCATCCATGGCTTATAGATTGTGTAATACATATACATAATAACACACACCCCACATATATATAGAGTCATATGAGTTCAATTTGTATTCTCTGCCGTCCAAATTATCAATAATTTCATCTCACAAACATTAATATTGACTAATTATTTTAAAAAATATGTATTGAAATTATAAACTTAAAAATATGTATTGAAATTAGAAACTTAAAAAAAATGTATTAAAATTAGTAACTTAAAAAAAATATGTATTGAACAAAAAGTATATATATTGAATAAAAAAAAAGATGTATTGAAAATAGAAACTTAAAAAAAATATTTATTGAAACTTAAAAAAATATTGCATAAATAATTAGGCATTAAAACAAACAAAAAAAATAACAACAAAAAAACAAAAAACAAAAAACAAAAGCAAAACAGTGACTGGGTTCATCTTCTTTTTTTTAAAAAAAAAATTAAAGTTTTAATTAATTAGATTTTGAATTAAAATATTATTAACTATACCTCATAAATGAGGTTTGGTTAAGGTGGTGCAAATAGCAAAATAAATCTTTATTTGGCTATTTACACCACCTATGCAATTATTAAAAGTTTTTACCTTTTTACAATTTCAAGATACTTTATATCCCCTTTTGGTCAAAGGGTGGTGCAAATAGCAACACCCTTTTTTTTTGTTAATTTAAAAAAAAAAATGAAAAACAAATAATAATTTTGACCACATTTAATGCTGGCATTTACACCACTTATAAAGCTATTTGACCTACTAAATAGGTGGTGCAAATAGTAAAATAGGTGGTGTAAATAGAATTACCCGTTAATTATTGTTAACTTAATAACTATAAAGTTATATAAATTTGATTCACAACAAGAATATGTGTGCTATATTACTAAGTACCTTGTGTTCGATTGATAACTTTGTAGCTTTTCTTCAAGTCACATAATTGAACTTCGATGATGGAATATTGACTCTTTGGATTATATTGAACAAATATTATTTTTTAATAAAGTCCATAGTACTAAAAAAAAAAAAAAAAGAGTGCACTATTAACATTAAGGGGGCGTTTGGTTCACAGAATCTTGGATTACCCTAGGTAATAGGATTACCTTCTGGAAGGTAATGTGAGATTTTGGGAATTTAAGATTACCATGTGTGTTTGGTTTGGATGGTGTAATATAATATTACCTTGTTTGGTTCAGAGTTTTATTTTAGGTTATATGGATTAATTTACAATAATACCCTCAATAATATATATATATATATATATATATATATATATATATATATATATATATATATATATATATATATATATATATATATATATATATATATATATATATATATATATATATATATATATATTATGTGTATGTATTTATTTATATATCAAAGCTTAAATGTTAAAAAAAAAACTAAATATATAATACACATATGTATATTTGATTATATAAATATATATTAATTTCATTATTATCATTATTATTATTATTATTATTATTATTATTATTATTATTATTATTATTATTATTATTATTATTATTATTATTATTATATAGGGATTAGTTAACACCAATAGAATCAAAGGATTAGTTAACAAGGAAAAAGTTGGAATAGTTGAAGGTAATCTAAGATTACCTAAAAAATTGGGGTAATCACATTACCTTGAAACATTACTGCCACATCAGCTTTCAGATAATATAACATTACATGATAATCTCATAACTTGAACCAAACAAGGTAATATAAAATTACTAGACTCAGATTACCTAGGTAATCTAAAATGACCTGAACCAAACGCCCCCTAAGTGGTCAACTATAGTGGTCTGCTACCCAAAGCTTCTTGTTAATGAGCTCTTGGGCGTTGATATTCCCTAGATAGTGGCATGTACAATTCACTCCACCCAAAGCTTCTTCCCTTCTTGGTATCCACAAATTTCATTGGAAATATGCACGAATGTAAAGTGTAACAATATAGTGTCTGCCCGTCCTTTGATCTTCCATGTCTGTGCAATAAATACTAGGCTGTAACACTGGAAATTCTGAAATTTCTGACCACCTAAAAGTGATCTTAAATTAAGTTGAAAGCCTTGTTCCGACTACTTTTGGTATCCGGAAAAACTCTTGTTGCTATTTCCGACCACTTTTTGCTTTCAACTTGATTTAAGATCAGTTTCAGGTGGTCGGAAATTCAATAATTTCCAGTAATGTAACATACGTTGTTGACACTCGTACCTTAGCTACTTCAATTCGAATTGAAGCAAACTACGTACGTACGAACAGGTAGAAAAGCGTACTGCAATGGGTTCGCATGAAGGAAGGAACAACTCTGGGCATTCGTTGGAGAAGGGCGGAGTGGTCCTTCTATTTGTGCAAGTACTAGCACAACCCTCATCAACGAACAAAACACATGAATCATAATGACATGTCATCAATCGTTATGTTATGGATTTGTGTCCAGCATGCATGCTGGACACGGGTAACAGTGTCGTTAGTGGCACTGTTATTTTCCACTTTTTTTTTTTTTTTTTAAATTTCAGACCGCTTTGTTATAGTAGTATATGTTCATAATTTTATTACTATATGTTCATAATTGTAAGTTCATAATGTCAGAGCTCTATGTTCATAATTCCATAACTGTACATTCATACTTCCATAACTGTACATTCATACTTCCGTAACTGTACATTCATAATTCAATAACTATAACTTCATAATTTTCGAAACTCTATGTTCACAATTTTAGAGCTCTATGTTCATAATTTTATCACTATATGTTCATATTGTAAGTTCATAATGTCAGAGCTCTGTGTTCATAATTCCATAACTGTACATTCATAATTGCATAACGATACATTCATAATTGCATAACTGTACATACATAATTCCGTAACTGTACATTCATAATTCAATAACTGTAAAATCATAATTTTCAAAGCTCCATGTTCACAATTTTAGAGCTCTATGTTCATAATTTTATCACTATATGTTCATAATTGTAAGTTCATAATGTCAGAGCTCTGTGTTCATAATTTTATAACTTACATTCATAATTCCTTAACTGTACATTCATAATTCCATATCTGTACATTCATAATCCCACAAATGTACATTCCTAATGGTACAAACGAATAACGCCGTTAACGGCGAGACAAAATCAATTTTTTTAAAAAAAAAAAACTAGAATGATGCGTTTTCCCTGAAAACGACGTCGTTATGGACTCGTGTCCACAATGCATTGTGGACACGGATCCAGGGCATAATTTGCGGACATGTCATCTATTTAATAGAGTAGTATCAATTATGGTCACATGCATTTTAATTCTCCAACTTAGGTCCTTTATGAACAAACCTTATGTTTATTTTCGGTACTTTAAGGGATGTTTCTCAAAATATATTATGTGCAAAACTTAAAAAAAAAAAAACATCTAAATTGTACAAAGGATATACTGTATGATCTCTAAAACTTTAGAAGAATGCCTTAAGTAGAGATATCTTAATGTTAGCATAATGCTAATTAACTATATTTTATGACTTCTTTATAAGTTAACATAAGCACTACCTCTAACGGTTAAGAGCTTGTAGTTGACACGTTTGTCACTCCACCCATCAAAATAGCCAAAAGATAGTTAAGTCACAGAGGCATTCCAATAATTTAGACAACAAATCAAAAGGTCTAAGTCCATAAATTTGAAATCTTAAACATACACCATAACTTCTCAAAATGTATACTTTAAATGAATTAAACATAATGAGTCTTACTTATATGTCCCACAAAATTGTCTTGAGCCTTACAAATCAAAATGGTCCAAGATCAATTTCGAAAAAAATAAAGACTCTATTAATCACTGAAGAATTTATCAAATGACAGTCCACCACAAGTTAAATGCTTTTGAAATTGCACTGTGAATCTTGAATACAAGATGAACCTTAGAATTCTACTTGATTTTAATTTATGCAACAATCGTGTTCATTTATCAGGTTATTTAATCAAATGTAAATAACTGAACTTGAAAGCATAAAATAAAATAAGAAAATAGAAGAATTGTTACGCAGTTCGGAGCGCTTCTCCTACGTCTGCGGGGAAACCCACGTCTGCCCAATCCACTATAGATGTTCACCAAGGAGCTGAGTTATACAAAGGTAAGTACAAATGGCTCTCAGCCTTTACCACTACAACCTTTCCTAACACCTATTCAGGACTGAACCATGCATGCCATAACAATCTTCAAGATAAGCTTCAACAGAACCAGGTACAGGCTATGTAGCTCAGAATTAAAACCCTTAATAAAATATATAATATAAGTAGATTAATTTGATAACTTTGTAGAGAATGCTTTCACTTAGAATAGCAGTTCTCGAAATCAGCAACTTTCCTCATTGGTGTGGCTTCATTTTATAGCAATGTTTAATCCATTACCTTGATCCTTATAATTAGCATCACATCTTTTTCGATTAACCACAACCACACACTTTTGTTTGAAGGCTTCAATGTACTACTGACTTCCCTTTCATTTGCCAATGCATGATATCCATTCAAATTAACTTTAGGTGATAGAAAGTGGTCCAAAGAGATTTAAACTAACTTAAATCTAATTTAAATATAATAAAAAAGAAACTAAATAAATTAGCCAACAAAGGTTTTAATGTGTACTAAAATTGTACACTTACAATCTCCCCCTTTTGGCAATTTATTTGGTAAAACTATAGTATCTAATACTTTGGGCAAAATATAAAAAAAATCAAATTAGTTTTATTCGAAGCCCTTAGTATATGTACTGAACAAAACTTAATATAAAGGAATTAAACTTAACTCTTTTTGGACCACTTATCAATTAAAATCCACTGATCTTTGACTTTCGAATAACCCTTAGATATTGTCTAGAATACCACAAAAACACAGATAAAAATTTTCCATAATAGAACCTTGTAAGCAGTAAACCATAACAAATTCAAGGATAGAAATTTACCATAATATTTGTTCATAAGAGTACTAGTCCAAAACATACCATCTGCAGCCATCAGAGACATTCCAAAACATACCATAACTACTACTCCCCCTGAGTGACCCTTTTATTTCAACTTACAACTTACCAAAATAACTCCCCCTTACTCCAAAAAATCTCCTTTTTGCCAAATAATTGACAAACAGAACGAGGTGAACATCAATGTAGTGGATTAGATCAACGTGCAGACGGGGTGCCCGAAACCGAATCTTCATCATCATCTTCAATTTCTGAATCAGTAGAACCAGCGCACGTATAAGCTAGAATCCTGGAATGAATCTCCTCCATGCGAGTGATTTCTTGAAGCTATGCATCACACAATTTTTCCATTCCGGATATAGTCACTTGTTGAGAGGCGATGGAGTGCTGAAGCTGTGCAATAGAGGCTTCAAGAGTGATCACAATTTGTCGACGGTCAACAAGAGTCTGAGGCTCCTTTGGGACTGTCCGGGAACCTGGAATTGGAGCCGAGATGGTGTCAGCAGATGAGGCTGGAGCCGACACTGGTGGGGTTGCCGTAGCTACGCTAGGAAGCACAGTGAGTGTATCACGATCATCATAGTGTTCTTTCTGAGTTAGACAGTCATCATACTAGTAACCATTGTCACGAGCAGTCACGACTTCATCCTTATATGGCTTGAAGCCATGATCTTGTAGAATACCAAAAATCAGACTAGGATACGGTAGATGAACTTTGGCCTCCGTCTTTTTCAAAAAGGACATAAGGTGCGAGAAAATAATTACTCCAAGGTTGAAAAAAAGTCTGTTTCTGATCTTGTAGAGCAAAGCCGCCAACTGATCGGAGACAAGATGGTGTCGGACTGCCAGTATCCAATTTGCCAATGCAAGCAGGAGAAGAACCGAGTAAACTGTGGTGAGTGTCAATGTAACACCCCAGATTTTTGAACCTTTTAAAACTTATATAATAAAGGTAATTTCTCATTAAATCCCAAAACAGAGCATTATTAAACATAAGTGTGCGGGGTGCTATGCCACATCTGAGCCGGAGAACTCAGATGCACAGGCTATACTAACTAAATATCCTCAAAGCAATGTCAGTACATCATCATGGCACGCAGGCCGAAAGGAAAACTAACTATCTACGCTTCGGTTCTCTAGCGCGCTCTGGAGTTTACTCATCTGTGCCTGAAAGCCAAATATATCTGTTCAGCGAATAATGCTGGTAACCCACTCTAACGCGTTAAAATACGATATAGGTAAGTATATATATATATATATATATATATATATATATATATATATATATATATATATATATATATATATATATATATAGATATAGTAAAACCATTTTGAAGCAGGAAGGTATATATTTAGGAGACTCTAGCTTTTAAAACCAGGATTAGACTTGACAGATAGGGATAAACACATTCAACAATGATAATCAATTATATAGAGACAACATCATAAAATCACGTATCTAAGGTCACATTTCTCTTTCAAATCATTCACATCATTATTCAATCAATATCCTTGTCACACAAGCACACTTTGGTGGCGCCACGGGACCAATCGCATGCCCCAAACATGAGGGTTAGTGCATATAGCGCTAACACGGCCTAACAGCACCCTACCTCATACCGCAGCATGAAGGAACTGACCGCAGCCAATTGTGTAGACCGTCGATAGTTTCAACGGCGGATCACATCCCTACACACCGCTGACGCGTTCAGTCGGTGGACTGTGATCCTCTTTTGGAAACTACGACCCTACACACCGCTTGACGAGCTCAGTCGGTGGGTCGTAGCTGATCATAGCCCTACACACCGCCTGAGGGACTCATTCGGTGGGCTAGGATCTTTGGGGACTACGACCCTACACACCGCTGGCACATACACTCGGTGGATCGCAGCCGACCATAGCCCTACACACCGCCTGACAACTCATTCGGTGGACTATGGCCTTCCTCGGGCTAGTGACCCTACACACCGCCTGACGCGTCCAATCGGTGGACCACAGCACACGAGGCCCATGGGGTGGACCGCAGCCCTAGAAGTGAGTCACTGACCGCATCCAGGATAAAGAACCGTAGCTCATGAGTAACCAGTTTGACCGCAGCCAAGATAATGAACTGCAGCTCATATATAAACAATTTGATCGCAACTAAATTGGGGTATCATGCACACATAACACATAGTAAACACATGCAACTCACATTAACACATTGGGGAAGGGGAAAACGTATAAATAAAACTTATGCGTGATTATCCACAGACTAAGAATAGTCCTAAGGGGTTCATACATCTTCTTCCTACGTCAACGGGTTACCAATTCAACTAGCATGCAATACACAAGACTCTTTTATCCTACGAACGGTACTCGAAACATCAAACTAGACTCAGGCACGACAAACGGAGTCCATTGGGACACCATGGGGACTGGGGAACATCAAACGGGGAAGCCAAAGTCCCAAAGTGGGAAAAATCCAGCGGGTGGAGGGCCACCCGCCGGCGACGATCCTCCGGGCAGCGGGTGCCCGGCGGGCAGTCGTCTGCCCGCTGCCGGTGGCGTTAAATCGGGCAGCGGGTAGGTGGCGGGTCCCCCTACCCCCACCTACCCCCCACTGACTCTTTTCCAAAATATAAGACCCGGGATCCTCCGTGGAACCCGAAACCATGCTTAGACACTTTTAAACGCAAATGACGACACCACAAAGACAATTAACTGATCAAAAGCAAGAATTACATAGAACACAACCTATCATGACTTCTAAACATAATCAACACCCGAACATGTGAATTCCCACCCAAATATACCAAGAATATCCCGATACGAAATTCACGATTCAACCTAGGGCTCTAATCATATTTAAATCATCAAGATCATAGTTCATTTTTAATATCAGGAAACATCAAGATTTAACAAGAACATCACACAATCATCAAGATCCTCTTATCATCATCAAGATCATCAAGATCACACATAAAATCATCTCATCAATTATCAAGATCATATCATAATTATCATAGAAGATTTCATTAAGACACAAGCATATAGAAGGAGCCAAAGAAGAAGATTATAGCAAAGAAAATAGGTTTTGTTGAGACATGGGTTACCTCTTAGCCTTAATTAAATTCCTTGGCTATGAAGGGTCTTTCTTTAAGATCTCTTCTTTCTTGATTTCTCTTATGAGAATTCTTGGGAATTCTTGTGTGGTGAAAGTTATTGTGGTGTGAGTTCTAGGTGCCTCCTATGTCCCTATTTATATATCTAAGAGTCCCAATTAGGGTCTAAATGGTATGGGTTTGCTAATTATATTTCTTATAGTACTAAGGGGTTGGTTTTAGGGATAAGGGTCCATGGACTATGGTGGACCCTTCCTAGTTAATTAATGGATTTTAATTCTCTTTTTAGGGTAAGTAATTAAATAATTAGTTTGGGTTAGAGGTCGTAAAACGGGGTGTTACAGTCAAACTTTTGACTCCGGTACTAGGACAAGAAATTTCTTTGTTGTGAGTCAAAGCCGCTGTAACACCCCGAAATTTTGAAACTTTTAAATCTTATATAATAAAGGTGAATTCTCATTAAATCCCAAAATTAACATAAGAGTGTGGGGTGCTATGCCACATCTGAGCTGGAAAACTCATATGCACAGGCTAAACTAACTAAACAACCTCAAAGCAATGTCAATACATAATCATGGCACGCAGGCCGAAAGGAAAACTAACTAGTCTACGCTCCGGATCTCTAGCGCGTTCCGGTGTCTACTCATCTGTGCCTAAGAGCCAAATATATCTGTTCAGCGAATGATGCTGGTAACCCACTCCAACGCGTTGAAATACAATATAGGTATATATATATATATATATATATATATATATATATATATATATATATATATATATATATATATATATATATATATATATATATATATATATATATATATATATATATATATATATATATATATATATATATATATATATATATATACGAAAACCATTTTGAAGCAGGAAGAGATATACTTAGGGGATTCTAGCTTTAAAATCAGGGATAGACTCAGCAAGTAGGGGTAAGCACATTCAATCATGATAAACAGTTATATGGAGACAACATCATAAAGAACATATATCTAAGGTCACAGTTTACTTTCAAATCATCCACATCATCATTCAAATCATCATTCAAATCACACAAGCACACCTTGGTGGCGCCACGGGACAAATCCCATGCCCCGAACATGAGGGTTAGTGCGTATAGCACAAACATGGCCCCGCAGCACCATACCTCATACCGCAGCATGAAGGGGTTGATCGCAACCAACCGTACAGACCGCCGAAAGCTCGACGGCGGATCACAGCCCTAAACACCGTTGACGCGCTCAGTCGGTGGACTGTGATCCTCTTTTGGGGACTACGACCCTACACACCGTTGACGAGCACAGTCGGTGGATCGTAGTGGATCAAGCCCTACACACCGCTGAGGGACTCAGTCGGTGGGTGAAGATCCTCGGAGACTACGACCCTACAGCCCTATATATTATTTATATACTTGACCGATCGCAACCGGCCTGGTTAACAGTTGGTATGGTTCTCATCCCATCCAACTGCCCGTATAGCCAATTTGATCGCAACCAAATTGGGGAATCATGCATCACATAACACACTGTAGCACATAATAGCACATTGGGAAGGGGGAGGTGTATAAATAAACTTACGTGTGATCATTCACATACTAAGAGTAGCCCTAAGGGGTTCATGCATTCTGCTCCTAGGCCAACGGGTTACCGATTCACTAGCATGCGATTCCTAAGACTCTTTTATCCTACGAATCGCACCCGAAACATCAAACTAGACTCTGGCACGACAAACGGGGTCCGTTGGGACACCACGAGGAATGGGGAACATCAAACGGGGAAGCCGAGGACCCGGGGTGGGTTACGGACCAGTGGGTAGCTGGTGGGTGGGGGTCACCCGCCGGCTGCCCGCCGACGATGACCTTCCGGGCAGCGGGTGACCGGCCGTCAAGCGTCTGCCCACTGCCTGGCGATGATTCTCGGGCAGCGGGTAGGTGGCGGGTACCCCTACCCCCACCTACCCCCACTAACTCTTTTATCAAATACGCGTCCCGGGATCCTTTGTGGAACCCGAAACCATGCTTAGACACTTATAAACGTAAATAACGACACCACGTAGGCAATTAACGGATCAAAACAAGGATCATATTGAATACATCCTAACATGACTTCTAAACATAAATAACACCCGAGCATGCAAATTCCCACCCGAATATAAATCAGGAATATCACAATACAAATTCCCAATCCATTCTAGGGCTCTAATCCCACCGAAATCATTAAAATCATATTTTATCTCTATCATCAAGAAACATCAAGATTTATCAAGAATCATCATATAAATATCAAGAACCTCTTTTTAACATCAAGATCATCAAGATCACACATAAAACCATCACATCAATCAACAAGATTATATCACGAATATCATAAAAAATTCATCAAGACACAAGCATATAGAGGGAGCCAAAGAAGGAGCATATAGCAAGGAAAATAGGTTTTGTTGAGACATGGGTTACCTCTTAGCCTTAATTAATTTCCTTGGCTATGAAGGGTCTTTCTTTAAGATTTCTTCTTTCTTGATTTCTCCTATGGGAATTCTTGGAAATTCTTGTGTGGTGAAAGTTATTGTGGTGTGAGTTCTAGGTGCCTCCTATGTCCCTATTTATATATCCAAGAGTCCTAATTAGGTTCTAAATAGCATGGATTTGCTAATCCTATTTCCTATAGGACTAAGGGATTGGTTTTAGGGATAAGGGCCCATGGACTATGGTGGGCCCTCTTTTAGCTAATTAATGGATTTTAATTCCCTTTTTATGGTGAGTAATTAATTAATTAATTTGATTTAGGGGTCGTAACATGGGGTGTTACACTCCCCCCCCCCCCCCTTACAAGAGGCTTCGTCCCCGAAGCCGGTGCGTGGGTCCATTCTTTCACCCCTGGATGTCACGTATTTTGGCCTCCTGATTAGGAATGTGGCCCCTACGTGTTGTCCTTTGCTGGGGTAGATTGGATGTTTGGTGAAGTGTTGATTTGGAAAATTTGGGTCTACCTTGGTTTCCTACTCCCGAGTTGGATGCCCCGCAAGTGCCCAATATGGTCTCGATTGCTGCCACCCTTTGTGATAAATTTGGTTAAGAGGATTTTACTTTTAATTATATATAGATATAGATTATTCTCATAATTTTTCTTTCCTTCTTTTGTGTTAT
Organism: Ipomoea nil; assembly: GCF_001879475.1. Classification (NCBI taxonomy): domain Eukaryota; kingdom Viridiplantae; phylum Streptophyta; class Magnoliopsida; order Solanales; family Convolvulaceae; genus Ipomoea; species Ipomoea nil. The sequence goes on along the minus strand of NW_017618364.1, from coordinate 2,314,434 downwards.
TATTATGGTAATTTTATGGTAATGTATTTAAATATTGGAAGAAAACAAATGTTATAATTAATGAAATTATTATGGTAATTGCCACAATATTTGGTAATTATAATTAATATAATTAATGAAATTGAGAAATATATGATTTCTTCCGTAGAAATATTTGTGACAATTTCATTAAATTATAATTAATAAAATATGAAATATAATTTAAAAAATGAAATTATAAAATTAACAAAACATGAATATTTATAATTTTTTTTAAATATACATATATATACTCTTTAAATTTCTAAATATAATTTTTTAAGTATAAATCTATCAATATAAATTATAATTAATGAAATTATATTACAGGACTTTCCTATATACATATTAATAAATATTGTGTGTATATACAAAGTATTATACAATCATATAAGGATATGCGTCCGATTAGAATATTTATTTATTCATACAAAATTTAAAATTTACATTTTTTTATTGATTTCTAAGTACAATTCTCTTAGTTATTATTATTCATATTTTTAAATTTCATATATAGATATGAAATATAATTTGGAATAAATCAACTTAATTATATGAATTTTTTCTATAAATTTATCTATATATGTACATGATTAGAGATTATATTAACCATACAAAATTTAAATTTTAATTTTGTATGTTATGAAAATAGATACTTGACTAAATATATAAAAGTCCAACTATATTATTATATTGTACATTTTAACATCTTTTTATTTTTTCTATTTTTATTTTAAATTCATAATAACAAAAATAAAATTCCGTGCAATGCATGGATAAAACACTATATTTAAAAAATACAATTTGATAAATACCATAAATTAATTAGTAAAATATCATTTATGTGTATAATAATTAAATAAAAAATAAATAATTCAACTATGTGAACCAATAATTTCAAAATGAAATTAATGTACAGTTACAAATAAATATAGCATGATTACATTTACTTTAATTAGTTTTAATTCCCTTAATGATATGACTTTTCTTTATCAGTTTTTTGATGGGAGACTAAGTGAGTGTTTGGGTTGCTGGAAATTATTTAAAAAAAAATACTTACTAATAAAAAATAATTTTGAAATATTTTTTTACCCCTCATAACATGTGTAAATCTTATATTTCTTAAAAATAGAATTTGATAAATATCATAAATTAATTAGTACAATATCCTTTCTGTTTATAAATTATAATAATTAAAAAAAATTAAATATGTGAACCAATGATTTCAAAATGAAATTAATATACAGTTACAATTAAATATAGCATTATTAGATTTACTTTAATTAGTTTTAATTTTCTTAATGAAGTGACTTTTCTTTATCAGTTTTTTATGGGAAGCTAAGGGAGTGTTTGGATTACTGGAAAATATTTTAAAATAAAAATACATATTAATAAAAAATATTTTTAAAATATTTTTTAACCCCTCATAACATGTGACAAAATTGACAAAATTATGTTTTTTAATATATGTTTTTTATTATGTTTTTTAATATACAAAGATGACAAAATTGCTATATATCTACATAGAAAATATAACTTCCATATAAATAATTTTTATAACTGAGTTGCTAGACAACGAGTTAATTAGCCCAATTAATACACATTATAAACACTGATATATAAAATCTCTACAGTTGTAGCAACGAATGCGTATATCTACACGTTAGCTATTAATTGAGAAATTATTTACTTGAATTCAAGCATTGATAACATCAGAAAACATAATCGGTGCAATTCAATTCTTCAATTATATTATATGATATTCGATGTTATAATTTATACAATTGTATATCAATCTAAATATTTTTAAAATATTATAACAAATTCATTCCGTGCAACGCACGGGCACAAATACTAGTACAACATAATAGGAAAATCCATCAATTGATTTTTGTGTTGTACCCCAGACATCTGTATATATCAGCTCTAAAGGTTCAGAACTAATTAAAGAATTATCAGAAAATGGGAGTTTGTGACTTTTATTAACATGACATGAGATGCAATGAAATTTGGAAATATCAGATAACTCAGGAATGGAACTTCGAAGAACCGAGAGAACCCGACGAGACGGATGGCCGACACGGTGATGCCAGTCAGACACTGGAAGTGAGGCAACATTTATCTGAGGAGACCACGAAGGAACACAATAAACGTCATGCACGTTCTGGCCCTGAATGAGACGTACTCCCGTGCGAAGATCCTTCACAACAAAATGAAACGAAAAAAACTCAACCGAAACTCAATTAGTTTTACATAGTTTTGACACAAAAATTAAATTTTTGCGTAATTGCGGAACACATAAGACATTCTTCAACGAAAGATTACGAATAGAATTATGAAGAATAGTGTGACCCGTATGAGTAATTGGGAGTCTATTACCATTGCCCAGTTGTGTTTCGTCAGACCCTCCATAGTCAACAAACGAATGCAAGTTAGAAGCAGTGATCGTGGCATGATGGGAAGCTCCACTATTAAATAACCACGGTTGATGATGTGGAGTAGACACTGTAGTGGTATTGACCGCCGGAGCATAAGGTTGTGAAAATGATGACTCACTAAGCTGCAAATTATTTTCCTTTAAAAACTTTGCCAATTTCCTGCAAAAACGAACCTCATGTCCTGGGTACTCACAGAATCGACAAAACGACCATTCATGTTACCTCCTTGATTCTGGCGGTTGTAATTATTATTCGAATTACCAAACCGTCTGAAATTGGAACTACCACCATGATTAGAATCAGTTCGGTTAGAATTATTATTCTAACAGGTGTAGTTTTGTTGCCTTTGTTTTTGGGTTAAATTTGCTGTAGCAACCAAATTTTGTGCTTCTTCAACATTTGCTTTTAGCACACGTTCATAATCAGTAAGAACGTCTGTTAATTCGGAGAAGGCAATCGGTGTCTCACGAACACGAAGAGCCGCAACAATGGAGCTAAACTCATCACCCAATTGGGTAATAACATGAACCACCAGATCTTCTTCAGAAACAGGACTCTGAACCAAAGCTAACTCATCGACAATGGCTCGCATTTCCTGAAGAAACTCAGATATTGTTTTACCACCTTTTGGATTCTTGGCTAGTTCGGCTTTGAGGAATACAATCCGATCCCGAGAAGCATTCACATAACTCTCTTTAAGACGACACCATGCATCATGCGCTGATCCAGCCGAGGAGATGACCGGTTGGATCGCGTCAGAGCAACTCCCAAGGAGAGCACTGACAAGAGTTTGGTACGTCTTGACGATACCAAACTAAATAAAGAGGGTTAACAACTTTCAATGCAGTATCACTGAATTGAGCTGGTGTCACGGTCGTCCCATCAATGTACCCATCTAGATTCATCCCAATAAGAGTAGACTGAACTTGGCGACTCCATACAGGGAAATTCGATGGGGTACGTTTAATGGGGAAGTGGGTAGAGGCACTGAGGTGAACAACAAAGGTTTCAGAAGTCACCGCCATTGAAAAAAAATAGAATAAAACTCGTTAGAGTGAAGATGGCTATGATACCATATAGAAACAAAGCTTGGAGAAAGAATGTATGTATATTGCATGTTACAACAAAAGAACAGACAAGTATATACAGTGGCGGACTCAGAAATTTTTTTCAGTGGGGACGAAACACATTAAAATAAAAGAGATAATTTGATAAAACATAAAACACTTAAAAGTATAGCCATAAATATTGTTGGATGTGGACGAAAAATAAAACACATCAAAACTTTATAAAAAATATTCATAAGAAAATATGAAACATAATTAATTTGATAAAATAATTCGAATAAAAAATACATTATAAACACATCTCATTATTAATATAAAAGAAAGTTATATATAGTGGGTAAATTTCACAATTAATTATAAGTATTTAAAAGTAATAAGAACTACAACTTGCACGCTAAGTAACAGGGAGTAAATGTACATGTTGCTGGAGAGGGATTTGAACCCTGGTATCTTTGAAAGTTAACATGCACATCGTACCACCTGATCTACTCAACTTTTGTTTATCTTTATCTATTTTATTGTATTTATACTAAAACTTATACTATATATACATATATACATACAAGGGTTATATATGGGGTGGGGGTGGGGTGAGGGGGGGCAGCTGCCCCCACTGCCCCCATGCTGGGTCCGCCTCGGAGTATATATAGCTTACAGGGAGAGAAATAAGCAATGAGTTATACCAGAGAAGTGTTATTCTAAAGGAAAGAAATAACAAGAATAAATACAAGACTAATAACGCCCCGCAAGATGGAGGATCCGTCAGCCATGGCAGCAACTATGAGAATCAACACAACTTACACCTGATCATGAGTAATAATCTGTAAGCCATGGCAGCAGCTACCAGCTTGTGTAGATTCTTGAATATCCCAGCCTTTTCACTCTTTCTGCTTGCCTCTTTAGCGTCTTCACTCTCATTTGATTATTGCCAAACATCACTACTAATGATATATTGTTCTCAAGGCTCTAAAGAACATCAACGTCGAAGGAGCCTAAATGTTGTGGCCCTGAGATCAGTTCTCCACGGCGCCAAGATCCTCCATGGAGATGTCAATGCCGGTTACGTTTACGTGAAGATCGAGCGGTCACTACATGGGGATTGACATAACTAAGAGGTAATTGGCTTGCTACATGCATTTTGGCACGCAAAGTGTTAATATTCCGTATATATTATGACTTATTCTTTATTATATTTATAATTTACAATAATATTTTATATACACATGAATCTCATTTAATTTATATGGTTTTGTGCTCTTGAACTTTAACTGCAAGCAATAATATTATGATATATATTGCTTTGCTCGCATGGACAGTTCAACCGGTCATAGAGGTGAAAGTTGGAAAGAAAGAATGATATATATTGCTTATCATTTCTTACATAGTTATCTTTTACTCCGTATATTATTTAACTCCCAAGATATAAATGGTTAATTTTGATGATATCTTGTTATGTTTATGAGCAATCATTATTGCATGGACTATGGTCTACACAATCGTGTGGACCATAAATAAAAAGTACATTTTTAATATACAAAGGGTACATTATTTTATATAATGTACATTCCTTACACAAATAATGTATCTTCAGTACAAAAATAATGTACTTTTAATATATTAAAAATATACATGATATTCATGGTCCACACAATAATTTGTGGTTTACGAGTATGTGGGCATGTATTTCTTAGGCTTGGAGTTATAAACAGTATATATTTATATACGGTGTTCCTTGTAGTTTAAGATTAAAAAAGAAACAAATTGTTTATGTGTTTAGATAATTGAGGAATACAAATTTATCATACCCATGATTAATTTATTAGTGGGGGCTATATGTTCTTTCAAAAATTTGAATATGCTATGCATATATATTGTTGTCACATGATTTAAATATTTGAATCATGTACTAAAATTAAATTATTTGTTTGAATAAAGGTGACAATGCAAGCATATTTCAAAGGCTTTAATCTAAAAATTGCAATTTGTTAGTAACATATAAGAGTTACATTCTCAATGGAAAGCTTAAATCATTCTTGAATTCTTTCTCTAGGAATGTGAGTTTTTAAGTAAATTTTGATTTAACCGTTAGACTTGAGAGTTTTTAAAGAGTAGGGTGTTGATCATACTAGTTGAAACGCCACATGAAATAAGTTTGAACATATACTACCTTGTAATATTAATATTAATATTGTATAGTACTCAAAAAACAAGAGTATTTGTGCTATTAACATTAACTGGTCAACTATAATCCCGTTACGATTTTGTGATCCTTGAACATCCATACCAATAGTTTTTTGTTCATTTTTTGGATGACATCGAATGTGGGAGAGGATGATTGGAGGAGAGAGGAGAGAGGAGAAACAAAATTGGTTTTTTTGCGGGCCCAAGAAGGAGAGAGAAATAATTTAAAAAGTTAGAATGCATGCGCGTTGAGCACAAGCTGAGCACATGGCGCATGTACTGCACTCGCCCTCTAGGCGCTCCCTCCCATCTCATCTTTTCTAGTCATATTTGCAAAAACTCCTAAAAAATCACAACTAATGCGGATGCTCTTAGAGCATAATCCCCATTTGGAGATTTATGACCAGTTTTTTAGGAGAAATGAGTGAGGTGGGGGAGAGAAAATGGAGAGAGTTATATGAGGTTGTTGCAGGAGGATGCGATTTTTTGTCACCTTGAGTGGGCCCCACAAAAAAAGGAGAGCAAATCACATCGCGTGAAGTGCACGCTCCCGCTGGACGCGTTAGAGACTTTGTTTTGTTTTGGGAAAAAGGTACAAATAAACCATTGAACTATTTGAGGATAACAATTAAGCCACTGAACTCGAATAAGCTCCAAATTGATCCATGAACCTGGAAAAAAAAGTTCAATTGACATTTTTGGCAGGTTAAAAACAAGTTTTTGCTGATTAAGATGCCATTTGTATATTATTATTATTGTTGTTGTTGTTGTTGTTGTTGTTGTTATTATTATTATCCTACTAAATATTTGACCCTAAAAAAAAAAAAAAAAAAAAAAAAAAACTAAGCATTTGACACTTGACAAGGGTTAAAGCATTTAGGATAATAATAATATGAACCAAAAGCCCCTTTTGGAGTGAAATGGAGGATCAGAGACATATACTACATATTTAATCCAATATAATTGAATTTATTGAATAGTATGAAGAATTGCATATGCATTTCAAATTAGCGGTGAGCATCGGTCGGTTATGGTTAATAACCGACTGATAACCGATGACATTTTTTAAATCTCCATAACCGACCGAAACCGACTGAGCATATACTTTTAACCGATCGAAATCGATTATGTCGGTTTCGGTCAATTATTCGGTTAACCGAATAACCGAGCATCGACAAGTAATATATATATATATATATATATATATATATATATATATATATATATATATATATATATATATATATATATATATATATATATTGTTGGAAAATTCAAAGAGGATGTGCGCATTTCGTGCACTCCTTTTTTGTGGTCAGCATGTTTTGTGCAAAGTTGTGGACATCATTGTTTGTCTCTCTTTGCATGGCTAATATGGGAGAGCTGCTTACTATATAAAGAAGCTCTTACCATATTTGGAATATACACCTGACTTCAAAGTTATTTGTTCTATTCTTCTTCTTTTTCCCGTAGTCTGAGCAATAGTGAGGTTCGCCTACGTGATTGCTAGTGCAAGCTATCCGTAGTTGGTCTGTGTAGCCTATCGAAAGCGTGTCTGGGTTCTAACTGCACCGTTACCGGGCAAATAACGCTTTTAAGGTAGTGTTATTATAACACGGCACAGATTTCCTTTCAACCATACACCAATAGTGTCTGTGCTTCTTAAAAGGCTTCCAGATCGTGCGTTGACGTTGCTATTTTCCCCAACAATTAAAAGCGTTATCCTGCAACAGTCAACCTTCAGCATTATGGCACCTACTGTCATACCGGATCTATAAAAAATCACCGCCCTTGATGGGAAAAATTACAGTAGGTGGGCTCAAAGAATGCTTATTCTTTTTGAGCAATTAAAGTTGGCTTACGTGCTATATTCAGTTGCACCTGAACCTACTCCAACAGTGTTCTCTCCGTTTAGTGCTACAAAATGTAATCATGAACCTGATTACACTCCGGGTGAAGAATCGAGAGAAAGCGGTCCTGGAATAGATTACATTCCGGGTCAAGAACCGGGTGTAACTCTGATTCAATTTAGAAATGACAATGCGGCAGCCAGAGGATACCTGCTGTCACAAATGAATGACGATTTGTTCGACGTCTATGTCAAACAAGATTCGGCAAAAGTCATTTGGGAATCACTGTCAGAAAAGTATGGTTCCAATGAAACTGAAAATCAAAGTGTCAGAACTGTCTACAACAAAAGGAGTAGAAAAATCAAGAAGTTCAAAGGAAGGTGTTTTACATGCAAAAAGCAAGGACACCGAGCACACCAGTGCTACCATCAGAAGGGCAAAACTAGCAAAAGTCAATCTGACAAAGCAAGATGAGTATTGAGTCTCTTTAAATAAATAGTTATTTTGAGTAACTATGTTTGCTCTAGTTCTAAGGGTTCGCATGAAGTCTGGTTATCGTAGTACATGATTTCTAGTTGAGCTGTCTAGATTTTGATTACTTAGTAGTACTTATTTCTTTAGTATTTTGAATACTAATGACATTGATTGAAATAATTCGTGCATAGATATTGCTCAAACTTTTTACTAAAATTGTTTGTATAAAAGTAAGAGCATATATCATAGGCTTCAATTGTAATTTAGTGAGAACCTGGAAAAGTCATCATTCTTGAACACTCTGTCTAGGAAGATGGTTTTTAAGTAAACTTCGGTTTCACCACTCGACCTGGGAGTTTTTAAGAAGTAGGGTGTTGATCATGCAGGCTAGTTAGAGCGCCACTTGATCTTTACCTGAAATGAGGTTGACTTTCATATGTTGCTAATACAATCAAAGCCTTGCAATAGAAGTTGTTGAAGTACTGCAATATTGATCTGCACCCTATGAATGCTTTATATGAGTTTTAAATTCCTTAAGGGAAGGAAAAATTTGTGCTAGTGACAACTCTGAAGTCTCATTGTTGAGAGATATTCCGAATAAATATGAGCTCAAACATATTCCTTGTGTATGAGATTAATTTCTTATAAGAATATGATGTGAAATTTGTGATTATATTGTTCAACTTCATGTAGCATGTGAACAACATTATTTCTATGGCTTACTAACAATGAGCATTTATATATATATTATTTAAACTCTTGGTTGAGTCATATTGAAATACCTATAATTCCTAGTTAAAGGGTAATTGTGATCAATTGAGATAACCAAGTTTGTTGAAATATCAACTGTTGAGCATGTATCAGGCAGAGTGCGAAGCTTCTATAATGCTCCACAAAGCAAGTCGGCAAAACTCAGTCTACAAAGGAGCTAATGATGGGCACCAAATATCAGTCTGGGTAAGAGATCAAATACATTTGACAAAAATATTTGTAAGTATTGCTTTGTGGGGTAATAAACTCCATATATTTTCATCAAAAGTTTCTCTATGGTATTGAGAATAATGATGAAAGAGAATGTGTCATGTTAAACATGAAAATCTCAAGAGATTATTTACGAGTAAACGAAGTACTCGTCAAAGTGCATGTAAGTTTGGTCAAGAGAATCAACTTACTTGAGGGCTAACTATGAGGATTAGTCGTTGACTCATTGGAAGGACTTAAAGTCCAAGTGGTAATGAATTCGTGGTGGATCCTACTTCTGTGGTCAAACGAAACCATGAAAAGAGTTACAAAATAGTACACTAGTTGGTCATTCCGACAGTGTGTGGTGTACCTGTGAGGTTGAGCTGCAGCTCTTAATGAATTCATAACTCTTTGAGAAAGGGTAGTTTTGTTGAGACAAACTTAATGAATTCACCGCACGTGAGGTTGAGCTACAGCTCTTAATGAATTCATAACTCTTTGAGAAAGGGTGGTTTTGTTGAGACAAACCTAATGAATTCACCGCATAATGACATGAGTACAAAGTGCTCGTGGTGCCCATAAATACTCTGTAGCCAGTCATGGTGGTCTGCGTTGAGGTAGACTTGACAGAGTTGAAGGTCTATCCTAGAATAGACCTAACAGGGGATATCTCAGGGTCAAGAGTATGACCTCACATATTTTAAAGCGACCAAAGCAAATTAAGTGCGTTAAGTTCAAACTTTGTCTATTCGATGAGTTCAAGATCAAACTCACTCCCATTTAGAGAAGTACTTAATGTCACTATATGACAGTTCAAGTTTTATACACTGGCATGAAAATTTGTTTTGATCGTTGTCAGGCAATGACAGCATCAGCCTAAGTCCCTTTAATGGTGGGGGATTGTTGGGAGCATTTAAAAGGAAAGGCTTCCTTTTGCCTATCCATGTTGTCCCACATTGGAAGTTTAGCCTCTTATACTCAATTGGGATGGCCTATGTTGAGATAGACCTAAAGAGATCCCTAACTTGAGTGGAAAAAGGCTAACCGCCTCTTATGAAAGACAATGGGGTTATCCCAAGAAGCCGAGTGGCTAAGAACCATGGTGATAACCGTGCAGTTGTGGGGGTGTCCAACACCTTCACCACATTGTGATTCACAAATTGTCGTTTGCGTTGCAAATAACATTGCCTATGTAGAAAGAAACGACTTAATACTGATTTATGTCTTTACTACTCTATAAGCCTTTAATGGTAGTCTATACTAAGATAGACTTGATAGAGTTAAAAGTCTATGCTGAGATAGACTTAATAAGACATAAAAATCTGTAATGCGGTAAGACTTGTCAGAATTAAAAATCTATGTTTTGATAGACTTTGACAGGGTAGAAGTCTATTTTTGAGACAGACGTAACATTCTTGAATACTAAGGGTGTTCATAAGAAGTCAAAGAGTTTGACTTTCGTAGAACCTGCTTTAATTTTTGAGTTGGTGTGTACATTCGAATTCAAAATTTATCTAACCGGTGAGTTCAAGATTCACATCACTCCCGGGAAGAAAATTACTCAGTGTTACTACGTGCCAGTTCAAGTTCTCAAACACTGACATTAAGATCAACTCATTTGTGTTGCTCAAACTTTATCCTTTTCCTTTCCTCTTTAAATTTGTGGGGGATGGTTGGAAAATTCAAAAAGGATGTGCGCATTTTGTGCACTCCTTTTTTTGTGGTCAGCATGTTTTGTGCAAAGTTGTGGACATCATTGTTTGTCTCTCTTTGCATGGCTAATATGGGAGAGCTGCTTACTATATAAAGAAGCTCTTACCATATTTGGAAAATACACCTGACTTCAAAGTTATTTGTTCTATTCTTCTTCTTTTTCCCGTAGTCTGAGCAATAGTGAGCTTCGCCTACGTGATTGCTAGTGCAAGCTATCCGTAGTTGGTCTGTGTAGCCTGTCGAAAGCGTGTCTGGGTTCTAACTGCACCGTTACCGGGCAAATAACGCTTTTAAGGTAGTGTTATTATAACACGGCACAGATTTCCTTTCAACCACACACCAATAGTGTCAGTGCTTCTTAAAAGGCTTCCAGATCGTGCGTTGACGTTGCTATTTTCCCCAACATATATTAGTTGTGTAAATCTGCACAGTAACTAAACAAACTTAATGAAGGTTTATTTCGCTACTCTAAATCTATATATATATATATATATATATATATATATATATATATATATATATATATAATAATAATAATAATAATAATATAAATAATAGTGTCGATTATTCGACGACCGCGGTTATTACAGCTTCATAATCGATAAATAACCGAATAGCTGAATAACCGAAATCTTTTTTTGCCTCATAACCGATAACCGACCGATAATCGAAATTATCGGTCGATTCGGTTATCGGTTTTTCGATAATTATGCTCACCCCTATTTCAAATCCCATACGTATATCAATGTTGAATATTGAATATATTTAGACGTGGACGGAGAAGTAAAGATTGTCCCCGTCGATCTGCGTTTATCTTTTTTATTAAACATGTAGCTTTCGACGTATTTTTAGTTGTTTTTTTTTTTTTTTTTTTTGTAGTATGTAGCCTGCACAATTGCTCTTATTTTTGCGTAGCTCAAAAATAAAATAAAAATACACTATGCATCCTAATTACAAAAAAAACTTGTTGTTAACTTAATAAAAAATACTAATTACACTTTTTTCGAGGTTAATGGATCAACTGGTGTATTCCCAAATACTTCAATGACTTATTTATACTTTTTTTCTTTTATTTTTGTCTTTTTCTTGATATTTCATTTTTTGTCTTATTTTATTCTTTTTTTACCTTCTCCCATATTTTCTCTTTCCTATTCACTTCTACACAAACTGGCCTAAAAAAACCACACCAAGAACCCACAATTGAGGTTTTCACAAAAAAAAAAAGAAAAAAAAATCTACTATTGAGAATGCCATTACCTACTACTAGGCTACTACAGATTCTTGAGTAGAGCTCAAAGAGTCAACGCTTCTTGGTATAATGAGCTACCGTAGATATTCCTTCCCTAGATACTAGCATGCACAATTCACTCCACCCAGATATCCACAAATTTCATTGGAAATATGCACGAATATAAAATGTAATAATTTATTACTGCCTCTCCGTCCTTTGATCTTCCATGTCGTCTGTGCTATAAATACCATGTTACATACGTTGTTGACACTCGTACCTTCAATTCGAAGCACACTGCGTACGTTCTAGCAAGTTGAAAGGCACTGCAATGAGTTCTCAGGAAGGAAGCAACTGTTCTGGGCAACCGTCGAAGAAGGCCGGAGTGGATGGTGCAACCATCGGCGGCGGAGTTGTGGCTATTCTGGGCCTGATCTGGGCGGCTGTTGAGCTTTTCGGAGGCTCGAAAAGCGACCGCCGGACGATGAAGGCTCCTGGCAGGGATTATAGGATCTTCAGGGATGAGTTTGAGCGTGATCCGGGTTCCTATTTCCGTAGTCTTCGTGACAAGTAATCGTATCATGTTTGGAGCGAATTGAAGTCCGTTCCTCTGATCTGATTTGTTCCAGATAGATATGCAGATCAGATGTTTGGTTGTTCTGGTCTTAATTGTGGTGTTTTAAGCTAAGGATGTTGTTTTGTTTAATCGCATGTATGTATGTATGGACTTTTATGGTTTTTGTTTAATAAAAATGGAAGGGCTTCGCTTTGTTTTATTATCATATCATTTCATGTATGTGTTAGATAATAATATTAAGACTAACACAAACTGTAGTAAACGAGTAACCTGCCTCGTTACAGCGGAAGCTTTAGGATCGCCCAAATATCCCCAGCCATAGCCGTTGGTATTGCCACGAGATGGTAAATCTGCAGAATAAAGGTTAGTGTCGTTTTGTCTACCACTTCTCTCCCGAATACGTGATGGTGCGTGTCCTGAACACGGGAGCTATGGGAGGACTATTTTGCTTAGAAGCCTACATGCCATCAACATAGGCAGATATTCAGTTAAAGCTTAACTGAATATCCTGAGTTGCATAACAGATTAAGTCACTAATTGACTCAATCTCCTACTTGCACCACAACCACCCAATAATACAATATATTATAATATATTGTATTTAGGAAAAATACTTACAGTATGATCATTTATTTCTTCGCCTTTGTCTTCATCTATCATATCACTTCCGTCCTAGCTTTACATCGCAGGCTCAATCTTTGTGGAAGCCTAATGTAACCTCGTTTGTGTTGTCCATCGAAAGCAATCCGGTATTTTAAGACATGTAGCACCGTCTCCCCGCGCATATATATTTGCTTTTAAGGCCGTCACAGACAGTACTTCTCATTTTTTTTTTTTTATAGTTTTTCTACATTGTTCGAACTTGATCAAGTTCATTCCAACACAGTTTTCCAATATTGTTTTGTTTATATATACAACATTGGTGTTATGTGTTTGAGCTGGATTATGATATCTATTGGGGTTATTATGACGATGAGGATTATATTATGATGATTTTGAGTTGGGCTATGATGGCGGCCGTTGCACCTCTTCCTCCTCCGTTCTCTCTCCCTACTGAGTACTGGCTACTGTGGTTCGTCCTTCACAGTTCACTCCTCCCTCTCACTGAGGATTTTGTGAAGTAATTATTTAATGTTAGTGATTCTTTGAAGTGTGAATATTGATTTGATGATTTATATTTTAAATTTATTCTCTAGTTGAACACTTGTTAATTTGTTAGTGAAACAGTGAATTATGAATAGAAATTATATAATGTGTCTCTGTTTGACGGTAGTTTCTCAACCTACTGAAACACAAAGAGCCAGACTCGAACTCATAATAATCTTCCAAATGGAAGTCCAACTCGGGTACCATTAGACCACATAGTTCTGTAAACCTTTGTTAGTTACAAATGTTTGTGTTTTATTTTTTTTTTGGACGGGCTGGCCTGTCAAATCACGGGTTGGGTTGTAAATGCAAACCCGTGGAAAATGGACTCGACCCGTTTTGACAGCACTAAGCTAATATCATCATTTTTAGAATTGTCAAGACGAGCCCGTCCGGCCCGTATAGGCTGGCCCATCACGGGTTGGTAAAACGAGCCAGACCCATTTCCCAATACGGGGCAGGAACTTGGCACAACCCGTATACATCGGGCTGGTGGGCCAAACGGGCTAGTCCGTTTTTTTTTTTAATATTATCTTTAGCCACTGCTGGAAAATTCGCTATTTCCGTCCAACCGTAAATTGGTCGGTATTTTAATAAAAATTTCATCTTCCCGTGGCTAAAGATAGTTGGACGAAAAATTGATCGAAAATTCCGTCCAACGCGTAAGTGTTGGACGGAAATTCCGTCCAATGTCTAATGTTGAAAGGAAATTCTGTCCAACCTGTAGTGTTGGTTGGTAAACTCAAATGGACTAATAGGTACAAATTAAAAAAGATAAGTATTTTAATTTCCGTCCAACAACATATTGGACGAAAATTTAAATATTTTAATCTTCTCTTCTTTTTTATCAGTTGAAGTGTCAAGACTTTCCCTAATTCCCTCCCGTCCAAGACTGAAGACTACCGCTGAAACACTCTGACGCACGGTTTCATTGTGACGGAAGTCGTCAACCGCTCAAACGCTCTCCAAAAGCTCCGTCGCGGCCTGGGGATGACGGCAACAACGCTCCGCCTTCAGATCTGTCTCAAAGGCTCAAAGGTAACGATATTTTTTTTCTTAAAATAGATCTCAGATCTGTCTTCTCCGCCGGAATCACATCCACCGCCGGCGAGACCGGATCTGTCTCAAACCACGCTCCGCCTTCAAATCTGTTGTATTGATCTTTATGTCGATGTATTTATGCAGAAGCTTATAGTGAAGTATTGCATTCCATATTGGAGTATTTTTATTTCTTTAAGGATATTTCATGCTTGTATGCTTTGTTTATCTCTAAATTGTCGTGCTTGCTGATTCATTCAAATTGGTTGCTTTTAGGATTCTTTAATTTGTTTGTCCCATAGGACTGCCTTTTGCCGTAGTAAAGGGTCACAGGTAATTTTAAAGCTAGGGGAGTTGCGGAATACCAAAGTATTTGGATGCTGACTGGATGAGAACTGATGTTATTGGCAGTAGAAGGAGGGGGTTTCTTCTCTTCTTCAGCTTCTGGGTATAGCAAAGGCCTTGCCCTTCTTCCGTTAAGGTTGGTTCTACTCAGCACCTAAACCCTAGTTCTGCAATACCTCTGATCTGTTGAGGGTGCCCTTAAAAATAAGAGGCAATATGTGAAAAGAGTAATGATGTCTCTGGTCATACTGAGAGAAAGAAACTATAATGGACAGATACATTTGGCGGTGAGCTTTTTGAGGTCCAAGAATTTGAGCTTTGGTATGAATTCTAGATCCTTCAATATTCTTTCAAGTGCAAGTAAGTTCATAATATTTATCTTGCTTATTGCTGAACTTTGTTGGAACTTTCTTAATGTTGTGAGACTACTTAGGAACTACTTCATGTTAAATATGTGTTTGGGACTTGTGAAGGTTTTATTGTGAACCCATTTAGATAGGGGAAATATGTTGTGTAGATTTTATTATATTTCTATATGTTGTGTGAGGATTGGGAAATAAACTTTTGAATTTGTTAAAAACTGAATGCAGGCCACAGTTGATGAAATAAAGAGTATGTTTTCAACTGTTAGCTTTGTATGGGATGTGTTTATTCCTCAAAATGCAGAGACATGGTATAATTCAATGAATTAATATTTTATAACCTCTTCTTTCATATTTTTTTTAATTGTTTATCGTATTATCATTAACCTTGATTATATTTGAATGGCATTTTGCAGTTTGTCTAAGGGTCAAAAAATCAAGGTATGTATATTATCACTTGCTTTATTTTTGTAAATGGTCTCTTACCAATTATGTTGTATCAGTGCTTGAGATTCATACCACATATCTTTGTCATGTTTTCTCAAGTCAAGTAACTTTAGCTTTGTGTTATCTGATTTTGGTTTAGGAGAAACTTTATAATTGGTTATGTACAGGTTTGCTTCGTTTTCAGTTTCTTCTTACTCTTATTGGATATGGTTCTCTCATACTTTGCTCATGTTCTGACTCTTGCTTTAGACTAAATTGCTTCACCTTAGTGTCTATGTTGGGATGCACTTGTAATCTAAATATACATGTTTCTATTATTTTTTTTTTAAAAAAAAATTTGTAGATGAGGGAGAAAAAAGGTGATTAGCTGAAGAACAAGGCACGGATTTTTGAGATTAAATTGGAGCTAACCGGGTGATCGACTAAATGATGAAATACAAGCTCCTTCATGAAGATTAATTACTTTATGTTTTATGATTTTTTTTTTTTTTTTGTGTATGGCAATAGTGCATTGGTTAAATATTTATAGATCGGACATGATTCTATCTTTTTATTGTAAATAATTTTAATATTTAAATATATTTTCATTTTGAATTTAGATAGTGTGTATATTATTTTGTAAATGATATAGAATGTATTGACAACCGATAAAACAAAATTATAGCAAGATCAAAATAAATAAAAACAATTTATATAAATATAGATTTTCCTGCCAACAATTGATCACTATTTCCGACCAACAGTTGGATAGAAATCAACATAACGGACTAGGGGAATTTCCGACCAATATGTGGTCGGTATTTCCGTCCAACAAGTCAAAGTTGGACGGGAATACCCATCCTAAAAATGGTGGGTTACCATTCGAAATTTCCGTCCAACTTTGACCTGTTGGACGTAAATTCCGACCGAAATATGATATTGGACGAAATTAGCGATGTTCATTTTTCCGAGGTCTCATTTTGGACGGAAACCCGTTTTCCGACCAATAACCCCCATTTTCCGTCCAATTTTCGTTGGACGGAAATAGCAGAATTTCTAGCAGTGACATGTGTACAACAAGAATTGAACCTTTGACCTCCCATACACATATCTAAACTTTATTCCACTTGAAAAACATGTATTGTTGAAATAAATTTTGTGTATAAACATAAAAAAATGTATCTAGATATATATATATGAATCGTACACATACTCACATACACACATGTAAACTCTAATTAACTTATAGGAGTTTATAAAACATATACAATAAATAAACTTTATGTTAACTATATAATTATATTAATATTTACATAAAATTATAATTAATCATATAAATAAAGTTTGTAAATATAATATGATTAATTTAACTATATATAATTGAATTTATAATTAACTATTTAAAGTTATGACTTCTGTTGTGTAAATGAACTTCTAGCATCATAATTTCATTATATACATTTTTGAACTATATTATGTTCTGCATACTACGATTGAAGCATGTTTTCTGGTAAAGTAAATTACTTATATAAATATATAACAATAAAACATATAAATAATGAGTAGAATTAGGATAATTGGTTAGATCTTTATGATAAATAAAAGTGTAATAAATTGAAAAGTTATAGGTTCAAATCTTCCTAAAAACAAATATTTTAAACTTAAATCAATAAATTCAAATATATTTAAATAAAAACAAGGAATAAGTGTCAAATAGGCCATCCAACTGCACACTAAAGTGCAATTAAAAAAGATGCAATTGGGTCCTTGAACAACACAAAATTATATAATTGAGTCCAAAATGATGACCTGTTTGGCTGTTTACATGAAATTGTAAGTTACTGATTTTCAAAATAATTTTTAAAACTAATTTTAAATAGTCTTCTTGATAGTCTTCTTGTTGTGAGGGGGAGAGAGTATGGGTGGTGAGACCTTCTTGTTGAAAGGAAGAGTGGTGGAGTCTTCTTGTGGGTGAAAGAATAGCCTTCTCTTGGGAGAGTGGTGTAGGAAGAATGACACGTCTTTCTATGAAAGAAAGAATAGTAAGTGGGAGAATAGCGTTTGGGAGAGTCCTCCCATGTGTAGATGAATGAATGAGATCCCCCCTCCTGTGCTCTTGAACCTTCTTTTATAGTAGTAGGATGGGATTATAGCCGTTGGGTAATTTAGTAGGGTATTTAGTATGATATTTACTTTGGGAGGTTATGGATAATAATATTAATAATTAGGTAATTAACTAGTGGTAATAAATGGGGCAATAATAGGGTAGTAAATAAGTTTCATGGGTGATAATGTAAGAATAACGGCTACTTCCAGGCCGACCTTCGACTCGAGCCGACTACTTGTGTTGGCTTGGGTCTATCTTTGGGCCTCTTCTTCCCTGGGTTTTGACCCTTTCCCCCTCTTGGGCCCTAAGCCAGTTGGGTCCACCTCCGTCAATATTAATTTTTTTATAACATTAATTATTTTAAAAAATTGAATATAACAATATATTTGAATGTTTAATTTATTCCACAAAACATCTAGTACATTTAATTATCGGATTACTATATCCTTCTCACAAATGCTCAATCAATATTATATTGTATGTATTTTAATTTTTATTGTGTTCTAGTTATGTTTGGTGTGTTTGAACTTTTATTAATATATATTCAATATTAGTCCTGCTTCGATCGTCTCAATGAGATCTTTAAAATGGTATAATGTATATTTAATAATACAAATTTTAAACATAAGTATTTAACAAAATTAAAAAATTATATATGAAACAAATAAAGGATACATTTGAAATTATAAAAAGAAGCAAGGGGAAAATGGTAACTTTGCTCCCTATTCTACATTTGCCGCGTTATGCCAAATTTGTGGCATGCGTTGGAGCACTATATTTTGCAGGGATGGTGATTTGATGTTGGATTTTGCCGTTTTGCAGCTCACTTGGAAATGCTTTAAGGAGGTGTTTGGTTGGCATGAATTGTATTGGAATTGAATTACAATTCAATGAAATGATAAACTACTTTGGTTGGAGGGAATTGCAATTCCCTCAATTCATTGAATTGCAATTCATAGGTCCTCCCTATGAATTGCAATTCAATGAATTCATCCATACAATGAGAAGGGAAGAGGAAAGAAATGACATATTTTTCCATGAATGTTATTATTAATATTATTACACAAGGGTATTTTAGTCGTTATATCACTTCTCCCATTTCCATTATTTTTCCTTACAAAACAATGTAATTGTAATTCTTACTTTATTATTTTCTCACCGAATTACAATTTATTTTCCCCTTAATTCTTTCCTTCCAACCAAACGTCCTGTAATAGTTTAGGAGAAGACTTGAAGAACGAGTGTGCAATTATCGTTTTACATTGTAACAAAATCAACACATTTCAAACAGGGGATCCGTGGCGCAATGGTAGCGCGTCTGACTCCAGATCAGAAGGTTGCGTGTTCGATTCACGTCGGGTTCAATTCTCCTTAGCCATAAAATCAGTACATTTCAAAAAGGACCTTTTTTTCACACTCCATTCTGTCTTAAGTGGTATTGGATTCAGATTTTTCTCAAACGCATCTTCTTTCTTCGACTCTGTCTTCATCACTTCGTCTGAGAGTGCAATATATAAAGTAACACTGCAGTCTGCAGCAACAAATCCCTACTTGAATTTCATGTGGGCAGGTACGTTAATTCTCTTCTTCCTATCTTATTCTCGTTAATTATTCTTCTTATTACTACTGTATTTTCGTCGCCGGCGGCATGAACGCAACCTGTTTGATAAAATGTTTAAACCACTATCCTTCCCGTCTTCATCATTCTTCTTCTTACTTTCTTGCTTTATTTGCTCCTGCACTTGCAATGGTAACACTCAACTACTCAGGGACGGTGAGCTGAGAAGCGCAGCATTCTGGAAATCCAGGCAGAATAACTAGGGGAAGAGAAAACGAGTTCAATCAGATGGGATCTTATGGTGAAGAGGTCTTTTCTTTTATGAAACTCGCTCTGGAACAGGCAAAGCTTGCGTTGGACAGTCTTGAAGTGCCGGTTGGTTGTGTCATGGTAGAGGATGGGAAAGTCATTGCTTCGGGCAGGAACCGAACTACAGAGACCAGGAATGCAACAAGGCATGCTGAGATGGAAGCCATCGACGTTTTGCTTGAGCAGTGGAAGAAGAGTGGGCTTTCACCCAGTGAAGTCTCGGAAAGATTCTCAAAATGCGTCCTTTATGTGACTTGCGAGCCCTGCATAATGTGTGCTGCCGCCCTGTCTTTTCTAGGCATCAAAGAAGCGTATTATGGATGTGGAAATGACAAATTTGGCGGCTGTGGATCGATATTGTCATTGCATACTTGCGCAGGAGTGGCACAGAAGAAGAGCTTCAAATGTGTAGGAGGAATCATGGCATCTGAGGCAGTTGCTCTTCTGCGTAGCTTCTATGAACAAGGGAATCCAAACGCCCCCAAGCCTCACAGGCCGCTGAAGCAAACCGCATGATGGTTCTGCTCGTGAGTCTTATCTACTTTTGGATGAGGTATTTTAACAACTTATTCTTGGATTCCTTCTTGAAATTTGTATTGTTAGTTCTCTGATAACTTATTTGACATGATCATTGAAACAATCTATATGGCTTTCCCTTTTTGATGTTATACTGTTAGACAGTGATCATCTTTCATCAGTCAATTTACATCATATCCAACATAATACATGTAGATATTAAAGAATCCTGACACAAAGATTCATGACAAATGGTGCAAATTGTTCTTGATAAAGTAGTATACTGAGGGCATGAGATGCATAGGAGTCAAAGATCATGAACATACAATTAGGAATCAGTGACAATATTATTTCTCTCCTCTATACTCTCATAGGAAATGAAAATATGGGGATGAAGCCAGGCCAGCAGTGTTGATTGCTTATTGATTGGCACATGGAGTAAAGCAGTCAAGATTGCATGGAGGGTAGAGTGAGTCAAGGTTTAGGTCCAGCTCATTTCTCCTTGTTTGATTTGCTCTTTCTCCTTGGTAACTGCTTATGTGAAATCATTATATATATATATATATATATATATATATATATATATATATATATATATATATATATATATATATATATATATGCAAGTATCATAAGCATGGATTAAAATATCAACAAGCTATATATCATCATTGCCCAAATGATTAGGTGATTAAGTAGTCATTAGTCATTACCCAATGTTTTGGCAAGGAAGAAGTGGTTGTTGTGACAGGAATGAAGTTGAACTGGGGCCTTGATTTTGCTCCCACTGTGCCTGTTGTGCTGCCATCTTCTCCTTCTCCTTTATCTAACCATCAAGTCACAAAAGCACTAGATTTCAAATCATCTTGTTAAGTTTAAGCAAATTGGTCATTTGACACTCAAAAATAGAGGATAAATACTAATTTCACGGTATCCCTCACATATGCAATCCTTTCCCATAGAAATATATTATATAGAATTTCTGCAGTATTGGTGCCTTTGTGTATCAGGTACAACTATGTATGCTATTTGTGTTATATTGGGTCGCACCAGCCACCGTGTAAAAGGCACTGGTGTATATTACTAAGGTCAATGTTGAATTTGGAAGATGGAATGGCCTAGCGCACGGGTGGAGAATAACAACCACCCGCCAGTTAGGCGGAAGCAAGAATGAAGAATCAAGGAATGGAAAATGTATATAAGACTGAAAGATATAGAAAATGTATGATTCTATTATCTGTTTCTAATAAAGAAACATAGTACACACACATATATTTATACAGACACATAAGTGTAAGTACCTATTCATAAACAGACACTGTACTATCCTATAGATAAATTTAACTCTTTATTTTTCAACAGTCAAATTCCATGTAGAAACCTCACCTTCTTTGCCAGCATATTATTCTCCTGCAGAATTGCCTTCTCCTGTCAAAGAACATAAAAAAACAAATGTTTGAAGAGCATATAGTCAACCAAACAGAAGAGAATCAGTCTCTGAAGATATATATTTTAAGCCATGGCAAAAGAGAATCAATCTGCTTACTGTTTTTTGCAGCTCAGAAAGTGAATCAAACAGAAGCTGGTTCTGCAAGATAGAGAGATACTTAGCTTGGAAGTCATGCATTTTAGTGAAAGCTTAGAAACTGATGATCTAAGGAAAATAACAGCACGTTTGGTTCATGGAATGCTATTCCATAGGGAATGAAATAAGCAAGGAATATATAGAACATAAATTGTATTCTGATCTATTGTTTGGTTCGCTGAAGGAATAGACTTTAGGAATTATATATATATATATATATATATATATATATATATTCTAGAGTTATCATACATACTCTTCTGGATCGAATCAGCCTGAGAGAAGAATCAAGCTGTTGCTCCAAATTCTGGAGATCTTTCTGGTTCATGGAGTCCAGATCTTCTCCCATGTAGTGCCTGCATATATGCATTTTTATCATCAACATCAAGATATTAGTATATTATTACTTGTCCCAGGTCATTAATGTATATATGAATTTCTCACTTGTGATTCCTTTGCAGAAGATCAATCTTTCCTTTTAGCTTAGCATATTCCAAGCTCCAGTTGTCCTTCAAAAGTGACACATACAGCGTAACTATTCCACGTTCAAACAAAATTGAATGATATATTTCGTCTCAGTTTCACTTGGTGGCCAGCTTGTAACAGTTGACATATTATACACTTACTGATGATTCAGAGTCATTAGTTTCTGCAAGCATGCGTTTCTCAGCATACGAGTATCGTTCGTATCGGTCAATAATCATCTCCATGCTGTTCAAATATACAACTTATCAATACTATATTAAGTAATAGGAAAATTATATTTAACAATGTGCTATACTAAAAATAGTAAGAGATGTGATACAAATTATTCTTTCCAAAAGCAACCCTAAGGACCCCCCACACCCGGGCCTGACAGAACATCTGGGAGGATATATGTAAATCATGGTAACTCAACTGAACATGAACCACAGAGGCTAGATCTAATGTGATACAAATTATTATTTTAAGGGTAGGTGTGTTTGGTTCATGGGTTTACACACTATGAATGAGAATAAAAAAATATAATTATTGTTTGGTTGACAACTTTTCAAAACGCAATTATAAGATTTGATTACCCCTGGGCCCTGACCTTCAATTAAAAATCTCATCCCCTAATTAAAAATAGGTATCATCCCATCTTATCCCTCCTCATCTGTCACTTCCCGATCTATCGTATCCTCACTACATCCCTCATATTTCTATTTTGATTTTTTGTTCGATGCTTTGAATATCATTATATTAGGATCACTTTTTTTTTTTTTTTTTTTTTTGATTTTTTGTATTTTTAAAACTTTTATCCCATTATAGGATCATAGATAACCAAACATCAATATTGATAATCATTCTAATTCCACCATACTACCAAATATACAAAATATTTTCACCTAAATTCATTATCATTACCAAGTATTTGATTTCCATCATTGTTACGATTCAATATGAAAGCAATTCCCTAAGCTAACTCTCCAAGCCTCCGCCGCCTAACAATAATAATAAATCTTCTGATAATAGAATGCTAGACTTGACGCATAAAATCTCTACCCAACAATAATAATCCCTGAGCTAGTTATTAAAACTTTGTTCAATATCTTTTAAGTACATACCATTGTAACACATAACATTTCACTTTCTAGGGCAATTAGTATCATTACGCTTATTGATCTGAAAAAGCACTGAACATACTGCAAAAAACCCTCATTATGGATATATTTTAAGTAATAGGAAAATTTTACAATGTATGATACTACAAATAATAAAAGATGTGATATAACTTATAAAATGTACTTAACACTCATTATTAGTATTTGTTACGATTCAGCATGGAAGCAATTCCCTAAGCTAAGTAATGTGTGCTAAATAATTGTTTAACTACATAGGTGAAACCAATGAAATGTGTTAATAGCCAAAAACCTTGTGGTAGAGCAACATGACTATGATTATCCTAAATGAGAGGTCACAGACTCAGGTTCAAACTCATATATAGATTGCCAATTATCTCTATATGTTTGCATTCCTAGTTCCAAAAATACAAATGTCATATACTATCAAAGGTCATGGGTTTAACAAAGCTCATACCGCTTTAATCTTTGAAATATTTTTTGTTCATCAATATATCACAATTTTATTTCCTTATGCTATCAGTCATGTTTCGATGGCAGGATACCGGCCAGGCCCAACCATTCAAGCCTTCGTCCAACAATGATAAGTCCCCAAATCAATAACATAATGCTATATACTCGACCCGGCTTTTAAATCTCTATCTAACAATAATAGGAAAATGCTATATGTAGTATTCATATTTTCTACTCCCAACTTCTATTCTGCCTCGCAAAGTCTTGATGTGAGAGAGTAGAATTTGAGAGTATACATACTAATGATAGTATAACTCACAATAATAACCCATTAACCTGTGTTCAATATATTTTAATTAAGTACATACCATTGTTACACATAGCATCTCACTTTCTAGAAAAATTATTATCCCTAAGCTTATTCATCTGAAAAAGCACTGAACATACTGCAAAAAAAAAAAAAAAAAAAAAAAAAAAGAAGAAGAAGAAGAAGAGTTATCAATGCAAGAACACAGACCCTAAGTTATCAATGCAATTAATATTTTCTTAAAACATTTTAGAAGAAGAAGAAGAAGAACACAGACCCTAAGTGGCTAAGTTGTCAATGCAATTAATACTTTCTTAAAACATTATTTTAGATTTTTCAGCTTTCTACTTGTTATGATTTATGAACCTAGCTAATGATTTTTTAATTTTTTTTTCAAAATTTATTTATACTTGTTATGAACCTAGCTCATGTTTTTTTTTTTTTTTTCAAATTTTATATTTTCCCTTGTTTAAAAAACAAGAAAATACCATTATTCAAATTGGGTAAAATATACATGAGACACACCTTAAAAAAAATTAAACCCTATTCCATTTTTAAAAGATTCTTGCAAGAAAACGGAACCCTAGCTAGCTAGCAATGCAAGGTACGTAGATCCAGTTCAGAGATTGTGAATAAATTAAAAAAAAAAAGCAAAAGATTTGACAAAAATGGAAAGAACAAAAGAGAAAATGGGAGTTGAGATACCAAGAATCAGTGGAGTAATCGAAAAGCTTTCCCCTATGGGAAAAAACAATCAAAGCAACATCTGCATCACAGAGAACAGAGATTTCGTGGGCTTTCTTGGCCAAACCAGATCTTCTCTTGGAGAATGTAACCTGTCTGTTTATCTTGTTTTCTATCCTCTTCAGCTCCACTTTCCCTCTCCCCATCTTAATTTCTTTCAACAAGCTAAGCTAAGCTAGATCAGATCAGATTACCTAAAACGTAACTAGCAGAAAGTAGAAACCCTCGATTTAGAATAATAACAATAATCAGAAAAGACCCATTTTCTTGTAATTGCCCTTTCTGACCTGTATTTGATATGATCTAACAATAGCTAGGGTGAATGGTGGCAAGCTAACTAGGGAGCGTAAACGATGTGACATCGCAGAGATTCATTGAAAGTTGATGGTGGTTTTGTGAAAAGTGGGAAACCAGGTGGTTTTTAAGGATGTGTTGTCGAGTGGTGGTTGGATTATATGCTGTGCTTCCGTTAGTGTCTGCTGGACATGAGAGGTAACTGGTTTTTAAGCTCAGTTTTGAGTTGTGAATAGACTGTGTAATCCAAAATCATACTTTCTAAATTTTACTCCCTGATGTGACGGACACTGATAAGCTACTTAATTAAGAAAAAAATGAAGTACACATAATATTTTCCATTCTAAAAAAACTCGTAGCTTGTACTGAACTAGGTGAAAACCGTCTTATTACTTTAGGTTGTTCATAGTTATAGGCTTAAATCAAGAATGTCGGCCCAAACCAAGACGGTTAGTATATAGTTTTCATAAGAAATTCAATTTGAAACATTGTATGTTAAAGACATGTGTGGCTGATATCTTTTATTATTGTATTTAGTTCTAGTGTAGCTCCTGTATAATTGTTATTAAACTAGTTGTTATAACTTCCAACCATCTTTTCTCATTTATACAACTATATATTTATAGCTGCTTATGGTTTTATCAATAAATCACTTGTTCATAATCTTGTCATTATCAAGTCAACTGTTTGACTGGGACAGTCTTCTGGTGTTTTAAATCTCTACCATGCATTTTTCATTTGTTATTGATTCTCAAGCCTCCGAGCATTATTCATTACTCCGCGGTGATATATCTCATTCGCTAATTAAGTTTTCAAAAGAGGTCATTTGGGTTGGAGTGTGATCCTTTTAAAAAATCAAAAGCAATGGTATGGTTTATAGTGAATAGGACTATGAGCATTAATGTAGTGAAATTAGTTTTAGAACAACTCCAAAAGAAAATTACTACTTTACTAGTGTTAACATATATATTTTAGCATATTTTCTACCTTTATTTAGCCTTGTATTTTTGGTTCATTATTATTCTCATTGATTGACTTTGATTGTCTTCTTCTTCTTCTTTTTTTTTTTTTTTTTTTTTTTTTTTTAAATCTTATAGTTTGTATATATAGGAGTTCATCCTCTGTAATTGTATTCAAGAAATATATACAGTTCATATTCTTCCTAACCTGGAGTTAGAGCCTTAAAAATTTTCTCTTGCTTATGAAACTGGCGGAGCTCCCTGTTGGTGTAACCGGTTTTTATCTTTTCATAATAATATCTCTATTTGTGACACTCCGTTTTGCTTAGTGCATTATGATATTTTGGGTCTAGCTCCCACTCCTAATGTGAATGAATACAAATATTTTGTTTTATTTATTGATGATAGTTCAAGCTTTAAATGAATATATTTTTTAAAGCATCTGTCCAATTGCCTAAGATTTATATTGAATTTGCAACTATGATTGAAACTAAATTCCCTTATCCTATCAAAATTCTTCGTACGGATAATGCAATGGAGTATGGAGATTCCATCCTTCTCCAATTTCTGAAAACACAAGGAACCCTTGTCCTCAAACCCCTCAACAAAATGGTCGAGCCGAGCACAAACATCGGCATGTTTTAGATTTTGTTCGGGCTCAACTCCTTTCTGCATCTTGTCCATCAAAATTTTGGGGTGAAGCTGCTCTCACATCAGTTTATACCATTAATTGTCTTCTTACTCCTGTTTTAAAGAATTTGTCTCCTTTTGAAAAATTCCTATATTACTCACTCTTACCTTTTGGTTGTGCTTGCTTTGTTCTTCTTCATCCTCATGAGCATACTAAACTTGAACCTCGTGCTTGTTTCCTTGGGTATGGGATAGAACACAAAGGCTATCGTTGCTATGATCCTATTTTTGGTCGGCTACGTATTTCTCGTCATGTTACTTTTTGGGAACACACAATGTTCTCTACTTTGTCCAAATTTCACGATTCATTGTCTACTACCCAACCTTTCTTTACTGATTTTTCCAAAGAATTGTTCCCTACAGATTCTGACACTTTATTTGCACATCTGCCTACAACCGAGTTAGTTTCTACAAACTCCTCAATTATGTTCCCTTCTGAATCTAACACTGCACATGTCCCTACAGTTGAGTTTCTCCATACAGACTCCACTACTGAGCTCTCGTTCTCACTTGCCATCTGCTCCTTTATCTACGGATTTGGCTTCTTCTGATGATCTTGTTCTTCCTCTTCGTCACTCAACTCGAGTAAGAGAAGTTCCTTTACAACTTAAAGATTATCATTTTCTACTATTCTCTCTTTACAAAATCTAGTTCTTATCGGGAGGCTAGTACTAACCCTCTTTGGCAGCAAGCAATGTTAGAAGAAATTCAAGCTTTGGAGAAAACTCATACTTGGGACCTCGTAGAGCTCCCTTCAGGTAAAACTCCTATTGGATGTAAATAGATCTTGTAACACCTCCGAATATCAACAACTTTTAAAACCAATTAAAGCTTATAAAAGAGATGCAGTCTAAACATTAACATAAGAAAAGCGGAAGCTAACTACACCAATCTGGCAGATGTTATGCCACCACAATAATAGGTGCACAGGCAAACACTAACCACTAAACAGTGTAACAAATCAACTACTTAGGCTCACAGGCCTCAACAACTATTAAAGGAAGAGATCTAATCCATCTACAGGCCACTAACGCGCTTTCCAAAGCTACTCAACCTGTAAAAGATAAGGGATAACACCCGGTCAGCGAATAATGCTGGTAACCCATCAACACGCGTTAAGTATCATAATATACATAGATATAATCAAAAGCGTTTGAAACTGGGAATACAGTATATATCATTTTAAAGCCGAAAGAGGAAACATCAATGGACTCATCAATCACTCACAACAAAGGTCAAAGACCAACATACTCAACAAGACAATAAAACCACAAGCAACAAGCTCAACAACAAGGTAAAACATGCGACACACAACGAAGGATTCACAATAAACATGCTCTTAAGCAATGGAAGGCAATATTCACACCATAACGAGTTCCAAGTCCACATAGGACACTATCACACCAAGTCATATACCGTGGAGTCAGCACCACGGCTCGATTCATAGTGGATCAGTGTGGAGGGCTCCAAATCATCAACAATCATGCTTCACGTGGTTATCGCAACGACCCGAATCACATGCAAGTGTCATCGCAATGACAAGGACCGCAGCCCAATGGAAACAGAGCTAATAACTTTAAGTGCATACACCCCCTATTGAGATTCCAAGCTCAACGGGTTAGTTACCATCTCTGGCAACGAGGATAAGTTTCCCATGTTGCCCACAAGTCACAAGTAACCAAACGGCCATCTGGAGCTTCACTACCGGTCCGTTCACACATAAGTCCCCACACTGTCCACTTTACCAGCTCAATCATCTCATCACGTCAATCCATCATCTCAACAAGAGTCAAAACACACAGAATCTAGAGATACAACAACACCTAGATTCCACACCAAGTGTGTACAACAACGGATACCACATATGTACCTTGGAGATTAAGGTCCCATACCCTTAATCGTGCAATCAAAGTACAGCCAATACCCATGTTTTCATCACAGGAATCAATCAATGGATCACAACAAAGATATGAAACCATACTCAACAAGGAAGGATTACAATCCGACACCAACGATGGTCAATGTAACACCCCAGATTTTCAGGATAATTAAAACTTATGAAACAAGGGTGAAATCTTATTAAATCCCAAAAACAGAATACAAGAGTACGGGGTGCTATGCCACACCTGAGCTAGAGAACTCAGGTGCACAGGCTAACTAACTAATATCCTCAAAACGTAAATGCATGACATGGCACGCAGGCCGAAAGGGAAACTATCTACTTCTACGTTCCAAATTCTAGCGCGCTCCAGTGACTTATTCTTCTGTGCCTGAAAGCCAAATATATCTGTTCAGCGAGAGATGCTGGTAACCCACTCCAACGCGTTGAAATACATTACATATAGAGATATATGTAAATATACGAAAACCATTTTGAAGCATGAAGATATATCCTACGAGACTCTAGCTTTTAAAACCGGGAATGACTCGACAGATAAGGCTAGACACAAGCAACAGTTATAACATGCGTATACAATCCTCAACAGGCAAGACAGATAAAGCTGAGCACAATTAATAATCATAACCCAATGTAAACAATCCCCAGCATAACTCCCATGGTCACATCCCCCAATATACTCATAAACACAACTCATCCATATCTCATCACATAGCACACTTTGTTGGCGCCACAGGACCAATCGCACGCCCATACATGAGGGTCAGCGCATATAGCTCTGACACGGCCCCGCAGTACCCTGCCCCGTCTCACATTACGGAGGAGCCGATCGCAACCGACTGATGGACCTTTGTCCTACATAATATTTATATACCTGACCGGTCTTTACCAGCCTGGTTAACAGTTGGGATGGTTCTCAGCCCATTCAACTGCCTGTATAGTGGACCTTTGTCCTATATAATATTTATATACCTGATCGGTCTCTACCAGCCTGGTTAACAGCCGGTATGGTTCTCAGCCCATCCGACTGCCCGTATAGTGGAACTTAGTCCTATATAATATTTATATACCTGACCGGTCTCTACCAGCCTGGTTAACAGCCGGTATGGTTCTCAGCCCACCCGACTGCCCGTATAGCCCGATTGATCTCAACCAATTCGGGGTGACACGCACACATAACACGTAACAAGCACATGCAACCCACATTAACATATTGGGAAGGGGAGGAAACGTATAACAAAACCTATGCGTGATCCTTCACATGCTAAGAATAGTCCTAAGGGGTTCATACTCCTTTCACCTAGGTCAGCGGGATACCAATTCAACTAGCATGCAATATATAAGACTCATACAACCTACGAACGGTACCCGAAATATCAAACTAGACATAGGCACGATAGACGGAGTCCGTTGGGACACCACGGGGGTCGGGGAAACATCAAACGGGGAAGTCAGGGTCCCAAGAGTGGGAATTTCCAGCGGGTAGCCGGTGGGTGGGGGGGCCGCCCGCCGGCTGCCCACCGGTAACACTGTTCCGGGCAGCGGGTCGCCGACGGGCAGCTGCCCGCTGCCGGAACTGCCCCTTTCGACCGCGGGTAGGTGGCGGGTCCCCTACCCCCACTGACTCATTAACACCAAAAACGCCCCGGGAACCTTCGTGGAATCCGAGACCATGCTTAGACACTTTCAAACGCAATTGATAACACACGTAGACAATTTAACGGATCAAAATCAAGAATCAAACGGCACATAACCTATCATGCTTTTCTAGACATAATAAACACCCAATCATGCGAAATCCCACCCAATATACCAAGAATAATACCATACGAATTCCACAATATAACCTAGGGTTCTAATTATTTTTAATCCCACAAGAATACGATTCGTCCTCTAATTACAAGATTCGGTAGGAATATCACATAAGCATCAAGAACGCCAACAAGAACATCAACCTAGGGTTCTAATTATCTTTTTATCAACAAGAATACGGTTCGCCTTCTAATTACAAGATTCGGTACGAATAACACATAAGCATCAAGCACGCCATACAATTATCAATAACACCATATAATCATTAAGAACTCCACATAATCATTAAGAACACCATAGTTATCAAGAATCTCCCGATGTCAAGATCACCCATGGAATTGTCCCATCAATCATCAATAATAACATCACAAATCATCGATACACAATAATATGGGGAAAACCTACGGGGGAAATCATAACTACGAAAATAGGTTTTGTTGAGACATGGGTTACCTCTTAGCCTTAATTAATTCCTTGGCTATGAAGGGTCTTTCTTTAAGCTTTCTTGCTTTCTTGATTTCTTCTAGGGGGATTCTTGGAGCTCTTTGGGGAGGTGGGGCGTTATTCTTGTGGGGGGTTTCTAGGTGCCTCTTAAGTCCCCTATTTATATATTTAGGTGTCCTAGTTAGGAACTAATATTATGGGCTTGCTAGTTCTATTTCTTTTGGGACTAAGGATTGGGTTTAGGGATAAGGGCCCGTGGACTATGGTGGGCCTTCCTAATTAATTATTGTGATTTAATTCTTTCTTTTGGGTAATTGATTAAATGATTTAATTGATCTTAGGGGTCGTAACACGGGGTGTTACAGTCAACACAAGTTGTCAACCTCAATAGGAAAGAACAAACCACACACACTAGCATTACAACATCAAACTAGCATCCATATCAAACGGGTAAACCAAAATAGTTCCAATGAACCACAAAGAGTTAACATCAATCCAACGAATCACAAGGTTGGATCATAAGCACGATTCAAGACACCAAATCCTAACGTGGATTCCTAACTCATCGTTCTAGACATACGAAACATCAAGAAGACTCACAAAAGCTCAATAATTCAACAACGGGAGGTCAAAAAATAAAATACCAAGAAGAAGGGATCACGGGGGACAAATCCCTGCAATCCCAAACATGTTCCCCGCGGGGGGAACCACGGGTAGGGCTCCACCCGCGGGTACACCTGCACCCAAAATTTCAGCATTAGCGAAAAATCATTTTTTAGGCCAAGTTCAAGTCCAAATGACCCCAAATCTTCCACACAACAAAGATATGACTTGAACCTATGAATAACTCATAAAATAGCATTCAAGAACCCTAAATACAAGCTCTAAAAATGCATCATCACAAGATCATGCATCAATCACTCAAACACATTAAGAATGTCACATAGAAGCCAATAATCATTATTATCAAGTGAAAATAGGTTTTGTGTAGCATGGGTTACCTCTTGTAGACCAAAGACACCTTCTTCAACCTCAAAGCAATACCAAAGCTCCTCTAGATCAACCTAGCACTTCACCCACCACTAGATCTTCTACAAACTCCCAAAACCCACAAGGTAGAAGAAAGATTTAGAGAAAAGATGGGGGAATCTTGTAAAGAAAAGGTAGGGAAGGATAGATCTTACCATTCCTAGCCTTGTAGTGTTGGAAAGTTGGAATCTTGGTGGAAGACTATGCAAAGCTTGGAAGTTCCCTTTTTGGCTTGGAGAACAAGCTATGATTCTTTTAGAGAGATGTTGGAGAGTTTTTAGAACTTTGGCTAGCATGGAATGAAGACAAGAGGTCTTGCTAGGTCAACATGAGCACCTCTCTTTAGTGAAAAGACCAAGTTACCCTTACTAAGGTTTGGATGAATAAGGGATTGAGGTACAACACACAAGGCACAAGGTACACCAAGAAGAATAGTCAATTTCTAGTCATTCGACTATGAAATTTCAGGATTTTAGGAAGAAACTACCAAGGAAGGCTAGGATTAATTCCTTAATTAATCCCAATTAGCATTTAGATTTACGGGGTGTCACATCCTCTCCCCCTAACAAGAAGCTTCGTCCCCGAAGCTTGGGCACGACGGGTTACCAAAAGGAATAACAATGAACAAAGGTGTGAGAAGAGAACGCAATGAACAAAGGTGTCCACCAAATAACTAAAGTTAAAGAAATCAAGGTTTCAATTTACGGTGATAAGACTGATAGGCTTAGAAATAGGCTGATGGTTCACAAAGGTATGTCAAGAAAGAAACATAAGGCGATAGATAGAAGATTTACTAGAAGGGAAGACTAATTCTACCTTATACTCAACTCTCTACCCATCACTAGCCACCGGACTACCCAGACCTAGACGTCTTAGCTTAGGAACAAGCTACAACGAAAACTAACACCAAGAGAACACTAAAGCTAGATTACCCGGGAACGAAGAACAAGGATCGCGTCTTCAACAGATCACCGTTGATTTCTCCAACCAAAGGATGCAAGGTTGTAACACCCTCCAAAAACAAGACCTAAAAACAAGTCTTAACACATGCAGATTAACACAAACACTAGCACAGCGGAAGAAAACAGAAACTGGATAAAAGAAATCCAAAACAGGGGTGTTATGCCACGTCTACCACACCCGGTAAACGCTAAGGCGAACAATCTGCAAGTGTATCACTATCCCAAAACATCAAACTACAAACAGTGTAAAACCATTGGCTCGCAGGCCACAAAAACACAATCTAAAGGTACAGGCGCTAAGCTACCGGCTCTAGACATCGCGCTCGACTATTCAACACCTGAAAGAACACAAAGATAAACATCGGGGCGACGCCCGGTCAGCGAAAGATGCTGGTAACCCACCAATACGGTTAAGTATCATAAATAGGTAGATATAAGATATAAAAACCATTTTCGAAATGGAATACATATATATAAGTCAAAAGCCAAGATCAGAAGACAACACAAGACTCACCACTCACAAAGATAACACCGGGAACACATCCCAACCACAAAGGTTAACCACACACAAGGATAAAGACTCACCCAACGGCAACACATGCCAAACAACACAAGCCTCCGTGACTACACACGTCACGAGAGAAGAGTACTCACCACAACGACTACACAAGCCCTCGTGACATCACCCATCACGAGTTGATATGCCTTCCTTATGCCCTGTTCCAACCTTATGGCTACCCCCAACCTTGTACCTTCAAAGCCAACCATTACCTCCAGAAATCCCCTGTACAGCCAAGTCCAACCTTATTCCGCCGGGACCATCGTCCCCCACCTATAACCACCAACGAAAACCCACCAATCACGGCAACACATGCCCGGATAACACAATGTTATCCCCCAATCACGTGGACTCAGCCACAACTCCATAATCACGTCACGGCCACCACGAGGACCGCTGCAATACCTTGGTGACTAGCGTCCCATACCACTATTCGTGCAATCCAGGTAGAGCCACACACGCACCACCACTCACACGAAAGTCAAGCAACGGATTACAACGAAGGTATGTATGAAACACACTCGATCAAGGAACGGGTCACCACCCAACAACAACAACGATGAATAACGCAAGTTATCATCAACCAAACAGAAGGTACGAACAACACACACGCTAGCATTAAGACAACAAACTAGCATGCTTAACAACGGGGAAACTCAAGATAGTTCCGAGGAACACACAAGACACTTCTTGGTTCAACGAAACACAAAGTTGAACACGTAGCACGAATCAAGACACCAAAGATCCTACATGGATACCTACCATATAGCTCTAGACCTACGAAACATCAAGAAGACGCTCAAATAGTTCCACAAAGAACAACGGGAAGTCAAAAGATCAAACACCGAGACAAACGAATCACGGGGAACAAATCCCGAACCAACTCCACCGTGTTCCCCGCGGGTGGACCCACGGGTAGTGCCCCACCCGTGGTCCCGCCCGCGGGTACAACACCCACAAGGCAACACGTTCCCCGCGGGTAGGCCGGCGGGTGGTGCCCCGCCCGCCGTTCCGCCCGCGGGTACGTCCCTGTACCACAACAAATCCCTTCGGGGATTTTCTCCTCCAAACACAAATTCAAGTCCAAAACACACCAAATCTCACCAAACACAACAAAATGACTTGAACCAAGGAACATGCCAAGCAATGGCACAAAGGAACCCTAAACACAAGCTCTATATATGCAATATCACAAGATAAATGCATAAACTCTCACATTTCATAGCAAAACACAAATAGAAGCCAAGAAATCATATATAGGCAAGAAAAATAGGTTTTGTAGAGCATGGGTTACCTCTTGAAGACCAAAAGACTCCTCTTACACCACAACAAGCTCTCCACTAAGCTCACTAGCCAAACCCACTTCAAGATCAAACCAAAAGATCATAAAGATCCTACCTTTAAGAAAAGACAACTAAGATGGAACCAAAAAGACTAGACAAGCTTTGATCTTACCCTTCTAGATGCCCAAATAGAGGAAAGATTGAATCTTGGAAGCAAAACTTGGAATCTTGACAAAGGTCTCACTAGGCTTGAAGAACAAGCTACTCTTCTTTTCTAGAGAGAAGGTAGAGATATTTTCTAGGAATTGTAAGGGATGGAAAATGAAGAAGTCTTCTAGGTTTAGGTTACAAAACTAACTCTTGGTGAAAAGACAAGGATACCCTTACTAACTCTTAGAAAGTGTAAGGAACAAGGGAACTCCTCTCAAAGCACAAGGTACAACACCACTTAAAGATTGACTAGTCAAATACTAGTCCTTGAGTATCAAAAATCAGGATTTTAGGAATCAATTCCTCAAAAGAAATAGAATTAATTACTCAATTAATTCATGGATTGGAGTGTGGATTTTTGGGTTGTCACAAAGGTTCTCACACTGCACAATTAGATCTCGGCATCCGCTTGAACTTTATCCGCCATTTCCAGACAAAGGCTACTACTGCCAGCTCCCAAACACGAGCATGATGTCCTTCTCATGTTTCTTTTGAAGATCAATCATCAGCAGATATTTTTACTAAAGCTCATCTCCCTGGACGATTTCAGTTTTTACTGCGCAAACTCAAGTTGGCTTCTACTATCCTACCTTGAGTTGGGGGAGGGAGGGAGGAGGGGTGTTAACATATATATTTTAGCATATTTTCTACCTTTATTTAGCCTTGTATTTTTGGTTCATTATTATTCTCATTGATTGTCTTCCCTTTTCTTTTATCTTATAGTTTATATATATTGGAGTTCATCCTTTGTAATTGTATTGAAGAAATATACCGTTCATATTCTTCCTAACAGTAGTAAAGTGGTGTAATCTTATTATGAGTTAGATAAATAATTCATGCAGTAATCAAACAATAATACAATGATTATATTAAAATGTTATTATTAGCAACTGGATATGAGGAAATAATTTTAATAGGTGTGATAGCTAGCTTTGGGTATTCTGACCCAACATGTTCCGCGTCGTCAATGCTTCTCTAAAAAAAATACAATTAATTTTGCAAAATGGGTGGCTAAGCAGATAAAATATAATTCTTGTATTTCTTAGAGCAGTTTCTATCATACAATCCGGCATAAAGAATAAAAATGAGATTTTATATGAAAACTTGAAAGAAAAATCTATGACTCTACAAGTGGACAAGAGCCCACAAACCATTATTTAAGAGATGAACAAGGGATATTATCACTTCTAGGTAGAGGTGGCCAAAGTCCAGGTCTGTTTGCGGGTTTTTTTTGCTACTTCATCCCTTGTCTTATTCTTTGGGTGGTGTGAACTTTCTATAATGCTGCTCTGTATGATGGTATTTCATTCTCTTCTATTGCTGCTATTTTCAAGATTAAAAAAGAGGCTTTGTTAGTTTCTTTGGTACATCCTGTTCGTAGAAGTGGTTTATTGGATCAATTCTTGGTTGCTGAGGGGATTGTTGCTACATTTGCCTCTCCTCCGAGGCGCATGGTGACTTGGGTTAAGTGGCATAAACCACCTTCAGGACGTCTCAAGTTAAACACTGATGCATTATTTTCCATAAATAGAGCGGCAGGAGGGGCACGTTTGAGGAATTCGGCAGGCTTTCTCATTGCGGGATTATCTTTTCCATTGCTTGCCTCCTCGGCACTTAGGCGGGCCGGGGGTATTGGCATTAGATTTTGCCTTGTGTTGGTGTGATATGACATCTATGATACCGGCACATGTTGAAGTTGATTCTCTTGCACTGGTTCGTTATGTTACCTCATCCACAATATTGACCCCATGGAGAGTTCGTGGTGCGCTTAGTCGGATCCATTCGCGGTTGGTTTCTTGATCATCTTCAATTGTTCATGTTTATCGTGAAGCTAACCGTGTTGCAGATGCTTTAGCTTTAGAGGGTTTGCTTTGCTCATCGGCTTCTGTGTTTTCTTCATTTAGCTTGTTACCAGAATCTGTTAAATTATTGGCCCTTTGTATGATTTTCGGGGCTTTGCTGCTCCGAGATTTATTCGTTCATAATAAATCTTATACTTTGCTTTAAAAAAAAAAAAAAGACCCAACATCTAGGACTTACCCAATTATATCGTAGACCGAGTCTCATTATGTGTATCGTGGATCTTGATCTAAATTATATACTTCTTGTTAATATAGTATATACTTTTAAATTAATATAATATGTTAATTGCAAGTACATAATTTGGACCTATACTAGAGTTTATAATATTCATAGTGGACCTTGCATTATACATTTTGGTAGATTGGTCTTCTTCTTTATTAACTTTGTAACTTTTATATTTTTAAAAAAAATCTTGCACTTTTTAATATAAACGGTATTAAGTATCTAGTGCAACCTCTAACTGAGTAAGTTACTTGATAATAATAAGGTTGCATGTTTGACTCTTTATGAGAATGATCTATTGATCTTCTCGATTTGAGTCGATCAGATATGAACAATCAAAGATGATTTGTCTTTGTATATTCCTTTGCCGAATGATTTGTCTTTGTATATTCCTTTGCCGACTAGAGTTACAAGGCGGGCTTCACCCAAAACAGCTTAGCCCAATCAAATACCAATTCTTGCAAACTTTCTAGGGTTACTATGAAGTACGGCAAATTATGCCCTGGACCCGTGTCCACAATGAATTGTGGACACGGGCCCAAAACGACGTCGTTTTTAAAAAAAAAACCCGTCATTTAGTTAAAAAAAAAAAATTCACGCGTATTTTGCCGTTAACGGCGTTATTTTTTTTTTTTTTGGATTATGAATGTACAGTTATGCCGTTATGAATGTACAGTTATGTCGTTATGAATGTACAGTTATGCAATTATGAAATTATGAACACAGAGCTCTAACATTATGAACATATAGTGATAAAATTATGACCATGGAGCTTTAAAATTGTGAATATAGAGCTTCGAAGATTATGAATGTACATTTATGGAGTTATGAATGTACAGTTATAAAGTTATGAATCTACATTTATGTAGTTATGAATCTACAGTTATGAGATTATGAATCTACAGTTATGGAATTATGAATGTACAGTTATTGATCGAATTATGAACAAAGAGCTCTGACATTATTAACTTACAATTATGAACATATAGTGATAAAATTATGAACATAGAGCTCTAAAATTGTGAACATAGAGCTTCGAAAATTATGAATGTACAATTATGGAGTTATGAATGTACAGTTATGGAGTTATGAATGTACAGTTATAGAGTTATGAACGTACAGTTATGGAGTTATGAATGTACAGTTATTAACATACAGTAATAAAATTATGAACATATACTCCTATAACGAAGCAGTCTAAAATTTAAAAAAAAAAAAAAAAGAAAAAAAAAAGGAGATAACAGTGCCTAACGGCACTGTTACCCGTGTCCAGCATGCATGCTGGACACAGGTCCAACGCATAACGATTGATGAAGTACATAAAATTTTCATCCATGTTACACCCAATTTTCCCTACCTTCTCCCTTAAAGAAATTAACCCCGGCCCACTCATCTTTTACCTTATTGTTAAATGATTCAATCATTCCTTTAATATATTTAGGAGACAGACTTTGATGTATCTTCCTCCATGTCTTAATTTAAGAGTAAAAGTTCCGGAATTAAATGATTGAGAAAGAACATTCCAACTTTCCAATTCTAATAACTACTTTAATAACGGATCTGAAATGAACAACTAAATTATAGTATCTAAGCTTATTTTGATAAAGCTAAGTAGGGATCACAATTCACATCAACACAGAAAACAAGTAAAACAACAATGGTCCCACGCACAAATGCATATGCTAGCAGAAATCAAAACACTAATCCCCACCACAATTAAAGTTCAGATATGGTCCCACACCTAGCATTAGTTGACCCTCACAAAACACTTCTATAGATTACATGAAACGCACAACATTTAATACACGTCAGAAAAAAAAATCAAATTTACCTGATAATCAAAGTGAGTAGTGTATATATATATATATATATATATATATATATATATATATATATATAGGATCATATGAGAACACATGCTTAAGGTCACGTGAGAACAAATCATGTGCATCCATCTAATATTTTTTAATGGTCTAGATTAGATTAAGTGTGTGCGGACGCGAATTAAATGTGTGCAAACACACTTAATCATTTTTGCACACATTTAATTTGCATTCGCACACACTTAATCTAATCTAGATCATTAAAAAATATTAGATGAATGCACACGATTTGTTCTCACGTTCTCACCTAAGCAAGTGTTCTCATTGGAACCCTACTATATATATATATATATATATATATATATATATATATATATATATATATATATATATATATATATATATATATATATATCTGTGTGGAAGGGTTCAGGTGAGGGGAAGGGTTCCAGTGTGGTTGCGCGAAGGACGCACTTTAAACATTAAAATGGCGCACCTTAAGTACACAAACCACACAACTTAAGCAGACAAACAAAACACCTTACAATTTTACAAACCATGCACCTTAAGAACACAAACCACGCATCTTAAGCACACAACAAAACACCTTAAGAACACAAACCACGCACGCACTTAAGGTTTTAAAATGGTTCACCTTAAGTTTCACACAACTGACGCACCTTAAGCATACAAATCACGCACCTTAAGAAGGAAAATAACGCATCTTAAGAAGGAAACTCACGCACCTCCTTAAGTTTCAAGAACTACTTACATTAAGCACCAAACTCGGCAACGCACCTTAAGCACAAAACTCACGCATCTTAAGCATAAAACTCACGCACCTAAAACACAAAACTCACGCACCTTAAGTTTTCAACAACTACTCACACTAAGTACACAACCCACGCACCTGAAGCACAAAACTCACGCACCTTAAGCACATAACCCACGCAACTTAAGAACAAAACTTACGCACCTTAAACACAAAATCCACGCACCTTAAATTTGACCTAGATGTAAAAATTTCCAAATTACCACCGCATTTATTTTATTAAAATTTTGGTAATTCTGGACGTTGATTTAATCAAAATCAATAACTCCCCTCTCACCGCACAACCGCACCTGAGCGCACCAACCGCACTAGAAACTAATTCTATATATATATATATATATATATATATATATATATATATATATATATATATATATATATATATATATATATATATATATATTAATAATTCGGGGGCGGGGCGGGGCGGGGCGGGGCGGGGAGGAGCTAATATTCCGGTCCTTGTCCCCGTTCTTCGAAAATTTTTTCCATCCCCATCCCCGTCAAGATGGGTATCAAGGATCACAGTCTTGAACAGGACAAATAATTATTACTACACCCTCTTAATTGAACCAGTTGGACATGGTCTTTTTAGTGTTTGATAGAGAATATATCCACGGCCCCATTACCAAAATGTACCGTGTGCCTACTCGGTATATGGGCGGGTCACCGAGAAGAATTATTCCCGAGCATAGAGACAGAGCCAAGGGGGGGGGGGGGGTGGGGGGGTGGCAGGGGAAACTGCCCCCCTCACCACACCCCCACCCCATATATAATATTTGTATGTATATATGTATATATAGTACAGGTTTTAGTATTAGTATAAAAAAACTATTAAATGTCAACAATAAATGAGTTAGATAAGTTGGTAGGGCACATGTTTGATAATAGTAGTAAAGGCCAAAGGTTTGAATCTTTTGGGATTAACATAGTTTTACAGTTTTTTGACTCCTTCCCGCCTATGGCTTCAACACAGTCACATTTTTAATAGCTTTTTTAATATTTAACACACACACGCGCACACACACACACACACACACACACACACAGATATATATATATATATATATATATATATATATAGGGTTGAGTTCAAATGAGGACAACAATATATAGAGGACTGTGAGGACAAATAATGGGCACACAACAAATTAATACCAGGCACACAACTTTATACATAATGGCACACAAGAATAAATGTAAATATCAGGTTTCGAACCCAAGCTCTATAAATTAACAAATCTAGCACGCGACATACAAACTGTGGCACACGACTACATTCGGTCATGCACACGACTTACCGGCTAATGGCACACACTACATCTGTCCTCACAATCCTCTATAATATACTTGTCCTCATTTGAATACACACACACACACACACACACACACACACACACACACACACACACACACACACACACACACACACATATATATATATATATATATATATATATATATATATATATATATATATAACATTCTTTTATATTAATAATGAGATGTTTAATTTATAACGTGTTTTCTATTCAAATTATTTTATCAAATTAATTATGTTTCATATTTTATTATAAATATTTGTATAAAGTTTCGATGTGTTTTATTTTTCGTGCATATCCAACAATATTTACAACTATATTTCTTAGGTAATTTTTTGTTTTAAATTATCCATTTTGTTTTAATATTTCGTCTTTATTGGAAAAATTTCCTGAATCCCTCCCTACTTCTTCGCCCCCTCAATCGAATTTCTGGCTCCGTCCCTGCCCGAACGCTTACTGACCTGGAGCAACTTGACCCAACCTAGCGTAAAGTATCAATCAGTGGCTTAGTTAGCGGCCGTACTAATTTCCTGGGAGCTGAAGGTTTCCCGATCATCTAAGTTCAGAGCGTGAAACCTGACCTCTCTCACTCTTAAAGTAGGACAACAATCTCTTTAGCCAAACTCGGCAATGGCAAAAGCAAGGGCGTCAAAAACCAGCTTCCTGCACTTGGGAGAATCAATGAGGCATCCAGCCTGAGCTGTGCATGAGTAGTCCGTGTCACGCATGCCGAGCTTCCGACATGCAGGGAGGAAGGACTTTTTGCCTACATGACATAACTATTTTATGTTTGGGACGTTCTGACTCACTGTCAGGGACGGAGCCAAAGGGGGGCACGGGGGTCAGCTGCCCCCCCTCACCCCACCCCCACCCCCACCCCATATATAATTTTTGTATGTATATATGTATATATAGTATATGTGTTAATATTAGTAAAATAAAACTCTTAAATGTTAACAAGGGTTGATTTAGATGAGTTGGTTGAGCACATATTGATTTATGCTAAAGGATAAGGGTTTGAATCTTGGCATTGACATATTTTTTTATAGTTGGCTTCAACAGTTTTTTTTTACTCATTCCCTATAATTTCAACATAGTCACGTTTTTAATAGCTGTTTAATATTTAATACACACACATATATATAAGTGTTTTTTTTTAAAAAAATTATCTCTTTTGCTTTAATGTTTCATCTTTACTGGAAAAAATTTCTGAATCCTTCCCTACTTCTTCGCCCCCCCTCAACCGAATTTCTGGCTCCGTCCCTGCTCACTGTCATATGATCCTGAACTTATTCCTTATTAATCTTGAACCAATAAACCAACACAGAATTCAAGAGGGCAATTGTATTATCTAACTCAATATAAACATTCAACGATAGTATTTACGCGCGCTATTAGTGGTGTTGTTTGTTGATTTTTAATTTTTTATTATAGTGAAATAGTTCGTACAGCCTTGGACGTTTTTTTACGTTTTTACTTGTTATCATATCCTTAGCTTCCCTCCTATATAAGTTTCAGTTCAAATTAAACTTCAAATATTGATGTGATAATATTCATCAAGAAGAGTACAGTAAGACAGTCAAAGAAAGAGAGGCTTTAAAAGAGAAATTGAGGCGCAAGTGCATGCAGGAGAATGATCTTTACTCTTTAGGACTATAAACAGTTCGTGTCGTCATCTTTTGAGCTATAATTATTCCTCTCAACCAATCATTATTTAACTTCTTTTTCTATTTTTCTTTTCTTTTCTAAAGAGAACACGTACAATTTTAACTCAAACTGCTAATTTTAATTTTAACCTTTTTGTTGTCATTCTGTTGGGCAGAGGCTTAATTAGAGGGTCTAATCCAACATCCTACCATCGAAATCTTAACATTGATTGCTACGCGAGTAAGTATAAGAGAATAAAATTGTATCTTTGCTACTTGCTAAAACTTTTGACGTAGTGTTAAACCCTTGATATGACAATTGATACCAGAGCAATACGTGTCCCTAACTGGTATGTAAATATAAGAAAATAAAGTTGCTTATTTATTACTAGGTATAATTTTTGGCGTATAGTAGTGATAAATGCTTGATTTTAACACCTTCAATTTAGACATATTAAATTTTGAGCTGCTTTATTTAATACTATAAACATTTCTTTATGGTACTTTGTTGTACTTTATTTCATTTTATACTACTTGTCTATTTGAACAGATAGAATCTTGAGTCTTGACCCGCTTTATTTAATTCATTCCTTATATATTACTCCATATGTAATCTTTTCGTCAAATAATCTTTTTGTTACTTTGTTATCTTTTCATTTTATACTACTCGTCATCCATTTAAAAGACAGAATCTTGACCCATTTTATTTTATTTATTCCATATAACACATGCAATTTTTTTTTAGATGACGAGAAAAACCTGCAGTCATTACCTTCATGCATTTGGTAAATTCCGTTTGTCTGATAATTTATAAAGTACACAAAAAAAAAAAAAAAAGAGTAAATCCCAATAAGAAAACTCGTGTAATAAGCTCAAAGGAAAAAATATTAACAAAAATTGATCTCGTAACTTTAGATACGAGATTCATGCACAACTTACTCGACTATCTCTTTCAAGGCAGTTGCAATCTTTTGGGGGAACATTCCTATTGCACACAAAACGGCAATTTTTGTATATATATAACAGAGTCGCGTGCTTGCCTGTATGCTTTATAACTAGTGTATAGATATACTTAGCAATTTTACCTTGGAATGTCTTAGAAATTTCCT
Organism: Ipomoea nil; assembly: GCF_001879475.1. Taxonomy (NCBI): domain Eukaryota; kingdom Viridiplantae; phylum Streptophyta; class Magnoliopsida; order Solanales; family Convolvulaceae; genus Ipomoea; species Ipomoea nil. Next base: position 2,270,472 of record NW_017618364.1, on the reverse strand, counting down.
TTGAGTTTAGCAATCTTCAGCTTCTCCATCATCCTCATCATCATCATCTCCATCATTAGTGTACTCAATTTCGAGTATGGCATCTTCATCTTCATCATCATCATCACCATCATCATCTCCATCATTAGTGTACTCAATTTCAAGTATGTCATCTTCATCATCATCTCCATCGTCTCCTCGTTGGATGTATGATGTTTTTTTAAGTTTCCAAGGAGAAACAAGAAGATCATTTATTGATCATCTCTACACGAATTTGTGCAATGTTGGTGTTAACACTTTTCGTGACGATGAAGAGATCAAGAAAGGTGAGAACATTTCTACCGAGTTGTTGAAGGCCATTGGGGAGTCAAGGATATCTATTATCATTTTCTCCCAAAATTATGCTCGGTCAAAATGGTGTCTTAAAGAGCTCGTGGAAATCTTAAAATGTAAAGAGAATATGCAACAAACCGTTCTTCCTATATTCTATGATGTTGATCCTTCAGAGGTTCGGAATCAGACAGGTGAGTTCAGCAAAGCATTGCTACAACACACAGAAAGATTTGGGGATCAGAAAGTTGATGAGTGGAAAGTTGCACTCACTAAGGCTGCTAATTTGTCTGGATGGGACTTACAAACCATGACAAACAGGTACTCCTATTTTTAAGTTTCATTTAATTTCTGGATTAATATGGGGGAGGTGTTATATAACTTTATTTAGTTTATTACTTTTATTTACATTTTTGGTCAATTTAATCCAACCATATATTTTAAAATTAATAAAGTTGAAGATCTTACATGCTTAATGACCTTACCATTGTCCACTGATACTATATGATGCCATGCAATCTTTTATATGATTAAATTTTAATATTCACAAAATTGAATTATTTAAAAATAATAATAAAATGAAATTAAAAAATAAAAGATATCAATATGGCCATCTTCTTCTTGATTTTTTTTTTAAAACCATTTTATTATTTATTCTTTATTAAGGCTGTGATTTTTTGTGTCCAATTTGATCTCTTAATTTTGTGTGTGATTTATTTTTTCCATTTTTTAAGGATATAACCAAATGTTTGATTCAATAAATATAAATTTTGGCCAGGTGTGAGTCAAAACTAATCGAAGAAATCACTGAAGAGATACTAAGGGAATTAAACCACACCTGGATGAATGTTGCAAAGTACCCCATTGGAATTAATTCTCGTGCTAGAGAAATAATTCGTTTATTGCAAAGTCAAAAAACGAAAGATAATGTTGGGATGATTGGACTTTATGGCATGGGAGGCGTAGGAAAATCTACCCTCGCAAAGGCAATATACAACTTGATCTTTCAAAAGTTTGAAGGTAGTAGCTTTATTGAAATCATCATATCAGACATTTTAGAGGGACGGCAAAATGGTATTGTCAAATTACAAGAGAAACTTCTTTGTGAAACATTGAAGAGACACAAATTTGAAATAGCCAATGTTGATAAAGGAATAAGTTTGATCAAAGAAAGGTTGCGATCAAAAAAGGTTCTAATTGTTCTGGATGGCATAGACCATATTAGTCAATTAGAATCCTTAGCTCAACAAGATTGGTTTGGTTCAGGGAGTGTAATTATCTTAACAACTAGAGATATTCATTTGTTGAGTGATCTTAAAGAACATGAGAAGTACATGGTCGAAACTTTAAGGTTTGATCAATCTTTAAAACTCTTGAGTTGGCATTCTTTTGGTGTCCCTAAACCATTAGATGATTATGCTGAAGTATGCAAAAGTGTAGCAAGTTATACTGGAGGACTTCCATTAGCGGTTACAGTTATAGGTTCTTATTTGCGTGGAAGATCTGTGGAAGAATGGAGCATCAATGTAGAGAAATTAAGAAGCATGCCACATGATGATGTGCAAAAAGTTCTTAAAATAAGTTTTGATGCACTTGATGATGATACTCAGAATGTCTTTCTAGATATTGCATGTTTCTTTCTTGGACAGGACAAAAAAGAAAGTATTATGATATTAGAAGCTTCTAGATTTCATGCTGGAACTGGAATTAGGACTTTGATAGAAAGATGCTTACTAACAATAAAAAGTGAATTTGGTGAAGATGAAAGACTCCATATGCACGATTTAGTTCGTGATATGGGGAGAGAAATAGTTCGAAAAGAATCTCCTCGAGAGCCTGGCAAACGAACTAGATTGATTGACCCAAAAGATGTTTTTGACGTGCTTCAAAGCAATAAGGTAAAACATTTCAATTCCTTTATACACGAGTTATTCTAGCTAATCCATTCCCTTTCTTTACTAAGTTTTATAAAAGTTAATTTTTATAATGTTTAAAATATTTTTATAAAATGTTTTTTTTTTTTAAAATTTTCAATTAGGGTACAGAAACAATCGAAGGCATTATGTTAAAGGATATGTCTTTGAGTACCAAAGCATTTGAAAGGATGGTAAAGTTACGAATACTCGAATTGGATAATGTGCAATTTAAAGGATCATTTGCATATCTGTCCAACGAACTTAGGTGGTTTAAGTGGCGCAATTGTCATTTGAAATGCATACCATCTAATTTTCGCTTTGAAAAACTTATTAAGTTGGACATGAGCAATAGCAGTATCCAAGAATTTCAAGCCAGTATGAAGGTTTGTATATGTAGTCTAATCATGCTTCTTTGAACTTTATATATATTTCTTATTAATTACAATTTGGTAAAAAATCCTCTACTTTCTTTCAACAGAACATTAAATGCTTGAGGATCTTATACCTCAACCATTGTAAGCACCTCAAGAAGACGCCAGACTTCACCGGGGCACAGAGTCTTCAAAAATTATCCTTCAAATCATGTTTTAATTTGGCTGGGATTCACAAATCAGTTGGAAATTTGGAGAATCTTGTTGAGTTGAATTTCTGGCGCTGCTTTAAACTCAAGGAACTACCCAATAGCATTTGTAAGTTACGATCACTTGAAGTTTTAAATGTAGGTTATTGTATCACACTCAAAGTGCTTCCAATTGACTTTGGAAAATTGGATCAACTAAGAGAGTTTATAGCTAATGGTACTCCCATTTCACATCTACCATTCTCTTTGGGATGTTTTCAACATTTAAAGCTCTTAGCCCTGGGCGGGGTGGGGGTGAAAACCTTAACACATCATTCCTGGTTAAGAACATCTTGTGATCCTGCTAATGCTAGTTTGTACTCGTTGGAAGGATTAGATTTAAAGGGTTTATCGTTCAGCCTTTGTCATCTTTCCAATTTGGAAGACCTCTACTTGGAAGATTGGCGGAACCTTAGAGCAATTCCTGAACTTCCTCCTAATTTGAAGAAGCTCTATGCAAGAAATTGTGTCTCATTAGAAAAAATAGCAAATATATCAGCCTTGAAAAGACTCGAAATATTGTGCATTGCTGGTTGCAAAAGTTTGGTTGAGCTCCCGGGCCTGGAGAGTCTTGAATCCTTGGAAGGATTTGAGATAACGAATTGCAGTGCTTTGACTATTCCTCGGTTTGAAAACTGGTTCCAGGTTTGTTACATTCTCTTCATCTTTCACTCTTGTTATCGTTTGGTAATCATCACTAGAAAAACCAAATTTACCAACAGAAAAATTCAAAATTCGTACGTATTTAATTTATATTACCAACACATTTCTGTTGGTAAAACATTAAGACCCGTAGGTATTTAAGCTTTAGTTAATTATTTAACACCTAGCTAAATCTGGTATTTCACTAGTATTGTTTGTTGTTTTGTTGTAGTGAATGATATATATATATTTTTCTATATATATATAATGTAGGCACAATATTGTGAAGGTGATAGTGTCCGGATTTGTGTTGAAGTATTGGGAACTTTTGTACAATGCTATGTTCAAACACTTTTGAGGCATAAACAACCCATTCGAATGATTCATAAGGCTTTTGATGATGATTATTTGTACGAATTTGAAGTCTCTGTCAGAAACAAGACCACTGGCCATTGGATTCCAATGAGATCTACACACAATTATTTTCTAGACTATCGGCCCTTGCACTGTGATGGTACGATTAGACTTGAGCGTGAATGCCCAGAATGGGCAGTGGAGAAAGATGAGTGTAAAGGAATTCGTTTTGAGGTCCCAATAATGGGTGGGGAGGAATTGGAATTGGAGGTGTATGCAGAATTCGATTATCCTTCACAAATTCTTTGTTTGTGTGAGTTACATAGAGACAGAGATGGGCAAGTGTGTTTCTTTCCATCCACAAGGGGATATCTGGAAGTTGATGAAACAACAGTATCTTTCTATGGTCAGGAAGTACAAATGATCATCTACTGATTTTCTAAATATTTGTAAATAATTATGAGTTAATTTTAGCGAATGTCCCTGGTAGACCTTATTATTGGCTAATTATTTGACAAATAATATTAATTTGTTTGTTACAAGTTTTTAGTATGTTAGTCTTCCGTCTGTTACTGCTGAAAAAGTTGTTGTGCCTAGGACAGTGCGAAAATTAGTCTGGGAATAGAGTCATGTTAAAATGCAAAGTCTTCGGATAGTAAGATTTAATTGGGTGTCTCACTTAGTTCAAGAGGGACTTCACGCGTAACTACGTTCAGATTTCAAGTCTTTCTCAACTATATAAAGGAGTAGGGATGCCAATGAGGCGGGGTGGGGGTGGGGGACATACCCCATCCACACCCCCAACTTTCTTCTCATTTTCCGTCCCCGTCCCCATCTCCACGGAGATTATTTCGGGACGGGGAATACCCATCCCGTTAATAAGTTATAAAAAAAAAAAAATTAAAAATTAAACATTAAAAACATTTAAATAAATAAAACATATATATTCATCCCCAACTTAAAGTAATATAAAATATTTTACAATTAAACATGTTATTTAAATATGCATTTCAAAAGCATGACATACAATGACAAAAATGCTTCTAAAATTATATATATTGTATAGAAAATACTACATATGTGTGTGTTGTGTGGCTATATATATATATATATATATATATAAATAAATAATTTGGGGACGGGCGGGGCGGGGCGGGGAGGAGCTAGTATTCCAGTCCCGTCCCCGTCAAGATGGGTATCAAGGATCCCGGTCTTGAACAGGACAAATAGTCATTCCTACACCCTCTTAATTGAACCAGTTGGACATGGTCTTTTTAGTGTTTGATAGAGAATATATCCCTGGTCCCGTTACCTGAATGTACCGTGTGCCTACTCGGTATATGGGCGGGTCACCGAGAAGAATTATTCCCGAGCACAGAGACGGAGCTAAAGGGGAAAGGGGGGGGGGGGGGGGGGAGGCAGCTGCCCCCTCACCGCACCCCACCCCATATATAATATTTGTATGTATATATGTATATATATAGTACATGTTTTAGACTTTTAGTATTAGTATAAAAAACTATTAAATGTTAACAATAAATGAGTTAGATTAGTTGGTAGAACACATGTTTGGCAATAATAAAGGCCAAAGGTTCGAATTTTTTGGCATTAACATAGTTTTACAGTTTTTTTTGACTCCTTCCAGCCTATGGCTTCAACACAACCACAATTTTAATAGCTTTTTAAATATTTAACACACACACACTATATATATATATATATATATATATATATATATATATATATATATATATATATATATATATATATATATATATATATATATATATATATATATATATATATATATAACATTCTTTTATATTAATAATGAGATGTTTAATTTATAACATATTTTCTATTCAAATTATTTTATCAAATTAATTATGTTTCATATTTTGTTATAAATATTTGTATAAAGTTTCGATGTGTTTTATTTTTCGTGCATATCCAACAATATTTACAACTATATTTCTTAGGTAATTTTTTTAAAATTATCCATTTTGTTTTAATGTTTCGCCTTTATTGAAAAAATTTTCTGAATCCGTCCCTACTTCGCCCCCTTAATCGAATTTCTGGCTCTGTCCCCGCCCGAGCACTTACTGACCTGGAGCAACTTGACCCAACCTAGCGTAAAGTATCAATCAGTGGCTTAGTTAGCGGCCGTACTAATTTCCTGGGAGCTAAAGGTTTCCCGATCATCTAAGTTCATCAGAGCGTGAAACCTAACCTCCCTCACTCTTAAAGTAGGACAACAATCTCTTTAGTCAAACTCGGCAATGGCAAAAGCAAGGGCGTCAAGAACCAGCTTCCTGCACTTGGGAGAATCAATGAGGCATCCAGCCTGCCCTGTGCATGAGTTGCCCGTGTCACGCATGCCGAGCTTCCGTCATGCTGGGAGGAGGGACTTTTAGCCTACATGACATAACTATTTTATGTTCGGGATCTTCTTACTCACTGTCATATGATCGTGAACTTATTCCTTATTAATCATGGAACCAATAAACCAACACAGAATTCAAGAGGGCAATTGTATTATCTAACTCAATATAAACATTCCCGATAGTATTTGCGCTATATTAGTGGTGTTGTTTGTTGATTTTTAATTTTTTATTATAGTGAAATAGTTCGTACAGCCTTGGACGTTTTTTACGTTTTTACTTGTTATCATATCCTTAGCTTCCCTCCTATATAAGTTTCAGTTTAAATTAAACTTCAAATATTGATGTGATAATATTCATCAAGAAGAGTACAGTAAGACAGTCGAAGAAAGAAATTGAGGCGCAAGTGCATGCAGAGGAATGTTCTTTACTCTTTAGGACTATAAACAGTTCATGTCGTCATCTTTTGAGCTATAATTATTCCTCTCAACCAATCATTTAACTTCTTTTTCTATTTTTCTTTTCTTTTTATTTATTATAAGGAAGGAGATACTCTACATATACACACTACTTGCCTCAACTGAGGTTCGAACCTATCACCTCCCACTTAGGAAAGCAACCCGATACCTGATATAAGGAAGGATCATATTTAAAGGGTTTATCGTTCGGCCTTTGTCATCTTTCTAATTTGGAAGATTGGCGGAATCTTAGAGCAATTCCTGATCATCTCTATGCAGATTAATTAAACGAAAAAATGTTAAATTTTATACTGTATTTTGTTAATACACTCTAACATATTCTTAGTATATATGTTCAACAATTATGTCAATCCTGATTGGAATATGGTTTGGACCTAAGACCTCTCTTATAGAAATCAATGAGTAAGTTAAGAATAGTAATTAGTTAATGTAATATTTTATTACTAAAGTTTATACTAACGGAATGCGGGGATTTTTAAGGAAAAAATAATATAATAGGGGGTAAAGTAAGAAAATAAAAAATACTAAAATCAAAATAATTTGAATGATTCATTTCATCTAATTGGACGGACATTTTTTTGTTTCCGTTATAGGCCTAACTTTATCGGCTCTTATTAGTATACTAGTTTTTTTACGCGCATTGCACGATTGGGATAATGCCCAATGTTTTTTTTTTTTTTAAATAAGTACTTTAAAGTATATCAAGACAAGATTATATTGGAATTGTTCATGCATAGATAATTGAATGTTAAATTTGCGTATTTAAATAGGCAATTCTAAGTTTACTAATGCAAGATAATATAGTCAAGATTGATTATAATTGTCAATAAAATAATTGTGTGGGTATGATTGAAACCAAATATGGGAAATAAGGGAGAGCAAATAAAAATTAGGGCATAAATATTAAATATATACTAATATTGAAGAGCTAACTGTTGATTGCCAAACAACGACATTGCGGGATAGTTTCTCACTTCAATTTGTTGTGTGATTTGAATACTCTTTTTGTCAATAAATCCCCGAAGTAGTTAATATGATTGACTTAATTATTTTTTTTTTTAATTTTTTTTATAACAATTATTATACTTATTATTATTATTATTATTATTATTATTATTATTATTATTATTATTATTATTATTATTATTATTATTATTATTATTATTATTATTATTATTATTATTATTATTATTATTATTATTAAATCTATCTATGCCCTTAGGTCATTTTACATGTTAATCTAAACGGCTAATTTTTTCAAATATCTTTTTACCAACCGTTGATATAATTCGTTGGTCAAATCCACTAACGCTAACTGCTTATTATCAAACAAGGACATTGCGATGTAGTTCTCACTTCAATTTGTTGTGTGATTTGAATACTCCCTTTGTCAACAAATCCCTCAAATAGTTAATATGCCTTGCTTTATTAATTATGCAAGTTAAGAATGCAGGCTCTCCTATGGCTCTCCTATGCAGGTTCTCCTATGCTCCATTTTACTTGGGGTTAAAACCAATTCCAGTTCTTTCCCCGGGCAGTCTGGATTCATTCAACATTCTATCCATTAGGTTGGATGAATTATTGAATTTATCCAAAACTTCAAGCAGTTCTTGCTCTCTCTTCTCTTTTGTTGTGCACATCTCCTTTAGAGCGAGAACATCTTTCTCAAGCTGCTCCTTAGCAATGACTAGCATATTGTTCTCAATACGAACTTGCTTTAGTTCATTATAGCTAAGCCTAAGCCGAGAGTTCTCCTCCTTGAGTTTGGAGTAAGTGTTATTTATCACATTGAACCTCATCATCATTTCGGTGACAGATTCATTTGAGGTAAAACTTCTCACTGAACTTGACTCAGCTGAATAACAAGAGGATGAATGACAATTTACCTCGTCTTCATCTACCATGAGACATAGTTCGTCTGACTCTTGACTGAATAGGCACATCAGTCCTTTCTCCTCATCAGTGCTTTCGTCTTCTGAGCTAGAACTTGAGGAGCTACTTTCGGTTGCGACTGTGTCAGAAGTTTCGTTTACTAACATTGCCTTTCTTCTTCCTTCCTTTCTGGAGTTTGATGATTCAGGTTTGTCGCTTCTTTTATATCTTTCTCCAGTCTCTTTTGAGGGGCTTGTGGTAGCATTGTTATCTTGATGTTTGCTTACTATGGGATGTGGACAGTTTGCCTTGAAGTGTCCTGGCTTTCGGCAATTATAGCATAATAGCTGAGAATCCATGGTTTCAGATTTTGATGTTTGAGGAAAGTTCTCTTGCTTCTTTCGGTGGCCCGAATGTTGTGGATCTTGAAAGTTGTTCTTTCTCATGAATCTTTTCATTTTCCTGACAAATAGTGCATATTGTTCATCAGATAAAAATTCACAAGAGTTAGATTTCGACCTGTTGGATGTTGATGCTGATTGATTTGCCATGAGAGCAATATTTCTTGTTTCTGAATCTTCGGCATCTTTTGGTTCATGTTCGAACTCATAAGCCTTGAGATCACTGAAAATTTTGGCAGTGCTTGTCGTTTTCATGTCTCGACTATCCCTCATTGCAATAACCTTCATTTCCCATGATTTAGGTAGACCACGAAGGATCTTCAGATTCATTTCCTTCTCAGTAAGTTCTTTTCCAAGATCTGATAAATCGCCCATCAGTCTGGTGAATCTGAGTTCCATATCCAAGATTGATTCATTTGGCAGCATTTTGAAATCTTCGAATTTTTTCATAGCCATTGTCAGCTTGTTGTCCTTTTCTTGCTCGTCTCCTTCTCCTAATCTCATTAGGACATTCCACACTTCCATAGCATTCTTGCATTTTCGGACTCTTGGAAACAGGGAATCATCCATAGAGTTGTAGAGAATGTTTCTTGCTACATTGTCCAGATTCGCTCTTGCTCTATCTTCTGAGGAGTACTGGTCTTTTGGTTTTGTTATCATCTGTGGAGCTCCTGCACCCTGTGCGGCTGCTTGAGTATTCGCCATCATGATTGTGATTGGTCCGGTTGTTATGACGTCCCACATCTCATCATGAATGGAGCATAGGAGAGCCTGCATTCTTAACTTCCAGTCATCAAATTTAGCAAGACTAAATGCAAGTTGTTTGGAGCGATGAGCATGTTCCTTTTCCATTTTTTTTTAAAAAAGCGTGCAAAGAAAATATGCAAGATTTTCAAGAGATTTTCGAATAGGGATCTACCAGGCAGTAAATGCAAAGCCTTTACCGAACAAGGTATTGGCTCTGATAGCACTTGTTGGTCCCGATAGAAAGAGATGAGAGTCTAGAGGGGGGGGGGGGGGTGAATAGACTCTTTTCGTTAGAAGCCCTAAACGTCACCTTTCGGTGTCTTGGCGCAGCGGATAAGATAGATTCGTTTTAAAATACTTTGCACGAGTTTACGTAATTAGACAAACTTTCGGTAATGATAATGAAGAAATGATATGAGAGCAAAATAAAAAGCGTAAGTAAGGAGATAAGGAGGACACGAGATTTTATAGTGGTTCGGCCAATGTTGCCTACTCCACTCTTCTTCCACAACTGTTGGAAGGATTGCACTATCACTCTTAGTACAATTACACAAAGACTTCCTTGATCACTAAGCTGGACAGCCTTCGTAGGTTTTTCAACTCCTCGAGTTTACTCCGCCTCTATCAACTTCTTCTCCTGAGTTGAGGTTGGTAGAAAATGATTTCTTGAATTCTCCAACGAAGAGATCTTGACTCTGAGATATGATAGCTTCAAACTGATGTCAAGACTTCCTTGAGGTGTAAGACAAGTGATTCTCCAAGTAACTTAACACCTCAAAAACTGGTTCACAAAAGCTTTTTGTAAATCGTAGACGTTTCAAGAGCTTTTGTAAGTGAGTAAGTCGAGTGATAATGAACCAGCACCTTCTTAGTTGATGAAGGTGAGTTTATATAGGTGATGAAAATCCATCCGTTGGAGGGAGATGAAATTTTCGAACCTTTTAACCATTGGACAAGGACCGGGGAGCTTCATGCATTAAATGCTCCATTAATGAGGTTGTACCATGTAGCCGTTGAAGGTATGGAAAGCATTAGGGTTTTGTCCTTTAGCTCCAAGTGATAGTACATCTTCATTTAATGCTTCTTGAAAAGTGAGTCCCATAAAATGAAGTCCTTATTGTCCTAGGATGTTGTCAAATCAGACAGGTGAAACATTCTTCTCGTTGTTGAAGAGAAGTAATGTTTAATAAAGATCGTCTTTTACACACACTGTTCTTTCGTGTTTGTTGACAACTCCTGCTTGACTCTCGTTGTTGTTCTTCATGTCTCGTGTCTTCTTTCGCCTTGGAGAACCTAACATCTAGTCATAACTCATTTTCGTGTGTTTGTCTAGCTTAACACGAATTACAAAAGAGTTATGGCAACTCTCGTCTAGGACGAAAGTAGCAAAACAAAAACAGCTAATGGTTAGGGGTCTACTTTTCTACATTACATTGGTATCATCAAAATCCTAATACAATGTTCCTAACATTTTGTATTATAACTTTGATATTTAATTTAAAAATAGTGCACAAAAAAAGATAATAGACAATGTAGTGAATATAATTAATTGATTAATTGAATGTAAAGAATTTTTACATTGGAGAAAAATAAAGACAATATAACTAATGAAATTATTTCTCTTATTTAATTTATTGATAATGAATAAAAAAAATTTGAATAAAGACATTGTACACACATAATTCTAAATTAAAAAAATGCATATGTATTATTTTTTGTTGTAGCTACTAAATTATTAATTATATAATTTAATAAGAGTAAAATAGAGTACTAATTATATATGTCAACTTTAATTTGATTGGGATGGAGTTCAAACCTGAGACCTAATTTAATAAGAGTAAAATAGAGTACTAATTATGCCAACTTTAATTTGATTGGGATGGGTTTCAAACCTGAGACCTTTCTTATTAAAATCAATGAGTAAGTTAACGGTGAATTGACAGAAACTAACGGAAAATATAATATTTAACGGAAAAATTAACGGATAATCATATTCATTAAGGATAAATTAGGAAATCTCATGGAAAAATTAAAATCTGATTAATCTGAGCCATTCATTTGATTTAAAAATTTGACCCCCATTTTTTCTACCCATTATAGGCCTAACTCTTTTGGGCTCTTATTAGTATAGTAGATATATATATATATATATATATATATATATATATATATATATAGATTGGATTGTGTAGCAGAAGGTCGGGCAGAATTTTATTCTTCGTGGCATTTGTTTAATTAATTTGATGATGAAAATTGTTGTGTGGACGGTGGATTAGTTGAAAGACTTGGAGGAGATAATGTTAATTATTGTACTCCGTATTGTTTATCATGGAGCTTTAATCTGACTTATTATAAAATTGTAGATGTAGCAGCCCGGTCACCTTCAGACCAATTGTTATACCGTTAATTTGGATTCATATTGCATTCTGAATTCTGATACAAAAATTCTGTATCTTCTGTTAATACATTTTGTATGTACAGTTAACCGTACATGTAAATAAATTCTTGCAAAAAGTCACGAAATTTCCTTTGGGTTTAACCATCATTGGGAGGTATATTTTTCGTATCCTGACTTTGAAATGACCAAGTCATCGCTGCTGATCTGCTACACGCGTTTTCAAAGCTCTTTAACATAAATCTTTAGTTCATAGCTCCAAAGGCAAGCTGCTACAAAATCCAGACAGATAGTATACTCAGATTTTGGTCGAGTATGGCATCATCATCATCATCTTCATTGTATGCTCGCATGATGTATGATGTTTTCTTGAGTTTCAGGGGTGAGACACGAGAATCATTTTGCGATCATCTCTATGCAGATTTGAGACGGGCTGGAGTTAACACCTTTCGGGATGATGAATCAATCCGGAGAGGAGAGAATATTTCTGTTGAGTTATCTAGGGCCATAGAGGAGTCGAGGATATCCATCATAGTATTCTCCAAAGACTATGCTGGATCCCGATGGTGTCTAGATGAACTTGTGAAGATCATGGAATGTAAACAAAAGTTGAATCAGATTATTTTTCCCATATTCTACAATGTTGATCCTTCCGAGGTTCGCAAACAAACAAGCACTTTTGGTGATGCATTGACTCTACACAGACAACGATTTGGAGATCAAAAAGTTAATGAGTGGAAAGATGCACTCACTGCTGCTGCTAACTTGTCCGGATGGGATTTGCAAACCATGTCAAATGGGTAATCCTATCTCTTTTATATATATTTTTATATTTGTTGATATTTTCCTGACACACTTACTCATATACTAAATTCATATCTATGGAATTTTTTTTAAGAAAAATTTAAAAATAATTGAAGATGACGAATCTGCATCTTCTAACTGTGCTTTTTAATTAATTTTTATACGGAGTATTAATTTATTATTATACATAAATATTACGGAGTATTGTTATAGTTATTGACGAATTATATTTGTTGGCTAATTAATAGAAAACTAGTAATTGTTGATGCACTAACTATTATTAATTTAACAAATTTACCAATTAAATTTTTGACATCTTCTGAATTAGCAAAGAAAGTAATGATTGTGGAAGCAGAAAAACGTACTTGAGTTCTTGAGCTCAGAATTAGTTTGATTAAAAATTTAAGTTTTAACTATACAATGTAATATTTAATATTTTTAAATGTTTAATTATGCTATTAGTATGTTGATTTTAAAGTTTATTGTTACTTGTATTATATTAGAATTAGAATTTGAAATAACTACTTTAATTATATAACTAATGTATTTAAATAAAACTTGTAAATAAAATAACAGGCGATATTTGCCAAAAATCTCCACCAAAAATTTATTTATTTGAAAAAGATTATTTATGTAAGAACTATATTTATTTTATATCCAATTTCTCCTCTTTATATATGTGCAGTCAAATTAATTATAATTGAGGTTTAAATGAATATATACACAAATTATATTAAATATAAAATTTTACCAATAAATTTCAACACAGTAAACTTTTTTCCATACTTCATTATGCTTTAATATATATAGAGATAGAGATAGAGCTATAAAAATAAAATATAATTTATAAAATATAAATATAAATACACATAATAACTTCAAAAAAATATGTATAAATACATCTACCCACACAATTAATGCATCCATACTTGCTGATCTTGTTTCTATCAAAATGCATTCACACTTTGGAGGGAAAATTTTGTGGCTAGATTCTGCTTTATTATATATAAATATAAAGATAAAGAAGATATAAAGATAAAGATACTTTGCCAACTACCATGTAGTGTGATGGCATTCAGATTATCCATCCAAGTGGATGAGGGGTTAAAGGTTTGAACCCTGCAAGAAAGTATGCAACATATACTACCCGAAAATATTTAGTTTGGTTTCTTAATTTTGTGTTTTAGGCCTTAATTTTTTTTTGAACGTATTTTTTTTTTTAAAAAAACAATGTATAGACAAAGATTATTTCATGCAATAAATTTAAAATTTGATCAGGTATGAGTCAAAGTTCATTGAGGTGATTACTAAAGAAGTGCTACGAGTGTTGAATTTTATGCCCATGAATGTTGCAAAGTATCCCGTTGGAATTGATTCTCATGTTAGAGAAGTACTTGATTTATTACAAACTCAAACAAATGATGGTATTCGGATGATTGGAATTTTTGGCATGGGTGGTGTTGGGAAATTAACCCTTGCTAAAGCTATATACAATCACTTGATCATGAGTTTTCACGGGTTTGAAGGTAGTTGCTTTGTTGCAAATATTAGACAAGAAGTTTCTAATAAGGGACGACACAATGGTTTAGTTGGTTTACAAGAGAAACTTCTTTACAAAACACTTCAGAGAAAGAATTTTGAAATAGATAATGTTGATGAAGGAATAAGTTTGATCAAAGCAAGGCTTCAATCCAAAAGGGTTCTTATTGTTCTTGATGACATAGACCACATAAGTCAATTAGACTCATTAGCAGGTCAGCGAAATTGGTTTGGTTCAGGTAGTACAATTATAATAACAACTAGGGATGTTCACTTGTTGAGTGAGCTTGGAACACAAGAGAAGTACAAGGTTAAAACATTAAGCATTCATGATTCTTTGCAACTCTTAAGTTGGCATGCTTTTGGTGTTCCTATAGCATTAGAAGAGTATATTGAAGTATCGAAAACGATAGCAAGTTATACTGTGGGACTTCCATTAGCACTTACCATTATAGGTTCTCATTTGCGTGGAAGATCAGTGCAAGAGTGGATCGAAGATGTTGAGAAATTAAGAAGCAATCCTCATGAAGATATTCAAACAATTCTTGAAATAAGCTATGATGCACTTGATGGTGATACTAAAAACATCTTTCTTGATATTGCTTGTTTTTTTGTTGGGCATGACAAAAAAGACACTGCTATGATATTGGAAGCTTGTGATTTTCATGCTGAAAGTGGAATCAGAAGTTTGATAGAAAGATGTTTGTTAACAATATATGGAGATGGAGAATTTAAAATGCTTGAGATGCATGATTTAGTACGGAATATGGGAAGAGAAATTGTTCGGAAGGAATCTCCAAAAAATCCTGGCAAACGAAGTAGATTGGTGGACCCAAATGTTGTTTTTGATGTTCTACAAGGCAACAAGGTAAAACATTTCCTTTTTACTTGAGTTATTAATCTAGTTCATTTGCTTGTAATACTTAGTTTTATTAATAATATGAAAGATTTTAGAGTATCTAACATATTGCTACATCAAACACTTTTTTAGGGCACAAAAACAATTGAAGGGATGATCGTAAACTCTAACATGTTAAAGAATGTACCTTTGAGTACGGAAGTATTTACAAGGATGGTAAATTTGCGAATACTCATATTAGATGGTGTGGTTCTTAGAGGATCTTTTAAATATTTGCCCAATGAGCTTAAGCTTTTAAGGTTGCATAATTACTGTTTGAGTCACATACAATCGGATTTTCATTGTGCGAAACTTGTTGAGTTAGACTTGAGCTATAGCAATATCGAAGAATTTCAGCCCAATATGCAGGTTAGTATGTCTAATACTTAATTATTTAACATTGCATATTTGCTAAGAACTTTGACTAAAAAATAGAAATGCATTAAAACCTTTGTATTTTATTTTAACAGCATTTTATATGCTTGAGGATGTTAAAGCTCGATTACTGTGAACAACTTAAGAGTACACCAGACTTTACTGGAGCACAAAGTCTTCAGGAAATATCCTTCGTACGTTGTTTAAATTTGGCGAATGTGCACCCATCAATTGGAAGTTTGGAGAGGCTTGTTTGGTTAAATTTGTGGAGGTGCAAGAAATTGAAGGTGCTTCCAAGTAGCATTTGCAAGTTAAAATCACTTGAGAAGTTAGAATTATCTGGTTGCAAGAATCTGAGGGAGCTTCCAATTGACATTGGAAAATTAGAGCAACTAAGAAGATTATATGCTGCAGAAACTGGTATCTCACATTTACCCATTTCTTTGGGATGTTTGAGAAATCTAGAGTCCTTGGAAGTGGGAGACACTGGGAATTCAGTAGCTGTTGATTTTTTTCCATCTTCAGCTGTGAATTTATGCTCATTGGAATGGCTGAGAGTGAGTTTCATCAAATCACAGCAAGTAAATCTTCCAATTGCTCTTGGGAGTTTGACCTCATTGATACAATTAGTTTTATCAAGAATTTGGTTTCTTGAAAGTCTATCGTTGGACCTTGGTCATCTCTCCAACTTGAAATGGCTCTTCCTGGAAGATTTGCAAAATCTTAGAGCACTTTTAAACCTTCCACCTAGTTTGGAGCGTCTTATTGCAAAAGATTGTGAGTCATTAGAAAAAATAGTAGATATATCAAACTTGAGAAGACTTGAATGGTTGAGAATTCCCAATTGCAAAAGTTTGGTTGAGCTTCCAAGATTGGAGAGTCTTGAATCTTTAAGATGTGTTGAGATAACAAATTGCAGTGGTTTGAGGATTCCTCCAGTTGAAAATTGGTTCCAGGTTAGTTTAGTTATGTTCCCCTCCCTCATCTTTGTCTGATTTGGTTATAATAATAATAATAATAATAATAATAATAATAATAATAATAATAATAATAATGATGATGATGATGTAGGCATGTTCTGAAGGTAATACTGTCCAGATTTCGCTAAATGTCGGCAGAGGTTATGTATGTTGCATTATTCCAAGACTGTTGGGGCATACACCCATTAACATCATTAATAGTGGTTTTGATGGTAATGAGGAGTTTGATGGAGTTGGTGTTAGTGTGAGAAGCAAAACCACTGGTGCTTGGATCGTAAAGGAACCTCAGAAATATATTAAGTTTGAATTGTATGAGGAAATTGAATTTGAGGTGGGAACAAGGATTGGAGAAGTATTGGAGGTGTACGCTCATTTCCATCCTCTGCAGAAGAAGATGCTGCTTTGTTTATTTGAAATACATAGAAACGAAGATGGAGAAGTGCGTTTCTTTCCATCCAAAAGAGGCTTGGTAGAATTGAAATTGATGATGGAACAACAGAAAATGAAATTAGATTAATGGCGGGGATACAAGAAAGTGATGATTGTTCAACAAGTAGTAGTGTAGGTGTAGGTGTAGGTGTAGAAGAAGAAGAAGAAGAAGAGCAGAAGAATTATGGTTGGAGAAGAAGATTTTGCAGCAGCATTATTCCGGAGTCGTTTCTCCTTAAGTGTTTTTGTTGGGATGAATCTAAGGAAGATAGAACTAACATTAGTATATATAGCTACTTTATCCAACAAAACAGACATAGAAAGAAGAAGAAGAAGAAGACGGTGAGAGTAGATGCAGATATGATTTCCATCCTCTGATCTGATGTACAGCTAGGTATGTATGTTCAACTCATCTCATCTCTATCACTTCAATTAATTCGTCTCTGATAGATGATTTGGTGTGCATGTTTAATTTATATTATATTATATAGTAGCCTAGGTAGTAATAATAATTAGAATAGATATTAATTAAATGTATATATTTTATATTAATATTAATTCCATAATTAATATAATGTAGGCACGGCATGCAGGTTCTGCAATCGTTATACCCTACACTACGGCGCACATAGCACTGTGCGCCGCGCGCCTCCCAAAACGACGTCGTTTTGGGGTCGTTTTGGGAGGCGCGGTAGAAAGTTGTTGGGATTATGTGTATTTGTTCACACAGTTATGTGTATTTGTTCATACAGTTATGTGTATTGGTTCATACAGTTATGTACATTTTTTATACAATTATGTACATTCTTTTTATACAATTATGTACATCCGAATCAGAAAATTTGTGTGTATTATGTTAATAGTTGATGTGTATTATGTTAAAAGTTTATGTTTATTATGTATTATGTTAGATTATGTGTATTATCTTTTAAAAAGAGTATGTATATTTTGTTATATAATTATGTACATTCATGTATACAATTATGTGTATTCTAGTAGAACATTATGTACATTCTTGAACAACGGATTTTTTTTTTAAAGAAAAAACTACTGTCATTCACTGGGCGGGAAATTTAAAAAAAAAAATAAAAATTAAAACGACGTCGTTTTGCATCTGGGCGCATAGTGCAACGCGTGCCGTGGTGTAGGATATAAATTGCCCAGGTTCTGAAGATGAATGATATAGTTTCCATATTTAGCTGCTTCAGATCAGCTTGATGGGCTTGGGGTCTGGAATGGAACCTACATCACCGGGTCGTTATATCGTGGACCGTGGTGCGAATACACCGCGGTCAAAACGGCGTCGTTTCTTTAAGTAAAGAAACGGCGCGCCGTTACTGTTAACGGAGCGCGCATTTTTTGTATGTTAATTACCAACTGACACTACAGTGTATCTAAACCGACACTGTCTCACGTGTTATTTTTATATTATCAAATGAAATTGCAGTTATATCAAAATGATACTGTAGTTGTGGTGAAATGAAACTGCAGTGTATATAAAATGAAACTGAATAACATTTCACATATTTGAGTGTATATTGTACAATGAAGCTGTAATTATATAAAAATGATCATGTAGTTGTGTTTCAATAAAACTATAGTGTATATAAAATAAAATTAAATAACATTTTCACATATTTGAGTCTATAAATATTGAATGAAACTGTAGTTATATCGAAATGAAACTGTAGTTGTGTTGAACTGAAACTGCACTGTATACAAAATAAAACTGAATGACAGAGTTACTTTTTGCGGAAGGGTGCGGAATGACAGGAAACGGATGTCATTTCTTTTCATTAAACAAAACGACGTCGTTTTGATGCGCGATGCATAATTGATTATGCACCGTGGTGCACGATATAATTTGCCTACCTCACCTCCATATATTAACATCATATCATTATATTTTATGTTATATTATTTTAATTTCTTTGAGTCACTTTTCGCTTTCCTTCCACTAGTTTCAATTGGACTACATCTCAAGTCCTCCTTCTTAATTGGTTGATCTTGAGTAGTAAGCTTTGTCTTGGTGCTTGTTCACCATAAAGGCATTTCGCCTTAAATGTTCAAGCTTCCGGCAGTTGTAGCATAAACTTTGCACCACCTCATCCACGTCCTTGCTCTTTGAACTGGATGACTTTAATTTTCAGATGGCCTTCTTGTTGAAGAAGATGGGCTAGCTTGACACCTCGAATAATTGTTCTTCCTCATTAACCTTATTTTTGAATTTCCTAACAAAGCAAATTGTTCATTAGATGAAAATCCACTAGGGTTAGAATTTGACATTGAAGAGCTTGACAGTTGATTGGCGATCAACCTAACACGGTACTCTTTTGCTCACTAGCTAGCATCTCGACCCCTCTTCCCTCGAGCTCATTTCGAAATCATAGGCTTTTCAGATCCCTTAAAAGTTTCATTATGGGAGTTGTCTTTAAATCTCTGTGGTCACAGTGCATGGTAGTGACCTACATCTCCCATGCTCTTGGAAGCCCCTGATGAATGTCTTAAACTTATGTTTTTTCCTTGCATATTTTGACAATTTTTGCTTGTTACTCATTATGTTATGGTGTCATTTTGGTCACTTATATAATTTATTGCATGTGTTAGGTGATTTGACAAAGAAATTATGTTTTGAGACATTTGATGAAGTATTTGATCGAGATATTGGAGCCACCTTAACACGAGAGCACAATTGAATATTATGTGGCTAGTATATAGTGTACACCGTCTTGTGGACACGGGTCTGGGCACGCTCTTGCCTGCACCTGTGCCCACATTATAGTAGCACTCTGTGTTGCTGGGCACGGGTCTAGACACACCTATGCCTAGCCTCTGCAACATGTTAAAAGGCATTTTTCCCTTGTTTTAAAAGAACTATTTCCTCCTCTAAAAACTCATCTTTCATTTTCCTCTCATTCCCTAGTTAGGTTTAATTAGCTCTAGAATAGTTTAGATTAGTGTAGATTTCTTGTTCCTTTCCATTTCCAAGCTCAAGAACATTGCAAATCTTGGATTGAGGCTTCAATAGAGAAGTTTTCTTATTCATCTCTTCTCTTTACTTTTCATCTATGATTTCAATTACTCTTTTAATATTGTGTATCTATTGTTATATTATGAGTAGCTAAGTGTTTTGGGGTTAGGATTTGGTTTGATTTCTTGCTATTGATGCCTAATTGAGATGTATTGCATAAAGGAGATTATTTGGGTATTCTATGGTTTGTTGTGTGAATAGGATTTGTTGTGAAATTGTGTATAATTGTTAGATCCCAATTATATGCTTTATTTGGACGTGTTTGTTGCTACGAGAGTAGAGCTTGTACACTAGCCACACATTCACACACATGATGCCAATACGAGAGTATTTTAGGTGTTAAGGAGAATACATACCTTGTGTTCTTGTTTGGGAATCCTTGGCTTGAATTGCCATGAGAGTGGGGTTCAATGTGAGGTTGCAAGACCAAATACCTACAAGAGTGGTATTAGGACACTTTTGAGCATCTCACTTACCCTATGCCTTGATCTAATTCTCTAATCCTTAGTACAATATTTGGCACCTTAGCTTGAATCAACCAAGTCCTGGTCTTTTGTTTTACTTGTTTTATTTGTTATTTGCTTAATCATATCAACTCGACTCTTTAACGATTGACCTAGCTTTTATAAGAATAGTTTTAACTTGTGCTTAACTTCACCTTGCATCATATCAATTCCTATGATTACAAGAGTCATCTCCAGTGAAACGATATCTAAACTGAAATTGCATTGTGAATCTTGAATGCAAGATGTAATTTATATTTCTACTTGATTTTATGTTATGCAACAATCACGTTCATTAATTAGATTTGTTAATCAAATGTAAATAACGAAAATTGAAAGCATAAAAGAAAACAATAACACAAGAGAATTGTTACGCAGTTCGGAGCGCTTCTCCTACGCCTGCGGGGCAACCCACGTCGATCTGCCCAACCCACTATAGATGTTCACCAAGGAGTATTACAAGAGGTAAGTACAGATGGCTCTCAGCCTTTACCACTACAACCCTTCCTAACACCTATTCAAGACTGAACCATACATGCCATAACAATATTCAAGCGAAGCTTCAGCTGTACCAGGTACTGTCTGTGCAGTCCAAAATTAAACTACAATAATATAATCAGATTAATTTGATAACTTTATAGAGAATGCTTTCACTGAGAATAGTAGTTCGAAAATCAGCAACTTTCCTCATTGGGGTGGCTTCCTTTTATAGTAAAATATTAATCCCACTTTGATCCACATAATTAGCATCCCATCCATATAATCAGCATCATATAATCTTCAATGAACCACAACTACACATTTGATTTGGAAGCCTCATTATGTGTACTGTATTGCCGACTTCCTTCATTTTCAATCTTAATTTCACCAATTAACTGTAGTCATTCAAATTAATTATTAGTTGATGGAAAATGGTCCAAAGAGTATAACATAAAGTATTTCACATTAAATAATTCTAACCCTTTAATAATTAAATTAGCCAATTTATATTAAGGGTTTTTTTACGTGTATCATTTATACACTTACATAAACTCTATACTGTGATTTGATACTTGATGGATGTGTGAAAATCGCTCTTATCAAATTTGGCGTTGTTGCCGGGATGGCTTGGTTTTAATTGTTTCGTAGCAGTTAACATTGGTGAATGACTATTATAGGAGACTATACCTTTTTTTTTTCTCGATTTTGATTTTCTTTTTATTTGCCTTATGTGCTCAATTGCTAATTTAATTGATCAATCTTGTTAGGGATTTTCGAATGAAGATACCTTGCTCGGTGAACTTTCACTGTATGATTCTGCCTTACACAAAGAGTCACAACTTAAATATGTTCGTCCTTCTGCAGTATTCATGTCGCACATGTACTGATTAATTTGATCAATGACATCTAAAGTCGGTGAGAGGAACACTCGGCCTTCAAGCTGCGACTTGTCAATCATGCCATATCTCGAGCTTGGGAAGGTGCTTTCCCCTATAGTTGCTATGGGATCGTGTCAACATATCAACAAAAACCGTGCCGGAATATCGATCTCAAATGAACCGCCGTTTACAACCTCTGTAATCCCATCTCCGATGTCTGCAATCCATTTTGAAAACCGATCAACCATCTGTCTATCTTCCTTTGAAGCTAAGGTCCATAGTCTCAAGTTCATGGTGAGCATTAATACCTTGCAATTTGTTCACAAGTATGAAGAATTAATAGTTGCTCCGACAACTACTGGTCTTGTTGCTTTCAGAATAACAATGGGGAGTACTATACGCAGGGGGAGTATTTTTGTGATGGTTGTCGGTGGTGGTTGAAGGAGTATTTTTGTGATGGTTGTCTGTGGTGGTTGAAGTACCTCCTGGCCCTGTCTTGGCGTTTTTTTTGTGAAGAAATGGTCTGCTCTATGTCTTTATCCAGCACGGATTGTGTGCTGTGTTTTTTATGGCTTGTAATCAAACAATATATATATTTTTTTTGCTACAATAGTTGCCACTATTGGCCCTTTAATTATGCTTGTGCTTCTCTATCTTTAGTTGATTTGTTTTTGCCAAATAATAGCCAAAGGGGGAGTTTGTTAGTGTTTTATTTCTATAAGAAAAACCCTCAACATATAATTGACAATATTATTATGGAAAATTAAGATAGGATTTAGCTTGGTGTCTGTCCGTCTTTAAAGAAGACTGATTGATCAGTGAAGTCATCAGACGCACCTCTAGATCAAGCCACCGAAGGACTGATAAAGGAAAGTTTCTAAAAACTGGTATGTGGTTATGAGATGATGGTTTTGGAAAGAATATCAGCAAATCATCTTGAGAGGTATGAACCGAATCTTAAGATTTCTTTCTTCACAAAAAGTCCTACCATCTACAACCAGAGATATATTTGGAGAGTGTCCAAATCAAAGTATAAATATGCTTATTCCTTCAGAAGTTAGGGTTGCATTGATTGAAGCCGCAACACTCTATACTAAACAGAATATACATCTCTGGTTGTCATGCCTCTTCTCAAGACTATAAGTTCATGGTGATTACGAAGAAGAACTTGAGAAATATCATCACTGCTCAACCGATTGGAAGCGAAGATCACTCAGTTGTGGGAACAACGTGGGACTGCGTCATTGAAGCGGACTCCATCAGAGTTAGCTCTCCAATTGAATGGATTTCATTGGACTTCTGAATGCGCGGCTCTCCGACTTCAACGATCCACTAAACCTTTGTAGACTGGGTACTGACCTTGTGTGGGGCACTTGGGTGAGATTGTATTTTTCTCTACCTTTGTACATTGGATTCTGAGTTAGTGGATTGGACACATCGGTGATCGTCCCCCAGATGTAGATACACACTGTATCGAACTGGGTAAACAATCTTATGTGTTGATTTTCTTTCTGCCGTAATTTTCTGCGATGCGTAATATCTGCCTATTTATCTGAATGACTAAGTGATTGAGAATCTGAGTTTGTCAGTCACCTATTCGGTTTGCAAGAAACTAAATCATCTTCCAGATTAAGAGAATATGCAAAATTACACATATGATATCTAATCTGTGAGGTCGGATACTCTCTTATACAAACCTTACCACAAAAATTAAACTTTCACATATCGAAGATTATGCTTACTTGCCCAGTTGCCTGAGTTCTTACCTTCTTTCATTGATTTTATCATGTTTTTATTGGTTTGTTTTACTAGTATTTATACTTGATATTTGCTTAACTTCTTGAATATTTTCTATACTTAGTGCCTAGTTACTTGTTACTTGTTAGTGCATAATTTATGTCATAAATTTTTAACTTGCGAGAATGACAACTTTTTACCCGTACTCACCATTTATTACTATATATATATATATATATATATATATATATATATATATATATATATATATATATATATATTCCATGACCCTTGATTTAAATTTCTTTTACCTCTAAAATATTATGAATATCTTTTTCTTTCTTTGCTCAAAACAATTAAAATATTATTACTCAAACAATGGTTACAAGATACAATTTGTCGAATATAATAAAATAAAACTTAAAATATAAACAGAATATAAAACATATCCCATATTGTCCCATATTTATTCAACAATTGGTGTACCCTGATTGCAATATTTATCAAATCACACATGTAACAAAGCCAACCATCTTTATTTCATCAAGACAAACTTCAACTAGCATGGGATGGGCAAGCGCAGTTGCGAGTTAAGGAAAAAGTTGAATAAGAGACATTAATCCCAGTTGAGTTGTTTTATAGTCGGTAAAGCCAGCATCATTGAAGATCTTTACCCATTCTTTTAATTTTCGCTCTCGTCCACCAAAATTAACCATCATATGCACATCCGCGAAAATTTGGGTTTGGATTAACTCATCATCATCATCGTTGTCGTCGTCTCTGTTTTGGGTGGAGCCCATTATCATATCAAGAATAATAACTTTTCCTCCATTTTCTCTATTGGGTATTGCTTCTTTACAATTTTTCAATATTGTAACGCAATCCTCGTCATTCCAATTGTGCATTATCATCTGATTTAATTTAATTGTAGTATCAGATCAGACAAGAATTTAATGAATTAGTGCATATTTAAAAAAAGAAAAAAGTGTAGTACGTAGAATTGTACCTTAAGAACAACTGCTTGTGCAGGAGGTATGACCTCGAACATGTTTCCCGCAACATAGACCAAGTTCTTAGTCCCTTCCAAGCCGGCAACAACGTGCGGAAGATCCAACACACTACACTTCATATCCGGGAATTCATCGGCCAATGCTCTGGCCACCATCCCGGTGCCACCTCCCACATCTACTAGTGAATCCAACCCCTCAAAAACTTCCCTACAATATTTTTTGACCAAAGACATTACAAGTAAGGAATTACTTGCCATGGCTTGGTTAAAGTGATGGTTAAACTCCGGGTCTTGACTGACGCGGTCCCAAAATGTTTTCCCATACGCTGTTTGGTACGGCGTTGGATCATCGTTGTGGAACCATTCACTGACATGCTGCCATGGACCCGTAAATGTGGGACCGGTTGCCCCTAGCGCGAAAGGTGCCATACTAAAGGGATGGTCCTTAATGAGAAGACACGACGGAGGCCCGAGGGCATACCCGTCGTCGTCCTTAATAAAGATGCCAGTACGAGTCAAGACGCGCATGAGGCGACCAAGGTGGTCGGCTTTTGCCTTGTTGATAGCGAGGGCGTCAACCAGCTCTTCAAGCGTCATGGGTCGACCGTGTCTATGAATCACGTCTGGAATGCCTAGCTGAACAGCACATTTGAGAGAAGATGAATTTATGAAGTTGAGAATGTGGTTCCTTATGTGAGTTTGGGCACGACCCAATTCATCCTGCAATGCCATCCCTATTTAATTTTCACCTAGCGCGCGCAGCTTAGATAATATACTACTTTTATTTGGTACATGGAATTGCATTCTCCATCTCAATTATATATACATTGATCATCGTTTAATTTAATTTATGTTGTTAATCTATGCATATCTCTGGCTGATCTTTATTGGGTTACATACGTTACCCTCAGCCTATCATATGTTTTTATTCATCAGCAAGCCATAGATTGAGTACGTTATAATTAAAAAAAAAAAAAATTACATTATATTTTCTTAAACATTTTGAGTCCAAAAAATCTAAGTTTCCATCACCTGATTCATACCTATGACCACTAATTTGGAATGTTAACAGGGATGCTAGTTGGTATTTATATAATTTACTAGTTTTTTTACGCACATTGCGCGATTGGGATAATGCACAATGTTTTTTTTAAATAAGTACTTTAAAGTATATAAATGCAAGATTATATTGGAATTGTTCATTCATAGATAATTGAATGTTGAATTTGCGTATTTAAATAGGTAATTCTAAGTTTACAAATGCAAGATAATATAGTCAAAATTGATTATAATTTTCAATAAAATAATTGTATAGGTATGGCTGAAACCAAATACGTGACATAAGGGAGAGCAAATAAAAATTAGGGCATAAAATATTAAATATATACTAATATTGAAGAGCTAATTGCTAATTGCCAAACAAGGACATTGCGTGGTAGTTTCCCACTTCAATTTGTTGTGCGATTAGAATACTATTTTTGTCAATAAATCCCCCAAGTAGTTAATACAATTGGCTTAATTATATTTTATTATTTTTTTTATTTTTTCAAAAAATTATTATTATTATTATTATTATTATTATTATTATTATTATTATTATTATTATTATTATTATTATTATTATTATTATTATTATTATTATTATTATTATTATTATTATTATTATTATTATTATTATTATAACCTTAGGTCATTTTACATGTTAATCTAAACAGCTAATTTTTTCAAATATTTGTTTACCAATCGTTGATATAATTCGCTGGTAAAATTTGCTAATATAATCCGTTAACTGCTGATTGTCAAACAAGGACATTGCGAGATAGTTCTCACTTTAATTTGTTGTGTGATTTGAATACTCTCTTTGTCAACAAATCTTTCAAGTAGTTAATATGATTGGCTTTATTAATTATATTTTTTTTTTAATTTTTTCATGGTATTAATAAAATACTTGGTAAATAAAAATATAGCATTATTTTGTATTATAACTTTGATATTTAATTAAAAAAATAGTGCACAATAAAGATAATAGACAATGTAGTGAATATAATCAATTGATGAATTTGAATGTAAAGAATTTTTACATTGGAGAAATATAAAGACAATATATTAATAAAATTATTTCTCTTAATAAATTTATTGATAATGAATAATTTTTTTTTTTAATAAAGACATTGTAGGGACAATGTAGCAAATATAATCAATTGATGAATTTGAATGTAAAGAATTTTTATATTGGAGAAAAATAAATACAATATAACAAATGAAATTATTTCTCTTATTTTTTTTTTTTTTAAGTTACTGGTTCTATTACATTGTAGTATCTGTTCATATACTTTCTCAACCTACTGAAACACAAAGAACCAATAACGCCTCCACTGAGGCTCGAACTCATAATCTTCCAAATGGAAGTCCAACCCGGGTACTATTAGACTACATAGTCCTGGTTATTTCTCTTATTTAATTTATTGATAATGAATAATTTTTTTTTTTTGAATAAAGACATTGTAGACACATAATTCTAAATTAAAGAAATGCATATGTATTATTTTTTGTTGTAGCTACAAAATTATTATTTATAATTTAATAAGAGCAAAATAGAGAACTAATTATGCCAACTTTGATTGGGTGGGGTTCGAACCTAAGACCTTTCTTATTGAAATCAATGAGTAAGTTAACGGTGAACTAACAAAAATTAACGGAAAAGATAATATTTAACGTAAAAGTTAACGGATAATAGGATAAATTAGGAAATCTGAAGGAAAAATTAAAATCTGATCAATCTGAGTCATTCATTTGATTAAAAAATTTGACCGCCATTTTTTCTACCCATTATAGGCCTAACTCTCTTGGGCCCTTATATATATATATATATATATATATATATATATATATATATATATATATATATATATATATATATATATATATATAGTGGTCATATGTGGTCATGTCATTAGGTGTGGTCGTGTGGTCGTATCTGTGTCGTTGAATCAGTTTAATCTAACGGCAGTGGTAATTCTAAGGATTTTCGCGCGTTTTGGTAAGTGAGGGTGTTATGGTAATTACAGTGTCCATTTATAGCGGGCGGGTTCCAGAATACACCAACAGTGTTGACAACATACACCAATAGTGTAATAAAACACACCACTGTGAAACACACCAATGGTGTATTCCCGTGTTATGGTTATTACAGTGGCTATTTATAGAGGCCGGGTTCAAGAATACACCAATAGTGTTGACAACATGCACTAATAGTGTAATAAAACACACAACAATGTGATTTTTCCTATTCTGGTGTTTTATGACGAGTTTACCCTTGCAGTTCGTTGGGTAGGAGATTGTGCGCGAAAATACTGGAAAAATCTTGATTAATATTATTCATTGGATCTATCTAATCTAATGGCCTATAATTGACCATATGACCACACCTAACAACATGACCACATGTGATCACTCCTATATATATATATATATATATATATATATATATATAGTAGATTATTTATTTCAGTCCAAAGAATCTAAGTCCCCACCATAGGGATTCAAACAATGTTGTATGAATCATAACAAAAAGTACATTTTTAATATACTAAAAGTATATCATTTGTGTACTGAATATACATTATTTAATAGTATGGTCTACACAAAAATGACTGTCAAACCTATAACCACTCATTTGGAATGGTAACATTCATGTCATTGGCATTTATTTTTTTTATTATGTATCATTAATATATATATGATTTTAGAATTCCACTTGTATCTTTTGCCCCAATTTGTTGGTTTAACGGTAGGCCACAAAATCTTTTTTTGAATGTTTAGTGTTTAATAATTCAAACGTGTATATATATATATATATATATATATATATATATATATATATATATATATATATATATATATATATATATATATATATATATATATATTTTTTTTTTTAATTATTTTTGGTGTTGATAATACGCTTGCGTCATGCAAGTTCAGTTCAACACGTGAATTTGGATTTGTAGAAGCTCATTCTCTATCGTATCTTAGGGATTGAGATATTGTACCAGAAATTATTTTTAAGGAACATTAATTTTAATTTCTAAGTCCTAATAATGGAATCCAAAAATGAACCATGGCTTTTATATATATATATATTTAAACCACAGGATGTTCCCCGCTCGCTCCGAGAGGCACAGGAGTTGGCTCATGGGGAATCAAACACGGGTAGTCCCAAAATTCTTCCCCACAAAGAGAGCTCATTTGCCACTTGAGCTACCCTATTGGGTTAACATGGCTTGTATACTATGTTATATTATAAGATCTCTAAAATATATTATTCCATACTAATCTATTTTTAGCTCAACTCTCATTGTAACCCAGAATTCTCCAAAAGACCAAAAACATGCTAATAAATGTTGTACAATGATAAGTGTTAAATTGTACTATTTTAATGGTGCATAAATTGGTCAATCTTGGGTTAGAATTACTTTGATTGTGTTTAAAGTGATCAATTA
Source organism: Ipomoea nil (assembly GCF_001879475.1). NCBI lineage: Eukaryota > Viridiplantae > Streptophyta > Magnoliopsida > Solanales > Convolvulaceae > Ipomoea > Ipomoea nil. Next base: position 2,241,192 of record NW_017618364.1, on the reverse strand, counting down.
TGTGATAAATTGGTTAATCGGGTGTTGAATAACGAATTGAAGGGGATATCTGGTTCGAAGGAACACCACCTGTAGTCAATAGTGTTTAGTGAATACACTATGTGACTTTTCACTTGTATTTTTGCACACGATACTAGTGAAATCCTCCTTGGACATTAAAGAGAAGAGTGGAGTAAGCACTTGCCGAACAACTATAAAAATCTCTCTCTACTTTACATTTTGCACTTTAATTTCTAGCTGATCGAAACAGTTAAGCACACACAGAACACGTTTCCTTGTTCAAGTTGTTTTGGTCTCAAAATGGGCTACAAATTTTTAAGTCTTTCGCTGCCTATCATTAGCTATCTGATTCGCTAGTGATTAGCTCTATCATAAAATTGTTTGTAAGACTTGTTTTTGAAAATCGTTTTGAAAAATTATCTAAGTGAAAATTTTTAAAAGGTCTATTAAACTCATCTTCTAGACTTTTTACGCCTTTGGACCAACAGATAATACGCGTGCGTTAAGAAAGTGCATTTCAACATGTGATTTTGGATTTGTAGAAGTTCATTCTCTATCGTATCTTATTAGGGATTGGTCGAGATATTGTACCAGAATGAACCATCGTTGGTGGTACACTATGTTATATTAAAAGACCTCTCTAAATATATTCCATACTAATTTATTTTTGGCCCGCCAAGCACCTTGTACTCAGATGACACTTCTGTGGCTCTACTTAAGGGAAAGTCACAGGATCGAACCCCGGTGGTGGGGTTTGACTCTTTGAGCTGATATAGATGGTGGGGTTTGACTCTTTGAGCTGATATAGATGGAGAAAGTAGAATAGATACTACATTGTAATAGAGTCAATAGTATTAAAAAAAAAAAAATTCTGGCCCAACTCTCATGGTAGCTTTTGGCCCAACTCTCATGGTAGCCAAGAATTGTACAAAAGTGACCAATTATGTGTTGAATTGTGTAAGATGATCCAATTGAGACCAATATCTTATTTTGAAGGCAAAAAGGACCAAATACAAGGAAAATTAGACTCAAAGTGCAGTGGTCAAATTGGGATGAAGGTCATATGAGTAGCAAAAATTTATGGCCCAACTCTCATGGTAGCCAAGAATTGTACAAAAGTGACCAATTATGTGTTGAATTGTGTAAGATGATCCAATTGAAACCAATATCTTATTTTGAAGGCAAAAAGGACCAAATACAAGGAAAATTGGACTCAAAGTGCAGTGGTCAAATTGGGATGAAGGTCAGATGAGTAGCTATCATGCACCGTGTCACGCACGTGACGAAGCTCGTGAAGCCATCATGCACTGTGTCACGCACGTGAGGAAGCCCGTGAAGCCACCTTATGCGGCATTTCTACTACCATGCCACATATCACGATGTGATTGGTGTTCGTGAGAGACCAAGTTTAGAAACTGTAGCAATGCTGTCATGAGGCCTATCATGCCGTGACAAGTCTCGTACACAACAAGGGGAAAGAGTTACTCCCGTAATCTCTAACCTAAAACATTACAAGTGGATATTCGCTCCCGCGATATAAACACTCAACAATTCACGAACAAGCATGCAAGAATAACCCTTAACTAATACCATCACTCGATGTGCAAAAGCTAATATAAGTATTAACTCTCAACTCCTTAACCAATATGCCATATCCCAAGGTGCAATAGTCAAGTGCAATTGTGTGTGCTCTCAATTATACCCTAACTCCCGTTAATATATAAAGATAGCTATGAAACAAGTAATTTGTGCCCTAAATTACTAGCAACAACAATATAAATCACAATTGCAAAACAAGTCAAAACCCAAATATTAATATATCAAGGAATTAAAGAACTAGGTATAGACACTGTTGGAAAAAATTCCACTTCCTATGATAATGAAAAATCACAAAGCCGACACGGTGCACAAATGCGAGATAACACAATAGCCCAAAATAAATGTCAACACAAGAGACACAAGATTTACGTGGAAAACCCAAAACCACGGGACCACCACCACCAACAATTCCACTATAACAAATCTTGGGTACAAAGTTGCTGGCTACCACATGAGCCAAACATCCAAAAAATCATCAAATACAACAACTCTAGGCCAAAAAACTTCTATAATGTTTCACATACCTAAAAAAGGGATGCCGAGTCGTACTTAAAAATATTCAACCACCAAAAGTAAGGTGAAAAGAATAGTAGAATACAGATATTACGAGAATACCCAAAGATGCCGGGAATAAACAAACTGACCTCTCAACAAGTTTTTGATGAAAAATACCACCCAAGAACTTCGGCAAACTCACAGCAAAACCAACAAACATGTGACAAAGGATGAAACCCATCGAACACGCTGCTGCCGAACTACTGAAGGAGACAAAGAGTCAAGCAAAAGAAATTTTGTTTTATTTCACTGCCTTGCCTCGCGTCTGCCTTTCCTCTCTGCCGAATCAACATATGTGTGTGTAGTCAATCTTGGAGAAGAATGTTTTGCTCCCTTTTATAATGCAAAAATGGGAATGTGAAGGGATAAAGAAAATAAATTATTTTAACCTTTCACATGCATGCTTTAAAGAGCAAAATAACTCTTCCTCTACCAACTTCCAAAATTCCCTAATATTATTATATATAATATAATAATAATAATAATAGTTAGGGTTCAACAATAATATAGTAGATACAAAAAAAAAAGCTTGGTCTAAACATGAGTTATTTATCACATAGAAGGGAAGCCCAACCCAACATGCACATAGGTTCATAAACACCTTTTCCCAAGAATCTCTATAATAACTTAGCGACACATGGCGTTTACAAGTAATCAAAGAGAGTGAAAGAATAAACCAAGATATTCTTCCAAATCTTCCTAGCTTTTACTCTTCTTCCCGAGGCAACTTGTAGCTCTTATTTCTCATCTTTCTTGTCTCCAAAACACAGCTTGATAAAATTCTAAGGTTGAGGGAAGATGGACCTTTTATAGCGGGAGCTCAATAGGATTAGATTAGGAAATTTCCGCCCAACTTTCCAAACACTCGCCCAGACTTTTCGACGCGTCGAGTGGGAACTCGACGCATCGAATCTCAATCACTTGCCAACGTAAAACCTTCTGGAATTTCTCGACGCGTCGAGTCTATATGATTCGACGCGTCGAGTTTTCTGGGCTGCGGCCATCTTGGCTACTAGAATATTTCCACTCGTCAAGCCTGTGTTTTGACACGTCGAGTCTTCAGCTCAAACTCCGCAACGCTACTAGAAATTTTGGACGCGTCGAATCTAGGATTCGACGCGTCGAATGCCATATTTTTGCCCTCCAACTTCATTTTGACTCCAAGTATGCTTTACGACTTCCTCTTACCTTTACAATTGACCTACAATGGTTACAAAACACTAACAAACACCATAAAATATTCAAAACAAGTATAAAATAATATCTTCATAAGAAAGCAAGAGAAAATGCACTGAAAGTACCAATTTAATGAACTAAAGCCAAACAAATAGATTCAAACTAACCAGAGAAACATGTAAATTAAGCTCACATCACCTCCTTCACATTTGCTCAATCATTTACCTATGAGTACTTAAGAACCAATGCTGACCAGTCCAATATTTAAGATGCGCGGTTGAGATTTAGTGTCTAAATAAACCCAAATTCGAGCATATGCCGAATAAGAATAGTAACACATCACTGAGAAAATGGAAAATTAGTCATGGGAAATTGTTTAATTCCTTGAATCCCGTTAGAAACCCATCTATTTTCCATTCTTGCGCACGCCTTCCTCTAGCCTGATTATGCAGTCGAATTATGTTTTCTTTGTTTATTAAGATTTAAAAAGAAAACTAAGCCAACTTCTGCGAGTACAGAAACCAAGATCCATATTTGAGCAACTGTTGATGCAATCAGGCAATGAGAGGGGTGTGGGGATTACAGAAAAAGACTAGTACAAACCATCACAAAATCCATGCATCGCCAATGATTGCATCCGGGCAAGTAATTTCCTGTTCATTCATCATTCATGAACCATGACCACCAACGTATAGGCAGTAGGTAGTACTTTTACATTGATAGTCTTTAACTGACAATGTGGGTGGAAGAAACAATACAAAATAAACGCGCCTTTGTCAACGTTCTATATATGAACAAATGATGAAATGATGCTAGACGAAAAGGCGTAATGGAGAAGAAGATGTGGAAATCAGCGAATAAATTGGAATGTAGTCTACGGTTCTCAGACTAAAATACCTTAAATATCCCCAATTACTTAAAATAAATAAAAATCATACCTTAAATAAATAGCTAGGATGATGAGAATATAGATTGTGTTGTATTCAATCATAATGTTTGAGAGTACAGAGAGCGAATATATAGATACTAGATAGAATCATAGTCTAACACGAATAATATAGTCCTAGTCTAATATGAATAACATAGTCCTAGTCTAATATGGATAACATAGTCCTAATACTCCCCCTCAAGCACAAGGTTGGCTAGCCAAAACATTGAGCATGTCACGGAGAGAATTAAAACGAATAGACGAAAGAGGCTTGGTGAAGATATCTGCTAGTTGATCTTTGGTTGAAATAAAGTGCACATCTAACTCCTTTTTGCCTACTTTATCGCGAACAAAATGATAATCAATCTCAATGTGCTTCGTGCAGGCATGAAACACTAGATTGGCACATAAGTAGCTCCCAAGTTATCACACCATAGTCAAGGAGGAGACGTGTAACACCCCCGATTTTAGCAACATTTAAAAACTTAAATTCAAGGATAAACAACTAATCATCAAAGCAATCATAAAGCGGAAGCTATATTAAAACCGGGAAGGCGTTATGCCACACCCATAAACCATAGGTGCACAGGCTATAACTATCAAAATCATTAAGCATAACAAGTCTAGGCACATAGGCCACTAGTCTAGGCACACAGGCCAACAAAAGATAAACGTCTAGCACGGGATCTACACTATCTAGAGTCCTCATCTAGCGCGCACTCCAGTCTAGGCAAAACCTGTAAAACATGGGGATAACACCCGGTCAGCGAATAATGCTGGTAACCCACCAACACGCGTTAAGTATCATAATATACATAGATATAAACAAAACCATTTGAAACTGGGAATACAGTATATATAATTTTAAAGCCGTGAGAGAGGAAACATCAATAAACTCATCAATCACTCACAACAAAGGTCAAAGACCATCATACTCAACAAGACAATAGAACCACAAGCAAGAAGCTCAATAACAAGGTACAACGTACGACACACAAAGAAGGATTCACAAAAGACATGCTCTTAAGCAAAGAGAGGCAAGATTCACACCATAACGAGTTCCAAGTCCACATAGGACACAATCACACCAAGTCATATACCGTGGAGTCAGCACCACGACTTGATTAATAGTGGATCAGTGTGGAGGGCTCCAAATCATCAACAAACATGTATCACGTAGTCATCGCAACGACCCGGATCACATGCATAGTGTCATCGCAATGACAAGGACCGCAACCCAATAGAAATAGAGCTAGCAACATTAAGTGTATACACCCCCTATTGAGATTCCAAGCTCAACGGGTTAGCTACTATCTCTGGCAACTAGAATGAGTTTCCCATGTTGCCCACAAGTCACAAGCAACCAAACGGCAATCCGGAGCTTTAAACCCACTACCGGATGCAAGCACACATAAGTCCCCATGCTGTCCACTTTACCAGCTCAATCATCACATCACATCAATCCATCATCTCAACAAGAATCAATACACACGGAATCTAGAGATACAACAACACCTAGATTCCACCCAAAGTGTGTACAACAGAGGATAAGCTCAACAATAGCTTAATTAATGAATTATCATACACACGGGATCACATCAAGGGATTCAATCAAGGGGTTTCAATGAAGGACATGAAACGATACTCAACAACAACAATGGACCTCAATCCAATATCAACATGATTGGCAACACGAGTTGCCAATCCTCAATAAAAAGGGACAAACAACACATACTAGCATCAATGACACCAAAACTAGCATGCATATCAAACGGGTAACCAAAATGGTTCCATCGAACCTTCAAGACTCATATTAGCCCAACGAATCACAAGGTTGGACCCTTAGCACTATTCAAGACGCCAAATCCTAACATGGATTCCTAGCACATCGCTCTAGACATACGGAACATCAAGAAGACTCACAAAAGCTCAATAATTCAACAACGGGAGGCCAAAACATCAAGTACCAAAAAGGAAAGGATCACGGGGAACAATTCCCCGCAGTCACCAAACATGTTCCCCGCGGGTGGGGCCACGGGTTGGCCCCCACCCGTGGTTCCACCCGCGGGGTACGTCCTGCACCCAAAAATCAGCATTCGCGGTTTTTCTTCTACAAGGCTAAGTTCAAGTCCAAATGACCCCAAATCTTCCATACAACAAAGATATGACATGAACCTATGAATAGCTCAAATAAAAGCATTTATGAATCCTAAATACAAGCTCTAAAATGCATTATCCCAAGATCATGCATCAATCACTCAAACACATCAAGAATGTCACATAGAAGCCAATAATCATTCTTATCAAGTGAAAATAGGTTTTGTGTAACATGGGTTACCTCTTGTAGACCAAGAACACCTTCTTCAAACTCAAAGCAAGACCAAAGTTCCTCTGGATTAACCTAGCACTTCACCCACCACTAGATTTTCTACAAACCCCCAAAACCCACAAGGTATAAGAAAGATTTAGAGAAAAGATGGGGGAATCTTGTAAGGAAAAGGTAGGGAAGGATAGATCTTACCATTCCTAGCCTTGTAGTGTTGGAAAGTTGGAATCTTGGTGGAAGACTATGCAAAGCTTGGAAGTTCCCTTTTTGACTTGGATAGAAAGCTAGGATTCTTTTAGAGAGAGGTTGGAGAGTTTTTAGAACTTTGGCTAGCATGGAATGAAGACAAGAGGTCTTGCTAAGGAAACATGAGCACCTCTCACTAGTGAAAAGACCAAGTTACCCTTACTAAGGTTTGGATGAATAAGGGATTGAGGTACAACACACAAGGCACAAGGTACACCAAGAAGACTAGTCAATCTCTAGTCCTTCGACTATGAAATTTCAGGATTTTAGGAAGAAGTTACCGAGGAAGGCTAGGATTAATTCCTTAATTAATCCCAATTAGCATTTAGATTTACGGGGTGTCACATCCTCTCCCCCTAACAAGAAGATTTGTCCCTGAAGCTTGGGCACGACGGGTTACCAAAAGGAATAGCAATGAACAAAGGTGTGACAAGTGAAAGCAATGAACAAAGGTGTGACAAGAGAAAGCAATGAACAAAGGTGTCCACCAACTAAAAAAAGCTAAAGAAATCAAGGTTTCAATTTACGGTGATAAGATTGATAGGCTTAGAAATAAGCTGAGGGTTCACAAAAGTAAGTCAAGAAAGAAAGATAAGGTGATAAACAGAAGATTTACCGGAAGGGAAGACTAATTGTACCTTAAACTTAACTCCCTACTTATTACTAACCACCGATCTACCCAGACCTAGACGTCTTAGCTAAGGAACAAGCTACAACGGAAACTAACACCAAGAGAACTCTAAAGCTAGATTTCCTGGGAACGAAGAACAGGGATCGCGTCTTCAACAGTTCACCGCTGATTCCTCCAAACAAAGGAAGCAAGGTACTCACACTGCACAACTTGATCTCGACAACCGCTTGAACTGGATCGGTCACTTCTAAACAAAAGCCACCACTGCCCGCTCCAAAACACGATCATGATGTCCTTCTCCCTAGCTCTTGGGCTAACTTGATACAGGCTGCCAATTTAACACTTGCATTAACACACTGCCCACAACTCTCTACAAAGCAGCGCTTGAAAACTTCAAAACTTTCGGTCCGGATGAAAGGTCCAAAGCAGGAACGGTAGTAAGGAAAAAGGTAACTCGGGGGAAAGAAGGCTCACAAGAAGAGACTTGGTTCAACGAAAAAGGTTAGAGCGAAAGGTTTAGGTTCAAAACTCGAGGATCACGCTACTTAGGAATAGGATCAAAGTCATCAAAGTTGCACTTAGGAAATAAGGTTTCCACCTTGCACAGAATCGTTAGAAGCGAGGAATACAAGAACGAGGTTTAAAAGGATAGATGAGGATTTCCTAACGGAAGAGTTCTAGGTTTAGGTTCAAGGATATCATTGATTAGAAAGGGAATCAAGATTTTCAAAGTCACAACTTAGGAAAATGAGGTTGTTACCTTGTACAGAGTCAATTCAAGAAGGGAGAAAGAACGAGTTTCGAAAAGATAGGAAGGATTTTCCAATAAAAAGGCTTTTGGCCCGTCAAGGTAAAGAGAGGAAAACGACTTTAAGAAGGTTACGGATTTCGAATTTGGGCAAAAACGTCTGCTCGGCGCTTGATCACTACACTTTTGTCGAACTGAAGGTTCTTTTCTTCGATTCTGATGCGACTTAACTCTCAGACCTTGCCAGATTTCCTTCAAAAGTTGAAGCCACTATCGCCTTACACAAGATGGTTAGGAAAGAAAACAAGAACAAGGTTCGGAAGAAAAAGGATTACTTGGAAAAAAAATGATTGGGTTCGTCTAGGAGGAGTAAAAAGATTAAAGAGGGTCAAGGGTTCTTTGACTTCAAACGGTTTCTTCTGCTTGACAAGCTAAGAACACCCGTACCTTACCAAACTTCTCCAGATCGCTTGAAAACCGAAGAAGCTTCGAGTCACAACCAAGGTGAAAACTGACTCTTAAACTAGCTAACACCCGAAGCTAACACGCAAGGAAGGGCACGAAGGCAAATGGAGTTGCAACAAAAGAGTAAAAGAACTTACTTCATCGATTTCAACTTGCATCTGACTCACGACTGTGGATCTTGCCTCGCCGAGGTCTCGGCTTCGCACCCGAGCCCTGGCTGCTTCTTCCACTTTGTCTGCCGTTGATTCCCCTTTGAAACTTACTTCCCGACTGAGGTCTCACACTACCAGCTGGGTTCAGGCTTGCTGAAGTCTTCCTCTTAGGCACGCACAAAGGACCGGTGACCTTTCTTACCACAAGCAAAGCACTCTACCGGCTTCCCATGACAGTCCATGCCGGGGTGGCCACTTCCACACTTCTTGCAAACGGAGCGCCTTCCCTTAACCTTGTTGCTCTGAATTGGCTGGGGAGTCTCACCACTCTTAGAGTCGTTCCTTTGAAGGCTTCTAGATGGTTCGGCACTGGTAACTAACAAACTCATAACCATAGGTGCAACACTTGTTTCAAAACTCCTCTTACAGCTCTCCCGGATTCCTTTCTAAACTTGCTGCACCCGGTAGAGGTCGACTGCACAAAGGTAGGCCTCATTGAGAGTCTTGGGCTTTGACACAGTCAAGGCTTTCTTAGCCTCGAAGTTGAGTCCGGCTACAAACTTCTCAACTTTACTCTCCTCGGTAGGTACCAAAACTGAGGCGAAACGGGCTAACTCCAAAAACTTCTTGTGGTACTCCATTACCGATAAGGGTACTTGCTTAAGGTGGAGGAACTCCTCGTACTTTTCCGCCTTGACATGAGGAGGATAGAATCGCTCACGTAGCTTATCCTTCAAGCTTTCCCAACAAAACCCCGGATATTGTCTACAAGCTGGCCTTTCAATTCATAAAATTTATGAATGCCTTTAACACAAAGTTTCTCATATTGAGAATGTGTTAAAAATCTGAAAGCCAAAAAGTTTACTAGTTTATCTAGTATGGAAATTGACAGTGAAAAGAAAGTTTAAATTTAAATCATGGATTATGATTTAAGTTGCTATGCTTCTTCAGTTTAGAAGAAACATGAAAAGTAAACGCTTAAAATCAAAATCGTCTATTCTCCAAGGTTGATGTTCTCTGCATGGAGGAAGTTTATTCTCCAAAGTTGATTATGTCTCAAATGGAGGAAGTTGAATTTTTATTTTAAGGAGTCCTCACTGCTAATAAGTTCAACATGATGATTGAAATTCTTGGTTGTAGAATTTGCAGGATATAAATATTCATTGACTAGGAACCTATTAAGTGGGTTCCGGTATAATCAATTAAATATTTTATTTCACCGGTTCATTAATAGAATATTAAAATTCTATCTATCATCATGTTCAGTTGGTTAAGTGGATGAGATTAAAAGAAATTTTGATATACTTGAATAAAATCATTAATTATGGTTTAGTATATTTAATAGAAATTTCCATCCTAGAAAGATATTCTAATGCCAGTTAAATGTCTAATCATGAAACTTGTTCCTCAATTAGTAGATGGATATTTCTGCTTGGAGGAGGTGCTATTTTATGGGTTTCTAAGAGCAAAGTTACCTTTTCAACTATGGCATCTGAATTTCTTACGTTGGCTTTGACATGCAAGAAGTTGATTGGCTGGGGAATTTAATTATTTAGATTCTGGTTTGGCCAAAACCGATGTCATCAGTTTAGTACATTATGATAGGGCTTCTACACTGGCCATATTATATAAACAAGTGTTTATAATGGCAAGTGAAGGCACATGGGCTTGAGACCTAGCTATGTGGAAAATCCTAGGTAATAGTGTTGTAGCACTGGACTTGGTACAGTCCCAGTTTTAACAGATCCGTTTGCAAGAGTCTTTGCAAGGGACATAGTTCTAAAGACATCGGAATGGATATGGAAAGCCTAATTATTTAATTGCAAGTGAAGGAAAGCTCAACTCACGTCTAAGTTATTACGTTAGACCTTGAGTTCAATGTAGATGAGTACTTCATTTTGTGATTTGCAAGCATCAAAAGTTTAAATTAAAAATTGTATCCCAAGAAAAAGTGATGCTTGGTTCTGCATTATTTTAGGGATGAGTTTTTACTCTTAACTGATCTTTTGAAAAAATGCAAGGTGCAGTGCATGATATAAAAGATTAGCCTCTGTGAGCATGAAGTGTGGCCGCTTCAAACAAGTTTGGGCTTTACTTGGTACGTGCTCATTAATGGATACGGACACATGGCCTTAATAGTGTCAAGTTACAGTGAGTTGTAGTTACTGTAAAACTTGTGTGTATTATATCTACGTTTATTCAAAGAGACTGCGTGATTCAAGGTTCGTCCGTCACTACAATCCGAATTTATGTACCGCATATAATACTATGTGAAAGTTCAATCTCTAAGACACTTTCATTTATGCATGAGTTTTGGATTTATCTTGGTACAGTATTAATTTTTACTATATAAATGGAGGAGGAATGTTGGAGATTTATATAGTAATGAAGATTAATGTTTCCGATGGACTACCATGAAAGGTTAAAATAATATTTGGAGTTGTGAAATTATAAATATTATTTTAGTTTGGTAGAAAGTTATGGAGAATGAGTTTACTGGACGGCTTTGTCTATTCCCCAACATTGGGGGATTATTCCTCAATATAGGGGAATTGTGTATTTCATTTGGAAAATGATTATACAACACGTAAGCTTCCAATTTCCCAAACTTACATGCAAAAGTGTGCTATAAAATTATAATATATATAAATATATTTGCACAGTTATTTGCATGCGGTTCATAACCTTACAAAGGTTCATAATTACATATATATTCATGTTGAACATGATTTGTGTAATTAATATTCTCTTATGATAAATATATCATTTAAGATATATTTTATGGAAGATAAGTTTTTTAAAATTGCAGAAAACTTCCATGTAACTTCTCCAACAGTCATATTTGCATTTATAAATATTTTGGAGAAACATCTGAAAAGGAGATGCAAAATTATCTTGTTGCATATCTTGATATTTCACAGTTCTACAATTCTACAGGAAATTCTTAAACAAAGCAACTTAAGAATTTCATTCATCTTCTTGTATCCCATAAGATTTAATCTTGAACCATGTTGCTTTTATAGAGGGAGATTTAAAGCTTATAGGAAAGTGATTACACGTATGAAGATATCAAATGATCCAGTTTTTGTTCCCTGTTGTTTTCTGTATTTTGTTGTATTTCAAATGTATTACAGATTACAGGCATTTTTTCGAACATCACACTCCGTTTTGCACTCGCTAATCTTTCCATTTTTTGCATCTTTCAACCCCAATTTTGCTCTTAGTTAAATAAATTTGCCTACTTTCTTCTCAACTCTTTCGAGTCCCCTAAAGATCTGTAGCCTTTGTTTCCTCCGATTTCATAAAAAAAAATTTCATTTCAAGATTCTTTCAATCCTACTTTCTTCCCGGCCTGTTTAATCCCAGAGATTCGCACGAATTTTAAAGCAATGGATCTTCTGTTCGGTTTTCAACCAAAACATCAGGATAAAAAAAGATCCTGCATATTGATGATGGAGATGGCCATTTCTTGGTGATTAGATTGCATAATAACAACAACAACAACAACAACAACAACAACAACAATAATAATAATAATAATAATAATAATAAATAAATAAATAAATAAATAAATAATAAATAATAATAAATAATAATAATAATAATAATAATAATAATAAATAAATAAAATATAAATATGTGGCCTTTCAAAAAAAAAAATATGTGGCAATCCAGTCAGCAAAAACTGAGAGTTAATCTGTTAAAAATGTTAATTGCTCTTTTTTTTTTTTTTCGGGTTCGGTGGTTTATTTGGAGGTTATTTGAGTTCGGTGGTGATAGTGTTAATTCCACGTAGTGCGGTCAAAATAACAATACGACCAAGTCAAAGCAAGTAAATCTTTTATTGATCGTGTAAAAGGACCTAATACAATCTAAATGGCTATTCCGAGGGCCGACTGACTGCGGTCGGGATGCTCTGTAAATAGCCTATCGATCATTCCAAAAGTCCTTCACACTATTGCCACCGTGGGTATTTATAGCCGTTAGGCCGGGGACACAGCTCCGGCCGGCCGGCATGTAACCCACGTAGCAACCATGTGTCTTCACCCCGCAAGCCCTGCCTGTCAACGCATAACGTTGCCACGTGCTTCTCCTCAGCTCTCGCATCCAAGGGCCATCGATCGGGTGTTGAAGACGTCGGTCGGGAGATGCGCCCCTCGGGTCCAACCGAGTTCCTTTAGAGCTATCCGACCTGTAAACCTGCATAAACAACAATAAAACACGTGGCATGTCGGTCGGGGTATTCCCTACCAAAAGCCCCCCAGCCCGGGCCCTTTTGACCGCCCGGGAAAAATGGGACGAGATGAAAAGGTCCAATCAACCGCCGCCAAACCCGACCGGACAGCTGTCATTCTGTCGTGCCACGTGTCGGCTTCTACGCACCTTTGTGTCCGGAACGGTCACCTCGCGCAAGTGGATCGTTTCCCGCCCAAATGCTCTCCTATAAATAGGCCCTTATGAGCGACGAAGGTCGTCTAGCTCGGAGGGGTCATCTAGCTCGAGTGGATCGAGCAGCGGAAACGGCGAGACTACAACGAGCGAACATCGCTCCTCGACCGAAGTTGCTCGGGAAACACCGACCCGGGTGATTGGGGCATATCCCCAAGCAGCACCTCCGACTGACGATCGGGAGGCCACACCAGAGCCAGTCGAAGAAGGCCCGGCTGCCCCGCCTGCACCGGCTGACAGCGAGTTCGTCTTTCTGAACAGCGGAAGTGTTGAACAACAAGAGTGCATGCTGACGTCGGGGGAAGAGGCGAGGATCTCTGCTATGCTCAACGGTCGGGTTCGTTTCGACACCCGACGGCATCTGGGAAACATCATCGAGCGCCATCAAGGCAAATGGATCGGGATGCACTATGACTCACTCCAACGGGCGTAACGATTGCGAGGGCGGCTACTTGGGCGGGGCCGACGAACGAAGGTCTAACACTAACTGATCGTCCCCGACCTTAACTCCCGATCTAGCTTTTACCCCGCTCTAACATTTTGTTTTTTGTTTGCAGAAATGGCACCAGCGGGCTTTGAAGAAGAGGAAGCACCCCGAGCCCCCCGAGCCAAAATCGCGCACGGGAAGAAAAAGACCAAAGACAAACCATCCGGGGAACAACAAATCGCGACCGCCCGACCGATAGGCGCATCTACAACCGTCACCACAGCCGAAGGCTATGTGGTCGAGAATTCTGACGTCTTGGTCTCCCGGGTGACTGCCCGTAAGGGCAAGGAGAAGGCGTCCGAGAAGGAGACCGAAGACAGCGGCGCACTGAAGCGCCGAAGGAACCAACGTAGCTCGAGCCCTCCGGTCGGGGCCATTATGGGTGATGCGTCAATCCTCACCCGAATCGGCAATCTCGGGCCGGTCAGGGAGGATATGACAAAGCTGACCCTGACCCAGGTGGCCGAGAAGATTGGCCAAGATCTGGTCGAGGTAAAAACTTTTCGTCTACATATTTTCATACGACTGTCCTTGCTCGGGCTAATCCCGACCACATTTTTGCAGATATCCCGAGCAGCCCAATTCCTCCAACGTCGAGCGCTGCTGGCCAATGAGGCCGACGCTTTGAAGAAAGTCGCCGACCGGCGATTGGGGGAGATTACCGACCTCAAGGCTGAGCTAAAAAAAGCGAAGGAAGGTCGGGAGCTCGCGGAAAAAGCGGCCCGGGAGGCAAAAGCGGCCCAAGAGCTGGCTGAAAAGGCCGCCAAGGAAGCTCTCGGGGAGGTATCGGAGCATAAGTCCCGACTTGGCAACCTTGGCGATTTGGCGCGGTTTCTCTACTGGGACGAGGCATCGGGCACAAAGTTCCTCCGTGAGACCCGGAAGACCAAGGTCGGGGAGGAGCTGATATGGACGTTCGGGCGCTGGGCGTTCAAATCCGGCCAGCGGAGGATGCGCACCACGACCAAGAAAATCATGGAGGAAGTGCTTGAGGGGGACGACCTCCAGCTGGTCTTAACAACCCTCCTGGACGAAGTCCCCGATCCTGGCCTGGCTCCCTTCAGCCCCGAGGACGATGTAGCTGAGCCGAGCGATGCTGCGAAGAAGTAGTCTAGGTCGTGTAGATTCCGACCGTGTATTTTACTTCTTCATTCTTTTTTGTTTATGTAGACTTCGTCGGGAGCCCGGTCCCGATTTGTACCGGGCGCCTTTTGATTTATGAAACTAAGTTTTTTCTCTTAACTTGTCTTGTCCGGTCTTACTTTTGTTTGTTTATATAACGGTCCTCCTTTGCCCGACCCTTTGGCCTAATGGCCTGGCGAAAACTCGAAAAACGTTTTTTTTTTGCCTGTCCGTTCGGGGTTTTCCCGATCGCCTGGCCTCGTGATTTCCTTCCTTCACCCTAGCCCCCACACTATTGTGCACACAAGGCACGAGTGAGTGCGACAGTGGAAAGAAGTTGGACGGATCGGGGAGATTTTGATGTAGCCTGGTTTCCCCGATCGATGGCGTGACCCGAGCGTCCGCCGAAGATGAGCGCAATAGCCAGTCGTTAGAATTCGACCGGCCAAGTGGTAGTTGGCTATTAGAGCTAATTAGGTAGATGGCTATCAGAGCCAATTAGCTGTACACCCCTATCGGTCGGGACCAAGGGAGAGGTGTCGTGTTGGGCGAAAAGCCCTTCTTCAATGCTGATGCCGAGTCTCGATCGGGTCGATTCCGAGCACAGCTGGTTGGTGAAGCAGACTTGAAAGAACCTACTTCATGTTTAAGCCATTAAAATAACCGATCGGGTCGCCGTATACAAACGGTCGAGCAATCACCGATCGTATATACATTAATATTTCCCGTGCGCAGACGGTTAGTAATTTACAAACATAAAAGCGATAAACGATGGACGGGCCCACTCGCAGGTCTAAGCCCCCACTCCATCTACAATTACAAAGACTAATGTCTAAACAGGACGAGGTGCTCGGAGTTCCACGTGCCCTCGACCTGCCTCCCTGTCGTTGTCTCCAACCGGTAGGTTCCCGGTCGTACGACGACCGTGATGATATACGGACCTTCCCAATTTTGAGCTAGCTTTCCACCTTCCAAAGGCTGACTTGCCTCTCGACGGCGTAGAACATAGTCTCCGACCTGAAAATACCGAGGGTTGAACCGAACATCCTTCGAACTCTTCACTCTCTTCTGATACTCGGCCATACGCCGAGCGGCTAGCTCCCTCTTCTCCTCAACCCCGTCGAGATCCACGACCATGGAGTGTTCATTTTTCTCAGCGTTGTAAGATCGCTCCCTAGCGGTCGGGATCCATGCCTCGATCGGGAGACGAGCCTCGGCCCCATAGACTAGGGCGAATGGCCTCTCCAAAGTTGCTTCTCCGGGGGTCGTGCGATAAGTCCAGAGAACATAAGGAAGCACGTCGGCCCAGCTACGACCAGCAGAGTGCAACTTCTTCTTCAGACCTTCCAGGATTGTCCGGTTGGCATTCTCGACTTGTCCGTTTCCCTGGGAGTAAGACACTGACGATCGGATGGAGGTTGTCCCGATTATGGCAAGAAAGTTTTGAAAGTATTGGCTTACACGTAGTGCGGTCAAAGTAACAATACGACCAAGTCAAAGCAAGTAAATCTTTTATTGATCGTGTAAAAGGACCTAATACAATCTAAATGGCTATTCCGAGGGCCAATTGATTGCGGTCGGGATGTTCTGTAAATAGCCTATCAATCATTCCAAAAGTCCTTCACACTGTTGCCACCGTGGGTATTTATAGCCGCTAGGCCGGGGACACAGCTCCGGCCGGCCAGCATGTAACCCACGTAGCAACCACGTGTCTTCACCCCGCAAGTCCTGCCTGTCAACGCATAACGTTGCCACGTGCTTCTCCTCAGCTCTCGCATCCAAGGGCCATCGATCGGGTGTTGAAGACGTCGGTCGGGAGATGCACCCCTCGGGTCCGACCGGGTTCCTTTAGAGTTATCCGGCCTTTAAACCTGCATAAACAACAATAAAACACGTGGCATGTCGGTTGGGGTATTCATTACCAAATGGTTTAATTGTTGTTTCCCAAATAGTTCAGTAGTTTATTTGTACTCCAATATATAATGACTACATACATTATTACTATTGAAGAATATAAGAAAAGATATTGTGTATGTATGTTAGAATGTGTGTAGTAATAATAATGGAAAAAAGATAACAAAAGTTATAACAGTAAGGATATTTTTGTCTAAAAAATTGTATAATACAACTTTTATAGCATAGTGTATAAAAAGAATAACAAAAAACAGACATAAATCAATTATATAACCTGGATTGAGACTTATTATGATTTTAGATTAGAGAGAATATGTCTAATTAAATTATTAGCTTATATATATATTAATATATATATTAACTTTATATATATATATATATATATATATATATATATATATATATATATATATATATATATATATATATATATATATATGAAATATATTTTGAATTTGATAATCATTAAATCTAAAGCCCGTAATATCAATCATTATTGCATGGACCATGGTCCACACAATTCTGTGGACCATAAATAAAAAATACATTTTTAATATATTAAGAGTACATTATTTATGTACGTAAGATAGATTTTTTGAAAATACATTTTTAATATACTAAGGATACATTATTTTATATAATATACTTTCAATATATAAAAATAATGTATTTTTAATATATTCAAAATATACGTGATATTTATGGTCTACACAATAATTTGCTCAGTAATATAAAGTAGGAAATTTTCTTTGGGTTTAACAATCATTGGGAGGTACGTACTTTCCTATCCTGACTTTGAAATCATCGCTGCTGATCTGTTAAACGCGTTTTCAAAGCTCTTTAAATAAATCTTTAGTTCATAGCTCCAAAGGCAAGCTGCTAGAAAATCCAGACAGATAGTATACTAATATTTCTATCGAGTATGGCATCATCATCATCATCTTCATCGTATGCTCGCATGACGTATGATGTTTTCTTGAGTTTTAGCGGTGAGACACGAGGATCATTTTCCGATCATCTCTATGCAGATTTGAAGAGGGCTGGAGTTAACACCTTTCGGGATGATGAATCAATTCGGAGAGGCGAGGATATTTCTGCTGAGCTGTCTAGAACCATAGAAGAGTCGAGGATATCCATCATTGTATTCTCAAAAGACTATGCTGGATCCCGATGGTGTCTAGATGAGCTTGTGAAGATCATGAAATGTAAACAGAAGTTGAATCAAATTATTTTTCCCATATTCTACAATGTTGATCCTTCTGAGGTTCGCAAACAAACAAGCACTTTTGGTGATGCATTGACTCTACACAGACAACGATTTGGAGATCAAAAAGTTAATGAGTGGAAAGATACACTCACTGCAGCTGCTAACTTGTCCGGATGGGATTTGCAAACCATGTCAAATGGGTAATCCTAACTCTTTTGATTTCCTTCTATTTGTTGATATTTGCCTGGCACACTTACACATATAGTAAATTTATATTTATGGTAATTTTTTAAAAAGAATTTTAAAAATAATTGAAAGAGAAAACTCTGCATCTTCTAATTGTGCTTTTTAATTAATTTTTAAAAGTAGTAATTGTTGACTCATTTTGTTGTCTTAAATATTGGCAAAAATATAAATTTCAATCCCCGTTAAATTGGAAGAATTATTAAAGACCAAGATAAAGTAAGAATACAAGTTTCAGTCCATCTAGGAAATTAGAATCTCATGTGAACTAAAGATAAAGGATCTCTTGAAAGGCTATATAAAGATTGTCTAACAAGAAAAGAAATGCATTCAATTCCCTATCTTATGTATTGAGAGCTGAGAAGTATTGAGAAGAGAAAATTTAAATACTACAGTTAGGTTTCAATAGAGAGAGATAGTGAGATCTAGATTTTATTGTGTAAAAGTGTTTCCAAACTCTTGTACTTTGAAATTGTGCTCATTGTGGATTCAGCCATTTTCTCAATAGAAGAAGTGCTTAGCAGATTAGTGTTCTAAACCATCACACGATCCTCACAAATATAATTTTCAGTATTAATTTTTGATTGATTATAAAAAAAAATATTACATTTTTAAAACTAATTGACGAATTGTATTTGTTGGTAGCAACATTTAATTAATAGAAAATATTTTAAAAGAGTTAATTCCAGTTTTGGTCATAGATTTATAAGCGGCAGTCTATTTTTAGTCTCTTTTTATCATAACATTCCCGATTGGTCATAGTATTATTGTGGGTTAAAGTACCTATGAGGTCCCTGTACTATAGTGTTTTGTTCAATTTAGTCCTCATACTTTTATTTTGTTCAATTTAGTCCCTGTACTTTCAAAAGTGGTGCAATTAAGGACAATAGTTAACGATGTTAATATTATCGTTAACTTAGGTTACGTGGCGCTGAAGATATTTATATTCCTACTCATATATTACTTTATAAATATTTAAAATTTATTATTTTTACCACCAATATATTAAATTAGTATGTCCAAAATAAATAATTGCGATCATGTTCGTAATGAGATTTGGACAATTGTCCTTAGTTTTATCACTTTTTAAAGTAAATGGACTAAATTGAACAGAATAAAGGTACAAGGACTAAATTGAACAAAACACTATAGTACATGGACTTCATAGGTACTTTAACCTATTATTGTGAGATAATCAATTTTGGTCCTCTATGAAGTAAATTGTTGAAATCTCGTTAAATACACTGGCATTGCGATCTTTTTAATATAAAGTGCATTGACCTATTATATTTTTTTGAAAAAATTCATAATTGACCGAAATACCATTGTATTTAACGGTATTTAAACTATTTTGTAGATAAAAGACCAAAAATGATCATGTCACAATAATACTAGGACCAAAATAGGATGTTATGAAAACAAAAAAAAAAAAAAAAAAAAAAAAAAAAAAAAAAACTAAAAGTGACCTGTCACCCATAAATTCATGACCAAAAATGAAATTAACTCTGTTTAAAAATCTCTTAGTAAATTTTTTCTGCAAAATATAATTTACTAGGTTCTTAACATAATCGGTATTTGAAAATCTAATTTTATGTTGAATTTTATTTTGTACCCATGGAACTAATTTGTATTGATATATAGTTCAATATTTTAAAGATGGGAAATTCTTTCACACTTTTAGCCTATAAGTATGCCGCATCACATAACATATTAACATATTAACATATTAACATATAAACATTAACATATGTAATTCAATGATTAGCTCAACCTTTTAGTTGAAACTGAAAACATCCTTCAATTTAGTATTAGAACCAATCCATGTAAAAGGTCACGTTTCAAATCACCATATTATCCAACAATAAAGTAAATTATGGTTCATTTGTTGCTAATTCAACTATCAGCTTAACCTTAGTCAACAAAGAACACATTTTAAAATTATTATTGCTATGGATTATTAATTGGTCGTAGTCTACGATTTAATTGGTAGATTAGTGTTTTAATTAATGTCTGCTGTCGTGTTTTCAATTTGGTTTCTTATTTGTGTTTTCTACCTTCCTTTTTTATTGTTTTTTTTTTATTGTTTTTAAAATCAATATATAGACAGATTAATGCAATAAATTTAAATCTGATTAGATATGAGTCAAAGTTCATTGAGGTGATTACTGAAGAAGTGCTACGGGTGTTGAATTTTATGCCCATGAATGTTGCAAAGCATCCCATTGGAATTGATTCTCTTGTTGGAGATGTACTTCATTTATTACAAATGCAAACAAATGAGGCTGTTCGGATGATGGGAATTTTTGGCATGAGTGGTGTCGGGAAATCAACCCTTGCTAAAGCCATATACAATCATTTGATCATGAGTTTTCAAGGGTTTGAAGGTAGTTGCTTTGTTGCAAATATTAGACAAGAAGTTTCTAATAAGGGACAGAATGGTCTAGTTGGTTTACAAGAGAAACTTCTTCACAAAACACTCAAGCGAAAGAATTTTGAAATTGATAATGTTGATGAAGGAATAAGTTTGATCAAAGCAAGGCTGCAATCCAAAAGGGTTCTAATTGTTCTTGATGATATAGACCACTTAAGTCAATTAGACTCATTAGCAGGTCAGCGAAATTGGTTTGGTTCAGGTAGTACAATTATAATAACAACAAGAAATGTTCACTTGTTGAGTGAGCTTGGAACACAAGAGAAATACAAGGTTAAAACATTAAGCATTGATGATTCTTTGCAACTCTTAAGTTGGCATGCTTTTGGTGTTCCTATAGCATCAGAGGAGTATACTGAAGTATCCAAAACAATAGCAAGTTATACTGGCGGACTTCCATTAGCACTTACCATTATAGGCTCTCATTTGCGTGGAAGATCAGTGCAAGAGTGGCTTGAAGATATTGAGAAATTAAAAAGGAATCCTCATAAAGATATTCAAACAATTCTTGAAATAAGCTATGATGCACTTGATGATGATACTAAAAACATCTTTCTTGATATTGCTTGTTTTTTTGTTGGGCATGACAAAAAAAACACTGCTATGATATTGGAAGCTTGTTATTTTTGTGCTGAAAGTGGAATAAGAGGCTTGGTAGAAAGATGTTTGTTAACAATAGATGGATTTAAAATGCTTGAGATGCATGATTTAGTACAGAATATGGGAAGAGAAATTATTCGAAAGGAATCTCCAAAAAATCCTGGCGAACGAAGTAGATTGGTGGACCCAAATGATGTTTTTGATGTTCTGCAAGGCAACAAGGTAAAACATTCCCTTTGTACTTGAGTTATTATAATCTAGTTCATTTGCTTGTAATACTAAGTTTTATTAAAAATATGAAAGATTTTACAGTATCTAACATATTGCTACATCAAACACTTTTTTAGGGTACAAATGCAATTGAAGGGATCATTGTAAACTCTAACATGTTTAAGAATATGTGTTTGAGTACGGAAGTATTCACAAGGATGGTATATTTGCGAATACTCATATTAGATGGTGTGATTCTTAGAGGATCTTTTAAATATTTGTCCAATGAGCTTCGGCTTTTAAGGTTGCGTTATTGCCGTTTGAGTCACATACAATCTGACTTTCATTGTGCAAAACTTGTTGAGTTAGACTTGAGGTATAGCAATATCAAAGAATTTCAACCCAATTTGCAGGTTAGTGTGTCTAATACTTAATTATTTTAACATTGCATATTTGCTAAGAACTTTGACTAAAAAATAGAAATGCATTAAAACCTCTCTATTTTATTTTAACAGCATTTTGTATGCTTGAGGATGTTAAAGCTCAATTACTGCAAACAACTTAAGAGTACACCAAACTTTACTGGGGCACAAAGTCTTCAAGAAATATCCTTCGCAGGTTGTTCAAATTTGACGAATGTGCACCCATCAATTGGAAGTTTGGAGCGGCTTGTTGGGTTAAATTTGGGAGAATGTGAGAAATTGAAGGTGCTTCCTAGTAGCATTTGCAAGTTAAAATCACTTGAGAAGTTACAGTTATCTGGTTGCAAGAATCTGAGGGAGCTTCCAATTGAAATTGGAAAATTAGAGCAACTAAGAAGTTTAAGTGCTATTGGAATTGGTATCTCACATTTACCCTCTTCTTTGGGTTGTTTCAGAAATCTAGAGTACTTAGACCTGAGAAAACATGTGGGTTTAGTAGCTGTAGATTTTTTTCCATCTTCAACTGCGAATTTATGCTCATTGAAGTGGCTGAAAGTGAGTTTCAACAAATCGCAGCAGCAAGTAAATCTTCCAATTGCTCTTGGGAGTTTGACCTCATTGACAAATTTAATGTTATCAGGAATTTGGTATCTTGAAAGCCTATCGCTGGACCTTTGTACTCTCTCCAATTTGAGAAAGCTTGTCCTAGAGGATTTGCACAATCTTATAGCACTTTTAAAACTTCCACCTAGTTTGGAGGATCTTAGTGCATATGATTGTGAGTCATTAGAAAAAATAGCAGATATATCCAACTTAAGAAGACTTGAAAGTTTGTATATTGTGGGTTGCAAAAGTTTGGTTGAGCTTTCAGGCTTAGAGGGTCTTGAATCCTTACGAAAGCTTAGGATAACACAGTTCAAAGCTCTAACTATCCCTTATAACTATTTGCAAGAATGCGTACAAATCGATCTTGGATGTTTGAGCTCATTGAAAACTTTAGAATTATATCATTTTCAAAGCCTACCCTTCAGCCTCTCTCATCTTTCTAATTTGAAGCGTCTCATATTAGATGATTGGCAAAATCTAAGAGCATTGCTACAACTTCCTCCTAGTTTGGAGGAACTCTCTGCAAAAAATTGTGTGTCGTTGGAAAAAATACAGAACTTGAAAAGCCTTGAAAAGTTATATATTCTCAATTGCAAAAGTTTGGTTGAGCTTCCAAGATGGGAGAGTCTTGAATCTATTGAGATAAGAAATTGCAGTGGTTTGAGGATTCCTTCGGTTGAAAATTGGTTCCAGGTTAGTTAAGTTATGTTCCCCTCCCTCATCTTTGTCTGATTTGGTTATATATAATAATACTAATAATAATAATAATAATAATGTAGGCACGTTCTGAAGGTAATACTGTCCAGATTTCACTTAAAGTCGGCAGAGGTTGTGTATATTGCAGTATTCCAAGACTTTTGAGGCATACAACAACCTTTCGAATCAGGAACAGTGGTTTTGATAATAATGAGGAGTTTGATGGAGTTGGTGTTAGCGTGAGAAGCAAAATAACTGGTGCTTGGATGGTAAAGGAACCTCAGAAATATATTAAGTTTATATTGTATGAGGAAATTGAATTTGTGGTGGCAACAAGGATTGGCGAAGTACTGGAGGTGTATGCTCATTTCCATCCACCTCTGCAGAAGAAGATGCTGCTGCTTTGTTTGTTTGAAATACATAGAAACTCAGATGGAGAAGTGCGTTTCTTTCCATCCACAAGAGGCTTCATAGAAATTGATGATTCTTCAACAAGTAGTAGTGTAGGTGTAGGTGTAGAAGAAGAAGAGCAGAAGAATTATGGTTGGAGAAGAAGATTTTGCAGCAGAATTATTCCCGAGTTTCTCCTTAAGTGTTTTTGTTGGGGTGATGGGATGAAGGAGGAAGAGGAAGAGGAAGAAGAAGAATAAAGAGGGGAGGAGAAGGAAAAATTGTCCTTTCTTTAACCACACTAATATTTCTCCCATCTTTACCTTCTTCATTTTTCCTCAACCAATTCTAGCTACTCGATCTCATCTTCTTCCTCGCGATCTTCAACTCCTTTTTTTTCATGGTTGTTCAGGTCAATTATATTCTTTCTGCATCTCCATTTTCTCTACATCATGTCTCGTTATTAGTACTTAGAATCTTAGTTTTGTCACAAATGCAACCAAAAAAAAAGTTGCGATAAAGAAATCTATGCTTAATGGCAATTTAATGCACTTTCTCTTTGATGCTATAATTCATTTAAACTTTGATTGAGATTTTTGATAGCTGACTGCACTTCCTTCAAAGCCATCTGTTTAGCTTTCTCAATAAGGGTATTGTGGATGATGATGTTATTCTTATACTTTTGGTTGCCTTTCACTGCTAGCTGCTTACCCAACTACGTACTAGAGCAATGTGTCTAGAGTATCACAGGATAAACATACACGACTTCACTCTTGATCAGAAAAAGCTTCCTTATGAAGTTCTGATCTGAGTGAGATAAGAGCAAGCAGTAGGACTACCCAGTGACGTGGTGGATTCTGTGAAATAAAAGAGAATTGGGAATATTGTCAATAAAGGGCCTTGGCCTGGTTGTTCGCAATCGTCGTAATGTGCAAGGATACACCGCGCTTCATGTGGCTGCTAGACTAGGAAATTAACGATGAAGATGAAAAAAAAAAAAAAAAAAAAAAAAAGGGAAGACCACAGGGAAGAAGATGAAAATCGTGAAGAACAACTGTTGAGAAAAAGATGGGGATAAATTTAAAGATGAGAGAAATAGTGGTGATAAAGGAAAAGACAATTTTACCCCTCCTATAAAGAGCAAAATATTTGTCCCGGCGAAAAATGGACAGAAAGTCAATCGAAAGGACCATTTACGCTAAGAAAATGATAGTCCTGGACAAAAAGTCAATCGGAATGACCATATACACTACTACTACTACACACTGTAATATATATATATATATATATATATATATATATATATATATATATATATATATATATATATATATATAAATTAAAATAAATGACAGTGTGTAGTTAGGGGTGTCAAAGTGGGCCGAAGACTGCGGGTTAGCCCGCACCCACCCCGCGATGGGGCGGGTTAGGGCCGCAAGAAATTAGGCTCGCGAAAATGCGGGCCTAACGGGCATGGCCTGCGGAGGGCCAGAGCCCACGCGGTTGCGGGTTGCGGGTTGCGGGCTGGCCCGTGGGCCAAGTCATATTTAAAAAATAAATAAATAAATTATATATATAATACCTTTAAAAAAAACCATATATATAATATCTTAATTCTTAGGTAGTGTGTAGATCTGACTATCTAAGAGTACGTAGAAAGGTAGAAATCCAATAATTCAATAATCCTTCGTCAATTCTTAATTCAATAATTCTTAGAGTACGTAGTTCTTCGATTCTCCCGTCTCCATCCGCCTCCAACTCTATCAAACAATTAATAAAACTAAATCATCAATTCATACATATTTATGAATTACTAAATTGCATCCAAGTCCAGCAAACATACATATTTATATATGTATTATACTCAAACGGGAACTATAGAGGGAAAATCTGAAGTCGAGAGAGAAATAGAGTGTGCTGTTGAACCCATAGCATTGATCACCCTTCTACAGTTCTACTCAACGCGTTTTATCGATCCGGGAGATTTGGGCAAGGTTTTTTGGATTTTATGGAAGTTTCCAGTGCACTAAGGTGTATCATACACCGTGAGGATGTGAAAGAACGACCAATAAATAGTGCCATATTTCAAGGGATTTTAACATGTTTATATATAATTTAATGTTTTTTTTAAATTTAAGTGATGGCCCGCGGGCCAGCCCGCAAGACCCGCATGGGTGGGCTTGGGCGGTATAGTTCCAAGCCCGCGGGCTTCGCGGGCCGGCCCACAAAAGCCCGGCAAATAAAAAGCCCTTGGTGGGCGGGCCTAATGAGGCTGGCCGGCCCGCATTGACACCCCTAAGTGTTGTAGTAGTAGTAGTAGTAGTAGTAGTAGTAGTAGTAGTATATATATATATATATATATATATATATATATATATATATATATATATATATATATATATTAAAAAATATGATTTTTTAAATACAAAAAAATTAATATTATTTGTAAATTTTACTTATTTTTTTGAACTTTGAATTTAAAAAAAAAAAAAAGCCCGTGGACTGGCCCGCGGGGCACGTCAACCCGCATGGGGCTGTGGTTGCCATGAACCCTAGCCTACGGGTTTGGTGGGCTGACTTGCAAAACTCCACAAAAAATTAGACCTGAAAAATTTTACATGTGCATCCCTTGGAAAATGACATTACCCCCAAAAAATGGGGAAGTCATTTTCCTCCAAAGCATACTTATTTTCTTTTGACTAATACATCATTTTCCATTTACCTCATTTTCCACCCTCTTACCAAACACTGAAAACTCGGAAAACATTTTCAGGAAGTCATTTTCTGGGTTTCCAAACGCACCCTAAACTCAGCAAGCTCCAAGTAAGCATCCACAACCTCTACTAATCTTATTAGTTTATTTTAAAGGTCTAAAAGTTAAACTCTTGGGTTTTCGCAATGGGAGTTTAAACTTGGCATTTTGGTTCCCACTTGGTTGATACAGTTCCAATACTAATCGATCAACAACTGTATTACTGCATCTGAGAATGATGAGGATCAAAACTTGGGGAGTATAGCTTACAGGTTCTTATTTTTGAATTTCTGTCCTTCATAATTTGTTATCAGTTTCATCAAGCATCCTTCTTTAAAAGTGATTATTATAGAGCTGGATTTGAAATGCTTGTTTTTTTGCAGGCACTTGAGAGTTTGTTTCTTGCTAAGGTGCCACATACAGGGATATTGTGATCAGATCTTGCGGAACTACAAAAAGTTCCATTGTAAGGCCCAGGGGAAGCATAGTATATTTTGAGGTCTCAACAACGCAGAAGTATTGGAAGTGCATGCATACAATGTATTTGTATTTCAAATACATATATTGAAACAGTCAGAGACTTCCTCCTGCAATTTTATCAATTTTAATATTTCAAACTTTGAAAGTACTAGCATCTTGAAAGCTGAGGAAATTAGATTGAGAAAGGCATTCATGGGGATGGATTTCTATGGAAATCTTAGAGTGGAGTTACAGGCGCAGTGGGATACGAACTCTGCCGTGGCGCTATGGGCAAGAACTTCCACTTGCGGGGCCCACTCGCAAACCTTACCCCTGTTTCTTGCATGTCCTCCAGTCGGCAAAATCGGGTTGAAACTAGTGGTTAAGGACCACGGCCGGCGGATGAACCATAAGAACATGTGGCCGCTCCTCTCCAACACCCGTACCGTTGGAAATGAAGGTAGAAAGACTTGAAACAAGCACTTATCACACATTAGAAAAAGAATGAGATTTGCACCAATATGTATATAACAGTTTTTTAGAAGAATGTTAAATTGTATAGCATAGATCTTCTTTCTCGCCGTGCAGGATTTGTTTTTCAAATCCCACCCAAGCCCTTTCTCCTTTCGTTCTTGCATGTGCATGTTACTTCTCCAGAAACATTATTCTGATAACAACTATCTTATTATTATATTTACAATTATGCACAATTTCAATCCGCTTCTAAAATATTCTCATTTTCACATGATTTCAAATAATTCATGCCATGCAAATATCCGAAAAACTTTTGTATTATATAAAAATTCAAAAAAAAAAAAAAATCATAATACATAACTATTTGAATTATATAAATTTTATAAATCGAGTATTTGTTATAGTAAGAACACAAGAGATGAAACGCGGGATGAGGTGGCCAATATATTGGGGGTGGTGCAGGCACAGAATTTTGGAAAGTACTTAGGGCTCCCATCATTTGTGGGTAGAAACAGAAGGGCAGCTTTTGCTTATATTGAGGATAAGATAAGACAGCAGATTAGTTCGTGGAATAAAAAACTCTTGTCACAAGCAGGGAAAGAAGTCCTATTGAAAAGTGTGGCTCAATCTATGCCTACCTTCTCAATGAGTGTCTTTTTGCTACCGACCTCTCTTTGCGCTGCCATTGAGCGAACCATGAATCGATATTGGTGGAGGTCGAATAATGATCATGGTATTCACTGGAAAGCTTGGGATAAGTTATGTATTCCAAAGAAATATGGAGGATTGAGGTTTAAAGAATTGAGAGCGTTTAACCTGGCTATGCTTGGAAAACAAGGATGGAGTTTCCTGACACAGCCACAATCATTAGTTTCAAGAGTTTATAAAGCCATGTATTATCCCACTAATTCTTTCTATGATGCATGTTTGGGAAATAACCCGAGCTTTTGTTGGAGGAGTATTTTGGCAGCACAGGAATTGATTTGTGGGGGAGTTAGGAGGAGAATTGGAAATGGCCAATCAACATTGATATGGGATCATCCATGGTTGCATGATGGGTTACAACCGAAGATATTAACAGAAAAACCACCCCAATTGGCACAGGCGAAAGTAGTGGGTCTGATGGATCAACAGACACGAACCTGGGATAAAGATATTCTAACAGATATTTTCATACCTGAGGATATTGAGCGAATTCTGAAAATACCTGTGTCACCAGATTATGAGGATTTGTGGTACTGGTATGGGGATCCAAGAGGTGAATATTCTGTTAAGAATGGATACAGAACAGTAGTTGGAGAATATAGCCAACAGGTTGTGACATTTGATAAATGGCAAAAGTTATGGAAGCTTAAAATCCCACCCAGGTGGAAAACATTTTTATGGAGAGCTCTAAATGATATTTTACCCACTACAAAGAACCTACTTATAAAGAGGGTTGATATTGACCCAACATGTGCTATGTGTGGAATTGAACATGAAGATGTTGTGCACTCCTTGATCAAATGTACCTACACGGCAGCCATTTAGACACAATCCCACCTTCCAATCCCCAATAATGTTATAAATATTTTTGGAGATTGGTTTAATGATTTGATGAATGTTTTAGATGATGACGGGATTATTTATGCAGTGGCAATACTCTATTATATTTGGCGCACAAGGAATGGAGCTGTGTGGGATGCGTACTTACCCAGGCCTCGGAAAGTGGTTGTGATGGCGGCATCAGCTCTCAATGCTTGGAAGGCGGTTCACCACCGAACACCAACTCAGCCGATCCATGCTACCACGGTAGACCACACCATAGCAGTAACAACCGGTGCGGACGTGCCTATAGCCACGGCGTTACATACGGCTGCCACGCCCATCGTCACAGTACACCGACCGCAACTCTCTACGACATACACCGCGCGCAATGCTGTTCACGGCATGAGGGGAAAATGCTACTTCGATGCGGCTTACGATCCACAGACGAACAGGACAAGAATGGGAGCAATTATCCTAGACGGCCAAGGGAGTTATATTGCGGCCATGGCTACTACAGTGATAGATTGTTTTTCACCCCTAATGGCGGAGGCTGTTGCATGCAAGGAAGTATTGTCATGGTTGAGGAGTCGCGAAATAAACTCTATCGAGCTATACACGGATTGTTTGGTGCTTCAACAATGCCTGTCTTCTACGACACACTCGTCACGGGATTACTTGGGCTATGCCATTGATAGTTGCAGGACTAGTTTATCGACATTTGATTACTGTTTACTTCATTACATTCCTAGAGTAGATAATTATTTAGCTCATACATTAGCATCTACTACATTTACTGACTCGAATCCTATGTACTGGGATTCTGCTCCTCCAGCTTCTATTTCTGCATACTTCGAATAAAATGCCGTACAGGCTCTTTTCAAAAAAAATATAAATTTTAAAACTATGAAAAATAAAATCAATTAAAATTTTAAAAATTTTACATTGAAATTAAAAATTTAAATACATAAATATGATTAACATTTAAGTACATTTAATCATTTATCTTTTATCAACTTTTCTTAATTTGGCAAATTATGCTGTGCAACCGCGTGCTACATGATAAAGTGGAAAGGTTCACCTTGCCTTTTCCAAGCTAAGCAACCAAGAAGTTTTCTGCTAAGTGTTGTTAAGTGTTGTTTCTATTTCTGTTATTCCTGTTATTCTTTAAGCCTTAAGGGCTTCTTTGTCTTTTCACTACTAGAGGTAGTTATAACCTTTTGCATACTGTATATATGTTTTCTGCTTTCTTCCTTTCCGAGACAACAAGATATTTTCCTTCACTATAACTCCATTCTTCAAGCTATGAAAGCTCTCTCCCTTTTGTCCTGAATGTGCTGAGCATTTTCTCATCATGGTATCAGAGCGCCATCGAACTTATGCCGCAGCGATAATAAGGGAAGACGGCAAAGGAAGCTCTGGTGAACGTCAAGCGAGAGATCCGATGAACCAGAGTCCGGCAAGCTCGATTTCGATTCAACGAAATGATGAATTCAACGATCCTCTGTACCTGCACATTATTGAGAATCCAAACTTGATTCTCGTTTCACCGCCCTTGTCAGAAATCAATTACGCCTCCTGGAGTCGGTCGATGAGGATCGCGCTGGAGGTCAAAAACAAATATGGATTCGTGGATGGAACTATCACGAAGCCTGGAGAAGTCGATCCTAATCTTGCGATCTGGAAAAGATGCAATAACATCGTCTGTTCTTGGTTATTGAAGTCGCTCAGCCCAACTATAGCTGAGGGAGTTCTCTACTTCGATTCAGCAGCAGAGATCTGGAACGTCCTCAGAAAGATGTACTCTCAAGTCGATCCTCATAGGATCGTAGAACTACAGAATGAAATTTTCAAATGCAGTCAAGGTAATCTTTCAATCAATGAATATTTCACCAAAAGTAATGTGTTATGGGTCCAGTTGAATGCGATGAGACCTATTCCTGCTTGTGAGTGTGTGCCTAAGTGCTCCTTTGCCCTAGTGAGCAAAATCCAGAAAGAAAAGCAAGAAGATCAGATCATTAGGTTCCTGGAAGGCCTTAATGATGAATATGAAAACATTTAAGTCTGGAATTTTAGTAATGGAACCTATTCCAATTATGGAAAAAGTGCTGAACATGACATTGAAGATGGAAAGGAAACTAAGAAGTTCCAGTAATTTCAAAAGTAATGAGCTAGTCCAGGCAAATGCTTTGCAGAATGAACAAAACCAGTCTTCTGATGAACAGCCCATGGTGGCAGTATCAACTTCAAATAACAAAAAGAAGTTTAACAATAGCCCAGGAAGAAATATCCCCAAATGTACTTTCTGTGGTATGACAGGTCATACTGTTGAGAAGTTTTACAAAAAGCATGGATACCCCCCTGGCTGGGTTCCAGGCTACAAATCCAAGAACAGGCAAAACCAAGACACACAGCAAGGTTTTAATGCCTCTATTAACCAGATTGGTGATGTGGGACTCTCTGCTGAACAATTTCAGAGACTCTTATCTCTGTTACATGCTCAGAATCCAGGCAGTCAGGCATCAACTAGTGCAGCCATGACCATGACTAACACTGGTCTGAAACCAGATTTCAGAAATCCTCTTGAGAACAACCACAAAGAAGGCAGGTTCATCTCTAACTCTATTGTTAGTATTGTCTTAAATCGTTCTAATATCTGGATCCTAGACACTGGTGCCAGTGATCACATTATTTGCTCTTTGGATTACTTTGATAATTATGATGTCATTCATGGAATTCTGGTAAAATTGCCCAATGGGGACTCAGTGGAAGTCACACACATAGGACAAGTCAGGTTGCACATGGATATACTGTTACAGAATGTGCTTTATATACCTTCTTTCACCTTTAATATCATATCTGCAAGCAAATTGACAAAACTGTCCAATTGTAAAATTGTTGTGGGGGCTGATTCTTGTGATCTTCAGGGACACTTTGGAGTGATGGGTGGTTTTGCTAGTGAGACAGATGGTTTATACTTCATCACCAATCCCCCAGTCAAGAAGAGAACACATACTTACAATGTTGCTTTTAATTCCCCTTGTAATAGCATTTCTGTAGAGGTATGGCACAATAGACTTGGCCATTATCCTATGAATAAAATGCAGTTGTTAAAAGGAATAAAAGTCCCATTACAGCATAAATCTCCTTATCTTGTGTGTGATATTTGTCATTTTGCTAAGCTTAAAAGATCAAGGTTTCCCATGAGCACTACTAGAGCTGAAAACAGTTTTGAATTGATACACATGGATGTTTGGGGGCCATTTCCTGTAGCCTCTCTTAAGGGAGAGCATTATTTTCTTACTATTGTGGATGACTACAGTCGATTTACTTGGCTACACTTGATGAAACACAAGTCAGAGGTCAAATCCATTTTCCAGAATTTCTACAATCTTGTTTGGACTCAGTTCTCAACCAGGATCAAGGTGATTAGAACAGATAATGGTGGTGAGTTTATGCTGCATACTTTCCTCAATGAAAAGGGGATCATACATCAGAGGTCTTGTGCTTATACACCCCAACAGAATGGGGTGGCAGAAAGGAAACACCAGCACATTCTAAGTGTTGCTAGGGCCTTGAAGTTTCAGTCTGGTGTTTCAGATAGTTTTTGGGGACATTGTGTCTTGCATGCATCATATCTGATAAACAGGTTACCCACTGAGGTCCTTGATGGAAACAGTCCCTTCCAGGTTTTATATGGGAAAGAAGTGCAGTATGATGAGCTTAAATCTTTTGGCTGCCTATGCTATGCTGCAACCATGTCACAAGGCAGGAATAAAATGCAATCAAGAGCAAAGAAATGTATTTTTCTGGGATTTCCAGCCTCTATAAAGGGGTATATACTGTTTGACTTGTCCAACAAGACTACCTTTGTCTCTAGGGATGTCACCTTCTATGAACAGTCTTTCCCTCTCAAAGGTGGCACTCCAAGGACTGTTGTTGATTCCACACCAGGATTGTTCAATCCCCCCTTGCCTCAGATTCTCATTGAGACAGAAGCTAACTTCTTGGAGCCAACAGAAAGCCTTAATAATGCTGATCATCACATTGATGGTCCTGATGATCATCTTTCACATTTATGTGATCAGCAGCCAAGTCCTAGGGATAGTCCTTCTGGAAACATTATTGTCCAACCCTCAATTGACAGCAATTCATCTGGTGAGCATACTGAACAACACCAAGGTGATAGCCAATATCAGCCTAGAAGGTCAACAAGGGCAAGAACTATTCCCATCAGATTGCAAGATTACTTATGCCAGTCTACAAAGGCCACCAAGGATGGTATAAGAACTTCACCACTTTCTATCAACAAGGTCATCTCCTATAATAAGCTAACTCCCAGTCATAGGTTTTTGTGTCTCTGCCTTGAATTCTGCACATGAACCTCAGTCTTACAAGGAGGCAGTGATGAGTAAGGAGTGGAGACAGGCAATGCAATCTGAGATAGAGGCCTTGGTTCACAATGACACATGGATACTGACAGACTTGCCACCTGGAAAGATTCCCATTGGTTGCAAATGGGTATATAAGGTTAAGCATAGAGCAGATGGCTCCATAGAAAGGTATAAGGCTAGGCTGGTGGCCAAGGGATACACACAACAGTTAGGTGTGGACTACACTGAAACATTCTCTCCTGTGGCTAGAATGACCACAATCAAAACTTTTCTGGCAGTGGCTGTTGCAAGGGGGTGGGATATCCAGCAACTTGACATAAACAATGCCTTCTTGCATGGGGACTTGGAAAAAGAAGTATACATGGTCATGCCACCTGGTTTTCAAGGCACCAATCCTAAGCAAGTTTGTAAACTGATGAGGTCCCTATATGGCTTGAAACAAGCAAGTAGACAGTGGAATGCCAAATTAACTAAAGCTTTGCAAAATAATGGCTTCCATCAATCCTCAGCTGATCCATCCTTGTTCGCTAAACAGATAGGGAACTCTTTCATTGCCTTTGTTAATCTATGTTGATGATATATTGGTTGCAGGCACAGATCCTACTCAAATTAAAGAACTGAAACAGATGTTAGATAGTTCTTTTAAGATCAAGGACCTTGGTGCTCTCAACTACTTCCTAGGTATTGAAGCCTTTAGAACTCCAGAAGGCATCAATATCTAGCAAAGGAAATACACCTTGGAGATTCTGCAAGAAAATGATTTCTTGGAGGCTAAACCTGCTCAAACACCTTGCATTACAGGACAAAGATTAACCAGCTAGCCTGGAGGGTACTCTCCTTAACCAACCAGAAGTGTTTAGAAGATTGGTTGGCAAATTGCTATATCTGACCAATACTAGGCCTGACATAACCTTTGCAGTTCAACCGCTGAGCCAGTTTGTGGATAAGCCAAGAGATAGCCATTTAAGTGCAGCTCATAGAGTACTTAGGTACCTCAAGGGCTCACCTGGTAAAGGCTTATTCTATCCTTCAGATTCTCACATCAGGTTGCAGGGGTTTTCTGATTCTGATTGGGCAACCTGTGTTGAAAGTAGGAAATCTATAACTGGCTACTGCATATATCTTGGTGATTCTTTGATCTCATGGAAGACCAAGAAACAAGATACTGTGTCCAGGTCCTCCTCAGAGGCAGAATATAGGGCTCTAGCCTCAACAACTTGTGAGATTCAGTGGTTGCTGTACCTGTTAGCAGATTTGAAAGCAGAAGTACACAGTCATGTGCCATTGTTTTGTGATAACAACTCTGCTATTGCAATAGGGGAAACCCATGTTTTCCATGAACGCACAAAGCACATTGAAATAGACTGCCATGTGGTTAAGCAAAAAGTTCATGAAGGAGTGATCAAACTGCTAGCTGTTACCTCTCAGAATCAGACAGCAGATGGATTCACCAAGGCTTTGCCTAAAGCCTTGTTTGATATATTCCATGCTAAGCTGGGCCTTCAAGACCTCCATGCTCCAGCTTAAGGGGGGGTGATAAACAGGGCCGGTCCAATCATTTTCTAGGCCCGGGGCAGGACAAAAAAATGGGCCCCGGTTAATATATATTTCATGCCTAAGATTTAATTTAAATAAAAAAACAATTACTAATATCAATAACTTTAAATAAGATTAACAAGTTTTTAACAATTTTACAGCGACAATAATAATCATGAAAAAATTCTAGGTGCTTTCCTTAATGTAAAATAATAAATAATCGTATAAGTGCCTTCATAAATAAATAATTATTATAGTTTATAAAAATGAATAAATAATTTAAAATCGAGTCAACTTATAAACAATAACATTGTTATCATAATAAATAATAAATTAATTATTATTAAAAATTTATAAAACAATAATTACAAACATATGTGAAGCAAAAAATATTTTTTTGACTAGGAGAAAGAAATTAAAATATTTCAAAACGCAATAAAAAAATTCAAAAAGATATGAAACATAATTATCTAGATAAAATAGTTTGAATATAAAGCATATTATAAATCACACATCTTCTATATTTATATGATTTTTATAAATACTTTTTCTTTTAACTAGATAAATTTCAAATTTTTTTACAATAATTTGAATACAATGACACATGATAGAAACTTCTATATTACATTGATTAGATATTCATAAAAATGTACGCAGTAAATTATCTTTTAATTTTTTTCATAATTCAATCTAAAAATATATCATATAACCCCCTCCGTCCTATTTTTATGTGTCTTGTTTGGTTAACATGAGTTGATTGAAGTTTTTTTAATTCAATTTTTCATAATATGTTTAGTATAAGTATATAAAAATTTATAAATTTAGAAACTGCATTAAAATTTTAATATAAAAATTTATATATTTAATATAATTTTTTTTTTCATATTATGTTTAGTATAAATTTATGAAAATTTATATATTTAAAAACTACATTAAAAATACTACTCCATATTAAACACAAAAAATCATTAAAAATAATTTTTTAAAAGATACATTATAATATAAGCAAAGAAGTAAAGGGAAGGATTGGATCACCGGCCTTTGATTGAAGGAGGTTAAAATTTAAATATCTTACCAGCTAAGCTAATTCACCTTAGTATAAAATATATGTATATAAATTACTTATACTTAATACATATATACTATGTATAAGAGATAAGATGGGGCCCTCCCCAACCATGGGCCCTGGGCAAGGGCCCAGCCTGCCCTTGCCCCAGGGCCGGCCCTGGTGATAAAGTGGAAAGGTTCACCTTGCCTTTTCCAAGCTAAGTAACCAAGAAGTTTTCTGCTAAGTGTTGTTAAGTGTTATTTCTGTTTCTGTTATTCCTGTTATTCTTTAAGCCTTAAGGGCTTCTTTGTCTTTTCACTACTAGAGGTAATTATAACCGTCTGCATACGGTATATATGTTTTCTGCTTTCTTCCTTTCCGAGATAACAAGATATTTTCCTTCACTATAACTCCATTCTTCAAGCTATGAAAGCTCTCTCCCTTTTGTCCTGAATGTGCTGAGCATTTTCTCATCACTACATTTAATCATTTATCTTTTATCAACTTTTCTTATTTTGGCAAATTATGCTGTGCAACCGTATACACCATGCATGGTGCACACGGAATTGGATCCATAATTTCTATACTATAGATTCATAATTATTGAATTATATATTCACAATTACAAAACTCTATGTTCATAATTTTCAATGTTCATATTCCCAATTGTTGAACTCTATATTCACAAATCACTTAACTATATGTTCATAATTTGATAACTATACAGTTTAGAAATTATGAATCTATAGTATAGAAATTATGAATCTATCGTATAAAAATTATGAATTTATAGTATAGAATTTATGCATCTATAGTATAGAAATTATGAATCTATCGTATAGAAATTATGGATCCAATTCTGTGTGCACCTTGCATGGTGCACACGGTTTCACAGCATAACGCTCCTCTTATTTTTTGAGCAATTTTATTTATATCCAATATAATTTTAGTTCTAGCCCCACTCCACAATGGGTTTGTCATTTGGTAATTTAAAATAACGAATAAACATTTATAAAGTAACTTCTTGTATATCAAATATTTAGCAATTTTATATTGGAATGTCTAAGACAAGTCGTCCATTGAATTTAACAATCTTCTACACTCGTTTTCCTAGCTCAACTCTTTAAATTTTTTGTGTAATTTCTACTACTACTAAGACATACACTAGCTTTAAAGAATGAAATAATTAGATCAAATTAAAATTTAAGTCATTTAATATTAATTTTTATTCAACAATTTATTGTATTATTTGTTTAATAATATTTAGATATTAAGTTAAAATCACTTTTTGGAAAAAATTAAAGAATCAAGAAACTACTAATTGAGTGTTGGTTGACAATTTTTATGCTAGCTAAAAGATCTAATTTTTGATTTGATTAATAATTTTGTGGTTGAAAATTTGTTAGTACTAGCCCCACACTGATAGTGTTCACATTGACAATTATATTGTTTTATTTACCAGTAATAACGATACGTTATGTTATATCACAAAAAAAAAAAAAAAAATTAATTTAATTTATTAGAGTGACATATTCAAATTGAGAAGTTGTATCCTAAGATAACGCGTGGGAATATGTCTAATTAAATTATTATATACTTTGAAATGTCTAAGTCCTCGCTGCTGATGTGCTACACGCGTTTTCAAAGCTCTTTAAATAAATCTTTAGTTCATAGCTCCAAAGGCAAGCTGCTAGAAATCCAGACAGATAGTATACTCAGATTTCGACGAGTATGGAATCATGTTCATCATCATCTTCGTCGTATGCTCGCATGAAGTATGATGTTTTCTTGAGTTTTAGGGGTGAGACACGAGGATCATTTTCTGATCATCTCTATGCAAATTTGAAGCGGGCTGGAGTTAACACATTTCGGGATGATGAATCGATCCGGAGAGGCGAGGATATTTCTGTTGAGCTGTCAAGGGCCATAGAGGAGTCGAGGATATCCATCATCGTATTCTCCAAAGACTATGCTGCATCCCGATGGTGTCTAGATGAGCTTGTGAAGATCATGGAATGTAAACAGAAGTTGAATCAGATTGTTTTTCCCATATTCTATAATGTTGATCCTTCCGAGGTTCGCAAACAAACAAGCACGTTTGGTGATGCATTGACTCTACACAGACAACGATTTGGAGATCAAAAGGTTAATGGGTGGAAAGATGCACTCACTGCCGCTGCTAACATGTCCGGATGGGATTTGCAAACCATGTCAAATGGGTAATCCTAACTCTTTTGATTTCTTTTTATTGGTTGATATTTGCCTGGCGCACTTACTAATATAGTAAATTCATATTTATGGGAATTTTTAATTATAAAAATTTAAAAATAATTGAAGAAAAATCAATTATACGGAGTATTAATTTATTGATTATACATAAATATAATTTTTTTTGAACTTATAGTTTTTGACGAATTATATTTGTTGGTTAATTAATAGAAAATACGTAATTTTTGTTTAATGTCTGCTGTCGTGTTTTCAATTTGTTTCTTAATTTTGTGTTTTAGGCCTTCCTTTTATTTTATTTTTTTTTTTCATATCAATGTATGCACAAAGATTAATTTATGCAATAAATTTAAAATTTGATTAGGTATGAGTCAAACTTCATTGAGGTGATTACTAAAGAAGCGCTACGAGTGTTAAATTTTATGCCTATGAATGTTGCAAAGCATCCCGTTGGACTTGATTCTCATGTTAAAGAAGTCCTTGATTTATTAAAAATTCAAACAAGTGATGGTGTTCGGATGATTGGAATTTTTGGTATGGGTGGTGTTGGGAAATCAACCCTTGCTAAAGCTATATACAATCAGTTGATCATGAGTTTTCAAGGGTTTGAAGGTAGTTGCTTTGTTGCAAATATTAGACAAGAAGTTTCTAATAAGGGACGACACAATGGTCTAGTTGGTTTACAAGAGAAACTTCTTCACAAAACACTCAAGAGAAAGAATTTTGAAATTGATAATGTTGATGAAGGAATAAGTTTAATCAAAGCAAGGCTACAATCCAAAAGGGTTCTTATTGTTCTTGATGACATAGACCACATAAGTCAATTAGAATCATTAGTAGGTCAACGAAATTGGTTTGGTTCAGGTAGTACAATTATTATAACAACTAGAGATGTTCACTTGTTGAGTGAGCTTGGAACACAAGAGAAGTACAAGGTCAAAACATTAAGCATTGATGATTCTTTGCAACTCTTATGTTGGCATGCTTTTGGTGTTCCTATAGCATTACAGGAGTATACTAAACTATCCAAAACGGTAGCAAGTTATACTGGGGGACTTCCATTAGCACTTACCATTATAGGCTCTCATTTGCGTGGAAGATCGGTGCAAGAGTGGATTGAAGATATTGAGAAATTAAGAAGGAATCCTCATGACGATATTCAAACAATTCTTGAAATAAGCTATGATGCACTTGATGGTGATACTAAAAACGTCTTTCTTGATATTGCTTGTTTTTTTGTTGGGCATGACAAAAAATACGTTGCTATGATATTGGAAGCTTGTGGTTTTCATGCTGAAAGTGGAATTAGACGTTTGATAGAAAGATGTTTGTTAACAACAGATGGAGATAGAGTAATTAAAAAGCTTGAGATGCATGATTTAGTACGGGATATGGGAAAAGAAATTGTTCGAAAGGAATCTCCAAGAAGTCCTGGCAAACGAAGTAGATTGGTAGACCCAAATATTGTTTTTGATGTTCTACAAGGTAACAAGGTAAAACATTTTTTTTTTTTTTTGGTACTTGAGTTATTAATCTATTTCATTTGCTTGTAGTACTAAGTTTTATTAAAAATATGAAAGATTTTAGAGTATCTAACATATTGCTACATCAAACACTTTTTAGGGCACAAAAGCAATTGAAGGGATGATCATAAACTCTAACATGTTAAAGAATGTGCCTTTGAGTATGGAAGTATTCACAAGGATGGTAAATTTGCGAATACTCATATTTGATGGTGTGCTTCTTAGAGGATCATTTAAATATTTGTCCAATGAGCTTAGGCTTTTAAGGTTGCGTAATTGCCATTTAAGTCACATACAATCAGATTTTCATTGTGCGAAACTTGTTGAGTTAGACTTGAGCAATAGCAATATCGAAGAATTTCAACCCAATATGCAGGTTAGTATGTCTAATACTTAATTATTTTAACATTGAATATTTGCTATGAACTTTTGATTAAAAAATAGAAATGCATTAAAACCTCTCTATTTTATTTTAACAGCATTTTGTATGCTTGAGGATGTTAAAGATCAATGGTTGTAAACAACTTAAGAGTACACCAAACTTTACTGGGGCACAAAGTCTTGAAGAAATATCTTTCGTATGTTGTTCAAATTTGGCGAATGTGCACCCATCAATTGGAAGTTTGGAGCGGCTTGTTGGGTTAAATTTGGGGGGATGCAAGAAATTGAAGGTGCTTCCAAGTAGTATTTGCAAGTTAAAATCACTTGAGAAGTTACTGTTAATTGGTTGCAAGAATTTGAGGGAGCTTCCAAATGACATTGGAAAATTAGAGCAACTAAGAGATTTAAATGCTGTAAAAACTGGTATCTCACATTTACCCATTTCTTTGGGATGTTTGAGAAATCTAGAGTACCTAAACCTGACAAACGAGGTGGGTTCAGTAGCTGTAGGTTTTTTTCCATCTTCAACTGCAAATTTATGCGCATTGAAATGGCTGAGAGTGAGTTTTAACAAATCGCAGCAAGTAGTAAATCTTCCAATTGCTCTTGGGAGTTTGACCTCGTTGACAGATTTAGAGTTATCAGGAATTTGGTATCTTGAAAGCCTATCGTTGGACCTTTGTCATCTCTCCAATTTGATATGCCTCTTCCTCAAGGATTTGCAAAATCTTAGAGCACTTTTAAAACTTCCACCTAGTTTGGTGCGTCTTCAGGTAATAGATTGTGAGTCATTAGAAAAAATAGTAGATATATCAAACTTGAGAGGACTTGATTTGTTGATTATTAGGGACTGCCAAAGTTTGGTTGAGTTTTCAGGTTTAGAGAGTCTTGAATCCTTACAATTTCTTATAATAGCACATCGCAAAGCTCTAACTATCCCTTATAACTATTTGCATGAATACCTACAAATTGCTCTTGGAAGTTTGACCTCATTGGAATCTTTAGATTTATCGGGGTGTGGCTATCATCTTCAAAGCCTTCCCTTTAGCCTTTCTCATCTTTCTAATTTGAAATATCTCAGTTTGATTGATTGGCAAAATCTAAGAGCATTGCTACAACTTCCTCTTAGTTTGGAGATTCTCTATGCAAACAATTGTGTGTCGTTGGAAAAAATACAAAATTTGAAAAGACTGAGAAGGTTGTATATTTCCAATTGTAAAAGTTTGGTTGAGCTTCCAAGATGGGAGAGTCTTGAATCTATTGAGATAAGAAATTGCAGTGGTTTGAGGATTCCTTCGGTTGAAAATTGGTTCCAGGTTAGTTAAGTTTTGTTCTGATCCCCTCCCTCATATGTCTGATTTGGTTATATATACATATATAAATAAATCGATGGTAGTGGTTTTGATATTTGATTGTATAATAATAATAACGATAATGATGATGATGTAGGCATGTTCTGAAGGTAATTCTGTCCAGATTTCGCTTGAAGTCTTTACAGATTGTGTAAGTTGCAGTATTCCAAGAGTTTTGGGGCATACACCCATTAACATCCTTAATTGTGGTTTTGTTGGTAATGAGTTTGATGGAGTTGGTGTTGGTGTTAGTGTGAGAAGCAAAAGTAATGGTGCTTGGATCGTAAAGGAACCTCAGGAATATTTTAAGTTTAATTTGTATGAGGGAATTGAATTTGAGGTGGAAACAAGGATTGGAGAAGTATTGGAGGTGTATGCTCATTTCCATACTGTGCAGAAGAAGATGCAGCTTTGTTTATTTGAAATACATAGAAACTTAGATGGAGAAGTGCGTTTCTTTCCATCCACAAGAGGCTTCGTAAAAATTGAAAATGATGATGGAACAACAGAAAATGAAATTAGAATAATGGCGGGGGTACAAGAAAGTGATGATTCTTCAACAAGTAGTACTAGTGTAGGTGTAGAAGAAGAAGAGCAGAAGAATTATGGTTGGATCATGAGAAGAAGATTTTGCAGAAGCATTATTGGGGAGTTTCTCCTAAAGTGTTTTTGTTGGGATTTCATGTGTAGATAGCTAGGGAGTGGATGCAGATATGATTTCCATCCTCTGATCTGATCTAGGTATGTATGTTCAACTGACTGATCTGGTCTCTATCATTTCAATTCTTCTTTGATAGATGATTTGGTGTGCATGTTTATATTATATTTTATTATAGTAGCCGAGGTAGTAATAATAATTAGAATACATATTAATTAACTGTATCTTATATTAATTCCATAATTAATATAATATAGGTGATGGATATATTGAAGACAGACCCGACTTGGAGAGAAGTAGAGGCGACCCAGGCTAGGGGTGGCCTCCAGCACGGGGCAGCCTCGGCCTAGGCCGGCCTCAGCGGGAGGTGGCCTCGGCGAGAGATGGCCTCAGCCGGGGTGTCCACCTTGTGCGCTACACGCGTGGTCGCGCTCAAGGAGGATCCAACCGCCCACCATATTCTCATGGGGCGGTTAGGAGGAGGCTTTAGTATAAAAAAAACTCATTATTGTCCTGATTAAGACATCTATTATCATTTTTTTTTTTTGCTGGAATGGACATGTCTTATCATGTTCAATCATTACATTTACTTGCAATCTTCCTACAACACTATTATTAATACAAGAATTGTCTCCGCGACATATACTCCTTGTCTTTTTCCTTATATTATCCATTTATTTATTCTTAATATTATCAGGTTTAGTAATTTGGGCTACCCGAATTAATTAAATCTATTAGTAAGTTCTGAAGATGAATGATATATAGTTTCCAGATTTAGCTGCGGGCTTCAGCTGGATGTATACAACAATTTTCCACTACCTTTATTTGTGGTATGTATGTATGTATGTAATGAAGAATTAAGAAGATTATATAGAATAATATCAAATATTAATTAAGCCAAAATAAAATAAATAAAACATTTATTTATTATATTAATTTAATAATAAGAAATCAATTCCCAAAACAATAAATGTTGGCTCCTAGTGCATACATGTCTAAGAAATCCATCATCATTTGAAAGATTCAGAGGAAGATTTCACTTCGTAATTGAAATCAAATCTCAATTTTCAGATGTACTCTTTCAATTTCAAGCTTCAAGCTAAGGTTTTCCATTTCAATTCTTGCATTTATTTTTCCTTGTGATCTTGAATTCTATGCTCATTACTTCAATTGTTGTTTTGATTTTCATTTCAATCATGAGTAGCTAATCATCTCTATGGATTTAGATTGAATTTCTTTGTATGGATGCCTATGTGAATTGAATTGTCAAATCTAGATCTTGCAATGCCTTGATGATGAATATGATTGTGAGAATGACGGATTATGTTGACTCTTGTTTAGTTAGGGCCCAACTTTGCAAGTGGTTATTGGATTTGGTGTCTCATATATGAGAATAGAGTTTTTGTTACGTACTGAAATTTAGTACGCAACGGAAGAAACCTTTCAAGCAGGTTTCTAGTTCTTAACAGTGTTCTAGTCACGACAAACTCCAATTTCACACTTCGAGCATGTGTGGGCTCCAAGAAGAATAACTAAAATAGAAGAATAACAATATATTTCTCTGCTTCCCCATTTTTATATACAGTGGACCTATTTATACTAATTTACTAAAACTTATAATAATTAACCTACTAAAATTATACTGTGGACCATGGTCCAAAACGATTAACATTATAGTGTATCTAAATTGACAATGTCTCACATTTTATTTTTATTATATTATCAACTAAAACTGCAATTAAATTGAAATGAAACTGTAGTTGTGTTGAAATGAAATGGCAGTGTATACAAAATGAAACTGAAAAAAAAATTTCACATATTTGAGTGTATATTGTCCAGCGAAATTGTAGTAATATCAAAATGATACTGTAGTTGTGTTGAAATGAAACTGCAGTGCATATTTGATGTCTGGACCACAATGCATTGTGAACCGCGGTCCACAGTATAATTTGCAACTAACTATACAAGGTAATGATATATTATTATGATATACATATATAATTTTCCTATGCTAATTTAGGCACATTATTAACTCTCTCACTAATTATGTTGCAATCCTAATTATTCTACTAATTCTAGAAATATAATTAATTTTTCCTAATTAAGCTATATAATTACATTTAAGGGCGTATCACTCTCCACTCCTTCAAAAAACACCTTGTGCTCAAGGTGTAGGTATAGAAATGAGCATATTTATGTCTTGATGATACTGC
The DNA here is from genome assembly GCF_001879475.1 of Ipomoea nil. Classification (NCBI taxonomy): domain Eukaryota; kingdom Viridiplantae; phylum Streptophyta; class Magnoliopsida; order Solanales; family Convolvulaceae; genus Ipomoea; species Ipomoea nil. The sequence goes on along the minus strand of NW_017618364.1, from coordinate 2,197,049 downwards.
TTGATTGATTTGGCACACGTGGACATCATAGACAACATGTTCACTGGATTGTCCTGTAATAGAATTCCATGTTTGTTTCATGATTTGGACTAATTTGGGAATTATTTCTACTATAAGGTGGATGAGATTTTCTTCCGAAGACACTATTGATATGAAAATGGATTCTTGAAACAATTGGGGAGACTTAATATGTACAATTGTAGTTGCTGCTTTATCTTTAATTGGTGCTTCAATTTGGGTTGAATCCATGCGGGCCGTGGTGTGTTCTCCTGTAGCATTTGGTGCAAGATCTACCTCCTCAGTAAAATTTTTAATTTCTTCTTCATTGGCTTGATGAATTGGATTGTTATGCTGTGCAACCGTGTGCACCATGTATGGTGCACACAGGTCTAGATTCATAATTTCTATACTGTAGATTCATAATTTCTATACAGTAGATTCATAAAATCTATACTGTAGATTCATAATTTATAAATCGTAGATTCATAATTTCTGTACTGTAGATTCATAATTTATGTACTGTACTGTAGATTCATAATTTCTAAACTATATAATTATCAAATTATGAACATATAGTTATGTGATTTGTGAACACAGATTCAACAATTGAGAATATGAACATCGAAAATTATGAACATATAGCTCTATAATTATGAACATATATTTATAAAATTATGAATCTCCAGTATAGAAATTATGAATCTAGATCTGTGTGCAACATGCATTATGCACACAGTTGCACAACATAATTTGCCATTAGTATAGTCCTCACCAACAATTTGATCCCTAAACTAACCAATTTCATTCAATTCTTCCAATTTGCAGATTTCCCACATGTAATCCCAAATTTAAATTATTTTTTAAAAAATAATTATTTAATTTTTTTGTTTTAAAAAGGACTTCCGGCCGGAGACAAAGAAACCTTCTTCGTCTCCACTCGATTTCTTCGTCTCCCTAGCCTGAGAGAAGAAAATAATATAGAGAAAGGAAAACGATGGGTAAAACGGTTTATGTGCCTAAGAATCTGGTTCAGGTCCACAAGGAAGAAAAATAATGTGCAAAGCATCATGTTGGAATTGATTCTCATGTTAGAGAAGTACTTAATTTATTACAAATTCAAACAAATGATGGTATTCGGATGATTGGAATTTTTGGCATGGGTGGTGTCGGAAAATCAACCCTTGCTAAAGCTATATACAATCACTTGATCATGAGTTTTCAAGGGTTTGATCAGAACTAAACTAGTGGATTCTCTTTGGCAGATTCCGCAGCTGCCACCGTTGGAACCAATGAAGCAGGACCTGGAAGAGGAGAAGAAGAATGATAATGAAAAGGTAGTTGCTTTGTTGCAAATATTAGACAAGAAGTTTTTAATAAGGGACGATACAATGGTCTAGTTGGTTTACAAGAAAAACTTCTTTACAAAACACTTAATAGAAAGAATTTTGAAATCGATAATGTTGATGAAGGAATAAGTTTGATCAAAGCAAGGTTGCAATCCAAAAGGGTTCTTATTGTTCTTGATGACATAGACCGCATAAGTCAATTAGACTCATTAGCAGGTCAACGAAATTGGTTTGGTTTAGGTAGTATTATTATAATATCAACTAGAGATGTTCACTTGTTGAGTGAGCTTGGAACACAAGAGAAGTACAAGGTTAAAACATTAAGCATTGATGATTCTTTGCAACTCTTAAGTTGGCATGCTTTGGGTGTTCCTATAGCATTAGAGGAGTATACTGAACTATCCAGAACAATAGTAAGTTATATTGGAGGACTTCCATTAGCACTTACCATTATAGGTTCTCATTTGCGTGGACGATCGGTGCAAGAGTGGATCGAAGATGTTGAGAAATTAAGAAGCAATCCTCATGACGATATTCAAACAGTTCTTGAAATAAGTTATGATGCATTTGATGGTGATACTAAAAACATTTTTCTTGATATTGCTTTTTTTTTTTTTTTTTTTTTTGGGCATGAGAGAAAAGACACTGCTATGATATTAGAAGCTTGTGGTTTTCATGTTGAACGTGGAATCAGAAGTTTGATAGAAAGATGCTTGATAACAAATGATAGAGATAGAGAATTTAGAAAGCTTGAGATGAATAATTTAGTACGGGATATGGGAAGAGAAATTGTTCGAAAGGAATCTCCAAGAAATCCTGGTGAAGGAAGTAGATTGGTGGAGCAAAATGATATTTTTGATGTTCTACAAGGCAAGAAGGTAAAACATTTCCTTTGTACTTGAGTTATTAATCTAGTTCATTTGCTTGTAATACTTAGTTTTATTAAAAATATGATAGATTTTACACTACCTAACATATTGCTACATCAAACACTTTTTTAGGGCATAAAAGTAATTGAAGGGATGATCGTAAACTCTAACATGTTTAAGAATGTGCCTTTGAGTACGGAAGTATTCACAAAGATGGTAAATTTGCAAATACTCTTTTTAGATGGTATGCTTGTTAGAGGATCTTTTAAATATTTGTCCAATGAGCTTAGGCTTTTAAGATTGTGTAATTGACGTTTGAGTCACATACAATCAGATTTTCATTGTGCGAAACTTGTTGAGTTAGACTTGAGCAAAAGCAATATCGAAGAATTTCAACCCAATATGTAGGTTAATATGTCTAATACTTAATTATTTTAACATTGCATATCTGCTAATAACTTTGACTAAAAAATAGATATGCATTAAAACCTCTCTATTTTATTTTAACAGCATTTTGTATGCTTGAGGATGTTAGCACTCGATTATTGTGAACAACTTAAGAGTACACCTATTGTTCTAACTGTTACAAGCAAGGGCTCTCTGTTGAGTTTTGCAGGCAAAATCCCCAGGCTGGAAACACAGCCTTTGTTGAAACATGTTTCAATGGCCAGAATAGGTCAAGAAGCAGATCTAGAATGAAAAGCTCCAGTAATCAAAGTAGGGGAATGCAAATGGAAAGAACTGTGCATCAGAAAAATCAAAGGCAAGAGCAAAGAAAGTCTCAGCGACCTATTGCTCAGCCTCAGTAGAGGCCTGCAGCAGCTACTAAACCTCAAAAAGGCCCTGCCGTAGTTGCACAATCTCAGAAGGGAGCTGCAGTACCCACTCAAATTCAGAAAGGGCCTGCCGTATTCACTCAGCCTCAGAATTTGCTGGCCCCATTGAACACCAAAACATTGAGAAAAATCCGACACAACATGAGAACAATGGGAATGAAGTGTTAATGGAAGAACATGAGGCACCTTTTATCCCTGTTGGGCAGAAAAAGGAAAGAAGAAAAGAAAACAACCAGGGAAGAAAAGAGAAGCTGGAGAAAGAGGAAGGGAAGCTAGAAATTAATTTGGTAATAAAAGACAACCCCTTTAGGCCCCTGAGAGGGCTAAGTGAGGATGAGAAGAAATCTGAGTGGGATCCTGGAGAGAACTGAGGAGAAGTCTGATGATTCTTGCTCACCTTCAATTGAAATCAGTGAGGAGGAGGAAGACTTTATTGGCAGAGAAAAAGACATGGAGGAGGAGGTTGCAAATGATTGTCAAAAAGATGTCTAAGGCACAAAAGAAAAAGATGAGAAAATAGAAAAATTCTGTGAGTGGTGAAAAGAAGGCAAAGGCCTCAGGAGGAGGAGGGGGGCATTGGAGGCCATGATTAGGATCCTTTGTTGGAATGTAAGGGGAGTTGGCTCCCAAGGCTCCCCTTATAGAATAAAAAACTTTGTGAGGGGCTACAAACCAGTGGTTTTATGTTTGATTGAGCCAATGAAGGACATAAGCCAAATGAAATATGTGGTAATGTCCTTAAGCTGGGACATGGGGAAATGTAAAGGAAATGAGAAAATTTGGGTGCTATGGAATGGTGATATCACTATCAAACATGTGGAAATAAAAGAACAATTGATAACAGTTTCAATGGAAAGTGTAATATATGATGGGGAACTGCACATCTCCTTCATATATGCAAATTGTAATTATAGGATAAGAACATAATTGCGGGAAGAATTGGAGCAAAAATTTGAAGGGCCAGTGGGACAAGGATGTTGGGTAGCTGTGGGCGACTTTAATTGTATTCTATCTGCTCAGGAGAAGAAGGGAGGAGTGCCCTATAACATAGCTAAAAGAAAATAATTCCAGCAGTGTGTAGACAAGGGGCTTAAGAGATGTGACCTCCTATGGATCATCATATTCTTGGTGGAATGGAAGAAGTGGGGAACAAGCGGTCTGGAAAAAGATTGAAAAATGCATGATTAATGATAGCTGGGAGGCTAAGCTGAAAACCCACACTCATTACTTATCCAAAACTGGCTCAGACCACTCACCCATGATCACTGAAGTTGAACCACACTTGCAAATAGGAAAAAAAACCATTTATGTACTTGAACATCTGGGGATTGTGAAGGGGGCCTGGGAACTGAGAAAGGGGAATGCTATGTATAGATTCAAAGAAAAATTGAAGAGGGTGAAAAATGACCTAAAAGTCTGGAATTAGAAATCATTTGGGGATATATTTGAGAGGGTTAAGAATTGTAAGGAGAGGATAAAAAAGATTAAGGAGGAGATTCAAAATGCTTGTAATGAGAGACTGTTAGTCCAGTTCAAAAAATCCCAGGGTGAGATGAAAAATGCAATAGCTATTGAAGAAAGGTACTGACAGCAGAAAGCCCATAGGCAGTGGGTTATTGAAGGGGAAAAAAACACTAGGTATTTCCATGGGTTAGTGAGTGAGAGAAGGAAAAAACAAGTGATTCATAAAATAAAAAATTATGAGGAGGTGTGGGTAACTGATCAGGTAGGGATTGCTGACTTAGCTGTTGAGTATTACCAGCAGCTATTCTCAGCAGAAGAGGCTGAGATTGACCTAACTCTATTTCAATGTTTGCAGGGGCAAGTGTCTGAGGAGGAAAACAAAAGCTTGGTGGCTAGGCCCACTGAATTAGAAATAAGGGACAGTGCTTTCAGCATGAATCCCAATAGCTCTGCAGGGCCTGATGGCTTTGGTAGAGGGTCCTACCAAGCTTGTTGGCCTGTTATTAAGAAATATCTTTGCCAGGTTGTCTTTGATTTCTTTGATGGTAAAACTTTAACAAAAAACATGACCCACACAGCAATTGTTCTGCTACCAAAAGTCCAGAACCCAGCCACTTTTTCTGATTATAGGCCAATAAGCCTAAGCAATTTTTGTAATAAGATAATCTCAAAAATCATGGTTGTTAGGCTTTCCAATGTGCTTGCTAAGCTTGTTGGCCCTTATCAGGCTAGGTTTGTTAAGGGCAGAAACATAATTGATAACATTCTTTTAGCTCAGGAGCTTTGCCATGGTATGGAAGCATCCAATGTGGATGTGGTTTTAAAATTGGACATGGAAAAGACATACGATAGGATGTCATGGAAGTGTGTCTTTGCTGTGCTTAGAAAGTTAGGTTTTTGTGAAAAATGGATAGATTTGGTTGATAGGAACATAAACAATATTTGGCATTTTGTCCTAGTGAATGGGAACCAATGTGGTTTTTTTCACTCCACTAGAGGTCTTAGGCAAGGGGATCCACTATCCCCAAGCCTTTTCATTTTGGCTACTGAATTGTTATCTGCTATGCTATGTCAAAATACTATTACTTTCACTCAAGCTAAAGGTGGGCCTTCTGTGAGCCACCTATCCTTTGCTGATGATGTTATCATCTTTACTTGTGGGAAGGGGGAAGCTTGGGAAAAAACAATGAGAACCTTAGAAGCTTATGAGAGTCAGTCTGGACAATTTGTGAATAAACAAAAGAGTGACTTCTATGTGCATGAGGGAGCAAGAAGGGAAACCATTAACAGAATTGAGAGGGTAACAAAATGCAATCACAAAAAGTTTCCTTTCACATACTTAGGATGCCCGGTTTATAAAGGGAGGAAAAAAGTGAGTTTGTTTGCTTCCCTTATGGAAAAGATTGCAGCTAAGTGTAGAGGTTGGCATAGTAGACTGCTCTCTCAAGGGGGCAAGTCTGTCTTGATCAAATTGTTTTGAAGGAAATACCTATGCATATTTTCTCAGCAATAGATCCACCAAAGGCAGTCATAAAACAAATAGAGAAAATCTTGGCAGATTTCTTTTGGGGCAGCTCAGAAGGGAGGCTGAAACATCACTGGAGCTCCTGGGAGTCCATGGCAAAGACAACAGATAGAGGAGGAGTTGGGTTCACAAGTGTGAGAGATATGGTGGCTGCATCTACCACAAAGCTATGGTGGCATTTTAGAACTGATGACACTCTATGGAGAAAATACTTGGAAGCAAAATACTGTGCAAGATCCCACCCAGTCTGCAAAACATGGCAGTATAAAGACTCCCACATTTGGAGGAGAATGGTTGGAGCTAAAGACATAATAGAGAAGGAGATTATCTGGAAAATGGGGGGAGGGGAAGTGAACTTTTGGTGGGACAACTGGTCAGGATTGGGAGCTTTAGCTCTGGCCCTAAACATACATGGCAAGACAAGGGCAAAAGATAAGCTGAAAGATTTTTTCAGAGGTGGAAGATGGGAAATTCCTAACCTTGGGTCTGAAGTGGAAAGTGCAGTGCAGAAAATCAGACTGAATGGAGGGCTACCTGACATTCCTAAATCGAGGCCTGAGAGCAATGTGACCTTTTCTTATGCTGCAGCTAAGAAGTTTGAAAGAGGGGTGAGGGTTTGTACAAGTAATTCACATTGGACAAAGAAAATCTAGATTAAACATGTCCCATGGAAGATGGCCTTTTTGGCTTGGAGAATGTTCAAGAGGAAAATCCCTTTGGATGATGTCTTGGTTAAGTTTGGCTACAACATTGTCTCAAAATGCAGCTGTTGTCAAAATCCAAGTTGTTGCACAACTCAGCATATTTAATTTTATGCACAAGTGAGACAGCTAAGGCAATTTGGAACTACTTTGCAAAATCTCTGGGAATTTCCATACAGATGAGAACCATAGAGCAAGTGTGTCATCAGTGGTGGGGAACAAGGAAAGGAAACAGGCTTGAGAGGTACCTGACAGAGAGACTCCCAATTCTCATTATCTGGGAGCTCTGGGTGAATTTTACCAAAAGCAAATATGGAGGAGAGAAGACATTTATTGCCAGGGTCATCTTCAGAATCATAAAGGATCTAGCAAAATGCATAGAAAGGAGGTGGCCATCATGGGACCCCTTCCCTCTGAATTGGCAAGCAATACTGAAAAGAGTGAAGAGGTTTAAGGTTCAGAGGGTTGTGGAAAGAGATAGCTGGTGCAAGCCCCCAAAAGGATGGATCAAGGTGAACATAGCAATAAGTGAAAGAAGGAAATGCTGCAGTTTCTTCATCAGAAATGCTTTTGGCCAATTCTGTCTAGCTGGGGCCTATTCTAAGGAGATCCAGAACAATTTGAAAAGACTAAAAAAGATAATGATGCAAGATATTTGGGCCTGGTGTAGAAGAAATAAGCTTGACAGAGTTATCTTTGAAGCAGAAGAGAGCCAATTTGCAAGGTGTGAGCTGAACCTTCATGAGGGAGAGGTGAAATACCTTGCCTGCAAGGCCAGTGTTAATTGTGTTGCTACTTGTCTTGCTAATAGATGTGAGGATATGAATGTTGTATTCTGGAAGGCTGGAGGGCTGCCCCAAGGCTTTCATCTTCTTCTTGGACTAGAGGGTTTGCCACACTTTGCATTCATCCTAGGCCAGGACCTTTGCCCCTAAGTTGCTTCTGAGATGCATTCCTCCCAGGCCAGGACCTTTGCCCCTAAGCTGTTTCTGAGATGATGAGCAGTGTTCTTGAGGGTGCTGCAACCTTGTATCATGAGAGGATCACCTGATGAGGGGAAGGGCACTTGCTTCCTTGAGGGTATTCTCTGGATGGATTCTGCAAAAACCTGTACTTGAGAAGGCAAATATCTGAAGCTGAGATGCAACACTGAAAGCAGCCCTGCAAGTCTAAGCATGAGATTAGATTGAATCTGAGACTAGAGGCCTTGATCTAGTTTAAATAAGCTATGTAAGTATTGCTTACCCTCTCTGATTGTGTGTGGTTGTGAATGTCTTTACTTGGCTTGCAGATGTGGTCACCATTGTCTAGCTCAGGTTCCAGCAGGTATCTGTGGTGAAATGAGGAGGTTGGGTGGATTATGACTGTAGAGGAAGGTCTTGCGTAGCACAAACACTGATGTGAGAGTACCCTTGACTGAAATTTTCATGTGGGGGCTGGGTTTGAAGGCTTGTGGTTGAATTCGAATCAGTGATATGAAATAAAGATGAGTGCAAAATCTGCACAAAGGGTTTGAATAGCAAAAACAAATGGAAATGAATTGGTTTGGAAAAATTGAAATCAAAATAAAAGGGAAAAGGTTTTGAATGGCTTGTTGGTTGAGCCACTCTATTGCTTTTGATGGGGGTCACATAGGCTGGCCCCGGTAAAAATGCAGAGCTCTGTACGGGGTTGGGCCGACCTCGTGTAAGGGTAGAGGTCCTAGGTCACAATTGCTTGGTTTATGAGGCAAAATGTCCCCTTTGTGCAAGTGCTTTGGCATCAATTTGGGGTGACGTCTTGTAAGCCAAGGGTGGGTCTCATCGCCTTGAGTGGGGGCATAAGTGGCCTCCCCGGTTAAAACACAGTTCGCTGTGTGGGGGGGGGGGGGGGGGGTTGACCTTGCGCTCTTGGGGTGGGAGCTTGGGGATTTTAGTATAGGGCATTGGTCTCACACTGATGTTTGGGGCAAAGACCTTCCTCTTACAAGATTGGGTTTAGTTAGAATTGCTTGGTGGTTCTACTTGATACATAAGGCTTGAGTCAAGGCAATGGTGAAAGGATCTTCTATCAAGTAAAGGTATCTTGACCAGGGCATTGGAGTGGGTGATGATACTTGAGGGCTAATTCATGCTAGACCATGGCAAATGGTGTTTGGAAGAGATGGGCTTGCCCCTTATCTTTTGCTTAGATTTGTAAGGCCTTTAGGCCATGTAGACTTTGTGGCCGAATGGCCTATGACTTTTGTAGTTAGGATTTGGTCATTTTGTTGACCTTTAGCTTGGTTTGGCTAATTTTGGGCCTCTTGATTGTTGTAGGCTTTGTGCCTTTTAATTATTGATGATATATAGTATCGTAGCTTTTACTGTTTAAAAAAAAAAAAAAAAACCTACGTACGGTTAGCAAAAAAAAAGAAAAAAAAAAAAACTTAGGAGTACACCAAACTTTACTGATGCACACAATCTTCAGGAAATATCCTTCTTATGTTGTTCAAATTTGGCGAATGTGCACCCATCAATTGGAAGTTTGGAGAGGGTTGTTAAGTTAGATTTTTGGTTTTGCAAGAAATTAGAGGGGCTTCCAAGTAGCATTTGCAAGTTAAAATCGCTTGAGAAGTTAGCGTTATCTGGTTGCAAGAATCTGAGGGAGCTTCCAATTGACATTGGAAAATTAGAGCAACTAAGAACATTAGATGCTGTAGAAACTGGTATCTTACATTTTACCCATTTCTTTGGGATGTTTGAGAAATCTAAAGTACCTAGAACTAGAAAAGCTTGAGGGTAGTACAGTAGTTGTTGATTTTTTTCTATCTTCAACTGCGAATTTATGCTCATTGGAAACTCTGACTGTGAGATTCATAAACAAATCGCAGCAGCAAGTAATTCTTCCAATTGCTCTTGGGAGTTTGACCTCATTGACATTTTTACAGTTATCAAGAATTTGGTATCTTGAAAGCCTATTGTTGGACCTTTGTCTTCTCTCCAATTTGAGAAAGCTCGACCTTGAGGATTTGCAAAATCTTAAAGCACTTTTAAAACTTCCACCTAGTTTGGAGCTCAGATTGTGAGTCATTAGAAAAAATAGCAAATATATCCAACTTAAGAAGACTTGAAAGTTTGTATATTGTGGGCTGCAAAAGTTTGGTTGAGCTTTCAGGCTTAGAGAGTCTTGAATCCTTACGATTGCTTACGATAGCACAACACAAAGCTCTGACTATCCCTTATAACTATTTGCAAGAATGCCTACAAATAATCGTTCTTGGAAATTTGACCTCATTGGAATCTTTAGATTTATCAGGGTGTGGCTATCATCTTCAAAGCCTACCATTCAGCCTTTCTCATCTTTCTAATTTGAAAAGTCTCAATTTGAATGATTGGCAAAATCTAAGAGCATTGCTACAACTTCCACTTTGTTTGCAGCATCTCTCTGCAAAAAATTGTGTGTCATTGGAAAAAATAGAAAACTTGAAAAGACTGAAAAAGGTTGAATATTCCCAATTGCAAAAGTTTTGTTGAGCTTCCAAGATGGGAGTCTTAAATCTGTTGATATAAGAAATTGCAGTGGTTTGAGGATTCCTTCGGTTGAAAATTGGTTCCAGGTTAGTTAAGTTATGTTCCGATCCCCACCCTCATCTTTGTTTGATTTGGTTAATTATATAATAATAATAATAATAATTGTAAGTGTACATATTTTGTACACATTAAACCTATGATTGGCTAATTTATTTTTATAAGTCATAGTCTTAGGTTTAAACAAAAAACTCTTGGACCATTGTTACTTTTCATAAGAGACTTTTTTGGGTGGTTCACAATTAATGTCTATGAAGAGGAAGTCAGCTATGAATGTATGGTTCAAGCATATTATGGGAATCTAAATTAAATGAATGGCAGAGAATGAATCAAGCATGGAATGAGGCAAATCACGTGGCTGTCTGATGGAAGGGATATTGCTATAAATAGGAAGGTTACTAGTTGTGGAATGTTGCCTTTTTGAGACTTACTATTTTGAGAAGTGAACACAGCTAACGAATTGAGAATTACTTATATTATTATTTTGCTGAGCTACTGTCTGCGCCTGACTCAGTTGAAGTACTGTTCGAAGGTTATCAAGGCATGCATGTCACGGTCCAGGTTGGATGTTAGGAAGGTTGTTTGTAGTATGGTAGCTAAGACTGTGACAGTCTAATGTACTGTTTTATTGTAAAACTCCTTGGTGAACATCTATAGTGGATTGGACAGACGTGGGTTGCCCCGCAGACGTAGGAGAAGTGCTCCGAACTGCGTAACAAATCTTTGTGTACTTGATTTAATTACTGTTTTTATTTTCTGTTATTTACTGTCACTAAATAACAAAAATTAATCGGTCAAAATTTAATATAAGTATAAAAATCAAGTAGAAGTTTCAGGTTCGGTTAGTTTAAGGTTCACGGCATTATTTCAATTGGTATCAGAGCCTGTAGGCTTAAGTTACTAGTCTTTCGATCTGGCTATTACGTGTTCCTTATTTTTAAGTGTTCAGCGGTTTTCAATTCTGTTCTTCCTATTATTACTTTCTTCAATCTCACTGGTTGCTAAGTGTTTCAGAATGGAAAGATTCAGGCCACTTCCCCAGCTTACAGGTGACAACTACGCATATTGGAAGGCTCGAACAAGAACTCACCTTAAAGCTCAAGGAGATCAGGTTTGGCGGGCGGTACTGACCGGTTGGACACCACCTACAAAACCTGGAGAAAATGACGGTGATCCACCAGTGATAAAACCTGAAACCGAGAGAACTCAAGCTGAAATTACCACTGCTGGATATAACGATAAGGCTCTTGACACAATCTATTCCTTAATGCACGAAAATCAATTTTCATTGGTTACAGGTATTGATTGTGCAAAAACGGCGTGGGAAATACTCGAAACCACCTATGAAGGTACAAGTTCAGTTAAACAGTCAAAGCTTCAGCTGGTAAAAACTGAATTTGAGGGACTTCGTATGAACGAGGACGAAGATATTGCGAGTTTTCATGAACGCATACAAGAGTTAGCTAATCGAGCTACAATTCTTGGAAAACCTTTTTCCCAACAAAAACTTGTCAAAAAAATCCTAAGATCTTTACCTCCGAGATTCAGGATGAAGGTAACTGCTATTCAAGAACATGATGGCTGGGAGAACAAATCAGTGGCTCAACTAATGGGCAATCTTCGAACCTACGAAATGGAAATTCTTACTGATCACACCAAAAAGCAAAAGACAGTTGCATTTGTCGCTGAAGAACATGATGATACCGCTAACCCAGACGAATCAGGTGATGATCCAGTTGCATTTTTGACTAAACAATTTTCTAATTTTTTGAAACAGGTATCTCAGAAGAATTCACAAAACAAAAATTTTCAAAAAGGAGCAAGCTCAAACATGTTGAAAACTGGTACAAAAACTGGCATGTCAAACTCAAAACCTGCTGCCTCACGTCCAGCCCGCTCCAAGGAAAAATCAAACAACAAAGGAATAAAATGTTACGAGTGTGAGGGCTTTGGTCATGTTCAAGCTGAATGTCCAACTTATCTTAGGCGAAAGAAGTCCATGACAGCCACAACTTGGAGTGATGGCGCGAACCTGAATCAGAAGCTGCTGACTCTGACGCAGAAGAAATGTTCGGTAATTTTGTAGCTTTTACTGCTAGAGTTGCGACATGTTCAAATCTCAATTTTCAGATGTACTCTTTCAATTTCAAGCTTCAAGCTAAGGTTTTCCATTTCAATTCTTGCATTTATTTTTCCTTGTGATCTTGAATTCTATGCTCATTACTTCAATTGTTGTTTTGATTTTCATTTCAATCATGAGTAGCTAATCATCTCTACGGATTTAGATTGAATTTCTTTGTATGGATGCCTATGTGAATTGAATTGTCAAATCTAGGTCTTGCAATGCCTTGATGATGAATATGATTGTCAGAATGGCGGATTATGTTGACTCTTGTTTAGTTAGGGCCCAACTTTGCAAGTGGTTATTGGATTTGGTGTCTCATATATGAGAATAGAGTTTTTGTTACGTACTGAAATTTAGTACGCAACGGAAGAAAGTAAGAAACCTTTCAAGCAGGTTTCTAGTTCTTAACCGTGTTCTAGTCACGACAAACTCTAATTTCACACTTCGAGCATGTGTGGGCTCCAAGAAGAATAACTAAAATAGAAGAATAACAATATATTTCTCTGTTTCCCCATTTTTATATACAGTGGACATATTTATACTAATTTACTAAAACTTATAATAATTAACCTACTAAAATTATACTCAGCAATTATACTGTGGACCATGGTCCAAAACGATAGACATTATAGTGTATCTAAATTGACAATGTCTCACATTTTGTTTTTATTATATTATCAACTAAAACTGCAATTAAATTGAAATGAAACTGTAGTTGTGTTGAAATGAAACGGCAGTATATATAAAATGAAACTAAAAAAAAAAATCACATATTTGACTGTATATTGTCCAGCGAAATTGTAGTAATATCAAAATGATACTGTAGTTGTGTTGAAATGAAACTGCAGTGTATATTTGATGTCTGGACCACAATGCATTGTGAACCGCGGTCCACAGTATAATTTGCCACTAACTATACAAGGTAATGATATATTATTATGATATACATATATAATTTCCCTATGCTAATTTAGGCACAATATTAACTCTCTCACTAATTATGTTGCAATCCTAATTATTCTACTAATTCTAGAAACATAATTAATTTTTCCTAATTAAGCTATATAATTACATTTAAGAGCGTATCACTCTGCAGTCCTTGAAAACACCTTGTCCTCAAGGTGTAGGTATGGAAATGAGCATATTTATGTCTTGATGCTTGATTGATTTGGCACACGTGGACATCATAGACAACATGTTCACTGGATTGCCCTGTAATAGAATTCCATGTTGGTGTCATGATTTGGACTAATTTGGGAATTATTTCTATTATAAGGTGGATGAGATTTTCTTCCAAAGACACTATTGATATGAAAATGGATTCTTGAAACAATTGGGGAGACTTAATATGTACAATTGTAGTTGCTGCTTTATCTTTAATTGGTGCTTCAATTTGGGCTGAATCCATGTGGGACGTGGTGTGTTCTCCTGTAGCATTTCGTGCAAGATCTACCTCCTCAGTAAAATTTTTAATTTCTTCTTCATTGGCTTGATGAATTGGATTGTTATGTTGTGCAACCGTGTGCACCATGTATGGTGCACACAGGTCTAGATTCATAATTTCTATACTGTAGATTCATAATTTCTATACAGTAGATTCATAAAATCTATACTGTAGATTCATAATTTATAAATCGTAGATTCATAATTTATAAATCGTAGATTCATAATTTATAAATCGTAGATTCATAATTTCTATACAGTAGATTCATAATTTCTATACTGTAGATTCATAATTTATGTACTGTACTGTAGATTCATAATTTCTAAACTATATAATTATCAAATTATGAACATATAGTTATGTGATTTGTGAATACAGAGTTCAACAATTGAGAATATGAAAATCGAAAATATGAACATATAGCTCTATAATTATGAACTTATATTTATAAAATTATGAATCTACAGTATAGAAATTATGAATCTAGATCCGTGTGCAGCATGCATTGTGCACACAGTTGCACAACATAATTTGCCATTAGTATAGTCCTCACAAACAATTTGATCCCTAAACTAACCAATTTCATTCAATTCTTTCAATTTGCATGTTTCCCACATGTAATCCCAAATTTAAATTATTTTTTAAAAAATAATTATTTAATTTTTTTGTTTTAAAAAGGACTTCCGGCCGGAGACGAAGAAACCTTCTTCGTCTCCACTCGATTTCTTCGTCTCCCTAGCCTGAGAGAAGAAAATAATATAGAGAAAGGAAAACGATGGGTAAAACGGTTTATGTGCCTAAGAATCTAGTTCAGGTCCACAAGGAAGAAAAATAATGTGCAAAGCATCCTGTTGGAATTGATTCTCATGTTAGAGAAGTACTTAATTTATTACAAATTCAAACAAATGATGGTATTCGGATGATTGGAATTTTTGGTATGGGTGGTGTCGAAAAATCAACCCTTGCTAAAGCTATATACAATCACTTGATCATGAGTTTTCAAGGGTTTGAAGGTAGTTGCTTTGTTGCAAATATTAGACAAGAAGTTTTTAATAAGGGACGATACAATGGTCTAGTTGGTTTACAAGAAAAACTTCTTTACAAAATACTTAAGAGAAAGAATTTTGAAATCGATAATGTTGATGAAGGAATAAGTTTGATCAAAGCAAGGCTGCAATCCAAAAGGGTTCTTATTGTTCTTGATGACATAGACCGCATAAGTCAATTAGACTCATTAGCAGGTCAACGAAATTGGTTTGGTTTAGATAGTACTATTATAATATCAACTAGAGATGTTCACTTGTTGAGTGAGCTTGGAACACAAGAGAAGTACAAGGTTAAAACATTAAGCATTGATGATTCTTTGCAACTCTTAAGTTGGCATGCTTTGGGTGTTCCTATAGCATTAGAGGAGTATACTGAACTATCCAGAACAATAGTAAGTTATATTGGAGGACTTCCATTAGCACTTACCATTATAGGTTCTCATTTGCGTGGACGATCGGTGCAAGAGTGGATCGAAGATGTTGAGAAATTATGAAGCAATCCTCATGACGATATTCAAACAGTTCTTGAAATAAGTTATGATGCACTTGATAGTGATACTAAAAACATATTTCTTGATATTGCTTTTTTTTTTTTTTTTTTTTTTTTTTGGGCATGAGAAAAAAGACATTGCTATGATATTGAAAGCTTGTGGTTTTCATGTTGAACGTGGAATCAGAAGTTTGATAGAAAGATGCTTGTTAACAAACGATGGAGATAGAGAATTTAAAAAGCTTGAGATGCATAATTTAGTACGGGATATGGGAAGAGAAATTGTTCGAAAGGAATGAATCTCCAAGAAATCCTGGTGAACGAAGTAGATTGGTGGAGCAAAATGATATTTTTGATGTTCTACAAGGCAAGAAGGTAAAAAATTTCCTTTGTACTTGAGTTATTAATCTAGTTCATTTGCTTGTAATACTTTGTTTTATTAAAAATATGATAGATTTTACACTACCTAACATATTGCTACATCAAACACTTTTTTAGGGCACAAAAGTAATTGAAGGGATGATCGTAAACTCTAACATGTTTAAGAATGTGCCTTTGAGTACGGAAGTATTCACAAAGATGGTAAATTTGCAAATACTCTTTTTAGATGGTATGCTTGTTAGAGGATCTTTTAAATATTTGTCCAATGAGCTTAGACTTTTAAGATTGTGTAATTGACGTTTGAGTCACATACAATCAGATTTTTATTGTGCGAAACTTGTTGAGTTAGACTTGAGCAAAAGCAATATCGAAGAATTTCAACCCAATATGTAGGTTAATATGTCTAATACTTAATTATTTTAACATTGCATATCTGCTAATAACTTTGACTAAAAAATAGATATGCATTAAAACCTCTCTATTTTATTTTAACAGCATTTTGTATGCTTGAGGATGTTTGCACTCGATTATTGTGAACAACTTAAGAGTACACCTATTGTTCTAACTGTTACAAGCAAGGGCTCTCTGTTGAGTTTTGCAGGCAAAATCCCCAGGCTGGAAACACAGCCTTTGTTGAAACATGTTTCAATGGCCAGAATAGGTCAAGAAGCAGATCTAGAATGAAAAGCTCCAGTAATCAAAGTAGGGGAATGCAAATGGAAAGAACTGTGCATCAGAAAAATCAAAGGCAAGAGCAAAGAAAGTCTCAGCAACCTATTGCTCAGCCTCAAAAGAGGCCTATAGTAGCTGCTCAGCCTCAAAAAGGGCCTGCAGCAGCTACTAAACCTCAAAAAGGCCCTGCAGTAGTTGCTCAATCTCAGAAGGGAGCTGCAGTACCCACTCAAATTCAGAAAGGGCATGCAGTATTCACTCAGCCTCAGAAATCTCATAAAGAAGCTGTAGAATTTGCTAGCCCCATTAAACACCAAAACATTGAGAAAAATCCGACACAACATGAGAACAAAGGGAAGGAAGTGTTAATGGAAGAACAGGAGGCACCTTTTATCCCTGTTGGGCAGAATAAGGAAAGAAGAAAAGAAAACAACCAGGGAAGAAAAGAGAAGCTGGAGAAAGAGGAAGGGGAGCTAGAAATTAATTTGGTAATAGAAGAGAACCCCTTTAGGCCCCTGAGAGGGCTAAGTGAGGAGGAGAAAAAATCTGAGTGGGATCCTGGAGAGAACTCTGAGTTTGAAGAGGAGAAGTCTGATGATTCTTGCTCACCTTCAATTGAAATCAGTGAAGAGGAGGAAGACTTTATTGGCAGAGAAAAAGACATGGAGGAGGAGGTTGGAAATGATTATCAAAAAGCCAATGTCACACCTGTGCCCATTTTCATGCCAATTTAAAACTTAATTATGCAAGGCAAACTAATCATCATAACATAAAACGTACGTATAGCGGAAGTCTGAAGTAAACATAAGGAAAACCAGGAAGTGTTATGCCACGTTCACCCAAACGTGAACGCACAGGCAAGGTCTAAAAACATCCAACTAGTATGTTCAACATCAGCGACACACAGGCCAAAACACAACTAAACTGTCCAGGGGATCTAAACTATCCACGTCTAACGCGCTCGCCATATACTCAGGACCTGTAAAACACATAAAGAAATGGGATGACGCCCGGTCAGCAAATAATGCTGGTAACCCATCAATACGCGTCAAGTAGCATATATAGATAGTTTAATACAAAATCATTTTTGAAACGGAATACAGTATATATCAGTTCAAAACCATAAAGAGAGAAGTCAACTGTAAAGACTCTATTCCACTCTCAAAAGAACAAGGGAATCACATCCCAAAAACGTCAAGACAAGAACACAACAGAACAACTCAACACTGCTCAAGATGTAAGCTACTGATCACAAAGTAGAATACCACTCGACATGCTCAACAGAAAAGGATAGACAATCACACATTGGCACACATGCCACCATGACACTACATGTCACATGTTACACATTCCAGCCTTATGCCCGGTTCCAACCTTATGGCTACCCCCAACCTTATAACTAGTTCCAACCATTACCTCCAGGACCCCTGTACTTCCAAGTCCAACCTTATGCCTCCGGGAACCGTCGTTCCCCCACCAACAACCACCAACAATTTCCACCAACACCCACCAACAATTTCCACCAACACATAGTACACGAGGGTACCGTTCAATTCACGGCCTGAAGCCACCCAATACATGAGCCTGAAGCCCAGTTCACAACTCCATAATCACATCATGGCCACCACGAGGACCACTTCTGTACCTTGGTGACTAATGTCCCATACCATTAATCGTGCAATCCAGGTACAGCCAATACACACATCATCATCATAGGAATCAATCAATGGATCACAACAAAGATATGAAATCATACTCAACAAAGAAAGGATCACAATCCGACACCAACGATGATCAACACAAGTTATCATCCACAATAGGAAAGAACGAACCACACACGCTAGCATTTCAACAACAAACTAGCATGCTTATCAAACGGGTAAACCAAACATAGTTCCGAAGAACACACAAGACTCACCATGGTTCAACGAATCACAAGGTTGAACACTTAGCACGATTCAAGACACTAAATCCTACATGGATTCCTACCATAACGTTCTAGACATACGAAACATCAAGAAGACACTCAAATAACCCAACAAAAGAACATCGGGAAGTCAAAACATCAATTACCGAGTCAAAAGAATCACGGGGAAAAAATCCCCAAACATCAAGAATTGTGTACCCCGCGGGTGGGGCCACGGGTGGACCTCCACCCGTGGTTCCGCCCGTGGGAACCATCCCATACACCACGCGTACCCCGCGGGTGGGGCGGCGGGTGGTGCACTACCCGCCGTTCCGCCCGCGGGTACAACCTGTACCAAAAATAATCCCTTCGGGGATTTTCAACACCAAGTCCAAAACACCCAAAATCTCACAAAATACAACAATATGACTTGAATCAAAGGAATAGCCAAGCAATGGCATACAAGAAACCTAATAACAAGCTCTAGATATGCGTTCTCACAAGACAATGCATCAAATCTCACATTTCATAGCAAAATCACATGTAGAAGTCAAGAAATCATCATATAGGTAAGAAAATAGATTTTGTAAAGCATAGGTTACGTCTTGTAGCCTAAACCTTCACTTATCACACCCTTTAAAGCTTCTAACAAGGCTCTCCTTCAACTTCTACTTCAAGAACACACCAAAAGACAACAAAGGTTCTATCTTTTAGAAAAGACACCTTAAAAGGTATTAAAAACACTAAAGGACCAAAGATCTTACCCTCCTATATGCTCAAGGACAAGAAAGTTTGAATCTTGGAGACCAACTTGGAGAATCTTGGAATGTCCCAACTTGGCTTGAAGAAGAAGCTAGCTAAATTCTAGAGAGAATGAGGAGCTTTTCTTTTTAGGGTGTTAGGAAAGAAATGAAAGATGACTATAGGTTAGCTTGGGATACAAACATAAGGTGAAAAGTCTACTTTACCCTTACTAAAGTGGGAAAGTGTAAGGAGACAAGGGAACAATTTATGAAGCATAGGGTACAACCCATTGACTTGGATTGACTAGCCAATTACTAGTCCTCCGACTAATGAATTTTCAGGATTTTAGGAATAGATTATCAATTAAGCTAGGATTAATTACCTAATTAATCCTTAAATAGAATTTGGATTTACGGGGTGTCACATCAGACTTTTGAGAACGTCTCTCGTTCTCAGCCAGTACGCCCAACCGCCAAAGATTTTTGTGAACGTCACTCGTTCACAGCTAGTACACCGAACCGCCAAAGATTTTTGTGAACATCGCTCGTTCACAGTAGTATGCCCAACCGCCAAAGTTTTTTTTTTTTGAACGTCGCCCGTTCACAGTAGTATGCCCATCCACCAAAGATTTTTGTGAACGTCGCCCGTTCACAGTAGTATGCCCATCCGCCAAAGATTTTTGCGAATGTCGCCCGTTCACAGTAGTATTCCCATCCGCCAATGATTTTTGGGAACGTCTCCCGTTCTCAGCTAGTATGCCCAACCGCCCAAGATTTTATTGAACGTTGCCCATTCACAGCTAGTACGCCCAATTGTCGAATAATTTTTTAGAACGTCACCCGTTCTCTGTCAGTATGCCACTTCACCAATGGCTTTTGAGAACGTCGCCCGTTCTCTACCAGTATTCCCATCCGCCAAATATTTCTGAGAACGTCGCCCATTCTCAACAGTATGCTCATCCGCCAAAGACTTTTGAGAACGTCTCCCGTTCTCTATCAGTGTGCCCATCCACCAAAGACTTTTAAGTCACTATGCCCATCCACCAAAGACTTTTGAGAACATCTCACGTTCTTTGTCAGTATACTCATCCACCAAAGACTTTTGAGAACGTCTCCCGTTCTCTGTCAGTATTCCCATCCCCCAAATATTTCTGAGAACGTTGCCCATTCTCAGCAGTATGCTCATCCGCCAAAGACTTTGTAGAACGTCTCCCGTTCTCTGTTAGTGTGCCCATCCACCAAAGACTTTTAAGAACGTCTACCGTTCTCTATCAGTATGCCCATCCACCAAAGACTTTTGAGAACATCTGCCATTCTTTGTCAGTATACCCATCCACCAAAGACTTTTGAGAACGTCTCCCGTTCTCTGTCAGTATGCCCAACCGCCGAACGATTTTTGAGAACGTCTCCCGTTCTCTGTCAGTATGCCACTCCGCCAATGGCTTTCCTGAGAACGTGTACCGTTCTCAACCAGTATGCCCAACCACCGAATGATTTTGGAAAACGTCGCCCGTTCTCTGCCAGTATGCCACTCCACCAATGGCTTTTCTGAGAACGTCTCCCGTTCTCAGCTAGTATGCCCATCCGCCAAATATTATTTGACAACGTCTCTCGTTCTCAGATTTATGATATCCCATACTCCTTTTGACCACTTCTTGTCGATCATGCTTTATACCCTAATGACTCCTAGACTCTACACTAGACTTTATACTGACTAGACTTCTCTCTTATAACCCCTAGGCCCTACACTAGACCCCTTACCCCTGACACCTTGTCATGTATTAAACTTTCCTTCACCTTATATTGTTAGGTGCATCCTTCTAACGGCCATCTTTGCTTGTTTTACCATAATTTGATTACGGCTTCGTGATTTGGTTGTGAACTGTCCATCGAGGGGTGAGAAGCTGAGTCGACTACTGAGAGGTGGGAAGTTCCATCGACCACTGAGTGTTGGGATGACCAACCTAGATGACTAGTCCGCCTAGATGATCAATCGAGGTGATCAGTTTGGGTGACTAGTCAGGGCGACCAATCCACCTTTACAGTCTGTCCAACTTAACTGCCAAAATTCTTGAATGCGACTTCTCGGTTTGTTCCCCGTTGGATGGGGCGGTCGAACCTCATGCACTGGTTAGGGTCCGAAGGCGAGGACTGCTCTGTGTCGAGGGGCGCGGCCCTCGGTCGATGTTGGGTCTGTCTTCCCATTTGGACGATCGGTTCGTTGGACGCCCTCTTGCCTCATCGTGGTGGCGTTTTACCTCTCGCCTTCATTTTTGTCGCAAAGCCTCTTCTATTTCTGCGTTTGTTGGCCCGCTAGATGGCATGTGCATACGTTTCTGGGGTCTCCCTTCGTAGGCTGGTGAACAGATCACCTGATCTTAGGGCCTCCACGAACAAAGTGAGAATCGTTTGGTCGTTTAAGTCTTCTACTGTTTGTACCTCTTTCTGCCATCTTTTGAAAAATTCCTTTAGGGTCTCAGTTTCTCCTTGTTAAATGGTGGTCAAATCCATGAAGTGCTTCTTTGTTTTCATGTTTCCCGCAAAGTAGGTTAGGAATTGTTCGGCCAGGGTTTCGAAGCGGTCGATGGACCGTGGTGGTAGATATAGGAACCATCGCTGCGTTGCCCCTCCTAGGGTTGAGAAGAAGGCGCGGCAGTACATGGGGTCTTTCGCCCCTATTACCATCATATTTGCCTGTAAGCCTACCAGGTGATCGTTGGGGTCCTCCATTCCATTGTAAGTAGGCATCGTCGGGCATTTGAAGTCTCTTGGTGCGCGATATTCTTGGATCCTCATAGAGAATGGACTGGCAGATAACAGAGATGGAGCGGTTGGTCAGTCTCTTCCACCTTCAACCTTCCTTTGGAGGTCTCTTACTTCATTGGCAAGTTCTGCCATCTCTTGATCTCGGTTCCCCTGGCTAAGTTCTGGAGTCTTTCCGCTGCCCTCCATCATGTCTTGCAGAATTCTTTCCCTGTCGCGATCTCCTACCCTCGTCCTTTCTGTGCGAGGACCAGTGGCCTGGGTGGCCTAAACTTGTCGTCGGGGGTTGTGTCTGGCTCTTTGCTGTGGGCTTTATATCGGGGTATCTCCCAGATCAGGCTGTGGGACGGTTGTCCGCTGATTTGGGGGCCCTATACGGTCGAGAACGGAAACCGCGCGACGGTGTCCCTGGGGTGGAGCCGATCTCTGTACTCTTTCAGGTAGTTGATTCGCGCCGACAACCTGGGTGGTGTCGTTTATCCGAGAGGGTTCTAGGGATTTTATCCTCATGTTCTGTCCGTGATGTAGGGCCTCTAGGAAGCCTGCAGCGGCCTCCACTATCTCGCGCGGGAGCTCCACTAGCTGGGTCCGTGAGACGCCGACGGCTGGTGGGCGTGCATTCGAATGGACCTCCTCCTCTTCTCGGGGATCTCCCAGTTCGGCCTCCCTCTCAAGGGGAATATGCCGACCGGATGGTACCTGCGAGGGGGGTCGGCTGAGGATTTCTCTCAAATTTCTGACGGGTCCAGTGACCGATCGGCCAGTTCTAGTATTTTGTTGTGTGGTTACCATGCTTTCGGGGGTTTGAGGAACGAACAAAAACTTTTCGTATCGTTCCTCACAGACGACGCCAATGTTGGTTTTATGACTTGGGCAGTCAACGGCAGGCCAACACCACCGTTAGAATAAAGAGAAAATAGGAAAAATATGTGGAGAAAATATAGGAGCTTTGTATTGAAGAATATTGCTGATTAATTGTTGAAAGTTCTCCCCCCCTCCTTCTATGTGAGAGGTCTATTTATACATATTTTGGGCCTAGAGCCCTACAAGGAATAAGAATTCTAGACTGCCTCATATTGGGAGTCTTAGTTACATAATAAAATCTAATTCTATTATACTAGAAATAACGAGTCCAATTCTAATTATATTGAGAATAACAGGACAAATCTTTGACAAACTCTTGGGTTGCTACATATCATATATCTTTCTTGGGCTTCCTTGATCCAGTTGCTTTCATAGGCCGGTCAATGTGACCCAGGCCTAGTATATTATCCATCACCCCCAAACTTTTAAAGTTCATAAAAGTCTTTAAAACTCTATGAAAGTCATGATTGAATACACCCCCTTATTTTGTTGGTTTAGGGTTAGTTCCATTCTTTAATTTGCATATCGATGATATTGTACGTTGTGTGTTTGAAATACATAGAAACAAACAAGCTAGGCTTTCCATCCACAAGGGAGTGATGTAAATGTCGCTCCTCAATTTTCAAAACAATACATATATTACTTTTTGTAGGGTAAATGTTGCCCCTCAATTTTCTTCATGTACGGTACGGGAGAGGCAATATACCGTTTTGAAAATTGAGGGGCAACATTTATACCGCTAATAATTCATGAGTGACATTGATAATTGGCATTGGTAGGGTATAAATTACAATTTTCCCCATATATTCTTTTCACAATTATTCTATCTTAGCAATAAGGAAGGAGGTCTGTCAAAGATTATCATTTTGAAAACCTGCCTAGCTCTCTTCTTTTTTTGGGGATTTTCATCCAAAGGAACCAAGAACAGATAGAATTGTTGATGCCACCGCACCAAGAAAGAAGCGGCAAAAAATTATAAATTAATTTTATAAATATTAAAAATAACAAATAAACTAATTTTAAAGGAAAAATGGTTAAATAGACCTCCTAAACTTTATGCAAAAAATATAAAAAATATAATTAGATTCTAAAATTTTAGTAAGTTACAAATAAACACACTAACTTGTCAATTTGATTTAATTAAATCAAATAATCGATTATCTAAAAGTAACTGGTAAAATGTTGATGCAATAAATCAATTAATTTTTTAAAAAAAAATGAAAAGAAGCTGACCATGACTTCTCCGTGCCTAGTCGGACGGAGAAGTCGGCTTGCTATTCCGTCAAGGGAGAAGCAGACAATTCTATTTTGACAACCTTAAAATTAAAGAGAGGAACAATCAACGAGTTTGAACATCATAAAACAAGTAATTATTAATTGAGTGTTGATTGTGGATTCTTGTGTAAGTTGTGTAAAAAGGTCTAGCCACATTCTTCGTCATTATAGCTTTTAATTAATTGATTTGTGTTGAAAAGTCATTAGTACTAGCCCCACTCTCCATTATGTTAATTTTGTTGGAAGTGACATTGTCACAATGACAATGACAATGACGCTGTTTGGTAAATGGTTGTTAGTTGTTAGCTGTTTAGCTGTTAGCTGATTGTGTTAATTAGATGGTATAACTAATTGATAACATTAGCTGATGACTGTTAGTTGTTAGCTGATTGCGTTAATTAGAGGTATAACTAGTTGATATCATTAGTTGATTGTAGAAATGTGTTTGATAAATTAGCTATTAGCTGTTTGGTATAATTTCTTTTCTCAAAAAGCTAATTGAAAAAGTTGTTTTGAGTAACTTTTTGAATTTTAGCATTTTGAAATTACAAAAGGCTAATTAACTAAACACTTATATTGATTTTTTAACCAAGTCAAATAATTAATAGTGGTAAACAAAATTAGCTGATAGGCTAATTATTTTACCAGACACGACCAAATTGGTTAATATTTTAGTTGTTTATTATCATAGATATTTTTTTTTTCAGAAGTAATTTAGTTTTACATTTTTACTACTTATAATAAAGTATGCTACATTACAAATTAAAAAAAAAAAGTGTTAATTCCACCAAAGTCCCTTGTCTTTGGTGGCAATTTGTTGGTCCCGATACCAAAGGATGAGAGTCTAGAGGGGGGAGGGGGGTGAATAAACTCAACGCATTTTTTAAAACTTTGCTTCGAAGAGTAATGCATAGCAGAAAAATATATGTCCTTTTTAATGTTCTTTGCACACTTTTGTTAGAAATCGTTTAACTAAGATGGATATGGATTCAATGCAATGCAGTTAAGTAAAGATAAATAATGAGAGAGAGAGAGAGAGAGAGAGAGAGAGAGAGAGGGAGAGAGAGAGAGAGAGAGAGAGATTTTTATAGTGGTTCGGCTGTTAACTAAGCCTACTCCACTCTTCTTTCACAACACGTAAAAGGGTTTGCACTATCACTCTTAGTACAAACTAAGCCAAGCTTGCTTCCTTGATCACTAAGCCGGACAGCAACTTGCTAGGTTTTCCAACTCCTCCGAGTTTACTCCGCCTCTATCAACTTCTACAGAGTTGAGTGTTGGAAATAATTGATGGTATCTCCAACTTGAAATCTTGACTTGATGATGCTTGATCTTCGTATAAACAGTGCAAGATTTCTTGATGTTGTGAAGACTTAGAAACTAGATGATTTTAGAAGAGTATTCACAAGCACACGCTGGTTATGAAAGCTTGTTACTTGAGAGTTTTTAAAAGCTTTTCTGATAGCAATAGAGTGATAAAAACCAACACTTTCTTCAAGTGATGAAGAGGGTATTTATAGGGTGAGAAATCCATCCGTTGGAGACTTAAATACGGCCTGTAATGTGTAGCCGTTGGTTCCAAAAAGGTGATGACCTACCTTTTTGTCTTTTTGTACTATCAAAAGTACCAATAATTTATTGCTCCATGATATTTGAAATATCATTCATAGGACACCATTTGTCTAGGATGATTTTCCCAGCATTGAGACTTGGACATTTATGCTTTTGGAAAACACATAAGATTTGTCCAATTGAGTCAGACTTGACACATAGTCTCGAGCTCTGGTAACGAAATATTGTCCTTATCATTCGTTGTCTTCTCAGATCAAATGATCTTTCTTTATCATTTGACAGTGGTTACAATAGAGATAGACCCTTCCAAGTTTCAGTCTACGCTGATCTCTCGGTCTTCTCTTAATCTTCTCTTCTCTTCAGCCTGTCATGATTGACTGAGAAATTCTCTGATTCATGTATATGCTTAGTTAAACACGAATCTCTCTTTGAGCAAGAACAACTTTCGTTCGACATGAGAGATTCAAAATAACGAGAGTAAAAGAGGGGTCTAAATTCCTAGTAAGTTTGGTATCATCAAAATTTAAGTACACATGTTCCTAACACAATTCTAAATTTAGTCTCAGACTATCGTCTTTCCCATTTAACATCCCAGACTATTGTTTTTTGGACACTTTTAGTCCTTTTCATGATTTTTCCTATTTTTAGTAAGGGCATTTTTGTATTTTCATATTTATCTTTTGTTAGTTTTCTGATTTTCAACTAGTTTAATTGGTTTAGAACTTTACTAAACTCCGTTAAAAAATACGGTTGCTAAAAATCAGAGGTTACCTAAAGTTCTAAACCAATTAAACCAGTTAAAATCGGAAGAATAACAAAAGAAAAATATGAAGAGACAAAAATGCCCTTACTAAAAATAGAAAAAGTCGTGAAAATGACTAAAAGTGTCCAAAAAACAATAGTCTGGAATGTTAAATGCCAAAAACGATAATCTGGGGCTAAAATTGGAATTGCCACCAAAGACAAGGGACATCTAGTTGAATTAACTCTTAAAAACATAATAATTTAACTCATTATAGTGACATATTAAAGTTGAGGGTCGATGGGTATCTTAAGATATAGCATTTTAATAATGTCTAATTAAATTATATATTGCCTTAAATTTTTGTTTTGAATTTTTTAATCATTAAATTTGAAGCATGTGGCATTTATAAGTTTTTCTGCATATACGCAATAATTCATGGCGTGCAAATATTCAAAAAACTTTTGTATTATATAAAAATTTGAATAAAAATAATTCATATTACATAACTATTTGAATTATGTAAATTTTAAAATTATGAAAAACAAAATCAATTAAATTTTAAAAAATTACATTGAAATTATTAAAATTATTGAAATTAAAAAATTTAAATACATAAGAGGTGTTTGGAAATTATATTTGCTGATAGATGATAGCGGATTGAGTTAGCTGATAACGGATAGCTGATTGCTTTAGCTGCTTGACCAACTGGTAGTATCAGCGGTTGCACAGCATAATTTGCCGGGAAAAAGCATGAGCACTTGACATAATTGATGGTATAGGTGGGGTATTGGAAAAGGATGCAATATCGTAACATATTATGTGGATGGTCCCGTTATGGCGTTATGTAGACTTATTGGCTTGTTACGGTGTAGTGGGAAATTATTAAGAAGACCAAGTCAATGAACAAAGATCAAATTGCAATATTTTGTGGGTTCCATTGAGTTTGGCAATGCTTGGAAAAAAATTTCCATATAATAATTTAACAAATGTAAATTTCATTTTAGGATCTGTTTAAAAATCAGAAAAATAACTTCTAGAAAATGTTTTTTGGAAAATGAGTCATTTTTCAGAAAATTTTTTTTTTTTCTCGTGTTTGGTTACATTCGGAAAAATTGTCTTGGTGTGTTTGGTTCATTTTCTTAAAAATTGATAAAATTGTATAATTAAACATTTCAAATATTTTATTTAGAATATAAAAATATTTATAAAATATATATTATTATTTATAAAAAAAAAAAACAACAACAACAAAAGCCGTGGTTTCCGGCAGAAACCATACTCATACTTATGGTTTCCGCCGAAACCAGGCACAAATCATGGTTTGAAGATTGGCGGAAGTCATTTTCCGCCAAAATGCCTACATTTTTCCTAGTCAATGGAAAATATTTTCCGTTGACTGATTTTTTCTATTGCATCCAAACATTGGAAATTCGGAAAACATTTTCCAAAAGTCATTTTCTGGGTTCTTGTTAGGAACAAGTGTATATAGATTTTGATGATACCAAATTGTCTTAGGATGTAGACCCCTATTTTTTGTTTAATAGAAAGTTTCGTATGACATAGGCATGAAATGTTAAATCATGCACGAGACTAGTAGAATAGGTCTACATGAAGACTCGAAGATAAATGAAAGGAGGACTGAAGCAAGTCTCGGAAGGATTGCTTCGACAAAAGGGACTTTCGTTCAAGAGGAAAGGACGAAAGATGAGGAAATCTTTCGGTCCCAAATATACAAGTCAAGGACAGACTTGTTAAAAGACAACTCTCTTTAATGGAAACAATGAGAATGTTGTCTATCAATCAGTTGGGCAAATCATTCGGACAAAAGGTGTCCTAGGAATGATTTTCACTAAAGACAAGGAGCATTAAAAGAGTTGTACTATCTTGTCAGTGAACAAGGATAAAAGCCATAATGCTTTTTGCTCCAACGGCTACACAGTACAAATGCATTTAATGCTCATTGCCCACTGAGTAAAACACACTGGTTATTAGGTTTGAAATTTTCATCTCCCTCCAACAGATGTATTTTTCCACCTATAAATACCCCTCTTCACCATTGAAGAACGGGTTGGTTAACTCACTCTCTCGATCTACGAAAAGCATTTCAAAGCAGTTCCATCTCCTTAGCTTTTCATAACCAGTGTTAGTTGTAAAGTTTTTCAAAGGCATATCCTTCTTCATACTTCACAACCTGAAGCTGTCTTGCTCCTTCATCAAGCGAAGATCTATTCAGACATCAAGACAAGCTTCAATCTGTTGGAGAAACACCAAATCTCTTTTCCAACATCTCAACTCAGGAGTTAGTTGATAGAGGCGGAGTAAACTCTAGGAGTTGAAAAACCTGTCAAGTGGCTGTCTGGCTTAGTGATCAAGGAAGTCAGCTTGAAGTAGTTTGTACTAGGAGTGATAGTACAAACCCTTTCACAAGTTGTGAAAGAAGAGTGGAGTAGGCATAGTTGGCTGAACCATGTTCTTAGGATAGTTTATTCCCAGAACGATTGGTTGTACCATGTAGTCGTTGGAGACAAGAATTTCTACAAGTTTTTGTCTTCTAGCTCTGTAAGGAAGGTACAATGGCATTTAATGCATCTTGGATGATGTGCACCATGTTCTTAGGATAGCTTATTCCCAGAACGATTTCCCAACTGAGACTTTGACAACATTCTTCTTGAATTCTGTAAGGATGAATTGTCTTGGCAATCTCATGAAAAGTTTCCTTTTGAAACATTGACTTATCTTTCGTCTCAATGGGCAGCTTTGATAAGTGCTTCTCAATTTGCTCCGTAACCGAGAGATAGATTCTTATGCTGATGTAGTTTCTGCTTCAGTCTTTCGATCTTCTATCGTTCAAGTAATCCTAACTAAAAGATCATAACTCGGTTTCGTGTGTTTGACTATCTTAACACGAATTACATGGTGAGTTATGGCACCTTTCGTCTAAAACGAAAGTAGCAAAAGAAATGATTAAAAAGTTAGGGGTCTACAGTCTAAGTTATATTGGTATCATCAAAATCTTAATACATATATGTTCCTAACACAACTTTCAGCTACCTTTTCAGTTAGGTTTGTCAAACATAGCCTATGTAGTTTTTCAAAATAAACTAGTAGCTACTAACTTTAAAATTTTCAGTTTTAAGCTAGCATAAGTTAGATATTATGTCAAATAGATCGAGCTTATAATGTTTTGTGCTGGGTTGAATTTTTTTTGAAAGGAATACTGGGTTGAATTTGATTCTTAGTTTTGTGTTTTTATTTTCTTTTAATTTATACTTCAAATGTGAGACTAATAAAAGGAAAAAGCGCGAGCACTTAACATGATTGATGGTAAATAGGTGGGGTTTGGGAAAAGGATGCAATATCATAACATATTATACAAATAATTCTCTCGGAGGTCCTTTGTCTTTGGTGGTAATTCTAAATTTAGCCTCAGACTATTGCTTTTGCCATTTAATATCTCAGACTATTATTTTTTGAACACTTTTAATCATTCTCATGATTTTTCCTATTTTTAGTAAGGGTGTTTTTGACTTTTCATATTTTTCTTTTTGTTATTTTTTTCGGTTTCAACCGATTTAATTGGGTTAGAACTTTAGGTAACCTCTGATTCTTAGTAACGATATTTTTCAATCGGATTTTAGTAAAGTCCTGAACCAATTAAACCGGTTGAAACCGAAAAAAATAACAAAAGAAAAATATGAAGAGACAAAAATGTCCTTACTAAAAATAGAAAAAGTCATGAGAAAGACTAAAAGTGTCAAAACAATAATAGTTTGGGATGTTAAATGACAAAAATGATAGTCTGAGACTAAATTTGGAATTGCCACCAAAGACAAGGGACCTCTAGTGGAATTAACTCCATATTATATTATCATTATGTGGATGGTCCCGTTATGTAGAATTATTGGCTTGGTACAGTGTAGTGGGAAATTATTGAGAAGACCAAGTCAATGAACAAAGATCAAATTGCAATATTTTGTGGGTTCCATTGAGTTTGGCAGTGCTTGGAATTATTATTTTTCATTAGAGTAATGTTACACACATATTCTCGAAAATTTTACTCTTTTTTTTTTCTTTTAACATGACACTGGCACTATTTTGTAGAGCTTTGTTTTTAGAGCTTATAATTTATTTTAAGTTACAAATAAGTTAGAGCTCTGTTTGCTAAGCATGTGAAACTTAAAATAATAGCTTATTTTGAAATGCTTTTTAAGTATATGTTTCAAAATAAGCTATAGGCTTTTACCATTTTCTCCCTTTTTTACCCTTATTAATTTACAAAAATGACATCATTTACCCATCTTTAATCAAAATCCTAATATCTAATTTTTTTTTATTTTTTTATAGAGAACTCTTCTTTTCTCAGTTCTTTATCATGTGTTTTTCTTAAAGATTCTTTCTCCTCCTGGTTCTTTACCGTACAGGTTCATCAATGTGAGAGACAAACAACACTCATCACCCTTGCGTTGCAATCATCCTAGGTAATCAATCTCTCTTTTTTTATTATTTAATTAGAGTAATATATACATATATATATATATATATATATATATATATATATATATATATATATATATATATGTGTGTGTGTGTGTGTGTGTGTGTGTGTGTGTGTGTGTGTGTGTGTGTGTGTGTGTGTGTGTGTGTGTCATTACATATCACAAGATGACATGATGTTTAATATGCTCGAGCAACATCCAGATTACATACCATCCGATGATCTTCAAGATTTTTGTTCTACTAGCACCGGCAATGAAAATTTAAGTGAGTAACTAGTGAGATGAAGGATATTCAAAATACTATTGCAAATTTATTATGTGATGCTAGGTCATAAATGTGATATATATTTAGACTTTAAATTACAATATATATCACTATTAAAATTTAAATTTATAAATTTATAAAAATGTCATTTTATGTCGTTTTACACCTATTATCTTATTCAACAGCTCATTTTACCAAACACCTTAATTTCAATCATTTAACTTATTAATTACTAGTTTTTTTAATTAAGTGTGCCAATTAAATAGAGGTACTATCTCATTAGTTAAATTAGTGTTTAAGTAAAAGTAGGTGGGGTCAACTAATTCAATAAACCCAATAATTATAAATTTCTATTATGAAAGGAAATATTTGGTGAAACTTTTGGAAGGGAAAATAGTATTTTCCTTTCCATTACTATACTACACGCATTTTCCAAGCTCTTTAAATATTATAAACTAGCTATCTAGGAAAGCTGCAAGCAAATCAAGACAGAAGATACATAGTGCTCTCAATTTCAAATATGGCTTCTTCTTCATCATCATCTTCAACGACTACACCTTGGTTGTATGATGTTTTTTTGAGTTTTAAAGGAGAGACACGAAAATCTTTTACTGATCATCTCTATGTAGATTTGTGTCAAGCTGGAATTAACACCTTTCGGGACGATGAAGAAATCCGGAAAGGTGAAAACATTTCTGCTGGGCTACTGAAGGCCATCGAGGGGTCCAAGATATCTATCATCATATTCTCAAAAACTTATGCTCGATCTAGATGGTGTCTTGATGAATTAGTGAAGATCCTAGAATGTAAGGAAAATTTGCAACAGATGGTTCTTCCTATATTCTACAACGTTGATCCTTCAGAGGTTCGTAAACAAACAGGTGAGTTTGGCGAGGCATTGACTCAACATCGAAAACGATTTGGAGACCAAAAAGTTGATGAGTGGAAAACTGCACTCACTACTGTTGCTGATTTGTCTGGATGGGATTTGCAAATCATGACAAACGGGTAATCCTCTTTTCAATTTAGTTTGTTATTTTTTGTTTTTTTATTTGTTTTGTTTCTGTTTTTGTTTTGTTTTTGTTTGTTTTTTTTTTTTTTTTTGGTTTTGTTTTGTTTTGCTTTTGTTTTTTGTTTTGGTTTTGGTTTTGGTTTTGTTTTTTGTTACGTTTTTGTTGTGTGTGTGAGAGAGATAGTATGATATATTTTTTGTCATATTGCGTTCTAGCATCTATACATCTTTACGGATGGATTCATATTTTTGGTAAAACAATGCAATAAGAATCTTCACCCTGAAATTTAAATAATTTTTATTATTTTTTAATTTATTTGTCATAAATTTTTGTTTTGTTTGAGTACTACTAACTCTATTACTTTGTAGTATATTTGTCATAAATATTAATTCCCTTTAGAAATGATAACTATGGATTGATGATATCACTTGATTATATATATATATGGGTTGTTTGGCTAAAACATTAGAATCATTTAAAAAAAAAATACTACTGACTCTATTACAATGTAGTATCTGTTCATAACTACTTTTTCAACCAAATAAAGCACAAAAAGCAATATTGCCTCCACTGAGGCTCGGACACACAACCTCCGATCCCCTATAAAGATCAACTTGATGTTATTAGACCACAAAGTCCTTGACAAACATTAGAATAATGATAAACTAAAATACATATTTCTTATATTTGAACTAGTGTACATGTGTTCTATTTGATTTAATTCTTAGCTTTTTGTTTTCTGCCTATATTTCATTTAATGATTTAGATTGACATTCATTCGTAAGTGTGATAGGTATGACTAAAAGTTTATTAAAAAAAAATTACTGAACAAATGATGATGTCAAGGAAGTGAATCCTACATACATAAGTGTTGTAAAGTTTCGTGTTAGAATTGATTCTTGTGTTAGAGATATACTTTATTACTAAAAAGTCATCAAATATAATATTTAAATATTCGTAATAAAATTACTAAAAAGTCATCAAATATAATATTTATCAAATAATAATAATAATAATAATAATAATAATAATAATAATAATAATAATAATAATAATAATATTTTTAACAATTTAAAAATTAAAAAAAAAAAAAAAAAAAAAAAAAAAAAAACAACAACTGAATCGACGGAGGTGAGCTAGCGGCGGTGGTACGCATCCGGTGGTGACGTTGGGTTAGCGGTGGCTGAGGTAGGCTTTGGGTCGGCGGTGGCTTGTGGATGGTGTCGATGGTAGAGCGTTGCAGGGGCGTCGACGATGGAGCTTCAATTCGTTGCAATAATGGTGGTGGTGATGGAGCTTCGCTGCAATGGCGGTGGCGCTGGCGTTGGCGTCATCGGCGGTGTGGAGAAGCAGAGCTTTGGAGAGACGAAGAGCGGCATGGAGAAGGAGAGCACTCTAGAGGATCGCGATCCCTAGGTTTTTAATTAACTTTCGACGACTGTTCCAAGAGGAATGATCGTGATAGTATATTATTATTTTCATATTCAGTTTTAGCGACCGTTCCTCTTGGAACAGTCATGGAATTTTTGTATTCAGTTTTATTTTCATATTCAGTATTTTCGACGACTGTTCCTCCGTACTTTTCAGCGACCGTTTGTAAAAGAAACGGTTGCGTTAACTACCCACATTTTTTTCAGATCGCGACTGTTTTAGTTAGTAACGGTCGTAGATTCTTATTCAAATATTTATAGTTTTGCCATAGCGAGTTTTTTTTTTAAAAATTTTTTTTTTAAGAATACACCACCCTCCTTTTTAAAAAGGTTGCCAAAAGTCAGTCTCATTTATTCATTTTTGTACTAGTGTCAAGACAATTAAAATTTTTGTAATGGGTGGTGTTAGAAAAACAATCCATCCTAAAGTCAATTACAACTTGAGTTTTTAAAGGCTAGAAGATTGTTGTTATATTGCAAACATTAGATCGCAACTTATTTGAGGGGCCCGCACAATGGTTTTAACAAAATAAAGTAATTTATTGGTTAGCTACATGTATAATCATATATTTAATAGTGTAAATTGTTAAAATTAAATATGATTGATGATGCGTTTAATTAATTAATATACAATAAGAATATTTTGTTAGAATAAAATATAATCGATAGATATAAAATTCTAAACAAATTAATAATTTATTATTAATTGTATGTGAAACTAAAGTAATTTTCTACTTATTTTGAACATGTCATTTTACCTTTTTTTTTTATTAGGCATTCATTTTATTGTGCAACATGGTTCATTTAAGGGGCACTTGTTCCAAACATATTGAAATCACATAATTTAGGTGCTAAAAACATATGCCTTATGGAGAAAATTGCAATATTGTATCATGTGTTCAATTTGGTTTAATTCTTAGTAATGATTTAAATTGACATGCATTCATTTAATAAATTTGAATGTGATCAGATTTGAGTCAAAGTTTATCAAGAAAATTACTGAAGAGGTATTAAGGGAAGTGAATCATACGTACATGGATGTTGCAAAGTACCCTATTGGAATTGATTCACGTGTTAGAGATATACATCATTTATTACAAAGTCAAACAAAAAATGATGTCAAGATGATTGGAATTTTTGGTGTGGGTGGTGTGGGAAAAACAACTCTTGCTAAAGCCTTATATAACTTGAGTTTTCAAAGGTTTGAAGGTAGTTGTTTTATAGCAAACATTAGATCGGAAGTTTCTGAGGGACGGCACAATGGTTTAATTCGTTTACAAGAGAAACTTCTTTGTGAAACACTCAAGAGAAAGAAATTCGAAATAGATAATGTTCATAGAGGAATAAGTTTGATCAAAGAAAGATTGCGATCAAAAAAGATTTTTATTGTTCTCGATGACATAGACCATATAACTCAGCTAGAATCATTAGCAGGACAACGGGATTGGTTTGGTTCAGGTAGCATTATTATCATAACAACTAGAGATATTCATTTGTTGAGTGACCTTGGAACACACGAGAAGTACAAGGTTGACATGTTAAGCGCAGATGAATCTTTGCAACTCTTTAGTTGGCATGCCTTTGATGTTCCTATACCATTAGAGGGTTATGTTGAACTATCCAAAAGGGTAGCTGGTTATACTAATGGACTTCCATTAGCACTTAAAGTCATAGGTTCTCATTTACATGGAAAATCAGTGCAAGAATGGAGGGATGACACTGAGAAATTAAAAAAGATACCTCATGGCGAAGTTCAAGAAATTCTTAAAATTAGCTATGATGCACTTGATGATGATACTCAAAACATCTTTCTCGATATTGCTAGTTTTTTCAATGGGCATGACAAAAACGACACTGCTATGATATTGGAAGCTTGTGGTTTTTATGCTGAAAGTGGAATTAGAACTTTGTCAGAAAAATGCTTGTTAACAATAGATCGAATTGGAAAAGTTGGAAGACTTGAGATGCATGATTTAGTCCAAGATATGGGAAGAGAAATTGTTAGAAAAGAATCTCCACGAGAGCCTGGCAAACGAAGTAGATTGGTCGACCCAAAGGATGTCTTTGATGTTCTTCAAGACAACAAGGTAAGACATATCCTTTGGACTTGATTTATTCTAGTTAATTCATTTACTTGCAATAATACTTAGATTTATTAAAATATGAAAGATTTTTGAATGTATAAGATATTGTTACATAATATGCTTTTTGTTTAAAATTAGGGCACAGAAGCAATTGAAGGTATGATTGTAAATTCTAACTTGTTAAAGCATGTGCCTTTGAATACCAAACTATTCACAAGGATGGTAAAGTTACGAATACTCATATTGGATGGAGTATGTCTCAACGGATCTTTTGAATATTTGTCCAATGAGCTTCGGTTGTTTAGGTTGCATAATTGCCATTTGAGTCACATACCATCTAATTCTTGCTTTGGGAAACTTGTTCAGTTAGACTTGCAAGATAGCAATATCAAAGAGTTTCAACCCAATATGCAGGTTAGTATATGTTTAATGATTATTTTATCATTACATATTTCCTAAGAACTTTTACCAAGTACAGAAAAAAATAGATTTAAATTGATTAAATTCCTCTACTTTATTTCAACAGTATTTTAGATGCTTGAAGATTTTAAAGCTTGATGGTTGTGAACAACTTAAGAAAACACTGGACTTCACTGGAGCACAGAGACTTCAAAAAATATTTGTTATAAATTGTCCAAATTTAGTCAAAGTGCACCCATCAATTGGAAGTCTGGAGAGCCTTGTGGAGTTACATTTTAGTAATTGCAAGAAACTGAAGGTGCTTCCGAGTAGCATTTGCAAGTTAAGATCACTTGAGTTCTTAATTTTAAATGGTTGTGAGAAACTGGAGGAGCTTCCTATTGACTTGGGAAAATTAGAGCAACTAAGAGGATTATATGCTCAAAGAACTGCTATCTCACACCTACCCTTTTCTTTAGGGTGTTTGAGAAATCTAGAGGTCCTACGCCTGGGAGAGCAAAAGGGTTTACTACCATTATTGGAATCAAATTCTCAAGTACTTGGCATCTTATCACCTCATTTGTGGTCAAAAAGAACTCGTGATCCTCTCGGTTTTTTTCCACCTTCAGTTGCCAATTTATGCTCATTGGAAAGTCTAAGTATGCCAAACAACTATCTGCATGAAGTAGATCTTCCAATTGCTCTTGGGAGTTTGACCTCATTGGCACATTTAGATTTATCAGGAAGTTGCTATCTTCAAAACTTACCGTTCGCCCTTTGTCATCTTTCTAATCTGAAAAGCCTCAGATTGGACAATTTGCAAAATCTTAAAGCACTTCCAGAACTCCCTCCTAATTTGGAGGAACTCTCTGCAGAAAATTGTGTCTCATTGAAAAAAGTTGCTTATATATCAAACTTGAGAAGACTCAAAGGGTTATACATTCCCAACTGCAAAAGTTTGGTTGAGCTACCAGGCCTAGCGAGTCTTGAATCCTTAGAAGTGCTTGACATAGCAAGTTGCAATGCTTTGATTACTTCTTACAACTATTTGCAAGAAGTAGACCTTTCGATCACTGTTGGAGATGGAGATTTTTCCTTGTCAACATATTTAGAAGATTTGAATGGAAATTGCTATCTTCAAACCTTACCATTCAACCTTTGTCATCTTTCCAATTTGAGAAGCCTCAACTTGGAGGATTTGCAAAATCTTAGAGCACTCCTAAAACTTCCTCCTAGTTTGGAGGAACTCTCTATAAAAAATTGTGTCTGTTTAGAAAGAATTGCAGACATATCAAACTTGAAGAGTCTAGAAGAGTTGAATCTTCGCAATTGCAAAAGTTTGGTTGAGCTTCCAGGCCTGAAAAGTCTTGAATCCTTACGAAATCTTGAGATAACAAATTGCAGCGCTTTGAGTATTTCTTCGACTGAAAAGTGGTTCGAGGTTAGTTATGTTCATTCCCTTAGCTTGATCTGTATCTATCGCTTTGTCGTCGTCGTCTTTGATGATTTAATTTGGTGTTTTAGTAGTAGTAATAATGTGATTTGGTATTCCATAATGTAGGCACGTTATGAAGGTGATAGTGTCAAGATTTGGCTTCAAGTATGGGGAACTTTAGTATTTTGCAATATTCCAACGTGTTTGGGGTTTGAATCCTTAAAACTCATTATCAGTGAAAATGAACAAAATCGCTATAATGGAGTTCGAGTGAGGGTGAGAAGCAAAACCACTGGTACTTGGATTGTAAAGGAACCCAAATATATTGAGATCAATGGATATGACAAAATTGAATTTGAGGTCCCAACAGTGATTGCACAAGTATTGGAGGTTTATGCAGAATTCCGTCCTTTGCAGATAGTTTGTCTATTTGAAATATATAAAAACATAGAGGGGGAAGTGCGATTCTTTCCATCCACAAGGGGACTCATGGAATTTGAGGAAACAACAACAGATGGATCTTTCCGTAGTCCCCAAAGTGAAGAAAGTAGATTAATGATAGAAACTGTTGCGGATTCTTCAACATGTGATGAAGAGCAGAATGGTAGGGGTAGGAGAAGACACACAAGATGTTGCATTTGGGAGTTTCTACTCAAGTGTTTTTGTTGGGATATATAATGAAGATGATCGAACATTATTATCTAGTGTGGTAAATGATGATGTTGTAATTTGTACGTAAACCTACTTTATATATATATATATATATATATATATATATATATATATATATATATATATACTAGTATTTGTCCCGTGCGCTGCACGGTATGTAAATTAAAAAGTATTAATTGTGTGGATGTTATGTTATAAATTGTATGAACTAATGCGGTTATAATTTATAATAACATATAAATGAAATATGTTTGGGAATTCAACAAAAACAATATGTAAATGGTATATTACAAATAGTTGCAATTAATGATATGGCACTAAAAAAAGAAAAGTTTACAAAATTACAAATTATTGAAAACTTCATGATATACAACATTAGTGGTTGATGTAGTAGTTGAACTTGAGTCTTTTACTATCAATATTTTGAGACCATCTGGATTGTTAACACGAGATGCAGCTACGTACAACTGACCATGTACAAAAACCGGTTTCTTTAGTATTAATCCTACATGAGACAACGCTTGTCCTTGACTTTTGTTTATGGTCATTGCATATGATAGCATCAATGGAAATTGTTTTCGTTGAAACTTGAACGGCAATCTTGGATCGGAGGGTGACATTGACATTCGGGGGATCAACACTTTTGCACCTTTGTTAGTACCATCTATTAATTCAGCTTCAATTACACGGCTTCATGGTAGACCACATAGGGAAATCACAAATTTTAATTATTGTATTATCACAAATTTTAATGGCCTATAAGAATTGAACAATTAAAAACATGAAATAATTCTTCTTATGAAATAATGATTGTTATATAAATTTGTCACAACTACTTACACAAAATCTAATTAAATATTATATAATAAATATCCTAAATACATATAATATATATAATATATAATATAAAACAAATTGTGTGAGACAATAACACTAATGAGCTTAGTAGACCTAAGTTGCTATAAACGCATTTGAGTTTTGGAGATCTGGTCTTTCTTGCCCCTATCTGCTCTGTCTCTCTGCTAGTGTACTCTCGAACCTTCGCGATTTCATTGTCACTATCTCTCTAACATATTGCACTGTGAAGAATACCTCTATGTAGATACAAAGCTCGCAGGTCCGAGATGGAATCAGAGGCGGACCTACAGTGGGGGCAGTGGAGTCAGCTGCCCCCACTCACCCCACCCCCACCTCTTATATAACCCTTGTATGTATATGTGTATATATAGTACAAATTTTAGTATAAGATTTTGAAAATAGAGAATTGTTAACAAAGTGTAGCTTAGCCTAGTTGGCTGAGCGTGTGGTTTGTCTAAACGCAAGCCAGGGTTCCTATCCCCTTTATCTAGTTGGCTGAGCGTTGGTTTGTCTGAACGCATGCCTAGGTTCAAATCCCCTTTATTTACTTTCCACATCTCATTTTCTTATTAACACTACCTTTTCTCATTATTTCACATTTTCACTATTATATTAATAATGAGATGAGATGTGTAATTTATAATGGAACTTTTATTCGAATTATTTTATCAAATTGATTATGTTCATATTTTGTTATGAATATTTTTATAATGTTTTGATGTGTTTTATAATTTTTTTATATCCAACATTATTTATTTATTTATGGCTATACTTTTTAAGTGTTCC
Source organism: Ipomoea nil (assembly GCF_001879475.1). NCBI lineage: Eukaryota > Viridiplantae > Streptophyta > Magnoliopsida > Solanales > Convolvulaceae > Ipomoea > Ipomoea nil. The sequence goes on along the minus strand of NW_017618364.1, from coordinate 2,157,296 downwards.
ATTTTTTTTTTTCTAATTATCAATTTTGCTTTAATATTTTGCCCCCGCTGAAAAAAAATCATGGGTCCGCCACTGGATGGAATCTACGTATCTGAGTGTAATCTGGTGCATTAGAAGCGATTTTTTTGCTTTTTCATTTCTGAAAAAGCAGAGGTAATGTTCTAGGTTTCATAGATCTCATAGTGTGGAATTTTATATGGAACAAAATATCTTTTTATTTAAATTTGAAATTTATTTGTTAAAAAATATAATTTTATATAAGTTGAATAATTTAATTTAAATATCGACATCTAGATGCAAAACCATTAATACGCAATTACCACATCTGTTCACAATGAAATGTAAAGTATTATAAATTTACAAATTATTGAAAACTTAATGGTAAGACATCTGGATTGTTGACTCGAGAAGTAACAACGTACAACTGACCATCTGGATTGTTGACCCATATAATTTTTTTTTTTTGAGAATAATTATTTATAGAGAATGTTCTAACATTTAGAGTAGATGTTAGATCTTCATTCTCCGCAATAAAAAAAATAAAATATTATATACATATATTTAATATCAAGTATTATGCAAATTTATTTTCCAACATATTTTAAAAAGTATTATGCTAATTTATTTATCAAAACATTTATACTTTTACCAACTATTTATCAAACAAATTTATATAATTAGTACATCTAATTATCTAATTATATACATAAAAATATTATATTAAAAACATGATTTAATTATTACTACATTAATATCAATAATATTAAGAATAAGCATTATTATCTAATATAATAATATTAATATTAATATTTTTAATATTAATTAATATTAATAATGCCAAAGGCAGGGCCATATGGTGGATGATTCTGGAAACATTCTAGCTAAGCATTTGGGCTATTTTCCTTGCTCGTGGCTAGCTTTATCGCACAGATCTGGAAAGTTAACTCAATTCCCTCAAAGATCCACCAAAACCCCATAGTCTACAATACAATACACAGCTCTAGTGCTTAGAATTTCTTATCTGATGTTATTCCTGCGAAAAATTTAGCTAGCAAATGGATTCTTCGTTACCTTTCCTCGCCCCTACAATCTAGCATGTCTTTGATTTTTGGGTTCGACAACTGTATTCTTCTCTGGCGGATCTAGTCTCAGTACGGCACTGATCCAATGTTGAGGTTAAATCTGTTTTTTCGGTAAAGTTCTACTGATCTAGGGTTTTCATAGAGGTTATGAATTCATTTATTTCTAAGATTACTTCATCTAGCGCTTCACATCTGCGAAAATTAGTGTTTAAATTTTCTATCAATTGTTTTATTAATCAACGTGGATCTTTCTAGAGTTTCATGTATATGTTGGTTTGCATGCTCAAATCTAGAGTTTCTAATGTTGATTTTAATAATCCAATTTGAAATTATTCTGTCAATTTCGCTATATAAATCAGTCTAAAATTGTTTTGTTGTCCATTTCTAATGATCTGGGATTCTGATTATCTAATACGATTACTTTCTATTGGATATTCTATATAGTATATAACTCAGGTGTTTCTTTTTCCTCCCTATCACAGCTGATCTTGTAAGTTGCTTCATTATTCAAACTAATTGTGTTTACAATTTGATTGTACATTGAAACTGTGTCACTTGTTAAGATAGTCACTGCTATTTGAACTATACCTTTTATTTGGTTAAGCTGAAAATCTTTTAATGTGCATCATTCAACTTGTCATTTTTTAAACTCTGCAGTGTTATACATACTGAGTAAGACTACCTATAGTGTATGAGTGCACAGAAGCTTCAGTGTCCAAGTCAAACATAAAGTCTGTATAATACCAATGCTGTTTTCTTGCCCTAGGGTTGCAGTTTCCACTTCCTGATAGGTATGTGACTTTTTATTTACTTATTTCCTGCCCTAGGGTTGCAGTTTCCACTTCCTAATAGGTATGTGACTTTTTATTTACTTAATAGTTGTTTGCACAGTAGTTGGTGGTTAAATTGTTGTAGGAGGTCAAGCTTCATCAATTGATTCTGATGACTTATAAATGTATATTGCTCTAATGCATACAGTAATTTTATTACATTTGCACAAGATCTTAGAGATATCAAAATGATATTGATATCTGTATTTCTATTAGACATCTCTATGATCTAATAGAGGGAGCATAGAGATTCTTTCAACCCATACATTTTATTTTTTTTTACATTTGCACAAACATATAGACCGATCAAACTATTATAGTAGTAAGCTTAAAAACCTACTTCTTAGGGCAAAAGTAGTCTGATTCTGCCCTCCACTCTTGTGTACACATTACTTCTTTTTTATAGAAGGATTTGCACAAACCTATGGTCATTTTCCTGCAAAAGGAAAAAGAAAACCCATAACAGTGAGTATAAACGGCTTTGTAAATCAATGTCAAAGTGTCACCAAATTAAGAAGTCCTCACAAATATGGCATTGAAATGTGAACATGCTAATGAAATATGGTTCCTGCAAAAAGGCAGAGCAAAAAATATCACAAATGTCCATTGTAAAGGAAAACAATCATAGTTCAATATTTTCAGGCCATTAGGCAAAATTGTTCATCGAAAATACCCCATTTTGGACCACTGTGGTCCAGAAACACAGTTTAGAAAACATTCTTCCAAACCTAGTCATGACTCATGATATATGGGAATGGATAACAGTCAAACTTTCATAGATAATTAGAGCCTTCCTGAAACCATAGATAATTAGAGCAGTCAACTTTCATATACTGTTTTAAAAGATGTTTTGCATATGCTACAATTAAAGTAGCATATCCAAGTTTAATACCCCTGCAGAATCTTCAGTTCCTTCATCATCTTCTTCAATCATCCTAGATAAAAGATCCTTGTCTTGGTTATCATTAAGGTTTGAACAATAGGTAGACATCAAGGCTTCATCCCTTACAGAAAAGATTCAAAAATATTAGTAACAGAAAACCATTGCTGGAACCTTTATTGCTGTGGATCTGCTTCTTCATTTTTATTGTAAATGAGTTGAAAGATTACCCCCTTCAATTGATAGACTTCAGAAACAGAATGAAGTTCCATTTCCCCAGATAGTGAAACCGAATAAGAAATACACTCCCTAAAGCTTGATTGTGAGATAATACTCCTCTTGGAGTGTGCTCATAACATAGACTGTGAGACAGAATAAAAACACAGATTAGGGAGTAATTTAGAAAACTTAGAAATAATTTAGTTAACAAATAGATGATTTAAAATATACCTTTCTCTGAATTCAAAGAATTCCGGAGTTTCGTGGTTGGAAAGAAGTTGTGGGGCATCATAGGAACTACTAATCTTGATCTCCCCAGCTTCAAAAGGTCACGGTTTGTTGGTATAAGAATACAGACCATTGGTAATTATTATAGATGGTGATAGGCAGTGTTACAACTACAGTTTAGGTGTGATTGTGATAGGCAGTGTGCGTGCAAGAAGGTGCCATGTATATGTTAGAATATGAGATATAGTATACGATTCAATACCAAAATAGTAGAATAGTATTTATTCATAAAACTCACCTCCTGGTCATGAAACGACCTATTTAGATTTGATTTGCGATGAAGCTTTTTCTGTCAGGTATGTCGTATGCTTGTGTTCATTGGAGAAATCCGAGTGGCAAGAATGAGCATTGTTCTTCAGTATACGCAGGGCTTCAATCTTGGCAGAGTTTGTATTGAATATTGAGACTTGTTAGTGTTTGTATTGAAGAGAATGTGAAGTATATATAGGACTTTAGATCTGATTTCTGCCCTTTCGTTTACTAACAAAAGGTTTCAAACGATTAGTTGCAATTAATTATCTTGGAAAAAAGAATCCGGCTAATGGGTTTAATTATGTAAATAAATTTTGTATGGGAAACTGAAGAGTATAATAGGTTTAATAGAATGCTTTAATATCATTGGCTTAGAAATAAAAAAGATTGGCTAAAATCTAGGGAACTGATAAGGTAACACGTTTTTTAACACAAAGTGTAATAAATTTTCGGCCATCTATGGAACGGCGTCGTTGGGTTTGGGCGGGAAGTTTTTGCTCCCTTTATTTTGCTTTAATATATATATATATATATATATATATATATATATATATATATATATATATATATATATATAAAGTATAACACATTAATTGGTTTTTAGACATGACATTTCGCGCAAAGCGCGTGACGGTAACTAGTATATAAATAAAAAATAAGAAGAAAAAAATTTGAGAGTGGATCGATGCACATTTCCATCCATCCTCTACACCTACCATACTTTATGCATTTCAAATACATGTATAGAAGAGAAAATTGTAACAAATACCCTTCTATAATATGTCAATTATCAATGTCACCCCTGAATTATGAGTGATGTAAATGTTGCCCCTCAATTATCAAAATGGTGCACATATAGCTCCTCCCGTAACAGACCTGTGGTTCCCCATCGCTGGTACTTCGAATCGAGGGAAGGAAAAAACAACTAAATTACATACTTACTCCGACTTAACGGTGTCGTACACTAACGAGGAATCACATGTCCGTTACGGGAGGCGCTCTATGTGCACCGTTTTGATAATTGAGGGGCAACATTTACACCATTCATAATTCAGGGGTGACATTGATAATTGACATATTATAGAGGGGCATTTTTTACAATTTTTCCTATATAGAAACAGTAGAGACTTCATCCTGCAGTTTCATCAATTTCAATATTTCAAACTTTGAAAGTGCATCTTGAATAATTACAAAGTGCATTTGATGATATGTAAAAGTATATATACTTAAAGAAATGCACTCCACATATCACTGTATACACTTTGTTTATTGATTATTGCATTTTGTACTGTTGATCAGTATATTTTATCACTGTTGAGATCAATCTATAGTTTTTATGTGAACGGTGATTCACATGTGGTAAGAGCAAGATTCTTTCATATTATTTATGAATAAACTAATTATATTTTAAATTTTTTTCTCAAATAGGATTTTTTTTTTAAAGATGTTGTCAATCATGCTTTTAAAATGTAGCAAAAAATAATTGAATCTCATAATATATATATATTATTAACAAAACTTAGACTTACTGGGGATGGAGTATAAGGCATTCATTGGGATGGAGTTCTATGGAAAGCTTCGAGTTCTGAAGATAGAGTTACTGCAGGTAAGTGGTGATGATCATGAAAAATAATAAATAATTAATCACGTCAGTACTTTTATAAATAAATAATTATGTTTACAATATTCTATTAATTGTGAATTAATTTTAATTTTAAATTTTAGAATTAATTTTTAAAGTAATGATTGTCTGAAGGTTACACAGTTTAATTTTATTATCAAATTAATACCATGTTAATTGCGTCTGTTATGAAAGTTATGCAAACTAATTAATTTTATTATCAGATTACTGTCATGTTAATTGCTATTAATTCCTTATCTCCTATATAAGCATGGTTGAGCAGGTGAATTTTTACATAACATTCAGCCTACGTTTTGCTCTAAAAATCTCTGCTCATCCTCCTCCTCAAATCACCTGTGTCCATCCCTTGTTCTAGTTCGCCGGGCTTACTTGTTTGAGTGCTCAAACATTGAATCGTAGTACGTTTTATTTTGGGAAACCTAAACTACAATGCTTCTAGCACTTTTGGGAGGTAGTGTTGGTCCCGGTAGGGTCAGAGAGAGTCTAGAGGGGGGGGGGGGGGGGGGGGAGGGGTGAATAGACTCTAATCGATTCTTTTCGACTAAGCTCCTTTCGGAGATATACGCATCGGAAATAGAGTTTTGTTTTAACTATTCTTTGCACGCTTTCGTGTTAGTAAAATTTAGCATTTGGGCGATATGATATGATATGCAAAGCACGAAAATAAAAGCGATAAGTAAAGAGAGATAGACAGAGAGATTTTTATAGTGGTTCGGCCAATTGTGCCTACTCCACTCTTCTTTCACAACTCGTGAAAGAGTTTGCACTATCACTCCTAGTACAAACTACTTCAAGCTGGCTTCCTTGATCACTAAGCCGGACAGCGACTTGAAAGGTTTTTCAACTCCTCGAGTTTACTCCGCATCTATCAACTTATTCCTAAGCTGAGATGTTGGAAAGAAAATTTGATGGTTCTCCAACAGGTTGAAGCTTGTCTTGACGTCTGGATTGATCTTCACTTGAGAAAAGTACAAGACTGCTTCAAGTTGTGAAGTATGAGGATGAATGTGCCTTTGAAAAACTTCACAACAAACACTGGTTATGAAAAACTTTGAGGATGGAACTGCTTTGAAGAGCTTTTCTTAAGATTACAAGAGTGAGTTAACCAACACCTTCTTCAATGGTGAAGAGGGGTATTTATAGGTGGAAAAATCCATCCGTTGGAGGGAGATGAAAATTTCAAACCTAATAACCAATGTGTATTACTCACTGGGCAGAAGGCATTTAATGCACTTGTACTGTATAGCTGTTGGAGCCAAAAGCATAATTGTTTTTGTCATTGATCTCTGACAAGATGGTACATGCCTTTTAATGCTCTTTGTCTTTAGTGAAAATCATTCCTAGGACACTTTTTGTCCGAATGATTTGCCCATCTGAGTGATAAACAACATTCTCATTGTTTCCTTTAATGAGTGTTGTCTTTCTACAAGTCTGTCCTTGACTTGTTCACTTAGGAATGAAAGACGAAAGATTGTCTTCATCCTTCGTCCTTTCTTTTTAGACGAAGGTTCCTTTTTCAAAAACAGTCCATCTAAGACTTGCTTTAATCCTTCTTTCGTCTGGAGGCATCTTTCGATCATCTTCAAATCTTCATGCAGACCTATTGTACTAGTCTCGTGCATGGTTTAACATCTCATGCCTATGTCATACAAGACTTACCTATTAAACAAAAAACAGGGGTCTACAATCTAAGACAGTTTGGTATCATCAAAATCTAAATACACTTGTTCCTAACAATTTCTCCCTTTTTGATGATGTCAAAACCTATACTCTTATTGTAAGGCTGAAGGATATCCTTTAAAGGAAAATTTTATTACAAAACAGCCTTATTGAAGAGTGTACAAAAGGATCTATAGAAACTTATAAAACTGGCCTAAGACAAGGACAGAAAGAGCTTATAGATTATGCAAAAGGAGATTTTCATTAAACAACTGCAAATTACAATATAGCAAGCACTTGTCAAAAATTAAATTATTGCAGGACTAAAAGATTTTGTTCACCTGTTGTGCTTCCATCCTCTCTTTGTCGTCTCGTTCTTTTTGTTTCTTGAGCATATTATCAAAGTCTATTTCATTGTTGATTGAGACTCTGACTGCTTTGAGTGGTCTTTCACGGACTTGGGCTTCATATTTTTCTCCAAAATTGTAGTTCATATAGTTGTTGTAGGCTTCTAGGATGTTTTGTCCAGAGATGATGCCATGGTTCCACCAGGTTACTAGCTCTATGGAGTTCATTCCTTCAACATAGCTTTTCCCAGATTCTCGGTGAACTTTTGTTGTGGCACATATTTAACATATATGTCTGCATCCTTTCCTATCTTTGAAACATCTTTTATTTTCTCCTACATCTCTTGATACCTAGTGAGCTCTCGTTTCCTTAGATTTCTCGCTTCTTCTTGTTCAAGTCTCAGAGCTTCATTTTCTTCCCTTATTCTCTTGTTCTGTGTCCATTGATAATCTTGCCTGGTGTGGTTATCCTTCTTCTTTAGCCAGATTGGTAAGTTGTATCCTTCAAACCTTAACCCACTTCCCTTTTTGTATTCTTCATACTGAACAAATGTTCCAGATCCGTCCATTGTTACTTTGTTGTCTCTCATTAACTTCTTTCGAAGATTTATCTTCTCTCTACGAGATAGCCCTACAAATGAGTAGACAGATTATGATCCATAGGAAGGTCTCGGTCTTATAGACTGTCGTCGAGACTTGGAGGGTGCGTCATGTCTTGACTTTGAAGGTGTTTGCTGCTGATACTCGAGAGGAGGTGTGTTGTATGTATGCTCGAATGTTCCTTCATTTCTCCTCTCGGGTTCCTTTCTTCTTCCTTCATCTGCATCATCATCATCATCTTTTCTATGTCTCTTTTCCCCCTTTTGGCATCATCACCATCAGTGGGAGGATTAGAAGGTTTCAGAAGTGAATCAACCTTGATGGAAAGATCCTTGACATAATTTAAGATCTGAAGTTGATATTCTGCCATAGCAAAGAGATTATTGTTGGCTGTGTCGACCTTCAGACACGAGAGATCCACTCGTTCTTTGAGACCAAATTGAGAAAGCTTGAGCGAATGTTGTTCATTTGCAATTTTCTCAAGCATTTCGGTTTGGTGGCTTAGGTCAACAGGCTACTGAACTAGCGGAGGGGATGATTTTGCCTTTTGATTTTCCTTGTTCATGAAAGTGAGCTGCCTCGCGATGAGAGACATTCGAGTGGACAGGTGTGTCATGACTTGAGCATCTTCTAAACGTTGTTCATTGTATCGTTGATACTGCTTATGGAGCGCTTCAACTGTTCTTGCCAGAAGAGTCAAGATTGCTTCAATGTCAAGATTATCATTTTCAGTTTGAATGCCATGCTCAGTTCGGGTAGGGACGACTTGTGCCATACTCAATGATGCTTCCCGTTTGCCATCATGAGATGGTTTCGGAATCCAAGATTTACCATCTTTAGAACGAGAGTAAAGATCCGTAGGTGGGATCATCACAGTTCGTCCAATGATTGGAGAACTGTCGTCATCATCATCATCGTTACTGGAACTGGCATCACTGTTGCCACCATCATCATCATTCGGACTATCGTTGTCATCATTCTCATCATCAGCATCGTCTTCTTCACTCTTCTCTTCAGCCTCTTCTTCTTCATTTTTCTCATCTCCATCATCTTTCTCATCTTCATCGGCTTCTTCATCTTCATCATCATTTTTCTCATTAGCAGCTTTTTCAGCAAACTTTTTATCAGAATCATTCTCCTTGGAAACTTCACCACTTCTGTTTGCATTTATAATTTGGATATGCGGTGGTGTGTTGTCCTTTTGAGAGATATCATTTCGTGTGAGATCTGTAACTTGCTCCTCTCGTGCATCAGTTGACAGAAGGGTGTGAGCATCGATATCTTTCGTGCCACTTATGCTGCAATGAGGATCATTCTTGTAAAGCTTCTCAAGCTCGGTTTTGATCTTGGATAAGTGTATAGCCTCTCTCAGATTCTTCATTTCGGCTTCGAAAGCTGGATCATCAAACGATGGTTTCACAATTTCAATACAAACCGGAGCCTTATCTTTTCCAAGATTTCTGTTTATGATCTTGTAGGAATATACTCGTGAAATCATCGGAATTAGGACTACCTCATAGACGTCCTTTGTATTCATCCATTTTAAGGCAAATATCTCCTCTTCTTTCATATCATTAAGTCCTGCAAGGAAGACTTCGAGAGGAGATATGCTCCATTTCAGCCATCGTAGAACTCGTTGATACTCCTCAAAGATAGATTGTCGAAGTAGGTAATCTCTCGATGGAGGTGGAGCTGGACTTATCTCACTGATCTCTTCTCTTGTCTCTACTGGCAAGCCAGGTTCTTGTGGGAGACTTAAGATGTGACACCCCGTAAGTCTAAATACTAATCGAGGATTAATTAAAGAATTAATCCAAGTTTCTTTGCTAATCCATTTCTAAAAATCCTGAAATTTGATAGTCGAGGGACTAGATTTTGACTAGTCACTTAAGTCAAAAGGGTGTACCTTGTGCTTCTTGAGTTGTGCCCTTGTTCCCTTGTCTTTCCAACATTAGTAAGGGTAAACATGTCTTTTCACCTATGAATTGTGGTTCAAGCTAACCTAGCAATACATTCTCATTTCATTCATCCTTTCAAACTAAAACTCAAACACTCTAGCCTCTCTCTAAAATAGTTTAGCTCATTCTCCAAGCAAGAAAGTGAACACCTAAACCTTGCAAGATTTTCTACCAAGATTCCTACTTTCTCCTTCTTGAGCATAGGAAAGGGTAAGATCCTTAGCTTTTTGGTGTTTTTAACCTTCTTTTAGGTGTCTTTATCTAAAGTTAGGATCTTTTTGTGTTTTGGTTTGTGTAAGAAGTTGGTGTGGAGGAGGAGCTCTACGAAAAAGGCTATTAAGGGTGAAAAGAGGAAGTTGTTAGGCTACAAAGGTAACCCATGCTATACAAAACCTATTTTCTTACTTATATGATGATTCTAGGCTTCTACTTGTTGTTCTTGTGATGATTTGTGAGATTTGATGCATGATCTTGTGGTGATGCATGTTTAGAGCTTGTTCTTAGGTTTCTTGAAGGCCTTTGCTTGGCTATTTCTTGGGTTCAAGTCATATCATTGTTGTGTGTGAGATTTTGGGTGTTTTGGACTTGAACTTGGCCTTGTTGTTGATTTTCCCCGAAGGGAAATTTCGAAGTACAGTAGTATACCCCGCGGGCAGAGGCCTACCCGCCGCCCCACCCGCGGGAAACGTAGTTCACCTCGGGTGTGTACCCGCGGGCGGAACCACGGGTGGAGGCCCACCTGTGGCCCCACCCGCGGGGTACGTTGTTGGTAGATGTCGGGGATTTGTTCCCCGTGATTCTTTCTTCTCGGTATTGATGTTTTAACCTCCCGATGTTGATTTATTGTGTTATTTGTGAGTCTTCTTGATGTTTCGTATGTCTAGAACGGTGTGTTAGGAATCCAAGTAGGATTTGGTGTCTTGAATCGTGCTAAGGGTCCAACCTTGTGATTCGTTGGGCTAATGTGAGTCTTGAATGTTCTTTGGAACTAATTTTGGTTTATCTGTTTGACAAGCATGCTAGTTTGATGTTGATATGCTAGTATGTGTGGTTTGTTCCTTCGTATTGAGATTGGCAACTTGTGTTGACAATCATTTGGTGTTGGATTGTGATCCTTTGTTGTTGAGTATGGTCTCATGTCTTTATTGTGATCTCTTGATTGATTCCTATGATGTGATCGCATGCAAATCGTTGTACCCTTTGTTGATACTTGATTGAGGCTATTGTTGAGCCTTAGTCTTCTTGGTAATGATGATGACCTTGTGTGACTATGATTGAGATTGGTGGTTTGTTACTTGAGTTTTGCTCACGAGTTTGGCGGTTTTGTGATTATGAATTTAATGGTACCCTCGTGTACTTAGAGTTCGGCGGTAATGTGGGTGGTGTAGGTGGGGGGGGGGGGGGGGGGGGGGGGGGCGACGGTCCCCGGAGGCAAAAGGTTGGACTCAGAAGTACAGGGTGGCACTAGGAGGTAATGGTTGGAACTGTGATAAGGCCGGGGGTAGCCATAAGGTTGGAACAGGGCATAAGGTTGGAACTATGAAACTTGTGACATGTAGTTGTCACAGTGTGATTGTGATTTCCTTGTTTATGAGCATGTCTTGATGTATTCCACCTTGTGAATGGTAGGATGCATTCTGAGTTGTGTTGTCTATGTTGGTTGTGGTCTTGTCTTTGTTGTGAGGTTAATGATCCTCGTTTTTATTGAGAGTTATTGATGAGTTTTTGATGTTGACTTCCTTCCTTGGTTTTGAAATGATATATATATTGTATTCCCGTTTCAAATGGTTTTGATTATATTTATCTATATTATGCTATTTCACGCGTATTGATGGGTTACCAGCATTATTCGCTGACCGGGTGTTATCCCTTGATTTTACAGGTTTTGAGTATATGCTGAGCGCGCTAGATTTGGACCTTAGATAGTATAGATCCCATGCTAGACGTTTATCCTTTGTTGGCCTGTGTGCCTTAGAATTGTCAATGTTTTGTTGGATTGTTGTTGACTAGCCTGTGCACCCATGGTTTATGGGTGTGGCATAACATCTCTCCGATTTTAATTAAGTTTCTGTTGTTGTTTATCTTGATGATTAGATGTTTACCTTGAAATTAAGTTTTAAAAATGTTGAAAAATCGGGGGTGTTACAAAAGAGATCAGAGGAAGAAGGAACACACTTGTCATTTTCTACCATTGTAGGTTCTTGTGTCAGAATCGGGTGGACCTGCTCTGCAACAGCAGGTTCTTGTGGCAAGGAACTTTCGGGTGTGGATTTTTGCTTCTTCTTTTCCCGCACAATGGCAAGGACTTTGGAGAATTTCTTGACAGCAGATGTATTTGTGGTTTTATCTTCCCCTTGAGCAGTGGGTGGGGTTGTAACCGACCTCTTTATGAGCTTGGAGAGATTCGAAGTAGGAGGTGGAGCTAATCGTGTCATGATCGCTTGGGCTTTGTCATGAATTGGTCGAAAGTGGAGTTTGATAAAATCAGCTCGGTTGATTTTTGAACATTCGCCATCGGATGAGTTTTCGACTTGAGTGTTTTCAGAGCTGCTGATCTGATGGAGTTGAGTTGAAGGGTGCATGATTTGTGCTTGAACTGGTGCAGGTTGAGGAATTGGTTCGGCTGCCACGTCGGTTTCAATCTCACAAGGTATTTGAGATGAAATTGGGATGTAAGCTAGATCTTTCAGAGACACAAGATCACTTTCGTTCTCCGGAACAGCAGAAAGAGAGGGAGATGAACCTTCTTCAGAAGAGTGCTTGACCTTTCGTGATCGCCTTTGTCGTTTCGGTGTAGGTTGATCACTTTCTGAGGTCATCTTTCGTTTTGACTCTGGAATTGGCAGTTGCAATTCAATGGCCCTTTACTTATCATAACCTGAGGGTTTTGACTTCATGTGGCAAACCTTTGGACCAAGTGAAGTGCTTTCTCGTAAAGCGACGTTTTTGAAGCTGAGCAGGTGGCCTATCATCAAACCGAAGCCAACCTTTCGCCATATATCACCATTCGCAGTCTTGACGGCAGTAACATGGATTCGAAGTTGTTCAAAGACAACTTTCGACCAATCCACTTTGTAGTTGTACATGAAGGCATGTATCATTTTCAACTTTTCTTGGGTGACATCATCTGACCCGGATGTCTTGTGATCAACAATTTTGTTGAAAATATCTGTAACAAACTCATAATCCAGCTTGAACCACTTCTTCTTTATAGTGGTTCAGAGGTGGTGTAATCCTCCTACTCCACTTGCTCTTATCTCCAAGAGCAATTTACTATATCCACCACTACTTGGTTCCAAGATACAATGAATTCCGTAATCTAGTGCTTTGATCACCAAGCCCGCACTAATCACGCCCAGTGCCACCAACACTGCTGCTTCGTGTTTCACGTCGCCGCGTTACTTTCCCAGGATTTCACGACTCCGCGTTACTAAACACGTCGCCGCGTTACTTTCCCAGGATTTCACGACTCCGCGTTACTTTCCCCGCGTCTTCTACGCTCCGGTAGAAACGCTCCTTCCGTGATCTAGTGCTTTGATCACCAAGCCTGCACTAATCATGCCCAGTGTCTCCGACACTGCTGCTTCGGATCTCACAACTCCGTGTGACAATCCAGGATTTCACAACTCCGTGTTACTTTCCTCCTTTTTCTTGTTTTGCTCCAAAACAAGTTTGCCTTGCTTCCAACTTTGAGACTCTGTAGTTGATCTTTAATGATGTGCTTAGTCTCTTGTAGTTGATGAAGATTTTAACACTCTTGGATATTTTTTTGTAAGCTCTGTATCACTCTGAGTGTTTATCTCACTAAGAATATATCAATTTAAGCTCTTGAGATGGAAAGCTTTTTTTTTTTTTTTTGAATTTTCGTATGCTCTGTTTAGCTCTGTTCTTTTCTCTTTGTATTCTTGTTTCTCTTTGCTTCTGCTATTTGCTTCTGCTTTCCACTGCTTCAATCTTCATCTTTTTATAGCTGGTAATGAGAATCCGTCCGTTGGAAAGGAACGTTCTCATTTTTGAATTTCTTCTAGCTGTATAACCTTTTTAGAGGATAAGATAACGTTGCAGATATGTCAGAGATTCTCTGCAAGTTGAGCTTGAGGTTCTCGCAAAAATGATGTCCCAAAAACTTCATCTGGTGTAGATCACGCCTCTTGGACTAGTATTTTTACTTTTACAACTAGTTTGGACTAGTATTTTTGCTTTTACAACTTCTTCTTGTATTTCCTCTGTACTTCACGTCTGGGTTTTTTCACTGCTTCCAGACTTCATCTCCACTGTACTTCACGTCTGGGTTTACTTCATCTCCTTTGTACTTCACGTCTGGACTTCATCTCCTCTGTACTTCACGTCTGGGTTTTCTTCATTTCCTCTGTACTTCACGCCTGGATTTATTCACTGCTTCCAGACTTCATCTCCTCTGCAATTCACGTCTGGGTTTATTCACTGCTTCCAGACTTCATCTCCTTAGTGCTTCACGTCTGGGTTTATTCACTACTTCCACACTTCATCTCCTCTGTACTTCACGTCTAGGTTTATTCACTGCTTCCAGACTTCATCTCCTCTGTGCTTCACATCTGGGTTTATTCACGTCTGGGTTTATTCACTGCTTCCAGACTTCATCTCCTCTGTACTTCACGTCTGGGTTTATTCACTGCTTCCAGACTTCATCTCCTCTGTACTTCACGTATGGGTTTATTCACTGTTTCCAGACTTCATCTCCTCTGTACTTCACGTTTTGGTTTATTCACATCTGGGTTTATTCACTACTTCCAGACTTCATCTCCTATGTACTTCACGTCTGAGTTTATTCACGTCTGGGTTTATTCACTGCTTCACTGTTCCAGACTTCATCTCCTCTGTACTTCACGTCTATGTTTATTCACTGCTTGCAGACTTCATCTCCTCTGTACTTCACATCTGGGTTTATTCACTGCTTCCAGACTTCATCTCACGTCTGGGTTTATTCACTGCTTCCAGACTTTATCTCCTCTGTACTTCACGTCTAGGTTTATTCACTGCTTCCAGACTTCATCTCCTCTGTACTTCACGTCTGGGTGACTTCATCTCCACGTCTGTGTTTATTCACTGTTTGCAGTCTGTACTTCACGTATGAAGTCTGTACTTCACGTCTGGGTTTATTCACGGGTTTATTCACTGTTTTAACGTCTGGGTTTACGTCTGGGTTTATTCACTACTTTCACGTCTGGGTTTATTCACGGGTTTATTCACTGCTTCCAGACTTCATCTCACGTCTGGGTTTATTCACTGCTTCCAGACTTCATCTCCTCTGTACTTCACGTTTGGGTTTATTCACTGCTTCCAGACTTCATCTCCTTTGTACTTCACGTCTGGGTGACTTCATCTCCTCTGTACTTCACGTCTGGGTTTATTCACTGCTTCCAGACTTCATCTCCTAGACTTCATCTCCGGGTTTATTCATTTCTTCCAGACTTAATCGTCATAATTGACTTGGGAAAGTGAACTTCATCCCTTACTATATTTGGAAGTGAAATCTCATCCCTACTTTGCAAATTACTTCCCTTCGACCAAATCATCGCCTTCCCATTTGAACTTCATCACTTACTATATTTGGAAGTGAAATCTCATCCCTACTTCCCTTCTATATTTGGAAGTGATGTGGACTTCATCTCCTGGTTTATTCACTGCTTCCAGACTTAATCTTCATAATTGACTTGGGAAAGAGACTTAATCTTCATAATTGACTTGGGAAAGTGAACTTCATCCCTTAGTGATGTCTCCTGGACTTCATCTCCTGGTTTATTCACTGCTTCCAGACTTAATCTTCATAATTGACTTGGGAAAGTGAACTTCATCCCTTACTATATTTGGAAGTGAAATCTCATCCCTACTTTGCAAACTACTTCCCTTCGGCCAAATCATCGCCTTCCCATTTGAACTTCATCACTTACTATATTTGGAAGTGAAATCTCATCCCTACTTACTATATTTGAAAGTGAAATCTCATCCCTACTTTGCAAACTTCACTTACTATATTTGGTAGTGAAATCTCATCCCTACTTACTATATTTGAAAGTGAAATCTCATCCCTACTTCCCTTGCCTTCCCATGTGAACTTCATCACTTACTATATTTAGAAGTGAAATCTCATCCCTACTTCCCTTCGGCCAAACTTCATCTGATGGATTTAAACTTGATTTTTGTAAAATATGTAGAATGTGAGATTCAAACCTGTGACCTTATATATAATATTTCAAGCTTCTACCAACTCGTCCGTACAACCTTTTAGTCATCATCTTGTTTCACTTGGTGTACTCCTTTCTTTCTATAGATGCTTGATCTTCAAGATAGCTTCATGCAAACTTCAAGTCACGATCTTTCTTCTTCGGGATTTCTTCTTTGATTTCTTTTGAGAGATTTCTTCTTAGGATGAAAGTCTTCATAACTTGTGTACATATTTTCATACATCTTCATCTTCTGTTTGCCATTTTCACTAGGCAAATTCTTGATTTTAGGCTTTATATCTTCTTCATCCATTTTCCTCAACTAATGAATTTATTTTTCCCTTTCTTGGTCTATGACTCGACTAGTCTAACCAAAATAAAATTGGGGATCTACGATTTACAATTTGACATATCAAAATCTATTACAATTTATTCCTAACAGTCTATGCTAGAATTTCAACCAAGGCATCGATGCACACATATTTGGGACGACCCAAACTATAATGCCAAACTTAGTGGATCTAGATATGACGGTAAAATGTATATTGATGAACCTCGAGAGCCCCGAATGATTGCATATTTAATTTCAGGGTCGCAGGGTTTTACGGTGTTGCACATTTAGGTCTTCGTATTAATATCGATCACAGCCTCATCGCAGCACTTGTAGAGAGATGGCGGCCAGAGGTGCATGCCTTTCATTTTTCATTTGGTGAAGTGGGTGTAACACTTCAAGACGTTGAAGTGTTATTTGGTTTGAAGGTTGATGGGTTTGCCGTCACTGGCAAAGACAAGCGTCTACCTAATGAATGGGTTGAGGAATGTGACAGGTTGTTGGGTTTTTGGCCTCCTCTTGAAGTCGTTACGACGAGAAAAATATTTGCTACCGCGTTACCAGCAGTGCCTGATTTGAACGAGTGGCATACTGATGAAGAAGTAGAACAAGCTACTCGTCGCCTTATTCTTCACTTGTTAGGAGGCTTTCTCTTTCCGGTTCCGGTGGCTCCGGTAACTTTTAGCGGTGAGTTCTTCATCTCCAGTGTTCTTTGTTTTCTGGCGACTATTTTTTTTTTTTTTTTAAGTAAAAGTAGTGAGGTTTTGCCGCGGCTGACCAAACCTCAAAAGAAATGAGGTTTTGTTTTTATTATATTGAAGTTGCTCAGCTTTCAAAAAAAAAAGTTGATATAGTCGTTCAATCCATTCAATCAATGCTCCCTTCAATAAATAAAAAAAACTGTGATGTAGCCGTTCAATGCTCTCTAAAAAAAATTAATATAAAAGTTAGGCGTGGCTGATGTGACTAGGCGTGGCTGGCGTGCATCCCTTTAAACAACCCAATTTTTTTGCTTTTTCAATAAAATTTGTTTGAAAACCTTTTGAATATAAGTTAACATCTCCTCATCTGATCCAGTGCTATATATTACGGAGTACATACCTTGGTTGTTCATTTGGCTCATTACATTACAGTTTATTTACACTTCTCCCAACAGTTTATTTACACTTACACTTACTCTTGATATACATTCAACCATCTTGATCGTTAGCTTCATTATGGCAGGTATGAAATTACTCCCAACAGTTTATTTACACTTACACTTGATATACATTCAACCATCTTCATCGTTAGCTTCATTATGGCAGGTATAAAATTAATTTCAACAATTTTTTTTAATTTATTTTAAATTTACATATTGTAACCAACATAATACAATATTTTTGTTTGAAGGTGGTGAAAATTATGTGGCTTTACAACTTTACTGGGGTATTGCGGTCAATCAAACTCCATATGAGCTTCGATATACACTACCTCCCTCACAAGGCATTTACATACATCACCAATCTTCTTTATCAGACATTATAAATGTCATCTGGAGTTCAATGAGCGAATGTCAATCGTCACTGGTTTTAACAGGGAGGTTACCCGTATCCACGGATAATACAACATTAACATATATACCGTTTCCTATAGTAAGTGATGAGTCTTGGCAATATTTTTTTGACCACTCTTCACGCTTTGGGGAACTGCATATATATGTGACAACTACACCACAACAACCCACAAATACGGAGTTTATGGGGCTACATTCAGGAATAATGCAACACGTTGATACTATTACAACGTACGACTCACCAGATGCCGAGAGTGTGTCCCACGATATTACAACTGAAGGACAACAAATATACCCAGACTACTCGAGGTATTATTATTATTATTATTATTAGTTTTATTTTTATTTTTATTATTATTACGTGTTGCATGGCATGTAGTGTAGTGTGCGTAGTGTAGTGTACTGTAGTGTATTATTATTATTATTATTATTATTATTATTATTATTATTATTATTATTATTATTATTAGTTTCAAATTCCACATAGTACTGCCAAGTAAATTGTGTAAAGTTTTCCAGAGATTGTGGTCAATGAAGAGAGAAGACATTTACCTAATGAGTATGTCGATTTTTCATTGCTTCAAAAAGGGCTACATAGTTATTATTATTTTTTATTTTTATTAATGATACAAAGTTATTATTATTAATGGTTATTATTAATTTTTACTTTTATTATCACGTGTATGGTATGTACTGTAGTGAACTCTTCTGTCGTCGTCGTCGTCGTAAACTAGTCCTGGGTCGACGGCCTTTTCCGGGCTTACGTGTCCGGCTCCCATGTCCCAAACGGTGGAGTCGTTGTAGGACTTCTCGTCACTATCGACTTGCCTTCCTAGTCCTCCACGTCCGGAGTTATGCCGGAAAAAAAGAAAATTAAATTCGACGAAAAATGGTGGACGAAGCAACGCTCGAGTCAACGAATTAACCAAATGATTTTTCGTTTTTTTTTAAACGTGAATTGATCGTTTTGCCCACATGAATAAATAATTAAAAATGCTTTACCTTTTTCCGACAACATTTGACCGAGAAGACCAAATGTGTTAAAAATTATATAGTTACAGAACTAAATTGTTAGTTTTTAAATCGAGACATCAATCATCACAGGACCAAAAATGTAATTTTCTCTAATTCAAATTTACTTTAAAAATTATCACAATTTTACATCACTTAAAAAAAAAAAGTATTTTCTTTAATTAACAAAAATATATATTCTTTTCACAATTGTTCTATCCTATCAATAAGCTAAGGAAGGAGGTATGTCAAAGATTCTCATTTTGAAGACATGCCTAGCTCTCTTCTTTTATGGGGGTTTTCATCTAAAGGAACCAAGAACAGATAGAATTGTTGATGCCACCGCACCAAGAAAGAAGCAGGGAAAATTATAAATTAATTTTAAATATTAAAAATAACAAAAAAAAAATTAAAGGGAAAATGGTTAATCTCTCGAACTTTATGTAAAAAAATGTAATTAGACTTATGAATTTTAATAAGTTACAACTAAACACATTAACTGACTTATTTAATTAAACCAAATAATAGTCGATTACCTAAAGGTAACTAGTAAAATTTAAATGTAATAAATCAGTTAAATTTTTTAACAAAATGACAAAGAAGCTGACCATGACTTCTCCATCAGATTGGATGAAGAAACCAAACCAGCTTCTTCGCCTAGCTAGTTGGATGACAATTATTCTGTCAATGGAAAAGTTGACAATTCTATTTTGAGAACCTTAAAATTATATTCTTTCAAAAGGCTGAGCCTCAACCCTAAGGGCCCCCAAACCTTAAAATTATATTAAACTGAGGAATAGTCAAGGAGTTTTTTTTTTTTTTTGGAAAAAAAAAAAAGAGTTTGATCATTGTAGAACAAGTAATTATTAATTGAATGTTGTTCTGGATTCTTGTATTAAAAAGTCTAGCCACATTCTTCGTCATTGCTTTTAATTAATTGCTTTATGTTGAAAAGTTTTTAGTACTAGCCCCACTCTCCACTATGTTAATTTTGTTGGAAGCTAGGTGACATTGTGATAATGACAATATGTTGTATATTATAGTAGATTTTTTTTAAAAGTAATTTAGTTTTACATTTTTACTACTTATAATAAAGTATGCTATATTACAAATTAAAAAAAAAAAACAATTAATTTAACTCATTACAGTGACATATTAAAGTTTAGAGTGGGTATCTTAAGATATAGGAGTAGCATTTTAATAATGCCTAATTAAATTATATATTACCTTAACTTTATTTTTAATTTTATAATCATTAAATTTGAAGCATGTGACATTTATAAATTTTTATGCAATATGGAATAATTCATGTTTCATGACATGCAAATATTCGAAAAACTTTGGTATTATATAAAAATTTGAATAAAAATAGTTCATATTACATAACCATTTGAATTATGTAAATTTTAAAATTATAAAAAAAACAATTAAATTTGAAAAAAAAATTACATGTGACACTTTTAAAACAATTAAGCTAGTAGTACGTAGTTACTAACTTTTAAAATTTCAATTTTAAACAAACTTATTAATTAGGTATCTCAAAATGTCAAATATAATAGAGCTGCGCTTATAATGTTTAGTGCTGGTTTGTTCAATTTGATTTCTTAGTTTAGTGTTTTTATCTTCTTTTATTTATACTTCAAATGTGACACTAATATAAGGAAAAAAGCATGAGCACTTAACATGATTGATGGTAAATAGGTGGGGTCTAGGAAAAGGATGCATTATATGTGGATGGTCCCGTTATGTAGAATTATTGGGTTGGTACGCTGTAGTGGGAAATTATTAAGAAGACCAATTAAGTCATCGCTGCTGATCTGCTACTATACACGCGTTTTCAAAGTTCTTTAACACAAATCTTTACTTCATAGCTCCAAAGGCATATAGTATACTCAGATTTCGATCGAGTATGGCATCATCATCATCATCTTCATCTTCATCTTCATCTTCATCTTCATCGTATGCTTGCATGACGTATGATGTTTTCTTGAGTTTTAGGGGCGAGACACGAGGATCATTTTCCGATCATCTCTATGCAGATTTAAGGCGAGCTGGGGTTAACATCTTCCGGGATGATGAATCAATCCGGAGAGGAAAGGATATTTCTGTTGAGCTATCTAGAGCCATAGAAGAGTCAAGGATATCCATCATCGTATTCTCCAAAGACTATGCCGGATCCAGATGGTGTCTGAATGAGCTTGTGAAGATCATGGAGTGTAAACAAAAGTTGAATCAGATTGTTTATCCCATATTTTACCATGTTGATCCTTCAGAAGTTGGTAAACATACAAGCACCTTTGGTGATGCATTGGCTCTACACAAACAACGATTTGGGGATCAGAAAGTTAATGAGTGGAAAGATGCGCTCACTGCAGCTGTTAACTTGTCTGGATGGGATTTGCAAACTATGTCAAATGGGTAATCCTAACTCTTTTGATTTCCTTTTATTTTTGGATATTTGCCTGACCTATTTACTCGATCATATAGTAAATTCATATTTTAAACAATAATTGAACGTGAAGAATCTGCATCTTCTAACTGTGCTTTTTAATTAATTTTTATACGGAGTATTAATTTATTGATTATACATAAATATTAAGAGTTAAAACCCAATATAGTCTACGATTATAGTGGTTTTACTTAATTTAGTCCTAAATGACTTTTTGTACTCAATTTAGTCCTCGACGTTGATGGTTTTACACAATTTAGTCCTTTATTAAAAATTTTGTTAGTTAACTGTTAAAAATATGGTCTTAATGATAATTTCTCATCTTTCATCCCAAATGTAAATCTTCGTACGCAAATCCAACTAAAAAAAAAAACTATTTAAAAAAACTTATAGGTAAATATTTTTTTTTTGAATACTATTGACCCTGTTACATGTAGTATCTATTCATATATTTTTCAACCTAGTGAAACCCAACAAGTCAATATCACCCAATAAGTGAATATCGCGCGCCCCCACTCCCATGACCTCCCATTTGAGAGAGTCACTTACATACCGCTTGACCACAAGGTTTTTGGAAGGTAAATATTTATTTATTTAGAATTGAAGTTGATTTGAGCATGAAGATCTCCATTTTTGCATGGAGCTTAATAAGGGGAAGAACAAGGAATAATCCCAAATGGGATAATGATAATAAATTACCATAATAAGGACCTTATTTCTAACATCCAACTAACAGAATTTTTAACAAAAGGATTAAATTGTGTAAAACCATCAAAGTCGAATACTAAATTGAGCACAAAAAGTTATTTAGGATTAAATTGAGTAAAATCACTATAGTCGATGACTATATTGGGCATTAACTCTAAATATTAATTTTTTTTCAAGTTATTGTTATTGACGAATTATATTTGTTGGTTAATTAATATAAAATATTTAATTTTGGCTTAATGTCTGTTGTCGTGTTTTCAATTTGGTTTCTTATTTTTGTGTTTTACGCCTTCCTCTTATTTTTATTTTTTGTTTTTTAAATCAATGTATAGACACAGATTATTTTATACAATAAATTTAAATATTTGATCAGGAATGAGTCAAATTTCATTGAGGTGATTACTAAAGAAGTGCTACGGGTGCTGAATTTTATGCCCATGAATGTTGCAAAGCATCCTATTGGAATTGATTCTCATGTTAGACAAGTACTTAATTTATTACAAATTCAAACAAATGATGGTGTTCGAATGATTGGAATTTTTGGTATGGCTGGTGTTGGGAAATCAACCCTTGCTAAAGCTATATACAATCACTTGACCATGAGTTTTCAAGGGTTTGAAGGTAGTTGTTTTGTTGCAAATATTAGAGAAGAAGTTTCTAATAAGGGACGACACAATGGTCTAGTTGGTTTACAAGAGAAACTTCTTTACAAAACACTCAAGAGAAAGAATTTTGAAATCGATAATGTTGATGAAGGAATAAATTTGATCAAAGCAAGGCTTCGATCCAAAAAGGTTCTTATTGTTCTTGATGACATAGACCACATAAGTCAATTAGATTCATTAGCAGGTCAGCGAAATTGGTTTGGGTCAGGTAGTACAATTATAATAACAACTAGAGATTTTCACTTGTTGAGTGAGCTTGGAACACAAGAGAAGTACAAGGTTAAAACATTAAGCATTGATGATTCCTTGCAACTCTTAAGTTGGCATGCTTTTGGTGTTCCTATAGTATTAGAGGAGTATACTGAAGTATCCAAAATGATAGCAAGTTATACTGGGGGACTTCCATTAGCACTTACCATTATAGGTTCTCATTTGCATGGAAGATCGGTGCAAGAGTGGTTCGAAGATGTTGAGAAATTAAGAAGCAATCCTCGTGACGATATTCAAACAATTCTTGAAATAAGCTATGATGCACTTGATAGTGATACTAAAAACATCTTTCTTGATATTGCTTGTTTTTTTGTTGGGCATGAGAAAAAACACACTGCTATGATATTGGAAGCTTGTGACTTTCATGCTAAAAGTGGAATCAGAAGTTTGATAGAAAGATGTTTGTTAACAATAGATGGAGATGGAAGATTTGAAAAGCTTAAGATGCATGCTTTAGTACGGGATATGGGAAGAGAAATTATTCGAAAGGAATCTCCAAGAAATCCTGGCGAACGAAGTAGATTGGTGGACCCAAATGATATTTTTGATGTTCTACAAGGCAACAAGGTAAAACATTTCATTTAATTTGTACTTGAGTTATTAATCTAGTTCATTTGCTTGTAATACTTAGATTTATTTAAAATATGAAAGATTTTAGAGTATCTAACATATTGCTACATCAAACACTTTTTTAGGGCACAAAAGCAATTGAAGGGATGATCATAAACTCTAACATGTTAAAGAATGTGCCTTTGAGTATGGAAGTATTCACAAGGATGGTAAATTTGCGAATACTCATATTAGATAGTGTGTCTCTTACAGGATCTTTTAAATATTTGTCCAATGAGATTAGGCTTTTAAGGTTGCGTAATTGCCGTTTGAGTCACATACAATCAGATTTTCATTGTGTGAAACTTGTTGTGTTAGACTTGAGCTATAGCAATATCGAAGAATTTCAACCCAATATGCAGGTTAGTATGTCTAATACTTAATTATTTTAACATTGCATATTTTCTAAGAACTTTGACTAAAAAATAGAAATGCATTAAAACCTCTCTATTTTATTTTAACAGCATTTTTTATGCTTGAGGATGTTAAAGCTCAGTTTTTGTGAACAACTTAAGAGTACACCAGACTTTACTGGGGCACAAAGTCTTCAAGAAATATGCTTCGGATGGTGTTCAAATTTGGCAAATGTGCACCCATCAATTGGAAGTTTGGAGAGGCTTGTTAAGTTAGATTTTTGGGGTTGCAAGAAATTGAAGGTGCTTCCAAGTAGCATTTGTAAGTTAAAATCTCTTGAGGGGTTAGTTTTACATGGTTGCAAGAACCTGAGGGAGCTTCCAATTGACATTGGAAAATTAGAGCAACTAAGAACATTAGATGCTAGAGAAGCTGGTATCTCACATTTACCCATTTCTTTTGGATGTTTGAGAAGTCTATTGTCACTGAATCTGAGAGTGCTTGTGGGTTCAGTAGCTGTTGATTTTTTTCCATCTTCAACTGTGAATTTATGCTCATTGGAAACTCTGACTGTGAGTTTGAACAAATCACAGCAGCAAGTAAATCTTCCAATTGCTCTTGGGAGTTTGACCTCATTGACAGATTTAGAGTTATCAGGAATTTGGTATCTTGAAAACCTATCGTTGGACCTTTGTCATCTCTCCAATTTGAGAAAGCTCGTCCTCACGGATTTGCAAAATCTTAGACAACTTTTAAAACTTCCACCTAGTTTGAAGGATCTTATTGCATACGATTGCGAGTCATTAGAAAAAATTGCAGATATATCCAACTTAAGAAGACTTGAAAGTTTGAGTATTGTGCACTGCAAAAGTTTGGTTGAGCTTTCAGGCTTAGAGAGTGTTGAATCCTTACAACAGCTCAAAATAGCACATCACAAAGCTCTCACTATCCCTTATAACTATTTGCTAGAATGCCTACAAATAATCGATCTTGGAAGTTTGACCTCATTGAAATCTTTAGATTTATCGGGGTGTGGCTATCATCTTCAAAGCTTACCCTTCAGCCTTTCTCATCTTTCTAATTTGAAACGTCTCAAATTGAATGATTGGCAAAATCTAAGAGCATTGCTACAACTTCCTCTTAGTTTGGAGCATCTCTCTGCAGAAAACTGTGTGTCATTGGAAAAAATAGAAAACTTGAAAAGACTGGAATGGTTGTATATTCGCAATTGCAAAAGTTTGGTTGAGCTTCCAAGATGGGAGAGTCTTGAATGTGTTGATATAACAAATTGCAGTGGTTTGAGAATTCCTTCGATTGAAAATTGGTTCCAGGTTTGTTAAGTTATGTTCCCCTTCCTCATCTTTATCTGATTTGGTTATATAATAATGATGATGATGATGATGATGTAGGCACGTTCTGAAGGTAATACTGTCCAGATTTCGCTAAATGTCGGCAGAGGTTATGTATGTTGCAGGATTCCAAGACTTTTGGGGCATACACCCATTAACATCATTAATAGTGGTTTTGATGGTAATGAGGAGTTTGATGGAGTTGGTGTTAGTGTGAGAAGCAAAACCAATGTTGCTCATTTGATGGTAAAGGAACGTCAGAAGTATAATTTCTTTAAGGAAAAAGAATTTGAGGTGGAAACAATTAGGGGGATTGGAGAAGTATTGGAGGTGTATGCTCATTTCCATCCACCTCTGCAGAAGAAGAAGAAGATGCAGCAGCTTTATTGTTTATTTGAATTACATAGAAACTCAGATGGAGAAGTGCGTTTCTTTCCATCCACAAGAGGCTTTCTACAAATTGATATTGATGGAACAACAGAAAATGAAATTAGATTAATGGGCATACAAGAAAGTGATGATTCTTCAGCAAGTAATGTAGAAGAAGAAGAAGAAGAAGAAGAAGAAGAAGAGCAGAAGAATTATGGTTGGAGAAGAAGATGTTGCAGCAGCATCATTCCAGAGTTTGTCCTTAAATGTTTTTGTTGGGATGAAGATAATGGATGCTGAAGAAGGTGAGAGAGGATGCTGATCAGATTACCATCCTCTGCTATCATCTCATCTATGGGCAGCTAGCTAGCTAGTTTTGTTTGTGTTGATATATAGTTACAATTTAACTTGATCAAAGTAGTTTGAAATGCTTGGTTTTTTGCAGGCACTGGTATTGGAAGTGCATGTAGTTTGGAGAAGACACAACAGAACAGAAGATAGATAATGTTGCAGCATATATTAATTTGGGAGTTTAATTTCTCCTTTAACTGTTTTTCTTGGCATATGATGTGCATGAAGTTAGTTTAGCTACTTTATCCAACAAAACAGACATAAATTAAGAATAAGAAGAAGCGAAAAATGGTGAGAGTGGATCGACGCACATTTCCATCCATCCTCTACACCTACTATACTTTCTGTATTTCAAATACATATATTGAAATAGTCAGAGACTTAATTTCTGCAATTTCATCAATTTCAATACTTCAAACTTTGAAAATGCATCTTGAATAATTACAAAGTACAATCGATGATATGTAAAAGTATACTTAAGAGAAATAATGCACTTCACATATTACTGGATACACTTTGTTTATTGATCATTGCACTTTGTAGTGTTGATCATTGAGTGGTGGTTCGCATATGGTAAGAGCAAGATTCTTTCATATTATTTATGAATAAACCAATTACGGATTATATTTTAAAATTATTTCTCAAATAGGATTTGTTTCATTTTTTAATTAGATGTTGTCAATCATGATTTGCTTTTAAAATGTAGCAAAAAATAATTGAGTTTCATAAAGTATATCTATCTGATTAACAAAATTAAACTTGCTGATTCATATTATAATTAAGCCGCAGTTGGCTCTCGACAAGTATGGATTCAAGCATTCATATCAATGGCGCCCATTCTGATCTGCAGTCAACGTTGTTACCAGTAGCAGAAAACAAGTTAATAAGATAAAGAAAACTCAAACCAACCATAATTGAGGTTTTAATTTATTCCTGTCATTACATTATTATTATTATTATAAAGAGATCAGATGAGAAGCTCTCTGTTCTGATTTTTAATTGCTCTCCTGTCCATGTCTCATTGAAGCTAAGTCACAAATGGATGCAACAATGGATGATCAAAACACAATTAAGGAGGATTGAAGACAGGACTAACCTCACAGATTTCATTTCATTTTCATTTCGTACTAAGTAAGACTCAATATCCAACCTCAAACTCCTATATATCTCCACTTTAATTTGAAGAACATTTAGAAGAGATCAATCTCTAACTGAAGTACAACCGTTCGGGCCGATAATGGAGCTAAGGAAAGCTGAGGAAATTAGATTGAGAAAGGCATTCATGGGGATGGAGTTCTATGCAAAGCTTAGAATGGAGTTACAGCCGCGGTGGGATAAGAACTCTGCCGTGGCGCTATGGGCAAGAACTACCACTTGCGGCCCACTAGCAAACCTTCTCCCTGTTTCTCGTCCTCTTCGCGAATCCCGTCGGAAAAATCGGGTCGAAACTAGTGAAGTCGCTAGCTCTCTCGGAGCTGGTTAAGGACCACGACCGGCGGATGAACCATAAGAACCTGTGGCCGCTCCTCTCAAGCACCGTTGCGATTTGATGTATTTGTGGCGCCTCGAACCCTCCCTGGCTTCTGAAAGAGAGGAACACCTGATAAGTGCTAAAATGTTCATATTTTTACCTTGCATTTAAGTTTATTTTCCTTGTTATTTGTTATAATTTTGCGCAAAGTATCCCTCATTTGATTCATTTGTGTGTTTGTATAATTCTTGATAAATTAGATGAATTGAATGATTTTTTGGACATTTCAGATGCATTTAGAGTCAAATGGGAGCAATTGAGAAGCTATATGAAGATTGGAGCAACACCTTTTAGAGAGACAAATTATGTTATGTTTAGTGGTCTTGGTCATTTGGACAAACAAAGGCAAAAGTGGAGCAAAAGAGCAAGAAGTTGAAATTCCGATACAAACTGTCCACTGTTCGATATTTTGGTCATATCTCTGCATAGGAATGTCCAAATCAAGTGAGTGTTATGTCATTGGAAAGCTAACTTGAAGGGCTACAACTTTGATGAAGATCACAAACGTTAATTCAAAGATTTTGAGGACAAACAATTGCCTAGAAGGTGAACACAGTGCACAGAATCAACCGTACGTGACCACTGGGCAGTGTGCCCTGCATTTCTGGCCATGGGTGTGGCCACACCAGTGTCAGGAGCGCAGCGTGCCCCATCGGGAGTGTGCTTCCCACGTGGCCGCTGCGGCGCTTTAGAGTGGTGACCACTCTGAAATGGGTTTGTATTTTCTTTTGTGGTCGTTATATAGCAACGCCCGCCTAATTTAACATCTTCATTTTTTTTTGGTTAAAACATTTATAATTAAAATTTTATATTAATTTTGATTTGTTTAATTTAAATTTTTAAATATAATAAAAATAATAATTGTAATTATAATTTTATAATGATAATAAATAAAGAAATAATTAAAATATAGTGGAGTAAAATAGTGGGTTCACAAAAATTAAGAAAAACCTAAACGAGTTCTACTACATGTATTCTTTAATTTTACTCCTTAAATTTTACTCCCTGATGTGGCGGATTCTGATAAACTATTTTTTGAGTAATTCACATGTACTCCCATTTTCTACTCCCATTTTGTACCCCTATGATTTGGCATGCTTTGATTGCTCAATTTTATAGGGGGCCATGATGTTTATTCATTTCTTTTTTTTCTTCCTCCAATCAAATTTGAACACAAGTGGGAGTAAAAGTACGGAGTATGTTTTTGAGAGTACATGTAGCATTTTTGCTATTTTTTTCATGTGGGTCCCAATACAAGTGTCTACATCAAAGTTTTGTGTGTGTGGGAGTACACGTAGTATTTTCCAACCTAAACTAAAAGCATCCACAATGGTTGATCATTATTATTATTTTTTTTTGTGGTTTTTGAGCAGTTTTTGTAAGTGTGATTAGAAAAGAGAATATATATGGGATGAGAGAGGAAAAACATAAAGCAAAACTAATTTTAAAAAATAATAATAATAATAACGTAATAACTGTCAGACACGCCTTATGCGCCCGCTGGGTGCGGTGGTGACGCTCACGCAAGCACTGGCGGGGTGGAATTTTTTTTTCAATGGGTCTCACATTTCTGAAATAACTCCTCATTTGCAGATGATCTCAAACCTTCTCTCTCCAATTTGTTAACTCCTCATGAGGATCGCAAGTTGGGGAGTATAGTATAGCTTACAGGTTCATATTTTTGAATTTGTGTCCTTCATAATTTGTTATCAGTTTCATCAACCATTCTTGTTTGTAAGTGATTATTATAGAGCTGGATTTGAAATGCTTGGTTTTTTGCAAGCACTTGAGAGTTTCTTTCTTGCTAAGTTGCCACATACAGGGATATTGTGATCAGATCCTGCGGAACTACAAAAAGTTCCATTGTAAGGCCCGCGGGAAGCTGTGTACACTAGTACAGAAACAATCATTCGCGTCCAAAGTTAAGGCTAATTCGCATTCAAAGTAGCTGGGACGCAGATGTCGGGGACGCTGATTGTATAAACAATCAGCGTCCAAAGTAGCTTTGGACGCGCAAAATGATTATTCGCGTCCAAAGTTCAGTGTTTATTTATTTTTAAAAAAATACTATACGCGTCCAAAGTATCTGAACTTTGGACGCGTATAGTAAAAAAAATTTTAAAAAAACATTTTTTTTTTATAAAACTACCAATATTTTCCTGTACATCCCAGCATAACTCTTAAATAATATATTTCAACATTAATCAATTTAAGATGTATACTACACACCAATTCTATCAACTAAAACACACCAATCTAAAATTTCAATTCTAATAACATTTTACTACAAATAAACTACAAATTCTAAATGTTAACAATTAAAATAAATTACTTAAAGATGTAATATTGTGATAACCTTTATCAACCACATAACATATCCTCATGCTCAAAGCAAGAAAAATGTCCTGGGAATCCAAACAATCACAGAAGTTCAATACCCAAAATCAATGTAAAACTAAGGCCTAAAAGCTGAAATTCACACAAACAACAAGAAAACAAACACTTGGGACTACTTTACCTCTTGCAAGACAAAGAGTACCCAGCCAAAAGCTTTATCAGCTTCAGGGTCCTTCTTCATTAATCCATCTAGGAGCTATCTTTTTCAGAAGTTCCTAACAAACATATAAAGGCAAGTATAGATGCAAATAAGGCGACTGCCTACAATATTTGCTTAGCATCCCTAGTGAACTCAAAA
The DNA here is from genome assembly GCF_001879475.1 of Ipomoea nil. NCBI lineage: Eukaryota > Viridiplantae > Streptophyta > Magnoliopsida > Solanales > Convolvulaceae > Ipomoea > Ipomoea nil. The sequence goes on along the minus strand of NW_017618364.1, from coordinate 2,127,089 downwards.
GAAAATGATTAGAGTTAATACTACCCAAGGTCCCTCGAGCTAATGGTTGTTGTTGCAGCGGATATCTCTTTCTGCCATTCCTGTATTTCCTTTTCACAATCTTCTGATTTGGATTTCCACGCTACACAAAAAGAGGACTTATAATCACTGTGTGATAACGCCCCATGAAAACATCTCCCAAGATCCTGCAATGATTGGACTGCAGAACAAGTGTGGAGTAGGAGAAGACACAACAAGAAGTGTGAGAGTGGATCGATGCAAATTTCCATCCATCCTCTACACCTACTATACTTTACATATTTTGAAGTAGTCAGAGACTTCCTGCAATTCCATCAATTTCAATATTTCAAACTTTGAAAGTATGTGCATCTTGAATAATTACAAAGTGCATTATTGGATGATATGTACGTAAAAGTATACTTAAGAGAAATGCACTTTACATATAGTATTGATCAGTACACTTTACAATCGTTAAGATCAATTTACAGTTTTTACGTGAGCGGTGGTTTGCATATGTTAAGAGCAAGATTGTTTCATACTCCGTATTATTTATGAATAAACTAATTATATCTTAAAATTATTTCTTAAATAAGATTTGTTTTATTTTTTAGATGTTGTCAATCATGCTTTTAAAATGTAGCAAAAAATAATTGAGTCTCATAAAGTATATATGATTAACAAAATTAAACTTGCGGATTCATATTATAAGCTGCAGTTGGCTCTCGAACAGGGCCGGATTTTAGGCTGTGCAAGCTGGGCTACCGCACAGGGCCCCCATATTTTAGAGGGCCCCCAAATTTTAGAGGGTTCAATATTTAATTTTTACCTAGCTAGTTTAGAAATAAAAACTAAAAGTTTTTAATTAAATTTAAAATGCTTTATAGAGGAATGGTAAGAACATGTGTTTATTATATTTTAATTTGGAGGTCAGAGGTTCGAAACTTAGGTCCAATATTTAATTTGTACCTAGCTAGTTTGGAAATAAAAACTTGTTGCTCTAACTTTGAATCTCACTTTTTTTTAATTATTATTATTACTATTATTGTTATACTTGTAATTTATTTCATAATATGTTTTTTGTTTTTTCTTCCCTTTTTTTTTTAAAAATCCTTTTTGCATTGCGAGTTTGCGCACACCACTATTATTATTATTATTATTATTATTATTATTATTATTATTATTATTACATAATATGTTTTTTGTTTTTTTTTTTATTTGCGCACATCAACATTTTACCACATTATTATTATTATTATTATTATTATTATTATTATTATTATTATTATTATTATTATTATTATTATTATTATTATTACAAAATACGGTATTGATTTTAAAGATTGTGATTTTAGTAGGATCTCATTTATTTACCAGAGCGGGGCTATCAAAATCTAAAAATCGGTCCTGCTCTCGAAAGTAAGGATTCAAGCATTCCATGTACTGCCACGTCATTGTTTTGGCGGGAAAGCAGCGACTAATAAGAGCATCCACACTTGTGCATATTATGGGGAGATTTCAGTATTAATTCTTCTCAATGGAGATAATAACAAATGTGGGGTGGGGATAATTGTGGAGATATTCATTCTGCAAATGAAGGGAGAATGACAGAAAAAGAAGAAAGAGAAAGAAAAGAAAAAAGGGCTGACGCGCACAGCAGCCCGCCCACACGGGTGCGTCAGGCGCGCCTGACAGGTTTTTATTTTTTTTATTTTTTTTATTTTTTTTATTTTTTCGTTTGTTTTTTAATTTTGGTTTTTTATTTTTTTTTTCTCCCTTCCCCACATTCTCTCTCCTAATCACTCTTACATTATCCCCATATTCTTCCCAACTAATGTGGATGCTCTAAGGGGGTTGAAGTTCCACTATTCTGATCTGCAGTCAACGTTGTTACCAGTGGCAGAAAACAAGTTAATAAGAGAAAAAAAAACTCAAACTCAAAACTCAAGTTCTCTGTTCCGAGTTTAATTGCTCTCCTGTCTATGTCTCATTGAAGCTAAGTAACATATGGATGCAACAATGGCTGATCAAAACACAACTAAGGAGGATTGAAGACAAGACTAACATCACAGATTTCATTTTCATGTTGTACTGCTCCGAGAGTCGGTTGGTGATGTCTTCCTTCCCTGCGTACTCCTTTTGAGGTTCGAGCATCGGTCCGACGGTGTAAAGTGTAAACCAGGGGAAAATTCGGGTGGGATTCCAATGCTTTCACAGCGTATGGTTCCAATTCTGGTAACATTTTTATGATCATTCCCTTTGTTTCTCTCAACTTCTTGCAATGTTCGACAAATATTTTGTAACCTTTATAGATGAACGCAAACGTGGGCACAACTCTAGCCCGAACCAGCAGTCAAAGGTGGAAACCACCGAGTTCGCGTCCGGCAACGTGTATTCTTGGTTTCAACGGTAAACTTAGGGATTTCGTTCTTGATACAGGACAACGCAAGCCAAAAGGAAGATAACGAAAGAGCTTTGAATTGAAACAAACTTAAGAAGGTTAATATATCTCTCTATGCTGTTACTGCTAACAGAAAGAGGATATATATACAAAACATAAGTACTTAGCTACATAAATGACAGAGGTAAATATAACAAGGCTCAAGATAGACACATTAATATAAAAGAAAGTTCCAATACATTCTTGTTCATCTTTCCCATGCATGCTCGTTCATCTCCCCGAGGAATTTATATTTGCTGTCCTTCATCATTTTCCCCCACCGAAAGAGAACTCAACCTCGAGTTAACAACACTCGGGTACAACGGAGTATCATTAGCATGAAACTTGAAAATATCTGCCACGTTGAAAGTCCTAGAAATTTTCCATTCATTCGGCAAGTCGATGATATATGCGTTATCATTAATTTTCTGTGTAATTTTGTATGGGCCATACTTCTTTGGACTCAATTTATGAAAAGTGCCAGTAGGGAAGCGTTCTTTGCGAAGATAAACCATAACATTGTCTCCAATATTAAAGACTTGCTTCTTGCGTTTCCTATCTGCAGCTGCTTTATACTTAGCATTGGAAGATTCCAATTTGGCCTTGACTTCTTCCTGGATGGTTGTAATCTGTTCAGCCAAAGCTTCAGCATTGTTGTGACCTTGTTTTGGCCTAGGCAGTTGAAGGAGATCCACAGCATGATTAGGCACCTTTGTGTAAACGACTGAAAAGGGAGTACGTCCAATTGAAGTATGGAGAGAACTATTGTATGCAAACTCTGCTTGTGCCAAAGCAAAATCCCCTTGTTTGACATTTCCACTACACACACTGTAACACCCCGTGTTACGGCCCCTAAAATCATTTAATCAGTAACCCAAGAGAAAGAATAAATTATAATTAATTAGGGAAAAAGGCCCACCATAGTCCATGGGCCCTCATGTATAAACCCCAACCCCTAAACCCAATCCTTAGTTCCAAAAGGAATAGAATTAGCGAGCCTATAATATTAGTTCCTTATTGGGACTCCTAAATGTATAAATAGAGGACTTAAGAGGCACCTAGAATCCCCCCACAAGATTAACGCCCCACCACCCCAGAAAGAGCTCCAAGAATCCCCTTAGGAGAAATCAAGAAAGCAAGGAAGCTTAAAGAAAGATCCTTCATAGCCAAGGGATTAATTAAGGCTAAGAGGTAACCCATGTCTCAACAAAACCTATTTTCATAGCTATGATTTCCCCTTAGGGTTTCCCCCGTATGATTGTGAATGGCGAATTACTATGATTATTATTGATGTTGATTTAATGATTCCATGGGGAATCTTGATAATCTTGATATTGGGAATTTCTTGATAATTGCGATGTTCTTGATGATTAATTGGGATTCTTGATGATTATGTGTTGTTCTTGATGATTATGATGTTCTTGATGATTAATTGCTATCCTTGATGATTATGTGTTGTTCCTACCGAATCTTGCAATTGGAAGACGAATCGTATTCTTGCTGATATAAAAGTGATTAGAACCCTAGGTTGTACCGCATGCTTTGATTCTTGGATTATCGGGTGGGAAATCGCATGTTTGGGTGTTGATTATGATTAGAAAAGCATGTTAGGTTATGTGCCGTTCGTCTATCGTATTTGATCCGTTAATTGTCTATGTGTTGTCGTTAATTACATTGAAAAGTGTCTAAGCATGGTTTCGGGTTCCACAACGGTTCCCGGGGCGAAAAGTGATGAAAAGAGTCAGTGGGGGGTAGGTGGGGGTAGGGGACCCGCCACCTACCCGCGGCAATCTCGGGTAGCTCCGGCAGCGGGCAGCCGGCGGGCGGGCAGCTGCCCGCCGGGCACCCGCTGCCCGGAACAGTGACAGCCGGCGGGTGGACCCCCACCCACCGGCTACCCGCTGGAATCTCACCCCACCCGGGACCTCGGCTTCCCCGTTTGATGTTTCCCCGATCCCTGTGGTGTCCCAACGGACCCCGTTTGTCGTGCCTATGTCTAGTTTGATGTTTCGGGTACCGTTCGTAGGTTTATGAGTCTATTATATTGCATGCTAGTTGAATTGGTATCTTGTTGACCTAGGTGGAAGAAGTATGAACCCCTTAGGACTATTCTTAGTATGTGATGGATCATGCATAGGTTTGTTATACGCTTTATCCCCCTTCCCGATGTGTAACGTGGGTTGTATGTGCTTGCTATGTGTTATGTGTGTGTGCTACCCCAATTCGGTTGCGATCGGATTGGTCATCCTGAGCTGCGGTTCAGAAGCTGGCTGCGGTCAGATTGGTATTCCTGGCTGCGGTCAGATGACATTCTCTTGGGCTGCGGTCCACCGTTTGGTTGCGATCAAACGTTTCTATACGAGCTGCGGTTCGTCCTTTATCCTGGCTGCGGTCAGATGACACTCTCTTGGGCTGCGGTCCACTGTTTGGTTGCGATCAAACATTATGATGAGCTGCGGTTCATCGGTCGGTTGCGATCGACCTCCCCGTGTTGCGATACGGGGCATGGTGCTGCGGGGCTGTGTCAGAGCTATATGCGCTGACCCTCATGTATGGGCATGCGATCGGTCCCGTGGCGCCAACAATGTGCGTTATGTGTGTGATATGGACGAGTTGTGACTATAAGTGCCTTGAGATGTGACTATGGGTTCGTATCGGGGTTTGTTTATGATGGGATTATGATTACCGTTTATGCCTTGTCGTAACTGCTTTATCTATTGTGAAATGCTTATGCTTGCTATGTCTACTGCTGGTGTCTAGCCTTAACTGTTTAGTCATTCCCGGTTTTAAAAGCTAGAGTTCGTAGGATATATCTTCATGCTCAAAATGGTTTTCGTATATCTATATATATTGCTATATGTATTGTATTTCAACGCGTTAGAGTGGGTTACCAGCATCTCTCGCTGAACAGATATATTTGGCTTTCAGGCACAGAGGATTAGAGCACTGGAGCGCGCTAGAACTGGAGCGTAGAAGTAGTATAGTTTCCCTTTCGGCCTGCGTGCCATGTTATGCATTTATATTTCGGAGGATAGTAGTTAGACAGCCTGTGCACCTGGGTTCTCTAGCCCAGGTGTGGCATAGCACCCCGTACACTTATGTTACGCTTTGGGATTTAATGAGATGTTACCTTATTTATATAAGTTTTAAATGTCTTGAAAATCTGGGGTGTTACAGTTGGTATCAGAGCCTAAGTTTGACCCTAGGAAAAGACTCTTAAGACCGGACTTTAGGACATTAGGCTTGAGCTCTAAGTACCTAGGAACATAGGACTCAGGAATCTTAGGACGCGCGGTAAGATTGTGAAACCTACACATAACTTCCATACACGTTGCCCTTCCCCATTCTAAAACCCTTCCCCACTTATCACTTCACCAGAAGTGCGTCGAACTCTAACTTAACATTCTTATAAACACTGACCAGAAAGACGATATCATGGCACCGAACAGAAGGCAATCAAGGACTCCGGAACCCGCCACCAACGACCCCTTGACCCAAACCCTACAGCAACTAATACAAGTCGCGCAGGCGTTAAGCGACGCGGCCCTTCGCAACGCCATACCCCTACCGCCTCCGGTCAATACAAACTCTGACGTCGCTCGACAAGTCTCGAATCACCGACCACCCACGTTCTTCGGAGAGGAGGACCCCGCAGTCCTGGAAGAATGGATTCGGACTCTTGACAAGATTCTAGGGGTAGTAGAATGCCCAGAGGAGCGTCGTGTAGAAATAGCCTCGTTCTACTTCAGACACGAGGCCGACCTCTGGTGGATCCACGAAGGACCCACCCATCGACAAGAACCAGGGTTCAACTGGGAAAGCCTCAAGGCACGATTACGTGAACGGTTCTACCCAACCCACATAAAAGCATCCATGTATGAAGAGTTCCTCCATCTAAAGCAAGGAACGGGCACCGTCGTGGAGTACCATAAACGATTCCTCGAACTGGCGCGCTTCGCACTCGAACTTGTCCCCACCGAGGTGACCAAGGTAGAAAAATTCGTATTGGGCCTCAACTTCGAAGCCCGGAAGGCGCTAGTAGTAAGTAGGCCCCGGACCCTCAACGAGGCTTACGTCAGTGCCGCGAACCTCTATCGGATCCAACTACTTCAACGCGGAGCTCAGGAACAAATGCGAAGAAGGAACACCGGGAGTGGGGCACCACTGATGAAAAGAACAAGGAACGACATCGGCACAAGATCAAACAACCCGACTAACCCAAGACCGCCCCCGGGAAGCAACGAAGCGAACCCAAGAAACTTTCCTTGCCCGAGATGCAACAAAAGTCACAGAGGCAAGGACTGCACATGCAACCCCTGGCGATGCTTCAACTGCGGGGAGGAAGGACAGAAGGCCTTCCAATGCACTCGGCCCCAAAGACCGCGTCCCACCACCACGGGCCAACATGGGGGTACCGGTCACCAAGGGGGCTACGGCGCTCCCGGAAAAGTATTCGTCATGAGCCAAACGCAAGCCGACCTCGGAAACGAAGAAGGCCTAGAAGGGGAAAACCCAAACCCTGAAGACGAGGACCATACGGACCCCGCCGAAGAAAACCCCGAAAGCGAATTCTGTCTTGGTTAAGCCATCACCCCCTTGTAACCGCCCCCTGTATCGTATAGACCACTTATTTAGTTTAATTACTTCGAGAGCATTATGTCTACTTAGCTTAACTACTTAGAAAGTATTATGAATAAAGATTCCTTTCGTTCAAATTCCGATTCCACTACGAGAGTAAAACACAAGTTAAACCATCAACCCCAACCCTCCCCCACTAAAAGACAAAATAAGGAAAAAGACAAAGGAGGGCCACACCACCAAGAAATGCCTAATGTTACCAATGGGAATTAAACTCTAGACCTCCCACTTATAAGGCTAAGTTCTTAACCACTAACCCATGTGTGTTTCTTGAAACCCTAAGGGGGATAACCCCTTGTTAAATCCCTCCAAGTCCCTAAAACCCACAAAACCCCCAAATCAAAAACCCTTCTTCTTCCTCCTTCCTTTTCTTCTTCCCCACACCTTCCCTTCTCCCCTCTCACTCACCCCGCCATCACGCCCAAGGAGAACGGCGACCCACCCGACGCCACCACCAACAGTCCCCCGCCGTCGTCCGCCAGCCCCGCACCACCGCATCGCACGCCGCCGCTGCCGCCCGGAGGAGCCTCGACGCCAACACCGCCCGTCGCCTACCCGGACGCCGCCCACTGCCGCACGCCACATACGCCACCCCCACACCGTCTCACCTTCCACCGAGCCACCACCTAAACCCCCGCCCCGCCGTCGCCGCCCTCGAGAGGAGCACGTCGCCGGAAAAGGGCTCGCCGGAGAACCTGCCGGAAAACTCGCCGGAAAAACCACCGTCGTCTCGCCGGAAACATCACCGGAAAACACCACCACCAAGCATGCCGAAGAAGCCCCTCAGAATCCGCACCCCGGAATGGAACAACGCCGATTACACCGTGATCGGAGGTAAAAGTCTTGAACCCGACCAATTCTCTCCGGAATTGGTCGATATGCTCAAACACCAAGGGCTTTTAGATACTTACCTCGCCATCAAAGGGGACACATACCCCGAATTGGTGAAAGAATTCTACCAACACCTTGTGGCCACCAAACGGGGCGACAAAGTAGAAGTGACCACCAAGGTCCGTGGCAAGGAAATTGTGCTTTCCGAAGGCCGGTTAGCCAAGCTCTTGAAATTGACCACCACGGGTGTGTCTAACTATGAACGAAAGGGGTGGATTGATACCCAAACTACGGGATACTAAGACTATCTCGGGTACTTACTCGGGAAAGAAGACGGGTTCACCTCGGCCACTCGACCCAACCGAAAGTGGCTATCGGCGGAGCAAAAGATATTGGTCATGATTATAACCGATAGCCTCTTGCCCACCAATAACAAGAGCAAGGATGTGGGGAGCTTGGAGTGCACCTTTGCGTATCTCCTAAAACATAAAATCAAGTTCAACCTGCCGGCACTCATGCTAAAGCACATAGAGTTCTGCAAAACAAACAACCGGCTTAGCCTACCTTACGGGATGATCCTAAGTTGGATCATGGAGAAAAAGGGGGTAGACCTAAGCCACACCGAAGTCAAGACCGCCAATGGCATGGTTTTCAATGCCCAAAACCTCCGCCGCAACGACATCTACTACATCGAAGGAGGGCACTATCTCACCCTCGAAGAAGTTTGCCAAAAACCCGATGAGGAACGTAGGGAATTGGTTGATCGGTTGGACATCTCCAACAAAAAGCTCAAGCGGGCCATGCAAGATTGCGGAGGCACGGAAGAAGATGAAGGACAAGAGGAGGAAGACGGGCCTAACCCGTCAGTACACCCACAGCCAGGAGGGAACCCGAGGGGACAAGACGAGGGTTCAGTCAACGAACGCATACTCGCACAGCTCGACCGACAGAATCAAATCATGGAAGAAGGGTTCTCATCCCTGATCCGCACCACACACGCACTCGACCAAAGGGTAGCAGCGATCGAGGCCACTTTGGGCACTCGCGGTGCACCCAGTTCCAGCGCAGGAAACCGAGGTACAACCGAAAACTTCCCTATCACAACACCATCAAAAGTTCAGCCTACCCCAAGCCAAGACAAATGTAAGGCCGCAACCCTAAACAGGAGGCCGAGCTACGAGGTGTCTAGGGGTGAAAGGGTGGACTATAACACCGAGCTTCGGGGACAAAGCCCCTTGTAAGGGGGGGAGAGTGTAACACCCCGTGTTACGGCCCCTAAAATCATTTAATCAATTAATCAGTAACCCAAGAGAAAGAATAAATTATAATTAATTAGGGAAAAAGGCCCACCATAGTCCATGGGCCCTCATGTATAAACCCCAACCCCTAAACCCAATCCTTAGTTCCAAAAGGAATAGAATTAGCGAGCCTATAATATTAGTTCCTTATTGGGACTCCTAAATGTATAAATAGAGGACTTAAGAGGCACCTAGAATCCCCCCACAAGATTAACGCCCCACCACCCCAGAAAGAGCTCCAAGAATCCCCTTAGGAGAAATCAAGAAAGCAAGGAAGCTTAAAGAAAGATCCTTCATAGCCAAGGGATTAATTAAGGCTAAGAGGTAACCCATGTCTCAACAAAACCTATTTTCATAGCTATGATTTCCCCTTAGGGTTTCCCCCGTATGATTGTGAATGGCGAATTACTATGATTATTATTGATGTTGATTTAATGATTCCATGGGGAATCTTGATAATCTTGATATTGGGAATTTCTTGATAATTGCGATGTTCTTGATGATTAATTGGGATTCTTGATGATTATGTGTTGTTCTTGATGATTATGATGTTCTTGATGATTAATTGCTATCCTTGATGATTATGTGTTGTTCCTACCGAATCTTGCAATTGGAAGACGAATCGTATTCTTGCTGATATAAAAGTGATTAGAACCCTAGGTTGTACCGCATGCTTTGATTCTTGGATTATCGGGTGGGAAATCGCATGTTTGGGTGTTGATTATGATTAGAAAAGCATGTTAGGTTATGTGCCGTTCGTCTATCGTATTTGATCCGTTAATTGTCTATGTGTTGTCGTTAATTACGTTGAAAAGTGTCTAAGCATGGTTTCGGGTTCCACAACGGTTCCCGGGGCGAAAAGTGTTGAAAAGAGTCAGTGGGGGGTAGGTGGGGGTAGGGGACCCGCCACCTACCCGCGGCAATCTCGGGTAGCTCCGGCAGCGGGCAGCCGGCGGGCGGGCAGCTGCCCGCCGGGCACCCGCTACCCGGAGCAGTGACAGCCGGCGGGTGGACCCCCACCCACCGGCTACCCGCTGGAATCTCACCCCACCCGGGACCTCGGCTTCCCCGTTTGATGTTTCCCCGATCCCTGTGGTGTCCCAACGGACCCGGTTTGTCGTGCCTATGTCTAGTTTGATGTTTCGGGTACCGTTCGTAGGTTTATGAGTCTATTATATTGCATGCTAGTTGAATTGGTATCCCGTTGACCTAGGTGGAAGAAGTATGAACCCCTTAGGACTATTCTTAGTATGTGATGGATCACGCATAGGTTTGTTATACGCTTTATCCCCCTTCCCGATGTGTAACGTGGGTTGTATGTGCTTGCTATGTGTTATGTGTGTGTGCTACCCCAATTCGGTTGCGATCGGATTGGTCATCCTGAGCTGCGGTCAGATTGGTATTCCTGGCTGCGGTCAGATGACATTCTCTTGGGCTGCAGTCCACCGTTTCGTTGCGATCAAACGTTTCTATACGAGCTGCGGTTCGTCCTTTATCCTGGCTGCGGTCAGATGACACTCTCTTGGGCTGCGGTCCACTGTTTGGTTGCGATCAAACATTATGATGAGCTGCGGTTCATCGGTTGGTTGCGATCGACCTCCCCGTATTGCGATACGGGGCATGGTGTTGCGGGGCTGTGTCAGAGCTATATGCGCTGACCCTCATGTATGGGCGTGCGATCGGTCCCGTGGCGCCAACAATGTGCGTTATGTGTGTGATATGGACGAGTTGTGACTATAAGTGCCTTGAGATGTGACTATGGGTTCGTATCGGGGTTTGTTTATGATGGGATTATGATTACCGTTTATGCCTTGTCGTAACTGCTTTATCTATTGTGAAATGCTTATGCTTGCTATGTCTACTGCTGGTGTCTAGCCGTAACTGTTGAGTCATTCCCGGTTTTAAAAGCTAGAGTTCGTAGGATATATCTTCATGCTCAAAATGGTTTTCGTATATCTATATATATTGCTATATGTATTGTATTTCAACGCGTTAGAGTGGGTTACCAGCATCTCTCGCTGAACAGATATATTTGGCTTTCAGGCACAGAGGATTAGAGCACTGGAGCGCGCTAGAACTGGAGCGTAGAAGTAGTATAGTTTCCCTTTCGGCCTGTGTGCCATGTTATGCATTTATATTTCGGAGGATAGTAGTTAGACAGCCTGTGCACCTGGGTTCTCTAGCCCAGGTGTGGCATAGCACCCCGTACACTTTTGTTACGCTTTGGGATTTAATGAGATGTTACCTTATTTATATAAGTTTTAAATGTCTTGAAAATCTGGGGTGTTACACACACAGCGTATCAAATTACCCAAGGAACGATTGATGACTTCGGTCTGGCCGTCTGTTTGTGGATGGGCTGAACTACTAAACTTTAAGCTTGCATCAAACCTCTTCCACAGGGACATCCAAAAATGAGAGAGAAACTTTGAGTCTTTGTCTGATGTTATGGAGCGTGGAACACCATGTAGTCGGACTATTTCTTGAAAAAAAATTCTTGCTATGTGCACTGCATCAGACGTCTTTTTGCATGGTAGAAAGTGGGCCATTTTTGAGAAACGATCGACCACAACAAACACTGAATCAGCATCTCTTTGGGTCCTTGGCAGCCCAAGAACAAAATCCATAGACAAGTCTTCCCATATTTGCGAATGACCCAGTATTTTGCGAATGACCTTTAGAATCTTGGCAAACAGGACATCGTTTAACAAATAAACCCACGTCTCTTTTTAATTGTGGCCAAAAGAAACGTTCTTCAACACTGGCTATGGTTTTATCACGTCCAACATGCCCCCCCAATCCTCCAGCATGTAGGTCTCGTATAAGTTTCTCACGCAAAGATATCCGCGGAATGCACAAGCGCCCACCCTTGAAAAGGTAGCCATCAATAATATGAAAATCCTGGGATGGTTCATAGAGTTGTACTTGTTTCCAAATATCACTGAAATCTCCATCTATCTCATAAAGTGATTTCAATTCTTCAAACCCAATAAGTTCTCCCTGCATAGTAGTTAGCAAGTTTCTTTTTCTACTAAGGGCATCTGCAACTTTATTAGAAGTACCAGACTTGCATGTGTTTAATAATAAAAGTGAATTGTTCAAGGAAAGAAGCCCATCGTGCATGCATCTTGTTCAGGTGTTTTTGGCTTTTAAGGTACTTCAATGCTTCATGATCAGAATATATAATAAACTCACCATGTAGCAAATAGTGTGCCCATGTCTTCAAAGCTCGAACCACAGCATAAAGTTCCTGCTCATAGGTTGACCATGATGTTATCACATCTTTGCTTGTTATTATAGTTATTTTGAATCATCTCAGTATTTAAGTTCTTTAATTTTGCTTATTTAATACATATTTTCCTTGCTATTATCATTTAATTATGGTTCACACTTGTTTTGAATGTTTTACGGTGTTTGTTAGTGTTTTTGAACCATTGTAGGTCAATTCTATGAGCAAGGGAAGTTCAAGGATGAGTTTGGAGCAATTTTGGACAAGTTCGGGGCCTAGAGTACTCGACGCGTCGAAAATTTCCAGAAAATTTGGTGATCGGGACCTGCTGGTCTCGACGCGTCGAGGCTCAGCTCGACGCGTCGAGCGAAGGCGCTGAATTAAAGAATGGGGCGTTGACTTCCATGCAACCTAATACAACATTTATATTCCTAAGGTGGCGCAAGTCTCAAAGCTACAAGATTTCATTCTTTAATATAATTTGGTAACATGTTTCCTAATTAAAATGGCGACAATTTCTAAATTAAATCATTTGAGTCCAATTTTGTACAAGATTCCTATTTCATCTCAACTTTGTACCCACTATAAAATCCCTCCTTCCTCAACCCTAATAAGAGATCGAGAGATTTTTAGAGTTCTTTGTAGACAAGAAAGAGAGAAATCAAGAGGCTCAAGTTGTCTTTGGAAGCAAGGAGGAAGCCAAGGAGATTTGGGAGAATCGCTTGGTTAATTCTTGTACTCTTTTGATGATTTGTAATCCTTTATTCATATTTGCTATGTATAATTTATCCATGCTCGGCTAAATTCTTTAAGGATTTTTGGGTGAATTTGTTTATGAACCTATGTGCCTAGTTCGTTAATTTCTTAATATATTTATGTTTGGTTTTATGATTTGTGTTGCAATCTTGTTTTAATCTGTTGTTGTTGGTAGTTAAAGGCCTAAATTACTAGCTTCACAGTCATGTTTGTGTCACCAATGGGAGTTGGGGCATAAATTAGGGCACACACGATTCCAACTAATGGTTGGTCCTTGGGAAAGGGGAACTTATTAGGGGAAGTTTATTCTAGATTATTGCTCATCGGGAGATGGTAGTAATTAGGAATAATTGAATGCTGATCTTTGATCTTATTGGGTGTTTAAGCCATGGGAGTGGAAATTCACTAGGAATAGAGATTACGGGAGTAATTCGATTCCACTTTGCATTCCCATACAAATCTTAATTCCAAACCAAATATTACAAACGTTAATTGGCACTAGGTGATTAAACATTGTGATCCCAAGATTCATATTTTGCTCTATTGTCTACAAAACCTTGCTACATATTATATTCTGCTTGTTATTTTATGCAATCAATCAACCTTCAAGTTTTGTTCGGACTAGTTTCATATGAGTAACCTAGTAGCTAGTGATTAGTACCCCACCTCTCTGTGGTTCGACAACCCGAATACTCCGGGTATTATTTGTTTGCCCCAAATTACAGCAATCAAATTGGCGCCGTTGACAGGGAGGTGGCGTTACGTACTGACATTAGTGAAAGTCTTACTTTAGGAGTCTGGTCCATTTTTTATTTATTTATTTTATTTGCTAATCCATAACAAGTTCCTTGTTCTTGAGTGTGATTTTGCTTTGAATCTAAGAACTTGGCTTTTTATGCATACACGATCTCTTGGGAAAGAAGGATTATTACCTTTGAATCTTGAGATTGAGAAAAGAGCCAAGTTTCTTAGGAAACAAACTAGGATGGCACAGGTACAAGAAAACCAAGCTGAAGGGAGATCAATGTCTGACTACCTTGCTCCGGATGTTGAGGAGCATGGTAGCATCAATATTCCAAATGTGGAGGCCAATAACTTTGCGATCAATCCGGCCATACTCAGCATGGCTGCGGCAGATCGATTTGGAGGGATGCCCACGGAAGATCCCAATGCTCACGCCACCAAGTTCCTACGACTTTGTGGCACTTTCAAGATAAATGGAGTCACTCAAGATGCTGTCAGACTTAGGTTTTTTCCCTTTACACTGAAGGACAGGGCTGAAGATTGGTTATCCTCTCATCCAGATAACCATTTTGACACTTGGGACAAATTACATGGAGAATTTTTGAAGAAGTTCTATCATATCTCCAAAACTCAAAGGATGAGAAGGGAAATTCAAAACTTTAAGCAACTGGCAACTGAGTCCCTCACTGAGTCTTGGGAGAGATTTAAGGAATTGAAGAGGCAATGTCCACACCATGGATTTCAAAGTTGGGATTTGATTATGTCTTTCTATGAAGGATTGCTTGATAATTCTAGGATTTTGGTGGATGCTTCTTCGGGTGGTTCGTTCACGATTCTAGAGCCAACACAAGCCGAGGAATTATTGGAGAAAATTGCTATGAATGGATCTACTTGGTACACAGAGAGGTCTCCACAAAAGCTTGTAGGAGGAATTCATGATGCGGGGCAATTAGCCGATTTGTCAACAAAGTTGGATAATGTGGTCTCCTTGGTTCAAAAACTTGCCCAAATCACCATCCAAAATCACAATGTGAGTCATGTTTCTAACCCTCCTACTCTTGGTCGAGTTTTGATGTGTGAACTTTGTGGTGGTGGACACAAGTCAGGGGATTGTGTCGACGAGTTAAATTCCCAAACCTCTATGGAGCAAGTTAATATGTTGGGATATAATAGGCCTCATCAACAGTCTTTCCAACCTCAAGGGACCTATCATCCTAATAATTCAAGGAACCATCCCGGCTTTTCATGGAGCAACCCAGTGGGAGCTGCCAACCCTCAGCACTTTGTTAATAGAGGTCCTCTGGATTTTCAAGGTACTCAAGTTCAATCTAAATTTTCCGTTTCAGAGGCCCCACCACAATCGAATACGGAAGTTTTTTTGGAAAAATTGATTAAAGGTCAGTTAGAGATTACAGAAAGGATGGATAAAATGGATGCTCGCCAAAATATGGTTGAAAAGCAATTAGCAAATCAACCTTCTATATCAAGTACTAAAGTCACAGGGAAGTTGCCAGCTATGCCTGAAAATCCAAGGGAGCATGTAAATGCAATTGTTACAAGGAGTGGCAAAGTACTTGAAGAGCCACCTCTTCCAATCAAAGCATCAATTCCTAAAAAGACAGTTGAGGAGAAGATTGAAGAGATACTTGATGGTATAGAAGATGAGCCAATTGCTGTGCAAAATAATCCACAAGTTCAAAAGGAAGTAGAGAAACCTGTGAGAAGGTATGTACCCCCATTGCCTTTTCCTCAAAATCTTGAAACAACAAAGGAAAGTAGGTGGAAAAAGTTTTTGGAGATTGTTGAGAGTTTGAAAGTTTCAGTTCCCTTACTTGATTTGCTTTCACAAGTTCCCTCTTATGGAAAATTTTTGAAAGAGATTCTAGCTAAGAAAAAGAAATATGGGGAACGAGAGATGGTAGCTGTGGCACAAGAGTATCAAGCGTTGACCCCGGGAATTGGGAGGAATATACCTAAGCATAGAGATCCGGGGAAGTTCACAATTCCTTGTGTGATTGGAGGCCGACCTTTAAAGGGATCCCTTTGTGATTTAGGAGCCAGTGTGAGTGTTATGCCTCTTACTCTTTGTCAAGGGTTAGGGTTGGGAGAACCAAAACCAATCCAATTCACCTTAGAAATGGCGGATAGATCCATCGTAAAGCCTATTGGAATTCTTGAAGATGTCCCAGTTCGTGTGGACAAGTATTTTGTGCCTTGTGATTTTATTGTGATAGATGTCCGAAGGAACCTAGACGTTCCACTCATTTTGGGGAGACCCTTCCTAGCCACTATTGGAGCAATGATTGATGCAAGGAAAGGGTCCATGATTTTTGACTTTGGGGAGGAAAAGGTGGAATTTAATGTTCTTGATGAGCCAAAAATCATTGAATGCAAGTCAATTTTGCACATCGACCCTACTCTCAAGGTGACACATGATGAGTATTTGCATTTGAAGAGTCTATGGGGTGATGCGATCAAACTCGTGGATCAACCAGGATGAGCACTCCATAACCAGGTTAGGTCGAGCTAGCGACGTTAAACTTAGCGCTTCATGGGAGGCACCCCATGTTATCTTTTATTTATTTCATATTTATTGCTTTCTAGTTTAATTTTATTGCTTTCTAGATTCGTTTTATTAAGTTTTATTGCTTTCTAGTTCGTGATTATTAGTTTTCTCTTTTCTCTTGTTCTACTTTTCTTTTATGTTGCATCAGGGACGATGCAAAGTTTAAGTGTGAGGGGGAGGAATCGTTAATTTGGGGATATTTCTAAATTTTTAAAATTTTTGCTTTTGCTTGGATGACTCATATGCTATTTTTGGTGAATAAGTTACTTGTCTTAGCATGCAGTTACAATTACTCTCTCTTGTTGATTTGTGGTTTGTTTTAGTGGTGCTCGCTGCATCTCAATTTGTGATGGATGATTCGAGGTGTAATACATATTTGATATATTCCCTTGCCAATAGCTTTGTTAACCACTTAATAATTGGATTAATTCTTGATCTTGTGTTATGCATTGCTAGTGAAGGCTTATGTGAGATTCCGGTCATGGGTGTTTTGCTAGAACTTGCCTCATTACTCCCTAAGTGATGTCTAAGTTTTGCATGTTTTGAAGTGATTTAGGCCATTTTTGTTTAGCCATAGCCTTTCAACCTGTTCCTATATATATTTTTATCCTTCGTGTCCCCATTGTGCCTTTTGTTTGTTCAAATAAGTGCTAAGCACTTATCCCCTCTTTGTGATTGTTTTTCTTTGATTTACCCAATTATTATAACCCTTAGCCCGTGGCCAAATATTTCCCTTCCACCCTTGAGAGAATGAAACTTTTATCTTTATCTTTTCCGTAAGAAGAGTTTTATGGAGTTGTGCTACGAAAAAAAAAGCAGCTAGTGTTACAAATGTTCAAGTGTGGAAGTCATGAAAGTTTGGATTAAAATTATCTTGCTATATCCAAAAGAAGTCCAAAGACAAAGAAAAGAATGAAAAAAAAAAAAAGATTGAAAGTTTTTGAGTTTGGATCCCCACTTTACCAAAGAGTTGCTAAGTTCTTAAAAGAAATTTGCTCCTTGGAATTATGATTATCTCATCTCTTCCAAATTTTGAAAAGTTTAGATAAATTGTGACATTCTCTCTTTTTGATTAATTTTTCCATACCACTTCTTTGTTAGCTATCACCCGTAGCCCCATTACAAGCTTAATAAAGTCCTATTTGATCTTAGCATGCATTCTTAGATTTGATCTAGGGGGGTATGAAAGGCAAGCCTATGGGATCTCATTCATGAACCGTGTCCTGCATAATCTCAACGGAGTATTTGTGCACACTTGATCCTCACATACTTTAAATTCTTGGTGCTTGGTTATTGGCTTGGAAATGGGTCTCTTATGTGCCAAACTAATTTGATTCTTGAAGCTTGTTGTTTTGTAGCAAGTTGGTTGGTGGTTTGAAAGGTTGTGCAAGAGAGAGCATGAGTAATTTGTATGTTTTGACTTGTGATTTTATTCCTTAGTTTTGCTTGAGGACAAGCAAAAGCTTAAGTGTGAGGGGGTGATGTTATCACATCTTTGCTTGTTATTATAGTTATTTTGAATCATCTCAGTATTTAAGTTCTTTAATTTTGCTTATTTAATACATATTTTCCTTGCTATTATCATTTAATTATGGTTCACACTTGTTTTGAATGTTTTACGGTGTTTGTTAGTGTTTTTGAACCATTGTAGGTCAATTCTATGAGCAAGGGAAGTTCAAGGATGAGTTTGGAGCAATTTTGGACAAGTTCGGGGCCTAGAGTACTCGACGCGTCGAAAATTTCCAGAAAATTTGGTGATCGGGACCTGCTGGTCTCGACGCGTCGAGACTCAGCTCGACGCGTCGAGCGAAGGCGCTGAATTAAAGAATGGGGCGTTGACTTCCATGCAACCTAATACAACATTTATATTCCTAAGGTGGCGCAAGTCTCAAAGCTACAAGATTTCATTCTTTAATATAATTTGGTAACATGTTTCCTAATTAAAATGGCGACAATTTCTAAATTAAATCATTTGAGTCCAATTTTGTACAAGATTCCTATTTCATCTCAACTTTGTACCCACTATAAAATCCCTCCTTCCTCAACCCTAATAAGAGACCGAGAGATTTTTAGAGTTCTTTATAGACAAGAAAGAGAGAAATCAAGAGGCTCAAGTTGTCTTTGGAAGCAAGGAGGAAGCCAAGGAGATTTGGGAGAATCGCTTGGTTAATTCTTGTACTCTTTTGATGATTTGTAATCCTTTATTCATATTTGCTATGTATAATTTAGCCATGCTCGGCTAAATTCTTTAAGGATTTTTGGGTGAATTTGTTTATGAACCTATGTGCCTAGTTCGTTAATTTCTTAATATATTTATGTTTGGTTTTATGATTTGTGTTGCAATCTTGTTTTAATCTGTTGTTGTTGGTAGTTAAAGGCCTAAATTACTAGCTTCACAGTCATGTTTGTGTCACCAATGGGAGTTGGGGCATAAATTAGGGCACACATGATTACACCTAATGGTTGGTCCTTGGAAAGGGGAACTTATTAGGGGAAGTTTATTCTAGATTATTGCTCATCGGGAGATGGTAGTAATTAGGAATAATTGAATGCTGATCTTTGATCTTATTGGGTGTTTAAGCCATGGGAGTGGAAATTCACTAGGAATAGAGATTACGGGAGTAATTCGATTCCACTTTGCACTCCCATACAAATCTTAATTCCAAACCAAATATTACAAACGTTAATTGGCACTAGGTGATTAAACATTGTGATCCCAAAAATCCTATTTTGCTCTATTGTCTACAAAACCTTGCTACATATTATATTCTGCTTGTTATTTTATGCAATCAATCAACCTTCAAGTTTTGTTCGGACTAGTTTCATATGAGTAACCTAGTAGCTAGTGATTAGTACCCCACCTCTCTGTGGTTCGACAACCCGAATACTCCGGGTATTATTTGTTTGCCCCAAATTACAGCAATCAGACCACTTCTCCCTTGCTGGACTTAATTTTTCACTAAAAAAAGCAACGGGTTTCTTACTTTGGGATAACACTCCTCCAACACCAATACCACTTGCATCACACTCAACCTCAAATGGCTTAGAAAAATCCGGTAGAGCAAGGACAGGTGCACTGGTAAGCTTTTCCTTGAGCTCATTGAAGCTTGCATAAGTTGTAGCATCCCACTGAAATCTTCCCTTACGCATGCAATTAGTGAGCGGAGCAGCAATGGTACTAAAGTTTCTAATGAATCTCCAATAGAATGTAGCCAACCCATGAAAACTTCTGACATCACCTACTGTTTTGGGAGTTGGTCTGTCTCGTATGGCTTTCACCTTTTCGTCATCAACATGGATTCCTTCTGCACTTACAACGAATCTGAGAAAGACCAACTTGTTAGTCATGAAGAAACATTTTTTAAGATTAGCATACAGTTTATTCTCCTGTAGGGCCTGCAACACCAACTTCAGATGGATTAAATGTTCTTCACGGTTATGGCTGTAGATAAGAATATCGTCAAAATACACGACAACAAATTTACCAATGAAATCCTTCAGAACCTGGTTCATAAGCCGCATGAAAGTACTCGGAGCATTGGATAAACCAAACGGCATCACCAGCCATTCGTAAAGGCCATCTCGAGTTTTGAAAGCAGTTTTCCATTCGTCCCCTGGCTTGATACGTACTTGGTGATACCCACTTCGAAGATCAATCTCTGAAAAAACAATCGCCCCATGAAGTTGGTCCAACATGTCTTCGAGTCTTGGAATTGGAAATCGGTATTTGATTGTAATCTTGTTGATAGCACGGTTGTCTACACACATTCGTAGACTGCCATCTTTTTTTGGTGTGAGCAAAGCAGGCACTGCACAAGGACTTTTGCTCTCCCGAATGAGTCTTTTGTGTAATAATTCATTGATGTGTTGATTCAAGGCTGCACTTTCTGTTGGGTTCATACGGTAGTGTGGCAGGTTTGGTAACATGGCACCGGGTATAAAATCAATCTGATGTTGAATCTCCCTTAGAGGTGGTAGACCATTTGGAAGGTCACTTGGTGCAATATCTGCAAATTCTTCCAACAAATAACGTACCTCGTCTGGTATGTAGGTTGGTGCAATGCTCTGTTCTTTAGCTATTAGCACAAGGACACACCTTGAGTTCTCCAGCTTCCTTGACAAAAGTTTTCCAGTGCTCTATTGTTGTGATGGCACAAGTCCTCTTCACTACAGCATCATCCCATGCAGCCGGGGGGATGACTATTTTCTTCTTATTCCAAAGGAAGGAGTAAATGTTCTGCCTTCCATGATGAGTCGCATCAACATCGAATTGCCATGGCCTTCCGAGCAAGATATGACAAGCATCCATATCTATAACCTCACATGTTATGGTGTCTTCGTAGCTTTTCCCAATTTAAATCGGAATGCGACAAATCTCTGTGACAACAACAGATGGCCCTTCCTTAATCCATCCCAACTTGTAAGGCTTTGGGTGAGGTTTTGTAGGTAACTGGAGGTGTTGTACAAGAGACTTGGAGACTATATTGTCACAACTTCCGTTGTCAACGATGAGTTTACACACCTTCCCTAACACACTGCAATATGCCCGGAAAATATTGTTGCGTTGTGTTGGCATTCTTGCATTGGTAGTGTGTAGAATTCGTCGTACAACACAACTTAAATGATCACCTTCTTCCTCGGCAATTTCAGTTTCCTCATTAAATTCACAATCATCTTCATCACCTTCAGCTATCTAGTTCACCATGTTAACGGACTTTCGGGCTCGACATTCGTTTGAGCGATGTCCCGGTTCTCCACATTTGAAGCATTTCCCGGTCATTGGTCTAGCATAAGGGTTTGGGTTTGAGTTTTTGTTTAATGATTCAACTGACTTTTGTCTTTGATTCCTTGAGGTTCTAGCATCACTTGTAGGCACAGGTTGAGGGAAGGGTGTAGTAGTAGGTAAGCTGGGAGTGGTTTTGGGGTATGTGGAATCATTTAGATATCGTGGTGGTGCAATGGGTGTTGGTTTTCGCTGGGTTGAGGAGGAGATTAACATCTCAGCTTTTACTGCCATGTTGTAAGCTTCATCAACAGACCATACAGGAGCCAAAGTAATTTTCTCTTGTATAGTATACCTTAAGCCATTAATATATCGAGTTGTCTGCTGTTTAGGGGTTTCAGAAAGATTACAACGCGCACCAAGCCTAAAAAACTCTTCTGTGTATTCGTTTACCGTCCGAGTCCCTTGCGAACATCGTTGATATTTTTGGAATAAATACTGCTGGTAGTCGGGTGGTAAAAATCGGCTCATCATTGCTTTCTTCATTTTCCTCCATGAAACTATGGGCATTTTTCCTTGTCGCCTCCTATTTGATTGTGTCATATCCCACCAAGCTGCTGCTCCACCTTTTAGTTTGTGTGCAACACTTTTAGCCTGCCTATCTTCAGGAATTTCCAACAGCTCAAAACAATTTTCGATCTCATAGCACCAATCTAAAAATCCCTCAACATCAAGTGATCCATTAAAGCTTGGTAAATCGACTTTAGGACGGTAGTGCCACTGTCTTGGGGCTGAGTGTTGTGGAGTTTCATCATCTGACTCGTCACTTTCATGCATCATCTGTCTTGGATGCATGTTTGGATGCGGAGGTTGTGGTACAGGTCTTTGCAAGTTCTGTCCATGGTTAGCGTTTGGAACTGCGCCATGGTTGTCAAGTCTTAAACTTATTGCAGTAAGCATGCCTCGAATGTCTCCAAGATCTCTGGTGACACTTTCTTCATGCGCTTGAAAAGCCGCCCAAAGGGCTTCCATTCCATGGTCACCGCCAGTGGATGGGTTACTTCCATTATTTCCGTTTAGCACCATTGTGGTCGAAGCAACGAAGCAGGGAAGCTGTAATTTTGTTGCTGCCTAGGAGTCAAACAGGCTCTGAACCAAAACTGATACAGGACAACGCAAGCCAAAAGGAAGATAACGAATAGAGCTTTGAATTGAAACAAACTTAAGAAGGTTAATATATCTCTCTATGTTGTTACTGCTAACAGAAAGAGGATATATATACAAAACATAAGTACTTAGCTACATAAATGACAGAAGTAAATATAACAAGGCTCAAGATAGACACATTAATATAAAAGAAAGTTCCAATACGTTCTTGTTCATCTTTCCCATGCATGCTTGTTCATCTCCCCGAGGAATTTATATTTGCTGTCCTTCATCAGTTCTCCAATTTAGCTCTGGATGTTATACATAGGCGCTAACAGACTAAAAGGACAATATTATCCCTTTATCAAACAGTGATTTAACATGGAAACTAACAGATCAGAGGTTTGATTTAGGTAATGTTTTCGTAGTTAATGGATAAAATCGAGCAAAAAAATAATTAGGGGACTTTTGTCGAGAAATCGCAATAGTCAATGGACCCCAACCGGTATAATCTCTGTAATTTTGCATTTCCTCTTTTTAAACAGATTAACTGGATTAATCAACTGACGAAATTGACAGACTGATTCAGCGATGAAGTTAGTCAGTAATAACAAATCATAGAGAAGATTAAAGAGAAGATAACAACACAAAGCCAAAGACACAGAATGTTTACCCAGTTCGATACAGTGTGTATCTACGTCTGGGGAACGATCACATAGGCGTCCAATCCACTAAATCATAATCCAATGTACAAAGGTAGATATACAATAATCTTACCCAAGTGCCCCACACAAGGTACATACCCAGTCTACACAGGTTTAGTGGATTGTTAAAGGTGGAGAGCCATGCATACAGAAGTCCAATGAAATCCCTTCACTAGGAGAGCCCACTCTGATGCAGTCCACTTCAATGACGCTCTATACAGTTATTCCCACAACAGTGTGATCACAGTGTCCTTTCGTTTAAGCAGCAGTGATTCTTCTCAAGTTCATCATCTTAATCACCATGAACATGTTATATTGAGAAGATGCATGATAATCAAAGATCTAGTCTCATAAAGCAGATGTGGAGTGTTTCTTCTTACTAAAGGCGTAACCCTAATTCTCTTAGAATGGTGGTACTTATAGATCCGTCGATAGAACACTCCTTCCATAGTTGTCTTTGATTGTAGATGGTAGGACAATAATTGAAGAATGTAATCTTAAAGATTCGGTCCATACCTTTCCAAAGCAGATACGCTGATCTTCCTTCCAAAACTGTCTTCTGCAAAACGCGTACAGCTTTTAAGTAAACACCTTCTTAAATCAGATCTTCAGTGTCAGTCCTTCTATTGTTGCTTCTGATTGATCAGTCGTCTGTAGAGCTAGACGGACACAAGCTAAACCTATCTTAGTATGCCATAATAATATTGCCAATTATAAGATGGGGTTTTTGAACAATTAAAAACACTAACAAACTCCCCCTTTGGCTATTATTTGGCAAAACAACTCGACTATATAGATAGACAAAAAAATAAAGAACTAAGATAGGTTATTATAAAGAAACAACCCATGAGTCAGATCTGATTACATAGCAGAACGAAAACAAAACAAAAGATCAAAACACAGTTTAAGATCATTCTTCAAAAATGCAGTGGTGCCATAAAAACAACGCCCAGCCAGGGCCAGAAGGTACACAAACACAAAAAAAAACTCCCCCTGAGTTCATACTACTCTCCCTTTTTGCCAATGAGAGCCAAAGGTTAAGCATTGGAGGGAGCGTCACTGTCGGACTTCGCAGGTTCAGTAGTAGCAGCAGATTCAGATAGGCTTAAACGAAGAAGAACGGTTGCCAGCTCAGTACGGGCCGCTGTCAGTTGTTTAGCAATAATGCTGTGAACTGTCTCAAGGTCAGAGACCCTTGCTTTCAACTGAATGGAGAGTTGGAGATCCTTTGCATGGGGCGAGTCATCAGCCACAGTATCAGGTTCAGAATTGGAGGGGGCAGTCACCGGAATAACATCGCGAATGTGATCTCCAGTCAGAAGACGCTTATCAACAGTATAGAGTAGAGTTGGGCTGATCACTTCACTCGGCATAAGCTCAAGACACTGAGTTGTAAGAATGCCATAAATCAGATTCGGGAAGGGTAGCCTTACCTTCTGCTCTCGTGGATGGATCATGGTGAGGATGTGGTAGTAAATCCAGTTCCCCAGATCAATCGTCATCTTTGTTCCAATTCGAAACAAGAAACCTGCCAGATGCTTGCCAACCGTGTGGAAATGAGCTGATGGGAGCCAGTTGTGAAGAGCCAGGCGATGCAAAATAACATATCTGGATGTGAGTTAAGAGCTCTGTAGATAATCCTTGTCACCCGTAGGCCAAGTTTTAATCTGTCCACCCGTTAGAGTCTTGGCCACCAAGTTCTAGTCTGTAATTGCTTCTTCTGGCACAGCAGTCAGTCCATAGTATTCATTGATCATGTCAGGCCCAAAAATGTACCACTTCCCTCTAATGAAAATCTGCATTGGTCGTGGCCCGGTTAAGATGTCAATCTCATCATTGAGATTACAGTAGAATTCATACGTGAGGAGCTTTGAGTATGGGCAGATGGCAGTGACAGTCTTCAGCAGCCCTACTTCATTCAGCAGAGGTAGAATATCACATATGGAATTTAGCTGGTTCTCATCAACAGATCGTTGAACAATGAGATCTCTTCTGACCATAGTAGACCATTTGGCCTGAGCAGCAGGGGATACAAACTGAGGCTTGTAAACAGATGTGTCAGATCCTTCAACAGGTTGAACTTCAGGAGTTATGCTTCGACCTCTGGAACGTGTGGATGGTTTCCCCTTTCTGGTGGATGATGTAGGTACAGCAGCAGGTTGAACAACAGTAGGGCCCTTTTGTTTAACAGAAGATCGCAATGTCTTGAACACTTGTTGGATAGGCGGATTAGCTTCAGATTTGACGGTTTCACTAGACTTCCTTCTCTTCTCAGGCTGATCCACATCAGCACTGTCATCACCAGTCTCAACAACAACTTTCACAGGAACATTCTTCCTTTTAGACCTTCTCGTTTCTTTGGTTGGGGATTGAACAGGAGTCACAGAATGACTAGAGTCAGAGACATTAGCAGACGAGCTTCCAATAAAATTTGTAATATCTCAAATTTTGAAGGTGGTGGAATCAGGATGAGCTGTGGCCTTAACTGTTAGATCCGTAGATGCATGAGCTTGGGTACCATAAACTTCAGCGAGGATCTTATCATCTTCACTCAAGGATTCTGAAGGGTGAATTACTCTGTAGGGTTCTGGAATGGAGGCAGCAGGTAGACCAGCAAAGTGCCTAACATGTTCAAGACTCTCTGCCAAAGATGAGGAGGTGTAGACTAGAATACCAACCATATTCGTGGGTTCACGGGGGCTTGAGGGTTTCACATTCTCAATCACAGCAGGCATATCAGAGGGATTAACAAAAGAGTCGACCGCTTGTGGAACATCAACAACAACAGCAGGAGACAAAGCAATGTTATCAGTATCAAAAACGATAATACTTAGATTATTGGGCTCATCAGACGGTTTGTCTTCCTCTACAGATTCTTTAAGAGACTCACTATGCAAGGGATCAGACTTCTCAACAGATAAACAAGGAGGATCAACAGATACAGATGATTTCTCAAAGACTAAAGCAGGCACATTCTCAGAATCAACATGAACAATAGATGATGGGGTAGCATTAGACACCAGATTCTCAGGTTTATCGGGGGAAATTTCTATAGGAGAGTCAGAGGAATTTGACATGTTTCGCAGAATCTCAATGCAATGTCTAGCTTCATTCTCCGCAGCCTGAAGATACAGGGGTTGAGTAATTTCTCGACGACGGGAACTTTCTTCAGACTCAAGAGCTCTTTGAGCAAAGTAATGGAGGAACGCCCTGGCGCGATTTCCGTCTGAGGGCTCTGGAATAAACGCAGGATTAATATCATCACCTGCTTCGGAGGCCAGTAGCAATAGTTCACTGGTGTCATCATCGGACCAGTCGGCATAAAACTCAGGATAATCGGACAGTACAGTGACAATGATTTCATCGCGGAGAAGGGGATCAAGCTTCAATTTTTTCTTCATAGCCAACAGAAGCAAGGTTTTGACATGTTTGGTGGCTGTTTCTTGTGAATGCACCTTTCTTCCAACCTTGAAGATCATATTACGAACTGCATTCGCCATTGATGAGAGATTCGAGAAGACGAAGAAGTAAACCCTAGATAGGCGATCAAGGAGAATACAGTCTGTGTGTAGAGAGAGAGTCTCTTGTTCGTTTTCTCAAGACTTACTCGAGACGCGATTATAAACCCAAGGGAGAAGAGCCCCAATAAATGCAGCTAGTCAGAATACATGCAGAGTTGATGTGATTGACGCAACGGTATACCTCCTTTTTAGGCAAGAAATGGAAGCTAGGCATATTTCAAATTTGAAAAAGCCTAATTACTTTTATGGTAAATTAGGCTAAGATATTTTCTTAACAAAAATGAAGGGATTTTTAAAAGGAAGTCAAAACTGAAATTTGACCCGAATACGTAAACCTTGCACTCTCCTTCTGAGTGACGATCTGCCCTATTAGTCAATTCTGCAGATTCCCAGAGCAGATCTGAGAATCTCAAACTGGTTTGCGTCTAGGGGCTTAGTCAGGATATCAGCCAACTGTTTCTCTGTTTGAATATATTCCAACTCAATCTCCTTTGATTCTACCAGGTCTCTGATGTAGTGATGCCTTATATCAATATGCTTTGTTCTGGAGTGTTGAACTGGATTCTTTGAGATATTAATAGCACTGACATTGTCACAATAAAGTGTCATAATTCCTTGAGTAAGGCCATAGTCTAATAACATCTGTTTCATCCATACTAACTGAGTACAGCATCCACCAGCAGCTATGTATTCTGCCTCTGCAGTACTTAAGGAAATTGAGTTCTGTTTCTTACTCAGCCATGACACCAAGTTCTTACCAACAAAGAAGCAACCACCAGATGTGCTCTTACGGTTATCAATGTTCCCTGCCCAGTCAGCATCACAGTATGCAACCAGACTCAGTTCACTGTCCTTGGAGTACCATAGACCATACTGAATCGTTCCTTTTATACATTTCAGAATTCGTTTAGCAGCTATGAGATGTGATTCCTTTGGATCAGATTGATACCTTGCACATATTCCAACACTGAACATTATGTCTGGTCGACTAGCCGTCAAGTACAACAGACTTCCTATCAGGCTTCGGTAGACTGTGTTATCCACTGATACACCAGTGTTGTCTTTGGAAACTTTTATGGAGGTGGAGATCGGTGTCCTGGATGGTTTGCATGATTTTAGATCAAACTTCTTGACTAAATTCTTAGCATATTTCTCTTGTGAGATAAAGTACCCTTCAGAACTTTGCTTAACTTGCAGACCTAGGAAGTATGTCAGTTGACCAACCATTGACATCTCAAATTCTTCCTTCATAACTTTTACTAACTCATCTGTGTATTTCTGTAGAGTTGATCCAAACACAATGTCATCCACATAGATCTGAGCAATGGTGACATGACTCCCAGTAGTTTTTACGAATAAAGTTTTGTCAACACTCCCTCTTTTATAACCATGTTGTAGCAGATACTGAGTCAGTCGTTCATACCATGCCCGTGGGGCTTGTTTAAGACCATAGAGAGCCTTTCTAAGCTTGTAGACATGTGATGGATATTCTGGATCTTCAAATCCCTTAGGTTGTGCCACATAGATATCTTCATGCAGGTACCCATTCAGAAATGCTGTCTTGACATCCATCTGAAACAATGTAAATCCCAGAATGCATGCAACAGCTAGCAGAATTCTGATTGACTCTAGTCTAGCCACAGGAGCAAATGTCTCATCATAGTCAACCCCTTCTATCTGAGTGTACCCTTGAGCCACTAACCGAGCTTTGTTCCTGGCAATATTCCCAGCTTCATCAGTTTTATTTTTGAAGATCCACTTTGTTCCAATTATGTTGACACCATCAGGTCTTGAAACTAGATCCCAAACATGATTTCGATCAAACTGATGTAGCTCCTCCTGCATTGCCTTGATCCACAGATCATCCTGTAAAGCTTCTTTTACATTCCTGGGTTCTATCTTTGAGGTATAGCAAGCAGACCTAGATATTTCTATCAGATTATTTCTTATTCTGCTCCTGGTCTTCATCCCATCTGTTGGATCTCCAATGATGTTATCTGATGGGTGATTTTTCTGAGTTCTGGTGGGTTTGTCTTTACCTGTATCATTTATAAGATTTGTCTCCTGTTCCGAACTTTCTTGATCTTCATCTGAGGATTCTTGTGATTTGGGCTGACTGTTGCTGTCTGCAGTATTTGGTTCACTGAGAGGAAGCTTTGTCACTGGATCTGTCACTGTTGTGTCTACTGATTCTTCTAGACTGTCATCTATAACCACATTTACTGATTCCATCATTGATTGAGTTCTCTTGTTGTAGACTCTGTAGGCACGACTGTTTGGAGAGTATCCAAGGAAGATGCTCTCATCACTCTTAGGTTCAAACTTCCCTCTTTGTTCTCTATCAGCCAGCACATAACACTTTGTCCCGAACACATGAAAATACTTCAGGTTTGGCTTCTTTCCCTTCCAGATCTCATATGGTGTTTTGGTCGTTCCTGGTCTAAGATAGACCCTATTTACAGTATGACAGGCTGTGTGTACTGCTTCAGCCCAGAAGCGCTGCGGCAGATGAGAGGCATGTAGCATAACTCTAGCCATTTCTTGTAATGTTCGATTCTTTCTTTCCACCACACCATTCTGTTGAGCAGTTCTAGGAGCTGAGAACTCATGTGATATACCGTGCTCGGAGCAGAAATTTGAATATAGTGAATTCTCAAATTCTTTTCCATGATCACTCATCAGTCTCTGAACTTTTATTATAGACTCATTCTTTTCCTTCTGAACCCTTATGCACAAAGTTTTAAAGGCCTTGAATGCTTCTGATTTTTCTCTTAGAAAGTATACCCAGCTGTATCGAGAGAAATCATCTACACACACAAATATGTATTTCTTTCTCCCAATGCTTTCAGTCTGTGTTGGCCCCATGAGGTCTATGTGAACAAGATCTAGACACTTCTCAGTGGTGATGCCTCTTACTGCTTTGTGCGGAGTTCTGATTTGTTTCCCAATAGCACATGCACCACAGACTTTTTCCAGATCTGTTCTGATCTTAGGTACACCTTTCACAGCTTCCAGTTTTATCAGCTTATCCATATCTCTGAAGTTTACGTGACCCAGTCGTCTATGCCAGAGTTTTGATTCATCAGATTTGGATAGGTGACATGCAGTTTCATTTGCCAAAACATAACAATTGTCTGAGGACCGGGTTCCTTCCATGACAAGTTGATTTTCTTTGTCACTAACTCTGCAGCAGTTACGATCGAAACACACATTCCAATTTTGATCACGCAACTGACTGATGCTAATCAGATTAGCTTTCAACCCACTGACTAATAGAACTTCTTCTAATTGAGGCAGACCTGGTACATTCAGGGTACCTTTCCCAACTATTTTCCCTTTTTGTCCATCTCCATATGTTACAGCTCCACTGCTTGGTTGAACAGCCATCAGACACTTCACATTTCTAGTCATATGTCTGGAACAGCCACTGTCGAAATACCATCTAGCTTCAGTTGTAGACGCAGTCAGAACTATAGTGGGGTAGCATATAACTTCTTACTTTCTGACCCAAACCTGTCTAGTAAACGGTGTAATAGTCTTGTTCTGATATTTTTCCTTCCTTTGATCTCTGTAAAAAAAATAACATTCAGACCGAGTATGACCTTTTGTTTGACAGTAATGACAAATGGGAGTGTAATGTCTAACTCTGACAAGCTTATTTTTGAACCTTGAATAATGAGATTGATGTGTTACTTTGGCAAGGTCAGTATCTGCAGTCTGGTCATATCTCCTTCTCTTGTCAATTTTCTGCACTGACCGAGATGACTGTCCTTGTTCAAAGCTGTGTGGTCTTAAACATACCCTCTTTGACAAACATAGGTGCACTATTTGAAGATTCACCTCGTTCAAATCCTAGACCCTTTTTATCATTAGGATTTCTGCCAGAGTCTAGAATCTTGTCTAAGGTTGATGTGGTGTCCATCATCTGGATATTTTTCTTCAGACCCTCCAATTCCTTTATCAGTTTTCCTTCTCTGGATCTTATCTGAGTGATGAGATCTTCTTTTATGGCAGGGTTTGTATTCAGTTTTTTTAGAAGATCATCCCTTTGCTTCAGCTCGTCATTCAGATTTTTATTGACTTTCACAAGTTGTTCCCAGCTTGCAACAAGTTTAGCAAATTCTATTTCAAGTTGAGTATGTCTCTCTTCAAAATCATCAGTTGATATGTAAGATTCTTCATCTGATTGGTTTCCGTCTGATTGAATGTCTGTAGCTGTAAAGAAGGCTACAAAGTTTCCTACATTATCATCTGACTGATCATTGGATGTTTCCTCCTCATCATCGCTTAAAGTAGCTACTGACATAGCCTTTTTCCTCTTGAGATACGTTGCACATTCAGCCTGTATGTGTCCATACCCTTCACATTCTCTACACTGCACTGACCGGTTGAGGGACTTCCCTGTATCTGTGGAACTGTTTCTGTTATGTCTTGTTCGACCAGTCTGAGATTGATTGTTCTGTGAAAAAGGTGTTGTTTCAGCTTTCTGATATGAGGAGTTATTGCCTTTGTATTGTGTCCTGGTGGGCTGACCTTGACTCTTTCTGTTGAAACCTTTTAAGATTTTCTTGAAATTCTTGGTTAGAAGTGCCAAGGTTTCATCATCTATGTCGTCTGTGTCAGATTCTCGATCAGCCCCAGCCACAAAAGCCATTGACTTTCCTTTTCTGTTGCTTGCAAGATCATCATCAGCAAGCACTTCTAGTTCATATGTGTGTAAGCTTCCCATAAGTTCTCCGACAGTCTTCTTTTCCCAACCTGTATGTTCCTGAATAGCAGTTACTTTCATCCGGAAGCGTTTAGGCAAAGATCGAAGGATCTTTTTGACTACTCTCTCATCAGTAAATAGTTCACCAAGAATTGAGGCTCTATTCATCAGATTCTGAACCCGACTGTGGAAGGTCGAAATGGTTTCCTCTTCATTCATTCTAAGGGCTTCGAATTCTGACAGTACCATTTGTAGCTTTGACTGCTTGACATCACTAGTTCCCTCAAATCTGGTTTCAAGAATTTCCAATACACGTTTAGCTTCTTTTACCCCTGTGACAAGTGTAAAAACAGATTCATGCAGAGATCCTACAATCGAGTTCAAAGCTTTGTTGTTTAGATCAGAGGCATTCATTTCATCGTTTGTCCAAGTCTCCATGGGCTTATCTTTAGTGGTTCCATCCGCATTCTGAACAGTTGGACGGCTCCACCCAGTTAGGACAGTACGATAAACCCTGGTACCTTGTGCTTGGAGATATATCTCCATGCGAGCCTTCCAGAAAGAGTAGTTGTGACCATCTAGTTCTGGTGGTTTCATACTTGCATCCATCCTGAACACAAACAACCAGCCAACGAACACACACAGAGGCACTTCCAAAAGACAGAGAACAATGCAAAACTAAAAACAACCCGTACGGATCAAGTCACTATGTAGACTTAAAAGCTCTGATACCACATGTAATTTTGCATTTCCTCTTTTTAAACAGATTAACTGGATTATTCAACTGACAAAATGGACTGACTGATTCAGCGATGAAGTCAGTCAGTAATAACAAATCTTAGAGAAGATTAAAGAGAAGATAACAGCACAAAGCCAAAGACACAGAATGTTTACCCAGTTCGATACAGTGTGTATCTACGTCCGGGGGACGATCACATAGGCGTCCAATCCACTAAATCATAATCCAATGTACAAAGGTAGATATACAATAATCTTACCCAAGTGCCCCACACAAGGTACATACCCAGTCTACACAGGTTTAGTGGATTGTTGAAGGTGGAGAGCCATGCATACAGAAGTCCAATGAAATCCCTTCACTTGGAGAGCCCACTCTGATGCAGTCCACTTCAATGACGCTCTATACAGTTATTCCCACAACAGTGTGATCACAGTGTCCTTTCGTTTAAGCAGCAGTGATTCTTCTCAAGTTCATCATCTTAATCACCATGAACATGTTGTATTGAGAAGATGCATGATAATCAAAGATCTAGTCTCATAAAGCAGATGTGGAGTGTTTCTTCTTACTAAAGGCGTAACCCTAATTCTCTTAGAATGGTGGTACTTATAGATCCGTCGATAGAACACTCCTTCCATAGTTGTCTTTGATTGTAGATGGTAGGACAATATTTGAAGAATGTAATCTTAAAGATTCGGTCCATACCTTTCCAATGCAGATACGCTGATCTTCCTTCCAAAACTGTCTTCTGCAAACCACGTACAGCTTTTAAGTAAACACCTTCTTAAATCAGATCTTCAGTGTCAGTCCTTCTGTTGTTGCTTCTGATTGATCAGTCGTCTGTAGAGCTGGACGGACACAAGCTAAACCTATCTTAGTATGCCATAATAATATTGCCAATTATAAGATGGGGTTTTTGAACAATTAAAAACACTAACAATCTCTATTTGAAAAATAGCATAAAATGACATTGAAAGTGACTATTTTGAGGTATAAATATACGTGAGATCCACTTCCGAGGTCAGAGTGTATCCATGTTTTTCGTAGTGAGACGAAAAGATTAATATATTGTACGCTCAATATTTTCGGATAATGATGAATGAGAAATTGATTCTCAAACTTGACCCGTTTAAGTTGGGAATGAAGGTGGAAAGACTTAAAACAAGCACTTGTCCCAAATTGGAAAAAGAAGGGGATTTGCACCCGTCTTTTAAAATGATGTTGAATTGTATAGCATAGAGCGATGTTTTCTCTCGTGGGCAGGGGTGCAAATCAAATCCCACCAAAACCTTTTCTCCTATCATTCTTGTGCTTGTTACTTCTTCACAAACATTATTTTCGTAACAACTATCTTATTATCATATTTACAATCATGCATACCTACAATTCCAATCCGCTTTTAAAATGGTCTTACTTTCACATCATTTCAAATAATTCATGCCATGCAAATATCCGAACAACTTTTGTATTATATAAAAATTCAAAAAAATTATATTACACAACTATTTGAATTATATAAATTTTAAAATTATGAACAATAAAATCAATTAAATTTTAAAAAATTTTACATTGAAATTATTGAAACTAAAAATTTAAATACATAAATATCATAAACATTTAAGTACATTTAATCATTTATCTTTCATCAACTTTTCTTATTTTTTGAACAATTTTATTTATATCCAATATTTGTTTAGTTCTAGCCCCACTCCACAATGGGTTTGTCATTTGGTAATTTAAAATAACGAATAAACATTTATAAAGTAACTTTTTGTATATCAAATATTTAGCAATTTTAGATTTGAATGTGTAAGACAAGTCGCAATCATTATTGCCTGGACCATGATCCACACAATTGTGTGGACCATAAATAAAAAAGTATATTTTTAATATACTAAGAGTACATTATTTATGTACGTATGGTACATTTTTAATATACTAAGGGTACATTATTTTATATAACATACCTTTAATACAAAAATAATGTACTTTTAATATATTAAAAATGTACTTGATATTCATGGTTCACACAATTGTGTAAACCATGGTCGACACAATAATTTGCCGACAAGTCGTCCATTGAATTTAACAATCTTCTACACTCGTTTTCCTAGCTCAACTCTTTAATTTTTTTTTTGTGTAATTTTACTACTACTAAGACAGTAGCTTTAAAGATTGAAATAATTAGATCAAATTTAAATAAATAAATTTAAGTCATTTATTATTAATTTTTATTCAAAAATTTATTGTATTATTTGTTTAATAATATTAGATATTAATTTAAAATTACTTTTTGGAAAAAATTAAAGAATCAAGCAACTATTAATTGAGTGTTGGTTGTCAACTTTTATGCTAGCTAAAAGATTGAGCCACCTTCTCCATCATAACATTTAATTTGATTAATAATTTTGTGGTTGAAAATTTGTTAGTACTAGCCCCACTACTGATAGTGTCACATTATTGACAATTATATTGTTTTACCAGTAATAACAATACGTTATGTTATAACACCAAAAAAAATTAATTTAATTTATTATAGTGTCATATTCAAATTGAGAACTTGTATCCTAAGATATAACGCGTGGGAATATGTCTAATTAAATTATTATATACTTTGAATTTGATAATCATTAAATCTAAAGCCTGTAATATAAAGAACGAAATTTCCTTTGGGTTTAACAATCATTGGGAGGTATTTTACTATCCTGACTTTGAAATGTCTAAGTCATAAATCTTGAATTGTCTACACGCGTTCTCAAAGCTTTTTAACATAAATCTTTAGTTCATAGCTCCAAAGTCAAGCTGCTACAAAATCCAGACAGATAGTATACTCAGATTTCGATCGAGTATGGAATCTTCATCGTATGCTCGCATGACGTATGATGTTTTCTCGAAAGTAAAAGTTGTGAGTAAGTTTTTAGAAGTCCATGAAATATTGTTCCGTTTGAATATTACCAAGCTATGCCCTGGGCGCGTTATTGCCTTATTGGTATGATTAAGGGTTTAGGAAAAAGACATTACGTAACATATCACATCCTATGTACAAGAAATTTCCTTTGAGTTTCGCATTCCGAAGAATGAAGTTTCCTTTCTTGACTTTGAAATGTCTAAGTCACCGGTTGTCTACAGTCTACTACACCCAAGCTCTTCTATAGTTACTGCCAAGCTGCTAGCAAATCAAAACAGAAAGTTGTGTATTCAGATCAATATCAACTATGGCTTCTTCTTCTTCTTCTTCTTCTTCTTCTTCTTCTTCTTCTTCTTCTTCTTCTTCTGCTTCGTTGTACCATGTTTTCTTGAGTTTTAGAGGAGAGACACGAAAATCCTTTACTGATCATCTTTATTCAAGTTTGTGTCAAGCTGGAGTTAACACCTTTCTAGATGATGAAGGGATCCGGAAAGGCGAGAGCATCTCTGATGAGCTATTGAAGGCCATCGAAGGGTCCAAGATATCAATTATCGTATTCTCTAAAACTTATGCTCGATCTAGATGGTGTCTTGATGAACTAGTGAAGATCGTTGAATGTAAACAGAATTTAGGACAGATGGTTCTTCCTATATTCTATGATGTTGATCCTTCAGAAGTTCGCAAACAAACAGGAGAATTCGGAGATTCATTGATTCAACATCGAGAACGATTTGGGGATCAAAGAGTTGATGAGTGGAAAGCTGCACTCACTACAGTTGCTAATTTGTCGGGATGGGATTTGCAAATTATGGCAAATGGGTAATTTTTTTTTTGTTTTTACTAAAAAAAAAATTATTGTTATATTTGGTGTGATAGTATGATCGATATATTTGTCACAACATGATTAAATAATATTATATTTGGCAAAAACGTGTGTAGGACTGTCTCACCGTAGGACGAGTTGAGTCAAGATCGATGAAAATGCATTTAATAATACTTATATGTATAAATGTAATACTAAGGGTGTGTTTGGTTCATAGGTTTACACATTAGGAATGAGAATCAAAATCATAAGTAGTATTTGGTTGATAACTTTTTAAAATACAACTATGTGTTTTGATTACCCTTCAATTAAAAATTTCATTCTCTAATTAAAAATGGTATCATTCCATCTCATTGGTAATCTAATTTTTAAGTTTGAATTAGTACTTTTAGAATAATATTGTTTTGATTTTTTTGTACATATTGATGATGTTTTAATTAGATGTCATTATATTAGGATTAATTGATTTGATTTTTTGTTTTTGTATTTTTAAAATATTTATTCTAATTATAGAGTCATATACAACCAAACATCAATATATTGTAATTATTCCAATTCTACACTACTACCAAACATGCAAAATACTTTCACCAAATTAAAACACATCACAATTACCAAGTATTTGATTTACATTCTGATTTTGATTCCCATGTGCAAACCAAACACACCCTAATTAAGAATAAAATGTTTATTACTTATATGGGAAAATGTAATACTTTTAAGAGAAAATGTAATACTTTTTACATTTTGATTTAAAAATATTGCATTTTCCCTCAAAAGTATTATGTTTTCCCTTATAAGTAACAAACGCTTGCTAACGTTACTTGGAAAATGTAATACTTTTTGATGAAAAATATAATACTTTTATTTCAAAATGGAAAATTATTACATTTTTTCTTAAAAGTATTATATTTTTTCTTATAAGTACAGTACAAACACTTTATTCCTTGTTAGTATTACATTTGAGCATATAAGTATGTCATTCGCACATATAAGTATGACATTTGCATGTTGATCTGAATTGACCCGACCCGTCTCACGAAATGGGTCTCACACAAGTGTAACTCTATTATATTAATTTTGCTAATTACAATTTGCCTTCTAGCATCTATACATCTTTACCAATGGATTTAAATTTTTTTCTAAAACAACAAGAATCTACATCATGCATTTTAATTAATTTTTATTATTTTTCATTTTACTTGTCATAAACATTAATTTCTTTAGAAATTATAATTATGAATTGATTATGCCAGTTGAAAATAAAAAAATTAAAATATAACCGAACTACAGTTTTGTATCATGTGTTGTATTTGATTTCTTTGTTTTCTGTTTTCTGCCTATATTTTCTTTAATGATTTAGACTGACATTCTTTGAAAAATATGATAGGTATGAGTCGAAGTTCATCAAAAGAATTACTGAAGAGGTATTACGGGAAGTGAATCGTACATACATAAATGTTGCAAAGTATCCTGTTGGAATTGATTCTCGTGTTAGAGATATACTTCTTTTATTGCAAACTCAAACAAATGATCATGTCAAGATGATTGGAATTTTTGGCATGGGTGGTGTGGGAAAAACAACCCTTGCTAAAGCCATTTACAACTTGAGTTATCAAAGATTTGATGGTTGTTGTTTTATTGCAAACATTAGATCACAAGTTTCTGAGGGGCACCATGGTTTAGTTCGTTTACAAGAGAAACTTCTTTGCAAAACTCTAAATACAAAGAAACTTGAAATAGATAATGTTGATGAAGGAATCAGTTTGATCAAAGAAAGGTTGCGATCAAAAAGGGTTCTTATTGTTCTCGATGACATAGATGATATTAGTCAACTAGAATCATTAGCTGGACAACGGAATTGGTTTGGTTCATGCAGTACAATTATAATAACAACCAGAGATGTTCATTTGTTGAGTGACCTTAGAGCACACGAGAAGTACATGGTAAAAACATTAAACTTTTTTGAATCTTTTCAACTATTGAGTTGGCATGCTTTTGGCGTTTCTATACCATTAGAGGAGTATACTGAAGTATCCGAAAGAATAGCAAGTTATACTGGTGGACTTCCTTTAGCACTTACAATTATAGGTTCTCATTTGCGTGGAAGATCTGTGGAAGAGTGGATTGACAATGCTGAGAAATTGAGAAAAATACCTAATGATAAAGTTCAAAATATTCTTAAAATAAGTTATGATGCACTTGATGATGATACTAAAAACATCTTTCTCGATATTGCTTGCTTTTTCATTGGGGATGACGAAAATGACACTTCTATAATATTGGAAGCTTGTGGTTTTTATGCCAAAATTGGAATCAAAACCTTGATAGAAAGATGCCTGTTGACAATAGATGGAGTGTCTGAAAGGCTTCAGATGCATGATTTAGTACAAGATATGGGAAGAGAAATTGTTCAAAAGGAATCTCCACGAGAGCCTGACAAACAAAGTAGATTGGTTGACCCAAAGGATGTATTTGATGTTCTTCATGGTGACAAGGTAAAACATTTCTTTTGTATTTGAGTTATTCTAGTTAATTCATTTGCTTGTTATACTTAATTATCTTAAAATCAAATTAAAGATTTTTAGAATATCTAAAATCTGAAATAACGATATATAAATGTTTTTTATAGGGCACCGAAGCAATTGAAGGGATAATTGCAAATTCTTATATGTTAGGGAATGTGCCTTTGAGTACCAAAGTATTTACAAGGATGGTAAAGTTAAGAATACTCATATTGAGAGATACGAGTCTCAGCGGATCTTTTAAATATTTATCCAATGAACTTAGGTTGTTTAGATTACACCATTGCCATTTGAGGAGCATACCATCTGATTTTTGTTGTGAGAAACTTGTTGAGTTAGACATGAAAGGTAGCAATATCAAAGAATTCCAATGCAATATGCAGGTTAGTATGTCAAATGCTTCTTTCAACATTGCATATTTCTTAATTAAGAACTTTGAGTAGAAAAATAGAAATTGATTAAACTTAGCTTGTTTCTACTTTTTTTTTTTTTTTTTTTCAACAGCATTTTAGATGCTTGAGGATCTTAAAGCTTGATTTTTGTCACCAACTTAAGAAAACACCAAACTTCACTGGGGCAAATACTCTTCAAAATGTATCCTTTGTGTATTGTTCAAATTTGGTCAAGGTACACCCATCAATTGGAAGTTTGGAGAGACTAGTTCAGTTAGATTTCAAAAGTTGCAAGAAACTCAAGGTTCTTCCAAGTAGCATTTGTAAGTTAAAATCACTTGAAGTTTTACGTTTAGATGAATGCGAAAAACTAGGGGAGCTTCCAACTGACTTGGGAAAATTAGAGCAACTAAGAGATTTACTTGCCCGTAGAACTTCCATCTCACATATACCATTTTCTTTGGGATGTTTGAGAAATCTAAAGAGACTGGATCTGGGGGAGCACAAGAGTTCCGTAATATCACACTTAAAATCTCAACTTCTTGACATTTTATCACCTCATTTATTGTCAAGAAGAAGGCGTGATGGGATTGGATTTTTTCCACCTTCAGTTGCAAATTTATCATCCTTGGAAGTTCTAAGTGTGAGTTACAACTATCTACATGAAGTAGATTTTAGGATCACTCTTGAGAATTTGACCTCATTGGTAACTTTAGATTTATCAGGAAGTTGTTATCTTCAAAGCTTACCCTTTGGGCTTTGTCATCTTTCAAACTTGAAACATCTCTACCTGGACAATTTGCAAAATCTTAGAGTACTTGAAGAACTTCCTCTTAGTTTGGAGATACTCTCTGCAAAAAATTGTGTCTCATTGGAGAAAATAGCAGATATATCAAACTTGAAAAGACTTGAAGTGTTGCGTATTGGGAAATGCAAAAGTTTGGTTGAGCTTCCAAACATGGAGAGTGTTTCATCCTTAGAAGAGCTTGACATAAGCAACTGCAATGCTCTAACTATTCCTGACAACTATTTGCATGAAGTAGATGATCTTCCAATTGCTCTTAGGAGTTTGTCCTCCTCATTGAAAGAATTAGATTTAAATGGAAGATACTATCTTCAAAGTTTGCCATTAAGCCTTTGCCATCATTCCAATTTGATGAGTCTCTACTTGGACGATTGGCAGAATCTTAGATCACTTCCACAACTTCCTCCTAATTTGATGAGACTCTCTGCAAAGAATTGTGTGGCATTAGAAAAAATAGCAGATCTATCAAACTTTAAAAGACTCGAATGGCTAGATTTTCAGAACTGCAAAAGTTTGGTTGAGCTTTCAGGCTTGGAAAGTCTTGAATCCTTACATGGTCTTGGGATAGCAAATTGCAGTGGTTTGAGGATTCCTTCAATTGAAAAGTGGTTCAAGGTTAGTTATATATGTTCCCCTCATCTCTGATAATTTGGTGTTTTTAAAATATATATAGTAGGAAGTAATAATTAGAATAAATGGAGATTGTAATGGTTTTGGTATTAATTTTTATATTGTACTCCATAATGTAGGCATGTTCTAAAGATGATAGTGTCCAGATTTCGCTTCAAGTGGGCTTGGGGTCCGTATCCTGCAATTTTCCTATACCTTTGGGGGGAAATTACTTTCACGTCATGCACAATGTGATTGATCCCAGTGAAATTGATGATGCTGATGCTTGCAATGGAATTCGTTTGAGTGTGAGATGCAAAAGCAGTGGTGCTTGGATTCTAAAGGAACCCAATTATATTAACATCAATGTGTGTTATAATGTCAAAAGCATTACGTATGATGGTATGTCTTTTGAAGTTCCAACAAGGATGGGAGAAGTATTGGAGGTGTATGCAGAATTTAATTCTTTGCAGATGATATTTTGTCTATTTGAAATACATAGAAACAGAGAAGGCGAAGTGCGTTTCTTTCCATCCTCAAGGGGATTCATTCCTGCATCTTCATGAACCATAAGGATGTTAGAGTAGCACCAGCTTTTGCTGCAAATGAAAAGCAAAAAATGATTATTGTAAGTATATCCTTCACACTTGACAGACACTTCTTTAACATCGTACTATATCTTTTGTTGTTTATTTATTTTAATTTGATTAAAGTGTCATTAAATGATTCAAAAGATGTCTTAACGGTCATATTTGATCTTATTTTACCTCATATTTTTATGCTCAAGTCAAACTTGTACGAGACATGTACGGCCGCCGCACATAAGAAGTACGAGTTGTCCAGTATATATGCTGAAAGTAAAGGAACAAAGCAAGGTGGACTCCGGAGTGGAATGTTATGTTCAGTTGAAGAAAGGCATTGGTACGGTGTTGCTGTCAAAAGAA
This sequence comes from Ipomoea nil, assembly GCF_001879475.1. Lineage (NCBI taxonomy): Eukaryota > Viridiplantae > Streptophyta > Magnoliopsida > Solanales > Convolvulaceae > Ipomoea > Ipomoea nil. Next base: position 2,086,046 of record NW_017618364.1, on the reverse strand, counting down.
AAACCTTTGGTGCTTGGATTGTAAGGGAATCTGTATATAATTAATACTGTCAAATTAAAGCGGGTAAAAGAAATGATTTTGAGGTATCAATGCAACAATGATTGAAGAAGTACAGTATTGGAGGTTTATGCACAAATGTAGAGCAGAATGGCTGGAGTAGGCCAGGAGAAGACACAACATGTTGCATTTGGGACTTTTTCCTTAAATATATTTTTGTTGGGGTATGATGTGTAGCTAGTATAGCTTAATGTTGTGAAACCGGAGGGCCCAAATTAATTTAATTTAGTAATATTGTGAACACAGAAGAATAAACGATTAAAAAGAAGAAGATGGTGAGAATTATGTGTACACTCTATTTGGTTTACCGCGGTTCGGTTCTATGATCATATATTTGGAATGGTAACGAAGATGTTATCACAGTACATAATAGTTAGCATTTAGAATTTTTCTATTCCTACTTGTATTGTACATTTAGTTTTTGAAAGTAAATGATGATTTTCCATTCAAAAAAAAAAAAAAGCGAAATTTTAAATTAACTTATTAAATTGATATACTTTTAACTTTAAACTACAAAGTTAAAGGTTATAATTGGAAAAAGCTTTATTAAATTAAGAAATTTCTCTTAATTACCATTAACAGAAATCTTTCATTTCCCAACGAAACTTTTAAGGACACTCTAGAAAACATCGCTAAATATAATAATTTGGGACGTTATATTAAATAACGTCACTATATATTTTGGTAGAGACAATAAATTTTTTTAGTAATATTTACTGACGAAATATAATTGTTTTGTCAGTAAAGATATAGAACTAATGACGTTTTATATATAATAAACGTCTCTAAATATTTTTTTAAAAAATCAATTTTAACATAAAACGTCAGAAAAAGTGAAAATATTTTGGGGAAAAACTTTTTATCATTTGGACTCTGCATCTCTAGTTTTCCCCTCATCTATCTCACTACACTACAATAGAATTTTCTCTGCTTCTAATCTCATTATTTCATCATAATACCTAGGTTTAATCTCTGCAAAATCATAGTGGAAGTCATCCAAAGGACCCAAGCTTACTAGAGAAGATTCATGTCCAAGTAAATACAAACCCTAATCAACTAATCTTGACCCAAGCATTCATGTATAAACTCTATATTTGGTATCATTTGGGTGATTTTTGCTCTCATTATGATTTTTCAAAGTTGGGGCACGGAGATTATTCATCAGCGAACACAAAAGTGCTTAAACTGAAAAAAGAAAATGTGATTCTCCTTTAGGGTGCTACTGTCTTCATCTGCATTTACTTCTGCAGTTGTTATTGTTTTTGAATTATTGCACGGATATTAGTATTTCTGCAAATTTCTGTATATGGTTTATTGCAAGGGTTTTGAGGATAGTGCAAGTAGTCTTTTTAGCATGTCATGATGTATGAATACTATTTGTGGAGTCTAGAGTTGATTTTGACTTCAAGAGTCTGCTGATCAAGTTTGCATGAGCTTTTGCTTTTTAATGGTGATTCTGTTTTGGCAAAATGGTGTTTGACCTTGGGATTCTTTGGTGATTGGTGGTGAGATGGTTGAGTTTCATGACACATGTCTGTTGCTGGCAGGGACGGAGGGAGAGGGGGGGCGGAGGGGGCAGCTGCCCCCCTCACCCCACCCCACTCCATATATGGTATTTGTATGTATATATGTATATATAGTACATGTTTTAGTATTAGTATAAAAAAACTATAAAATGTTAACAAAAAGTGAGTTAGAGTGGTGGTAGAGCACATCATTGGTAATAAATAATGAGGTTAAGGGTTCTAATCTTAGCATCAACATAGATTTACAATTCTTTTTTAATAGCTTTTTAATATTACACACACACTCTATAATAAGATGTGTAATTTATAATGTGTTCTCTATTCAAATTATTTTATTAATTATATTTCATATTTTGTTATAAATATTTTAATAAAGTTTCGATGTGTTTTATTTTTCGTCCATATCCAACAATATTTACAATTATATTTCTTAGGTAGTTTATTTATTTATTTTTAAATTGTCTCTTTTGTTTTAATGTTTCACCTTTTCTGAAAAAAATTTCTGAATCCGTTTCGCCCCCCTCAACCGAATTTCTGGCTCCGTCCCTAGTTGCTGGGTATGGCCTGTGATAATGCATTCTATATAAAGTATGAGGTGCCTAGGTGGTTTTTGAGAATGTATTTCTAATCAAGGTTGAATGGTTTTGGTGTGTAAAGGGGGAGAAGGAAAATATGTTTTTTTTTTTTTAAACAGGAAAATATGTTTCTTAAAAAGAACTAATAATCATTTGCATTTACATATGCACTTGTTATTCTTTCCAGTAAGATGTTGGTTCTTGATGTGCTTAGTATGTCTTTAATTATTGCAATGATATTATAACCTTGATGTTCTTTCTTCCATTTGGCTAACTGTATGGTTCACTTGTTTCAGACACCATGTGGCCACAATTTTTGCTTGAAGTGCTCTGAGAAATGGATTGGACAGAGGAAGCTTACTTGTGAAAATTGCCGTGCTGCCATTCCGCACAAAATGGCAAGTCAACCTCGAATCAACTCTGCACTTGTTATTGCAATCAGGATGGCTAAACTGATAAACTCTCAAAACAACAATACCTTTGGATTTATTAATGAAACTATATTTTGAAATGTTGTTTCTGTATTGCTTGCCTTCTAGGTATTATTGACTAGCTTATGTTTATGTTAAAGAATTGTATATCTTGATTTCAATTTTAAATGTGCTGATATAAGTATTTTGTGGTGATTAACCGCTGAATTCTTTTCAAATTTTATTAATTTTTTCACTGTCTATCAAGGTAATTTTGTTTTTAAAATGCATTTGTTCTAGCCGAAGTCAATATGGGGTATGACTAAGTTTTATTTCTACGAGTTAGGATCCTTGAGATTACTTTGATTCCCAACAAGCTAATGCACTCAAGGCACTTGGGGATTCAATAGCTGGTAACAGACAATATAAATATAGTGTGAGCACTGAAGAAGTGTTTAGCTCCTTGAAGGAATTTATCTCAGAAAATTCACAGGGATTACTAGAGGTCTAGAGTCAAATCCAGCCAATAGTCAGTCCAGAAACAACTTTTAAGTAAGATTAAAGATCTTAATATGTTTTCCTTCTTTTAAACTGGTGTCTAGTGGGAATGTTATCTTTGGTTGTTTTTCTTTCATCCTTATGAGCAAACCTCTTTTATTTTTTCATCAATAAAAAGTGAGAAAGAAATTGAACCTTTATCTATTTTTATTATACAAGTGTTCAATGCATTGACTCAGAACATATCAAGTACCAAATATAATCTTGCATTCACAATGTTAAGTGGACTGTTCATGCATTAATTTCAAATTGCAATCTATTAATGTTAATGGACCACTTATCCAAACTGGAGGTTAAATACTATTCCCATAATTTGTTTAGACTATGCCTAGCACTTCTCGGATTTCTCCTGGTTTTTATTTTTTATTTTCCAAATTTGTTTGTTTGTCATGTCCTTTCTATTTGGTCTTAAGATTGCATTAATATTATTTTCCTCTCAATGCTTGCATTTGGGGTTTTGAAATAGGTTGAATCTCAGATTGTTACAAAAAAAAAAAAAAAAATGCATACTGAATTTGCTGCTATATATTTTACCAGATTCAGAATTTCAGTGAGTTGATAATGAAAGTATGATCCCTCCCCCCTCCCCGATGCTAAAAAGAATAGGTCATGACTCTGCAGTATTTACGTCTGCTTGTCTTTCTATTCATTCATCACCCATCTTTTCATTTTTTAAAATTTATTATTCATTCAAAGTGACATATTGTGTTGATTTCCCATCAGAGATAGTGAGGATAGGTGAAGGGTGAGCTTGATTGTGAGGATATGTGAAATTGCCAAACGGGGAGAGCTGCCAGACAAGATCCTCTGAAACATACAGAATATTGTCCTTTGCAAACTATGAATATATATTATGCTTGTATGAATATATACTATGCAAACTATGAATATATATTATTTAATTGCATAGTTAGCATACAATTATGTTTGTCATAAATAAATTTAATTGGTGACGAAAAATGAAATGTGTCAATAAAATGACATTTAGTGACGATTGTTTATATTATTATGTTGTCATTAAAAAAATTAATTGATGACAAAATAACAATTTGTCAGTAAAAAGACATTTACTAACGTTTTTTTTCATATTTGTTGTCATCGCAAAATTTTATATTTGGAGATATTTGCAATTTTTTATAATTGATGATAATTTACATATACGTGTATATGAAAAGATTTACACAACAGTTTCATGTAATTGAGAATAAAATACTTTAGCATCAATTAAATGTTCAAAATAGAAGAATATTTTTCATAGTATAATATTGAATTACAAGGATGTAATGTGTATATACAATGTTGGGAAACATTCAAAGCAAAGGCTTCAAGTGGGAACCCATTTAATGATCATTTGATTAAAGTGAGTGTCCCACATTGCTTTGCTAGCTTTCCATTCCTTCCCTTATATAGTTGAACTCCCTATACACACGAAACACCATCCCTATTGTTCTTTCCCGTCTATGCTATGGTCGTTAAATATCTTTAAGATAGTGTTCCACTGAACACGACACAAGTCTACCTCTACTTGTTCTGGATTTCTTCATATCTTTAAGATAGTGTTCCACTGAACACGACACATGCCTACCTCCACTTGTTCTGGTTCTGCGCTGCGCAAGCTTTATTCCAGGTATTCATCGCGCCTATTTTACCCAACAGTTAAAGATATTTAAAATTCAGGGAAGTGATGTCTACTGCAACGAAGCTAGCTTCTGATGTCACACCCATCGAAATTCTCACCGGCGGTATGAACTACAAACGATGGGCTGCCAGGATCATCATGCTGCTGGAAGAAATTGAGGTTGACTATGTGATATATGAGGATCCAGCCACGTTCATTCTAACGGCTCCTACCGCGACAGCGACCGTGACTACTGCTATTGCCACTGTCGTGGCAGCTGACAAGTCTGACAAGGCAGCTGATCAAGTTCCTACGGCGAAACCTACACGAAGTACCCCGCAGGTCTGTCCCAAGTATGTGAAAGACAACAAAATTGCACAGTCTACAATTCTTCAACGGGTAACAACTTCAATTTTTGATATGTTTTATGGAGAAAAATCTGCTAAAACTATCTGGGAACAACTGCAAGAAAAGTATGGTTCCGATGACACCGGTAGAAGAAAGTACGTCGTGGGACGTTGGCTGCATTTTCAAATGAACGAATCCAAAACCGTGGTGGAACAGGTACATGACTTCGAAAATATGATTTCTGATATGCGAACTCAAGTTGCTGAAGTCAACGATGCGTTCCTGTGCGATGCACTCGTTGATAAGTTGCCCGAATCGTGGGTGGACTTCAAAAGTAAAATGAAACACGAGCGACGCAACTACACCATTCAACAACTTATCAGTAGCATCAACATTGAAGAGGAAAATCGCATGGTACAAAAATCTGAATCCTTTTCTAATAATTCAAAGGCTAACATTGTTGAAACTACAGGAAAAGGTGATAGGCATAAAACAGGTGATCAAAATAAAAATCAAAAAAGAAATGCGAAAAATAGCAACAATCGCATCAAAAATGGAAAAATTCATAAAAAGGGCAAATGCGACGAATGCTTTGTTTGTGGAAAACGGGGACACCGAGCTGCACAATGCTATCATCGCAAAGGGTCCACCAGCAAAAAATCAGAGAATGACGGATCCAAAAATCAAGCACACGTGGTAGAAACCACGAAGGATGACGAGGTCATAGCAGCGGTGATTACTGAGGTCAACATGGTCGGAGACCCAGACGAGTGGGTCGTGGACACAGGGGCATCTCGTCACTTCTGCAACAATAAGTCCTTTTTCAAAGTGTTTGAGCCTGTCACTTGGGGGGGGGGGGGGGGGGGGGGGGGAACAAGTCTTCATGGGAAACTCCAACATTCCTGAGGTAAGTGGTAGAGGAAAAGTAGAGTTACTGCTTAATTTTGGCAAGAAGTTATTACTAAACAATGCGTTGTATGTTCCCTCTCTGCGTAGAAACTTAATTTCCGGGGGCCTACTTAATAAGGCTGAGATCAAAATTGTCCTTGAGTCAGACCGCTTTGTTATGACTCGGTGTGTGACTTTTCTCGGAAAATGGTATCTACGGGGGGGATTATTTATGTTAGACATATCTGTAATTGGACCAGAATCTATCAATAAGAATAATGTTTCCCCTTCGGCTTATATTACTGTTTCAGTTAATTTGTGGCATGGTAGATTAGGACACGTTGGCTCAAAGTGCTTAAATAGATTAAAAAGCCTAAATATGTTGCCAAACTTGTCTAATGATGCATGCTCTCAATGTGAAACTTGTGCTGAAGCAAAATTGCTAGGAAACTCTTTTTTGCTGTAACTCATAGATCTTCCTCTGTGCTTGAATTGATTCACTCTGACCTAGCGGGTTTTAAAACCACTGAAAGTAAATGTGGAAAACGGTATTATATAACTTTTATAGATGATTATTCTCGTTTTACAAAACTATACCTCTTGAGATCAAAAGATGAAGCTGAACAAAAGGTTTTGATTTTTAAAACTGAGGTAGAAAATCAATTAAACTTGAAAATAAAGAGGCTTCGTTCTGACAGAGGTGGAGAGTATGAATATTTTTCGCTAAAACCTTATGTGAAACTTCGGGTATAATCCATGAAGTAACTGCACCTTACTCTCCCCAACAAAATGGCATCGCTGAAAGGAAAAATATAACCCTTAAAGAAATGATTAACGCCATGTTGATCAGTTCAGGAGCACCAGACTCTATGTGGGGGGAAGCTGTTCTAACGGCGAACCACATTTTAAATAGAGTCCCACATAAAGGGTTCGAAAAAAACCCTTATGAGATGTGGAAAGGGCACGCCCCGAACCTGAAATACTTTAATGTGTGGGGATGCTTGGCTAAGGTGGGTCTACCATCCCTGAAAAGGTCCAACATAGGACCCAAAATCTTTGATGCCGTTTTTGTTGGATATGCCGAGAATAGTGCAGCATATAGGTTTATGTGTTTACAAAACTGTTCTATGTGTGAATCAAGAAATGCAATATTCTTTGAACATATCTAGCCTTTAAAAAATGCTTATGTCTCACCAGTTGATACTCTGTGTCAAAATGATAATGCCAATTTTCCTAGCATTACTAACGATTTGGATGAGCCCAGAAGAAGCAAAAGACCCAAGATAGAGAAGAATTTTGGTTCTGACTTCATAACATATGTCACAGAACTAAAAGATTTAAACGAACTATGTGACCAGTTTGTGTGCCAATTAGTATTGGAAGAAGAACCAAAAATGTTTAAAGAAGCAATGCAGTCAGTCGACTCCATTTTGTGGAAAGAAGCTATCAAAAGTGAATTGGACTCTATTCAGTCCAACTACACTTGGGACTTGGTAGAACTACCCAAAGAGTGCAAGCCAATTGGCTGCAAATGGATCTTCAAAAGAAAACTTAGACCAGATGGGTCTATTGGAAGGTTCAAAGTCAGGCTAGTAGCCAAAGGCTTTACACAGATTCGGTGAGAATTACTTCTACACATACTCACCAGTGACAAAAGTGGGAACCATTCGAGTTCTTTTTGCATTGGCTTCTTTACACAACTGGATAGTTCACCAAATGGACGTGAAAACGGCTTTCCTCAATGGTGAATTAGAAGAAGAGATCTACATGGAACAACCACCTGGTTGTGTTGATCCAGGGCAAGAAGGAAAGGTATGTAAACTAAAAAGATCTCTTTATGGCCTAAAACATGCCCCTAAGCAGTGGAATGAAAAGTTTCACAAAACTTTAATGGACCTTGGTTACACTACTAACCGGTCAGATGCCTGCTTGTACTCTAAAGAGGTCCAATCTAGTATTGTAATAATATGTCTCTATGTGGATGACATGTTAATTTTTAACTCAAGTATTGAGGCTATAAATGAAACCAAACGAACTCTATGTCAACAGTTTGAAATGAAGGATCTAGGAGAAGCCGATGTAATACTCGGGATAAAAGTCACAAAAACCAATACAGGTTACCTTCTATCCCAAGGTCACTACATAGAAAAACTTCTGAAGAAGTTTGACAGTTATGATGTTGTTTCGGCTAAGACTCCTTATGATCCTAGTGTCAAACTATTGAAGAACATGGAGTCAGGTGTGTTTCAAGAAAAATATGCAAAAGTAATTGGGAGTCTAATGTTCTTGATGAACAATACCCGACCCGACATTGCATTTGCAGTGAATAAACTCAGACGCACTAAAAAGGATACTCAGGTATCTTAGAGGCACGTTAGACTGGGGTTTCAACTTCAAAGGACACCTAGCTGTGCTAAAAGGGTTCTGTGACGCGAACTAGGTAAACGACAGTGATGATGTAAGCTCTACAAGTGGATATGTGTTCACATTATGTGGGGCTGCAGTGTCGTGGAAATCAACCAAATAGTCGTGCATAGCCAGATCAACTATGGAAGCAGAGTTCATAGCTTTAGATCTGGCTAGCCAAGAGGCTGAGTGGCTAAGAAATTTAATGGCAGACGTGCCGTTGTGGGGGAGTCCTGCTCCCGCCGTGCCCATTCATTGTGACTCTCAAACTGCCATCTGTGTAGCACAAAATAGTGTCTACAATGGAAAGATGAGACACATTAGAGTCAGACATGAGTCTGTACGATAGTTAATATTGAATGGGGTAATCACAATGGAGTTTGTGAGATCTGAAAGGAATTTAGCTGATCCTTTCACGAAATGCCTAAATCGAAAGGTTATTTTTGATACGTTAAGGGAAATGGGCTTAAAAGCCAATGAGGTGAGAAATTCATGATGGATACCACCTCGGTGGTCAAAAGAAATCATGGAAAGACTCGCATTTATAAGCAGACTATAAATCAGTCCGCTCGCTGTAGTCCACGATTGGCAGTCTACGGTGAAGTACACTCGGTGGAGTGGAATGTCTGTGCTGAGACAAACAAAACAGGGTTAATACATGGTTATCCAAATAACTATATAAAGTGTACAACAAATAAAGCTAACGAGGTGCACATAAGTTCAAAATTCAACTAGTCGAAGAGTTCAAGATTCTGTTCACTCTCGGATAGTGGATTCTTAGTGCCACTACTTGTCAGTTCAAGTTTAACACACTGACATGAAAGCTAGCTCTTGTTTGTTATGCTCAGCTGCTCTCCGTCAAGCCTTACACCTTCGAATGTGTGGGGGATTGTTGGGAAACATTCAAAGCAAAGGCTTCAAGTGGGAATCCATTTAATGATCATTTGATTAAAGTGAGTGTCCCACGTTGCTTTGCTAGCTTTCTTTTCCTTCCCTTATATAGTTGAACTCCCTAGAGAATGCTTGAAGTGTTATGGAGAGGGAACAAGGGGAAAACCCCGTGTGCGCCGCCGCCGCCCGTTCGGCACGCGTGCGAGGTGTGGTGTGGAATACTTTTGCTCGGTCCTCTTTTGTGCTATGCTATTTTTATGGATCAACACAAATAATGTTCGAATAGATCATGTTGTCAGCACTGTTTTCGCACATTAGGACCATGCATGAGCTATGTTTTTGCATTGGCTCTAATAGGATGTAAGATGCTATAAATAGCAATGCATTCTTCATTCTTCATTACACAATCACGGCATTACAGCTATACACACGAAACACCATCCCTATGTTCTTATGCTAATTTCTTCCCGTCTGTGCTATCTGTCGAAGATATAACGATACCCTGGTCGTTAAATATCTTTAAGATAGTGTTCCACTGAACACGACACAAGCCTACCTCCACTTGTTCCGATTCTGCGCTGCGCAAGCTTTATTCCAGGTATTCATCATGCCTATTTTACCCAACATATAATGGGTCCAGCATTTCTCCATGGCTGTGTAGAAGGCGAACAACAACTGCAAACATGGCCTCTTTGCCATTCATGAGATCCAAATACATATCAAGCAACCTAAGAAAATAAATCAATGAAAATAAGCAAAGATTTATCTAGCAGAGAACACAGAGAAAGCAAATGGTTGTAGAATGTACTCACTGCAGATATGCTTCTAGTCTACCAATCTCTGCACAATACTGTTTTGCAGTTAAACAGTCGTCTTGCTTTTTATCAGGAAACAATAACAAAATAAACTTCATAGTATGATAGTATACTTACAATTAATGAATTGAAAATATTCCTTTTTCAGAATCAAGCTTGGCATTAATTCTTGATCACTGATAATCAAAAGATAATACCATTACACAGAAAATGAATTATGCCTACATACTTACAATGCCAAAATTAGGAGGACTAGTGCTTCCTGACCAAGCTTCCGGTAAAGAATAGCTTGTCAGAAAACAATCAAGTTAGAAAAATAGTGAAAATAAGCACCAGACTTCTAATTCAAGGGCCATTTTTCCACCATACTAAAAAAATATGATCTGAGCATAAATGAAGTAACTCAGTACCTTCTCCATCCATAACTCAGAACCTTCAATTAAGTCAAGGACCTCTTCTGGATCATACAAGTCAGATGATTGTAAAAAGATCTGTAGCCTCTCTCTGACATGACTATCAAAGATTTAATTCTCTAACAAATGTTGTATTTCATAAGCATCAAGAACTGACTTTGCAAGCAAGAGAGCATATGTTGTATGAAACTGAGTGTTGTCCAACTCCTTATCTTCAATTAACCACCGGAGATATCTGCACAAATATAGTAAGCTTTTTAATATGACTTGAATAAAGAAAAAAGGAATCTATGGAATCCCCATCAATAGAGAGATGTGTTCTATATACGAAATACAATATGTTCATTTTCACTATTTGGTTATCTGTGTCACTCTGAGAATATAAAGGATAAGATTAGGGTATATAGTCATTCTTCTGCTATTTTTATTTATATATTTTCCCTATAAATGTGTTTTGCAAACATATGTCAATTGTCCTGTTATGTACTCAAGCAAACACATGTGTCACGGGGTAATTAGGGTTATCGAGGTTTGTGGGTTGCCTATGTTAGAGAGAAGAATTAAAGGAAATAGGGAACAAGATACTAGGAACGTGGTTTTATCCTAACTTCTTGCTTGATTGTCCTTTATTATAATGAAAATCCCTTTGGACACGGTTCTATGTTTATAATTACTGAACTATATATTCATAATTATAAAGTTATATATTCATAGTTTTTGAACTTCATATTCATAATTATAGAACTCTATGTTCATAATTATTGAACTCTATGTTCATAATTACTGAACTCTATATACATAATTATAAAGTTATATATTCATAATTTTTGAACTTCATATTAACAATTATTGAATCTCTATATTCATGATTACAGAACTATATGTTCATAATTATGTTCACAACTCTATATTCATAATTATAGAATTATATGTTCATAATTTTTGAATTATATATTCATAATTATGTACAGTTTCGAAATCGTGTCCACCTTTCAATTATTTATTTAATATTAGATTCATATATTTATTTATTTATTTATAAATTTAAATCTAATATTAGATGGACATTCAATCTGTTAAATCACAAAATACCCAAATTCCATTTATTATGCTTAGCCCAACCCATCTTACCTTGGCCCATGTATAAAAACCCATACCAAAACCCCAAATCCGACATCCAGATTCCAGACCACTTTGTCTGTAAGATCTGTTCTCTCTTTATTCTTTCTGGAAGCTAAGCGACGCTTACATATCCGACCAACACAATGAACAAAGCTTCGATCATCCGGCCATATCCATCCAAATCGCCGCCAAAATAAACATATTCGAGCTACTTTCATAATCGTCTTCCTAATAATGTAACCTACGAAGGTCGTCTAAGAACCCGCTACGGAGCCCCTCAAATCGACGACCTATATACCGCAATGACGGAACTGGTGAGACGATTTCTGATGAAATAGGTATAGATGTTGTCTATTACTCTATTACATATCTGTCAATTTTGTCATGATTTTTGCAGACAGCCCGTATCTAATAATTGCTGCTACTACGAAATCTTCAGTCGAAGAATGGAACGATTTTAGGTTTTTATTTCGATTGTAGCAAAGAATAATTTAATGGCTCGGCGAAAGCCTATAAGCGATTTAACAAGTGAGCTGCCGGGAGAGGTAAAAGACAGAATTTTGGAGTATTTGCCCACCCCAGACGCCGCCAGAATGGCTCTGCTCTCAACCTACTGGAAAGATGCTTGGTTGCACCATGGGCAGCTTGTGTTCGATTCGGACTTCTTGGAGAGTGTTTATGAGTACTGTGATGATGAAGGTATAACCTACGTGAACATAATCAATAATATCCTCTTTCTCCGTGCTGGGCCGGTTAAGAAATTTACTATAAAGATAAGGAGTGCAATTGATCCTCCTCCAGAGGAGTCTGATTTCGAGAGGTGGTGTCTTTTTCTGTCCAGAAATGGCGTGGAGGAACTTAACATATCTTTATCGAGTTATGTGGAATATAAGCTCCCATTTTGTTTACTCTCTTGCAGGACAATTAAGCAACTGATAGTCCAGGCTCCCTTTATTGATTTGCCTGTAAATGCTATTGGTATATTTTCCAATGTCACTTCATTAGCTTTCTTCGCTGTTACATTTAAGCGCATTGTTAATGGAATTGCCTCTAGTATTAGTATTCCTAAACTTGAGAAGCTGGCTTTGGAAGATTGTGATGGGATCAATAAATTTGAGATCAGCCCTCCAAAGCTTGAAATCTTGTCTATTATTGGTTCTATGGATGATGTAGTTGATTCGAGATGGTTGGCACCGCATTTGAAAGCCATTAAGACTCTTTGGTTGTGTGGCACTTCGTTGCGGGTGAAAATATAACTCATTCTACTTTATGCAAATGGATATATGGATACATATAATTCTATACCTTCTGTCTTGTTAAAGTTGTTGTGGTGGCTAATTTTGTTTCTTTATTTCTATTTCTCAAGTATATGGATGTATCTATGTTTTCAACTGCAATAAATCTGCAAGTGATGAAGCTGTATGAATTAAGTTTTGGTTGTGGGAAGCAGCTCACCGTTGCTATGCAATTGCTTCAAAAATGCCCCAACCTATGTGAACTAGGAATTATGGTGGAGGATGAGCAGAGGTTGAGTATACATGCATTTGGCAATATATCATGCTTGATTCTTTGTTTTTTATTTTTCAAATGTCCTCACAGTTGTGTGTTTCTTTCATTTCTTCTTGAGTTATAGCGCTTGTGGGGATGACAAAGAAGTTGCTTCAAGGCTTTTGGAGGATCCAGATGGTTGCTTTGTTATTCAGGAGTTGAAGATGCTTAACACAATCAAGATTGAATCATTCCGTGAATCCGCACTCATAATGCTTTTTATGAAAATGTTGCTCTCGAAATCCCCTGCACTAGAGAGAGTTGTTATTCTGAAGCCTTGGGATATGAATGACTCTGAGGTGAGCAAAATCCTAAGGAAGTTGGAATGTTTCCCTCGTGCATCTCCAAACGCGCAAATAGTATGCACTGGCAATTACTGCTGCAAGTTCGAGTACTATGAGCGTAATGAGTATTTGGATTTATACCCATGGTTTTAGCCTTTTAGAAACCTAGTATGGTGTGGTGAATCTCCATGGGGGTTTAATTTGGGTGCAACTTTGAAATGTAAGCAATGGTTGTGTTGGAAATTGAAATGTTTTCTAAGTTGTTTAGCATGAGGTATTTGTAATCAGCCAGCATTGTGGGCAATTAAGAATGTTCCTAAATTTGCTTTTGTTAATTGTACTTGTTACTACTTCAGATGATGTGGGTTAGTTGTGACTTCAACCAACACAATGGTGTTTCCATGAAATTTTTACTCTCTTGAAGATTTAATTAAGTATTCAATTATGTTGTCTTTTGTTGTGACAAATTTCACTTCATGTGATCAGTTGAGCTGACAAATTATGCTGCGCATATTATTCTGTTTGCAGTATGCATATATAATATAAAAAAATATTATATATTATTATATATGCATATATATGGTATAAAAGCAATTGTTTTTCTAATTGTAGTGTATATGTGTGTTATGTGTATTAGTTCAGATTGTTGAGCAGCCCATTGATAGTTCAGAGTATTTAGAAGCATACCACATTTACTCAAACTAAAAGAAGTTGTACACGACTACATTCAACGTAACTTTAAAGGATACCATTAAATATAAACAACTTTTACTTTTATTGAGGTACAACGAAAATACAAAAGCTTCTACATAACATTAAACTCCTTATTGCTTTCAAATATTCCGTAACAAATAATGATAGCCTTTTCAAGTATTGGAATTTAGTCCCTTAATGGAAAGCATTTCAAACTTTGATTCTTGAAATGAGCTAAGCTTCAAAGTATGCTGCATTTTGTGTTTGAGTTACACTATGAACTACCTCCAAAAGTTTCAAAATAGCATCCAAGCATCTCCGACCCATTTAACACTAAAACACCAAAAATCTCCATCAAATGCAACATCAAAGAGAATATTCTTACACCAAAGTTTCTTCTGTCTCCAACACATTACACCAAAACACCAAATTTCTACATCAAATGCTATTCTACACTAAAATAATATGGTTTCTCTAATTTTAAACTTTTATTAGTTTGAATTTAATTAGTTTAATATAAAATATAATTTGTGATATAAATAATAATTTGGTTTACGTGGGAAAGGAATTGTAATTCCATGGGAGATGAATTACTGGGAATAAAGTGGACATTTAAATTCTAGTGTTTGGTTTACAGGAATAAAATTACTGGGAATTTCAATACTAATGTTTGGTATACATAGCAATTGAAAGGGAATAAGTAGTATAAAGTCTAAAATGTTCATTGTTGTTGTCAGACATCAATTTTAGGTTAAAAAAGGGAGGGTAATTTTGTCTCATCATTATCTTTTTTTCTTCCTAAATTCCATGGAATTAAAATCCCAAGGGTGGGCATGGGATACCCGGGACTATGTGGTCTAATGGTACCCGGGTTGAACTTCCATTTAGAAGGTTGTGAGTTTGAGTCTCAGTTGAGGCATTGTTATACTAATTCCAAGGTTCTTCCCCGAAACGTAATCTAAACAAAATCCTTACTTTTGCAACTTCCCGTCCAAATACACAATACACAAAATCTCTAAATAATAATATTGATTGAAATTACACTGTAATTACTTTTCTAACTGTAGTACAATTGTACATGAAACATGTATCATTATTTCTTCAAATTATAATACAAAAATTGCAATAATTTAGAAAAAAGTTACAGTATAAATACTTTCCTATTCGTAATACAATTTTACTTATTATTTTACAAAATCTCCAAATAATAATATTGATTGAAATTACACTATAATTATTTTCCTAACATTAATACAATTGTACATGAAACATGCACCAATATTTCTACAAATAATAATATGCAATAATTTAGATTAATATTACAATATAAATACTTTCTTATCGGTAATACAATTCTAACTACTTATTATTTTACTGAATCTCAAAATAATAATATTGATTGAAATTACACTATAAATACT
The DNA here is from genome assembly GCF_001879475.1 of Ipomoea nil. Classification (NCBI taxonomy): domain Eukaryota; kingdom Viridiplantae; phylum Streptophyta; class Magnoliopsida; order Solanales; family Convolvulaceae; genus Ipomoea; species Ipomoea nil. The sequence goes on along the minus strand of NW_017618364.1, from coordinate 2,070,473 downwards.
TTCCTAACCTTAATACAATTGTATATGAAACATGCATCCTTATTTCTACAAATAATAATCTCGAAATTGCACTATAAATACTCTCTTAATCGTGAACAATTCTTTCATCGAGTATTTTCTGCTCTTCTATGGTATTTCTGCTATTTGTCCCCATTGTTGACTAATGGAGTCTGTTTTTCGTCTCTAACTCCTTATTGGTAACAAAATGTTATATGAAAATCAACTAATATCTATTGCGTAATAACGTAATTTTATAAGGAAATAATGATTTATTAATTATTATGTAATTTTATAAGGAACTAATGATTTATTAATTATTATTTGCACCAATAATAATAATTTGAATACTAATTTTACACCAACATATACTATTAATAAAAGTCAAATCATCCCCTTCAACTTTCTCGCCATACCTAATATGAATATTAATTAATCTATATTATTAATAAAAGTTGGTGTTATCGGATTCAGATATGAAACAGTTGTCTCTGGTAGAGTTGAAGAAGTTGATATCTTTGTGGTGGAAGAGCCTGTGGGACTTTTCATAAATGTCAATTCCAGACGAAAGCAGCATGGGTTTTGATGGAAAACATGCTGATAGCCGAAGAGTTAACGTATGATAATGAATCGTTGATGACAGAGCATGAAACGTTGGTAACACAATTGACGGACGAGCATAAGAATGTCTACGAATTTGTGATGAATGATATTGATTCTGATGGATGTGAATTCTTCTTTGTGTATGGTTACGGAGGAATAGGCAAGACGTTCGTGTGGAGAACGTTATCGTCAAAGATAAGGAGCCGCGGTGATATTGTTCTCAACGTTGCTTCGAGTGGAATAACATCTTTGCTCTTGCCGGGAGGCAAGACGACGCATTCCAGATTTGCTATACCACTCTCTTTGAACGAAGATTCCACACGCAATGCATCGCAAGGCAATGACATTGCTAAGCTTATAATAAGGAGCAAATTGATAATATGGGACGAAGCACCGAAAATCATGAGGGATCTACCAAGGTTCGCCATATCGGGTAGTGCTGAAAAGACATTTGGTGAAAAGACAGTAGTTATGGGCGGTGATTTTAGACGAATTCTTTCCGTTATTCTGAAAGAAATGAGACCAATAGTTGTCGGAGCCACTATTAATTCTTCTTACCTCGGACAAATTGCAAGGTATTGAAGCTCACGGATAACTTGAGACTATAGAGCTTAGCTTCAGAGGAAAATAGATAGACGGTTGATTGGTTTTCAAAATGGATTGTAGACATTGGAGATGGGATTACAGGGGTTGTAACGACGGTTTGTCTGAGATCGACATTTTGGCACGGTTTCTTTTGAAGTGTGGACCCGATCCAATAGCAACTATAGTTGAAAGCACCTTCCCAAGCACGAGATATGACATGCTTGATGAGTCGCACCTAGAAGGCTGAGCAATCCTCTCACCGACTTTAGTTGAAAGCACCTTCCCAACCAAATTTTGTATTGACGAATTAACCGAACCGAAATTTTTTTCGATTAACTGATTAACCGAAAATTTTAAAACTAAAGTTTTAAATCCTAAAAATAATACCTATAATAATAAATCCAATTAAAATAATACATATAATAATAAATCAATAAGAAAATATACAAAAACAATATCATAACAACATTACAAATTATTAGGGATTTTACATATTAGATTATATATATATACATATATATATATATACATATATATATATATATATATATATATTTAAAATCTCGGTTAACCATTCGGTTAATTTGGTTAACCAAAGTTTCGAACCGAATTAATCGTTAACCAAAATTTTAAAAAACCGTTAACCATTAACCGAACCGAAAAAAGTTTGGTTATAAAACGGTTAATCTAACTTTGTCGGTTCGGTCGGTTAACAAAAAAATTTCCGAAGTTTGCAACCCCTATGTAAGGCAGAATAAGACGGCGAAAATCTATCAGAAGTACACAGTCCTAAATTCTTAAATAGTTTGAGATTGTCTGAACTTCCTAATCATTCATTGACATTAATGGTTGGTGCACCTGTTTTGTTATTGCGGAACATAAACCACTCTCTTGGTCTTTGCAACGGTACGCGCCTCATCATCACAAGATTGGCAGATCACATTGTCGAAACAAGAATAGTTAATGAGACACATCAAAGAACCAAAGTTTTTATACCCCGAATGTCTCTCACCCCTTCTGATACGAGATTGCCCTTCAAGTGTACGTGGCTTTTTACTGAGTCACCCATCTTGATGGCCTGAAGGTTTTAGCTCTAGACGAGGATGGACAAAATTCTGTTACTACTACCAATGTCGTCTACAAAGAGATTTTTAATAATGTGTAATTCAAACAAATGATATTATGTTCTTTTAATAGAAAGATGACAAAATTGCTATATATTTACATAAAAAATATATATCTTCCGTACAAAATAATTTCTACAACTAAGTTGCTAGACAACGAGCTAATTAGCGCAATTAATACAAATATTAAACACTGATATATAAACTCTCTAAAGTTTCAGCACCGGATGCGTATATCTACATGTTGGCTATTAATTGGACAATTATTTGCTCGAATTCAAGCAATGATAATATTAGAAAACATAACCGATCCAACTCAATTCTTTAATTGCACTATATAATATTCGATGTTATAATTTATACAATTATATATCGATTCAAATATTCTTAAAATATTATAACAAATCTATTTTGTGCAACGCACGGGTGAAAATACTAGTTAAAAAAATAAGTAAAAAATTTAACTTTTGTAATTAAAAAAGTTAGGCTATTAGCCATACGTGGCCTAAATATTTATTATTTAGCCTAGTCTTAGTCAACCCAATTGTTATGCTGTGCAACCGTGTGCACCATGCATGGTGCACACGGTTGCAAAACGACGCCGTTTCATTAAAAAAAATCCGTTTGAATTATAGTTAACGGCGTTAGGCGGTTTTCGTTCGTATTCAAACAGTAGGATATATCCATAAATTCATAACTATATATTCACAAATTCATAACTATATATCCACAAATTCATAATTATATATCCAGAATTACATAACTATATATTCATAATTTGACAATAGTACATTCAGAAATAATAACTACACATTCATAATTTCATATCCATATATTCATAATTTCACAACTAGACATTTATAATTACATAACTCCATATTCAGAATTTTTAAAGTGCTTGTTCACAAGAGAACTATATCCATAATTTCAAAACTATATATCCACAACTTCATAACTATATATCCATAACTTCATAACTATATATCCACAACTTCATAACTATATATTCAGAATTGCATAACTATATATTCATAATTACACGTCGATTGGAGTTTTTTGTAAAAAATAAAAACTAAAAAAATTGATTGATGGAGTTAAACGGTGCCATTAGTGGCACCGTTACTCCATCATATTAAACGGTGTCGTTTTGCAACCGTGTGTACCATGCATGGTGCACACGGTTGCACATCATAATTTGGGTAGTCAACCAAAGTAATAAAGAAATGGCTAAAGTGTCATCCCGCACCCTGAACTATAACGGATTCTTCATGCCGCACCCTGTACTTTCATATCATTCAACTAGATCCACTTACTAATTATTTTTTTTCCATCTAGAACTTTTCACAGGTTTTCAGGTAACAAGATGACATGGCACCAGTTGTTAGCTGATGTGGAGCTTCTTTTTTGTTGACGTGGTTAATTTTAATGTTGACCAGTTGATATGGCATCTTGAACATCTTTCTTCTTCCCGTGAGAGTTTCATTCCTTCAATCCCCATCTTCCGACCAAATTTCCCCGTGAATAGACTCCCCAACCCGTCGCTAATGTAAGTGTAAATATATTGCACATTTAAACCTCTTTATTATTGGCTTAGATTAGTTGTCAAAGTAGTACTGGATTAGTTGCTGGATTAGTCACGTCGTCTGGAGTAGTTGACTGGATCAGCGCAAGAAAGTAATCCAGGAGGTATGAAGCTTCTTCAAAGTATTTATTCAAGATCCTATCAATGGGGAGATCTAAATCTAATGGAGCAGCCGAATTCAAGGAAGGGAAGAGTGCATGTTTTGAGGATCAAAACATTCTTTACAACCTATATATAATGCTACCTTAATTAGCATTCATTTATGCACTCTTTCACAAAGCTTTACTCTGAAAATCTTGGTGCATCTATACCAAATACATACTGTACTGTTGAGTGTGAACAAGATCTTGTAATCAGATCATGAAGCAATGAAGATCGCCTGCACATCGGATCCACTGGAGTAGGTTCTGGAGTAGTTATAGGTTATACTTTAGTGTGTAATTAACTCTCCTCTTGTACTCCGTTTTTATCATAGTGGATTTGGGTTGATGTGAGTGGCCCCGCAGACGTAGGAGTGAGGCTCCGAACTGCGTGAACATATCCTGGTGCATGCTTTCTTTTACTGCTATTTATTTCGTGTTCTTTATTATATCTGGAGTATGTTTTCATCTAGTCCAGCTGTATAATTGAAATAAAATTAAAGTTATTAAAAGCTAAATCTTGTATTCAAGAATAACGTGTTTTTTCAATTGGTATCAGAGCCTGGGGACTTAAATTACTAGTCTAACCGATTTGGCTATCACGTGCTTTTTGAACTCAAGATCTCAGTATCTGTTTTTGTTTTTGCTTGTCTGGTTTACTTGTTGCTCACTGTGCATTGAGTCTTACAGCATGGAACGACATAGAGCACCTCCTGAACTAACAGGTGACAACTATGCGTACTGGAAGGCCCGCACCAAAATGCATCTACGAGCTCAAGGAGAGAAGGTCTGGAGGGCTGTTCTCACTGGTTGGTCTCATCCTACCAAAGATGGAGACAATACAGGAGATCCTCCAGTCTTCAAACCAGAGGAAGAATGGACAGAGATTGAGATGTCTACCGCAAGCTACAATCATAAAGCGTTAGATACTATATTTTCTTTAATGCATGAGAGTCAATTTACCATTGTTGCAGGGTGTGATTCGGCTAAAGAAGCTTGGGATGCCTTAGAAACTACCTATGAAGGAACCGCATCTGTTAAACAATCCAAACTACAAATGGTTCAAACCGACTTTGAAGATCTAAATATGAAAGATGATGAAACCATAGTGGATTTTCATGCTCGGGTACAAGAACTAGCTAATAGGGCAAGCATTCTAGGCGAATCAATCACTCAAGAAAGACTCGTCAAAAAGATTCTTCGCTCACTCCCTCCAAGATTTCGAATGAAAGTTACAGCCATTCAGGAGCACGATGGATGGGAAAAGAAAACGGTACAACAATTGATGGGAAGCCTACAAACTTATGAGATGGAAATTTTAGGTGGACCTGAAGCAAAAGGAAAAACCGTAGCTTTCACTATAGAAGACACTGGAGGAGTTTCTGATCCAGATGAGGTAAGTGATGATCCAGTAGTCTTTTTAACTAAAGGTTTTTCTAAATTGTTGCAACAGGTAAAACAACGACAAAATGGAAAACTTGGCAAGTTTCAAGGTCAAAGAGGATCAGGATCGAGTGCAAATCGAAACAATCAAAGATCAAACTCATCCAGCCAACGACCAGGTGCATCTAGGAACTCTCAATCTAAAGACAAAACCGGAGGCAAAGGGATCAAATGTTATGAATGTGAAGGGTATGGCCATGTGCAGGCTGAATGTCCAACATATTTGAGAAGGAAGAAGTCAATGAAAGTTGCCCTTACCTGGAGTGATGATGATGAACCAGAAACTGATCCAGGTTCTGATCCAGATGAGATCTCCGGAAACTTTGTTGCTTTTACAGCTCTTACAACTACAGTACCTGCTCCTACAACTAGTGAAGAGTCAGAAATTGAAGAGTATGTGTCATCAGAAGACCAAGATTTACCTGCACATTCTTTTGAAGTAGAATATAAAAAATTGTATGCAAAATGGGAAATTCTTGTAAAAGTTAATAGATCTCTGTCTAGTCAGGTTAGCATTCTATAAAATGCCAAAAAGATGTATCTATCTAAAATATCTGACAGGGACAGCATCATTGAAGACAGTAACAAGAAAGAAGAAAATCTCAAACATGAGCTGGAAGATCTCAAAAAGGAACTGGAGCATCTCAAACGCAAGATACAAATGATGGACAACACATCCACCTTAGACCAAATTTTAGATTCTGGTCGAAAGACATCTACAAAATATGGGTTTGGCTATTATGGAGGAAAGGACAAAGCTGCTACAATTTTCGTCAAAGCCTCAGGCCCTGACTCAGTCTCTGGAGCAAATCAAGATAGTCCAGAAACTAGTACAGCTCAACGTCAAGTCAAATTTACTCCAAAGTCAACCAAGGTTAGATTGTATAATCCTATATGTCATTACTGCAGGATACGCGGACATACAAAACCGGAGTGCTTCTACTTCTACAAAGACCAACGTATTGAGAAATACACCAAAAAGACAATCACCCCATTTGTCAAGCAAATTTGGGTGCAGAAAAGTGATTTTGTCTGCCATGTCTCCTTCCACTCTACAAGTACTAACAGAAAAGAGAGATGATACTTTGACAGTGGATGTTCACGTCATATGACGGGTGATGCTAAGTTCCTAAACAATATAAAAGGAAGTACAGGAGAAGTGACTTTTGGCGATGGAGTTAAGGGAAAGATCACTGGAATTGGCACTCTAAATGTCACAGGTCTGCCCAAACTAAAACAAGTTCTCTTGGTGGAGGGCCTTCATGCAAATCTTATAAGCATAAGCCAATTATGTGACCAGGAATGGAAAGTCTGCTTCACCAAGGACAGTTGCAATGTCACAGACTATCAAAAGAACTGTGTCATGGAAGGTAAACGCTCTTCTGATAATTGCTATATACTTACTAACGATTCCGTTTGTTACAGGTCCAGCATAAAAGAATCAAAACTACGACATCACTTCATAAGAGAATTGGTAGAAGACAAGGAGATCAACCTGGAGTACATTTCAACGGAGAAAAATCTAGCTGATCTATTTACAAAGCCTCTTGATAACACAAGATTTGAGTTACTTCGGGCTGCTCTCGGAGTGTGCAGGTTTTCAATCTAAGTTTGTTTTGTGACTCAAATAAAGTTTTTGTTTTTTTTGTGCTGTTGTTTTTTTCTTTTTCAGATTTAATCCAGAAAATCCTCCAGATATGATCGCTGCTCCAGTACGCACTCCAGACCGGAAAATAAGCCATTTAACCGCACTAAATACTCATTAGTTTTATTATTAATTTCTTCTCTCTCCTGGCTGTTATACACCATCGCATTCTTCCCCAATTAATAGAATCAAATCCCTAAAATTACTCTCACCTTCCTTTAAACACTTCTCACCCCTTCCATAGAAATTTCGAATCCTAGCATAATTCTTCTACCAAATCGATTTTACCTATCTCAAATATGGCTAGCCATTCTGATCTAAACCCTTTCCTTTTCTATCTCACGGAAGATGAGCGCTTAGATCTATATCGTCAGATTCTTCGAGGCACAGCTCCAATTTCCGACATCTCTTCTCGCCGGGTTCTTGCAACGCTACTTCGACACCCATCTCTGATGGAGGAATTATCTGTGAAGGACTCCAAGGAGATCTTCTCCAGAGCATCAGGGATCACGGATGACCCATGGCCTCTTGACGAAATCTTAGACGAGGAAAACCTTCAGGAAGAGCTTCGGGCTCAGCAACTACGGGATCAATCTACGGTTTGATTTCTCTAATCTCTTAGGAAGCAATACCTTATTGCTTGTGAATTAGGCATGCATCGCATTTTTATGCTTTAATTTGCCTATATTGCCTTGGATATATATGATGTGTTTTTGAGATTGTGCTCTTGTCTTGCGAAATTAGGATCTCTCTGCTGGTATGTCTATTGTGCCTCTGTCTATGATTGCTTTCACAGGTTCCCAACCTCACCGCTCAGATGAGGCCACTCCTAAAATGGCTGAGCATTCGCATGATCCAGCCACTACTCCAGCCTCAGATCCAACTTTTGATGATCCAGTCTCTGCTCTAGGCTCTGTTCCAGAGGATGTTGAGGTATCGATTAGGGATATAGTCTCTGAACCTGAGGATCCATCAGTTCAAGCAGCCATCATCTCCGATACCATTGCTAATATGCCAAACTCTGCCCGTGCTCGAACGGCTGTCCCAATTATCAGAGTGCCTTTTGCATCGAAGGCCAAAGGGAAAGCCAAAGTTACTGATCCAGATGAAGCTCCAGCTGCACCTGTTCCAGCTCCAGTGGCTAAGAGGAAGATTCACATGTCCGATGATGTTGAATTTGTCTCTAAATCTCGTCCTAGCAAGCGTTCTGAACATCGACCTACGGGTCTTGCTCTGCGTACACGATCGAGAACTGGTGTGTCTACTGCAGCACCTCCTCCAGCTTCTGCTCCAGCCTCTGCTCTTGCTCCAAAGCCAACTACATCATCCAGGTCCAAGACCGCTAAGGTATCCAAGGAAACCTTGTTCAGACCAATCTTGCTCTCTCCCGCATTGGAAACAGTATGGCAGCAGCATTCAAATCGCGATATCTTGGTTGAGAAAAATTTCAGTATTGAGTACCTCATTCGCGCGTGCAATATCATTCCTCTTCTTAGGGCCCAAAACCTTCTCCAGACTATCCAGAATGTGGGAGCCTACTCTGCCTGGCTTATTCCGGAATTCTACGCCAATCTCACATCTGATTCTCTTCGGCCGGCCTCTCCGCATTATCATCAGGTTTTTCTCCGAGATGTTTGGTATGATTTTAGTCCTTCTATTATTAATGCCTTTTTTCAGCGTGATGCTTGTGATGATCTTTTTGATCCTGCTGGTGACTTTCTTGCATCACATCTTACCCACAATGAGATCAATATCTGGCCAAAGGATGGCCTTCCTTCGAATGTCCTTACTGCAGTGTACTCGGTTCTGTTTCGGCTAGCTTCTAGCAACTGGATTCCAAATGTTTCTGTGCACACAGTCACTAAGAAGATGGCTTCTCTGTTATACAAAGTCAGACATCAACTGCCTATTGATCTTGGTCACCTCATCTATCATCACATCATGAGTTTTGCTAAAAAGAAGGAAGCCAAGATTCATCTTCCTTTTCCATGTCTTATCACCGGGATTCTGCAACAACAAGGGCTTCAACTCTATTCCAATGAAGAGCTCTACCATGTTACTCACAAGACTTCTATGGACTCTCGCATCTTCCAAAGGTCAGACTATGATGATCGGGCCACTCTCTCCTCAGTTCCACCTGCCCATGCTCCAGCTGATCCTCCAGCGACAGGCCAGGCCTCTACACCGACTGCTTCTGCTACTGATTCTGCTTCGACACTGGCCGTTCTTCATCAGCAAGTCACTTTTCTTACTTCACACATAGCTACCATGAAGGATGCCTCTCTCGCCATTCAATCGTCCATCTCTACTGCCGAGGCTCAGCTGCTCCGCACGAATCGCCATATTGCCTCTCTTGAGAGTGCTTCTCCTGCTGGTGATGATGAAGACTTGGAGACCTCCTCCTCCTCCACTCAGTCCTGATGCTGCTCTTTGTCCATTAGCTTGACAAAAAGGGGGAGTGCACGTAGTAAGGGGGAGTACGTTTTTTTGTGAACTTAGCCATAAGTGCCAGTGAATAATGTGGTGTGCTCTATCGTTATTTTGCTTTTTTATGTGTTAAGGTGCTGCGTGTTTTGCCTTGACTCTGTGATAAATGCTATGCAGCTATATTATGTGACATTTATGTGTTCTGTGTCTCTTTGTGCTTTAATTTTCTATGTGCTTGTATGCTTTAATTGTGTTTGAAATTCTCTGGCACAACATTGGTTAAGTTTAAGGAGGGTGTGTGTCTAGCTACTCTTGACTAGTGACTAATCCGCTTTCAATTGTATAGATTATTCATTTGGCAATTATTTTGTTTATTAAAGCCGATGATATCTTTTAGTGGTTTTGTCAACTAATAGCCAAAGGGGGAGATTGTAAGTGTAAATATATTGCACATTTAAACCTCTTTATTATTGGCTTAGATTAGTTGTCAAAGTAGTACTGGATTAGTTGCTGGATTAGTCACGTCGTCTGGAGTAGTTGACTGGATCAGCGCAAGAAAGTAATCCAGGAGGTATGAAGCTTCTTCAAAGTATTTATTCAAGATCCTATCAATGGGGAGATCTAAATCTAATGGAGCAGCCGAATTCAAGGAAGGGAAGAGTGCATGTTTTGAGGATCAAAACATTCTTTACAACCTATATATAATGCTACCTTAATTAGCATTCATTTATGCACTCTTTCACAAAGCTTTACTCTGAAAATCTTGGTGCATCTATACCAAATACATACTGTACTGTTGAGTGTGAACAAGATCTTGTAATCAGATCATGAAGCAATGAAGATCGCCTGCACATCGGATCCACTGGAGTAGGTTCTGGAGTAGTTATAGGTTATACTTTAGTGTGTAATTAACTCTCCTCTTGTACTCCGTTTTTATCATAGTGGATTTGGGTTGATGTGAGTGGCCCCGCAGACGTAGGAGTGAGGCTCCGAACTGCGTGAACATATCCTGGTGCATGCTTTCTTTTACTACTATTTATTTCGTGTTCTTTATTATATCTGGAGTATGTTTTCATCTAGTCCAGCTGTATAATTGAAATAAAATTAAAGTTATTAAAAGCTAAATCTTGCATTCAAGACTCACGTGCTTTTTCAGCTAAACCTCCCCGTCTTCGAATTGTCGGCGACGAACCCGCAACCCCTGTTGTTCCCTTCCGTCTCCTTGCACTACGTTTTTTTTTTTTTGACTGTCAAATATTGCTTTATGATATCATTGATATGACAATGAAAAGTAGTTGAAATACAAAGTTGGCACAGCCAACTTTCACATCTTTGCAAAAAAGGAGTCCAAAGATACGAACAATGGGAAAGAAAACATATATGCAGGCTGCATATCAGCCTGGCGGCTGATACGTTGCATATCCTCAAATGGAATGCAACTCAAGATAGCGCCACTCCATATAATGGTATTCAGACGATTCATTATTTAGATCATCAAAAAATCAAGCTACCTAACTGTGAAAAATCAAATGGGCAGGAAGGCTAAATTGGAAGGGAATGTGGAAACTGACTGTTTTAATGTGTTGGTGTTATTCTTCAAACCCCTCTTTTATCTCTTCAAATAGTGGCCAATTGGTGCACTTGTAGAATCAAGGGAGTGTTGCTTTCAGTTCCTTCCTGTCTGCTCCAAAAGCCTCAGTTCCTAACCCTTCGGCATAAACATTGGAAAAGAGTTCAGAAGGATCTGGCATTTGGCACTCCTTTGCTTTAGCTATGGTTTCATCTGCTTCTTTTCTGATTTCCTTCTCAATATCCTTTAGCTCCTTTAGCTATGGTCTCCACGGCGGAGTACGTCCGTAGACAGGTGGCGGATGTCTACTATGTCCGATTTGATTATTCCCACGGCAACTTTCCTTGCAAATTCTCGCTTCTTAATTACGGCAGGGTAGGGAGTTTGGTGAGTCGAGCCCACTACGGTCTTTCTTCAAAGCCGGTAATATGGTTGGAACTTGCCCGACAGATTGCATGTCAATTCAAGCATCTTCATAGTGGCGATGGCCGCAATACCGGCACAGTTCAAGAGCGGATCCTTGTTGAGCTTATTCCCCGCTCTGGAGATTTCAGAAATAGAGACTTGTCAAGAGCGGATCAACACGGACAATGACGAAATCACCGATGTCATCGACGTCGTAGTCGAGGAAGTAGAAACTGAGGCCAAGATTAGCATATTACCCAGAAACGGTGAGGGGGGAAGACGTGAACGCAAAAAAAAAAAAAAATAAATAAATAAATAAAAAATAAAAAAATAAAAAAAAATAAAAAAAAATTCCATGTCAGCCTATTATTACCTGTAACCTGGAGGTAACCTGTGAAAAGTTCTAGATGGAAAAAAATAATTAGTAAGTGGATCTAGTTGAATGATATGAAAGTTTAGGGTGCAGCTTGAAGAATCCGTTATAGTTCAGGGTGCGGGATGACACTTTAGCCTAAAGAAATTGTAAAAATTTGATGGGCAGAACTTATATTTGTGTTAGAGTTAATTACCGATTTGGTCCTCCGACTATTGCGAAACTACCGATTTGGTCCCCAACTACATTTCTTATCAAATTAAGTCCTCAACTTTTCAATTTTTACCCGATTCGTCCTCCGTCCAATTGACCGTGATTTCTCCGTCAAAATCAAGGATAAACATGTAAATACACACCTTAGTTGAATGGAATTGCATATTTAACAGAGATTGAGGATATCGGAGAAGGTGCAGGCAAACTGTAATTGCTCCTCCACTTTGGTCATGTTGGAGGTGTCGCCGTTGAATACGCATCACCACGACGGCATCTTCACGGAGCCTTGGGCAGGTACCGGGAAGATGACGCGGCCTTTTTCCGGTGAAGTCTATTATGAACTTGGGTGTGTCGTCGATGTTGTAGATCCCGCGGTGACGTTGCGATGGTCCAAATTGCAGCGGAACTTTGTTCTCATCCGTCAACGAAAAAAGTGTATTTGTCGTGGACGATGGTGAAACTGGAGTTGTTATCCATGAAGGGGAATTCGATGGGCCATTTGTTGACTTTGACGGAGAAGATGGGGAGCATATTATACATGAAAAATGAATTGATGGGCAGTGATGTTTGCACCTAGAAATGAAGTAGAAGCAACAATGGCAAGCTGAAGAAGAGAGGATGCTTTATTGCGTGCATATGTGAAACAGTATGGGCCAAAAGAATGGCACCTTGTGTCACAGCGCATGAACACACCACTCAACCGAGATGCTAAGTCATGCTTGAAAAGGTGGAAGAACTACCTAAAACCAGGAATTAGAAAGGGATCCCTTACTGAAGAGGAGCAGCACCTTGTTATCCATCTTCAGGCCAAACACGGCAACAACCAAAAAAAAAATGGAGATTGGGGATGGGGAACAGGGGCGAAGCTGTACCCAGTCATCTGCGATAGTTCAAGCAACTTCAAGATCACTAGAGATGCAATAGAAACAGCCTACAACAACGACAAAAACATCCACATAGTATGCGACGAAATCTACGCGTCCACCGTGCTTTCCCAGCCCGAATTCGTCAGCATCGCCAAGATAATCCAGGAAGAAGAAGTGGATTACTCTAATCCTAACTGCAACTGCAACCTCGTTCATATCGTCTACAGTCTTTCCAAGGATTTGGGGTTCCCTTGGTTCCGGGGGGATAGTGTACTCCTACAACGACGCCGTGGTCTGGTGCGCCCGGAAGATGTCGAGTTTCGGGCTGGTGTCCACCCAGACACATCGCCTGATGGTGGCGATGCTGTCGGATGAGCTATTTGTGGACAAGTTCATCCAGTAGAGCGGTGCGGCACATCGCGTTTACCTAGGGGCTGACCAGATGGGTAATTTAGAAGAAGGTGTGTGTAGTTACATCTTTATCCTTAGTTTAGACGGAGACATCATATTCAATTGGACAGAGGACGTAATCGGGTAAAAATTGAAAAGTTGAGGACTTAATTTGGTAAGAAATATAGTTGAGGACCAAATCGGTAGTTTCGCAATAGTCGGAGGACCAAATCGGTAATTAACTCTTTGTGTTATTTGGATGGACCTGTTCCTAGTCCTAGTGGAATAAATCTAAAAAATTAAACAAAAAAAGATGTTAGGCTATGGGAATTTAAAAAAAAAAAAAAAAATTTAAAAACTCTTTAACGGCTCTCTGCTGATAAAGTCGGCGACAGTCGGGCTATTTAGATCTTTAGGCGACACTTTCTCTCCACCGCTCTCACTCTGATTTCTCTCTGTTTCGGACATCCTCCCCTGCGACGACGACGACAATAGCCGGAAGGGTTGCCGACTTCTCTGTTGTCTCTGTCTAAAATCTCATCCTTCTTCTCCAAAAACAACTTAGAGGTAAATCCATTATTTACCACCCCCCCCCCCCCCCCCCCCCCCCCCCCCCTCTTTTTTTTTTTTTTTCTTGATGAAAATTAAAAGTTTTATATTCTGAGTTGTTTAATTTTATACAAAGATCGGTGATTTTCTTGTAGATCGCTGCTCGGCCTCGCATTTTAAAGCATCCACATAGATCTGCCCGGCCTGATCATATAGTTGTACTCCTTCCAGGGCTTCCAGGTATGCTTATGTCTCTTTCACTGCTGCATCCTTTTTCTTGTATTCTTCATATTATCTCCTTTAAGTACTTATATTTGTGAGTAGTTGGCAGATTTTACCTTTTCTAGTTGCTTCTTGTTGAGTAATAACTTTTGGGTCATGGCCATTTTTGTTGATGTATAAACTTCATGTTGTATTAAAGTTTGTAGTTAAGTATGAAGATTCCAGTGGACTTTAGGTCATTGTCATTCTGTGTTCTTATTGCACAATAATGTTAGCTCAGGACTTGCAATTGAGAGTTTACGGCAATTTGTTACTCTTTCAGGGAGTGGAAAGAGCTATTTGGCAAAAATGTTGTGACCTTGAGGTTGAGAATGGTGGTAATGCCCCAAGAATTCACTCAATAGATGATTACTTTATGACTGAAGTTGAAAAGGTCTTTGTATTTTCTATTAGTTAATGGTCGTTTTTAAAACAGAACTTTCTTAGTGTTAATTACAAGAATATTCATCCCCATAGATTTTGTAACATATAAGAATATTGTTGAATATGCAGGTTGATGAAAGTAAAGTTTCAAAGTCTGTTGGCTCTATCCTTCTCTTAAACCCCCATAATCAGGTTGGTTCCTTATATCACTTTTGAATGTTCAACATTGTTCCAGGCTAGCTGATTAATATTCTTGTTTAATATTTGGCTGGTAGTCTGTAATCCTTTTTATTTTTATTGTCATCTTGACTGGGGTTACCCCCAGATCATTATTGATCTTCTTTGAATGTTATCATGCTCAAGGTAGATAAAATTATAGTCAGAACTGACATACGGAACTAAGGAATTACACCAATTAAACAATCAGTTACACCAATTAGATTCATTCTATTGATGAGGTATCATACTATCATCCTATCAAAATAAATATGGAAGCTATGTATGACTGTGGTAGTTACTATAACAAGTATTTTTGTGGTATTATTTTATATCTATTGCTATTTATGTTTCTATTTGTGGAATATGTTTCAACTTCCTTCCTTCCATGTTCTGTGAGTCTAAGAGTCTTCTAAATAGGGATAGTGTAAGGGTCATTGTTTACCTATATATATATATAATAATCAAACTGCAGATGGATGGATTCGGTGTTTATGATCAAGGTTGTCTTATGTGGAAGGTATTTACCTTTTCTATAGACATTTGTTCTTGATGTGATTTGAATTTAGCATTTTACTATTTTTCTTTCTTAAAGGAGTCTCTCACTCCAAATCTAAGATATTTTTACTGTCTGTGTATGTGCATCTTGGCATCATATTTAACTATGGAGGAATTTACACTAGTACAAACTTAGACAATAAATATTATACTATTTGCATTTGTTCTTTGAAAAAGAGACTAAAATACGTGCGGTGGCCTAATTGTAATCTTTTTAACAACAATAGTATCTGTTGTATGCACATAACAGAGGCTAAAAGTACAAATTTAAAAACGCAGGCCCTTTTCCCTACTGGTTTGAACACAACAGATGCTAAAAGTAGCTAAAATTTCGGCCACTTAAAACTAAAACCATTTATGCGAGGCGCCTTCAGAACAAGCCATTTATGCGAGGAGAGAGCAGCGACACTGTCAGAGGTGATTTTCCACTCAGTGTTTCAGATGAGAGGTTAGACTTACAACTTTAATTCATATGTATGTGTCTCTTCTATTCATTGTAATTACACCTTTAGACTCTGATATTTGTAGCGTAATTGTTCAAGAAGATCATTATACTTAATTCAAACTATCTACTGCAATTAGAGGACAGTGCCCAAACCAGATCTAACAAGTCAAATGCTCTTTCTTTAAATGTGTTGCATTGTGATTTGTAAAACCAAAATCTTTATGCAGAAAGATATTTCATTCTATCATTAGGATATCCATTGAATTCTATCTGGGCTACAAACCCTACCCTAACAAAGTAAAAGACAGTGTTTTTTCTTCTTGGGGGAGTTTGTGTAGCTAATAGCAGTAATGGAGTTCTTGCCATCAGGCACTCCTAAAGGTCAGTTTATGTATGCTTTCACATGCGAACTGAACATTTCTAGTTTGAAAAGGGCTTGACTGGGTTGGGTGCACTCATGAATCTTTGTGAAGATTTAACTGATGAAGATATTCTAACTGCCATACAAAATGCAACTGGTCCTAAATCTACATTGTTTGTACCTGAAGTAATCACAAGTATCCACTTGCTTAAAATTTTTTTATTTTATCTATTAATAAAGAGCAGAGTATCTATTCTTATCCGTTCATGATTTTTATTATATTCACTTCAGTTGGCATTAAATTTCATGTTAACCTTTTAATATGAAGGTACCATTTGAAGTTCTTGTTCGAAGGCAAATAGCACGGTTATTGGATCCTAGTCTTCAATGTAAAAGGTTCATTTATGATGAGTTCATAAAGGTAGGTGTGATAAAGTTTTTGTACTTTACTGTTGCATGAGGATTCAATTTATAAGTATTTCATACTTATTCTGAAGTTCACCATGAGTCACTGTTGTATGGCGAATGAATTGCAACTATTCCGGTTTAAGTATTGTGGATATTGTGTTGTATTTTAAATATTATATTATTGATGGATTGTTAATTTGTTAGGCATTGAATTGATTATTGTGGATAAAGTCTAGACATTAGCATCTTGTTCATAGGCACCTGCTGTAAAATATACACGTTTAGTATTTTACAACAGACGCGAATGGTCTATTTTGTACTAGTGGATGTTTGAGATGTGTGACATAATATATAAGATTAATCTCTGGCTACTAAGAAATCTATAAGATATTCTTGAAATTAATTGATTTTTTTTCTTTTGAATCTTCTTTTGCTTTATCTCTGTGACAATTAGTTGGCTTGAAGTGTGATGGATGATAAATTTATGCAACTGGTAAATATAGCAATTGCTTGTGAATGGACCGAAAGCAATGTTCATTTTTCTCCAAGCCAAACATGAGTAAGAGTTTCTAATCAGTGTTTGTGCCAACACATGTAGATGAAAATGGTTTTATAAACCTTGGTGAAGTACTGAAATTTAGAGCAGGATATGGTAAAAAAAAGTGCGTTTTTCATACAATTTATCTATCTTTGCTTGGTGGAGTACTATCAGGTCTTTGCTTTTACTTGGAAAAAACTTTTAAAAAAAAAAGTGTCAAATTGGCCCCCTAAGTCGAGTAGATAGTGCAATTGGGTCCCCTAAGTGAAAAAAGTTTCATTCAGGTCCTCTAAACCTGTAAAATTGTTCAATTAAGGCCAGGTTGACTTGTTTATCATGTTAAATGCATACAGTGCTGACACATGTCCTTATTTTATTTTTTATAAAAATATTATTTATTATAAATTAATTAAAATATAATAATAACTAAAAAAATTATTTTTTATTAAAAAATTATTTATTATAAATTAATTAAAATAATAATAATAATAATAATTTTAAAAAAAAATAGTCGTGGTCGTCTAAGGAAGACGACCATGGCCGACGAAAAAGAAGATGGCCATGGCCGTCTTCTAGATCTAGAAAACGGACATGGCCATTTTCTTTCGTTGGCCATGGCCGACGGTTGTTTTTTTTTTTTGTTTATATAATAATAATTATTATTATTTTAATTAATTTATAATAAGTAATATTTTTAATAAAAAAATAATTTTTAAATTATTATTATTATTTTAATTAATTTATAATAAATAATATTTTCAAAAAAAAAAAATTAAGAACACGTGTCAACACCGTATGCATTTAACCTGATAAACAAGTCAACCTGGACTTAATTGAACAATTTTACAAGTTTAGGGGATCTGAATGGAGCTTTTTCCACTTAGGGGACCCAATTGCACTATCAACTCGACTTAGGGGGCCAATTTGACACTTTTTCCAAAAAAAAAAAAAAAAGTAAAGAATATTATGTCTTGTTTTTTTTATATTAACTCTCATGTCAGGATAGACTTCCTTGCCATTTTTAGTAAATGGTTTATGAGTAAACAATTTATTATTCTATGTAATACTCTGCATTTTAGTTGTAAGTTAAATAGTTGCATTTTGATTTTCCACTAACTACTTACTCCCTCAGTCCCGGTTTCCTTGTCTGATTCTCTTTTAGCACGCATTTTAAGGTAACAAAAGTAATACAATTTGCTTTCCAATTTTGCCCCTATCTTTTCTCTCACCTTCCACTCACCAACGCAGTCCACTAAAACATACAGATAACTATTTTCTTTTTGGAGAAACAAATCCACTAAAACATCATCAGAAACTCACACATTTTCATTCTCTCATTCTTTCCTCTCTCTGTTTCTTCTTCAGTATCTCTCACCTAAGTTTAATTTCTTCTTCAAAGATTCTTTTGTCCATGGAGATTTTGAGATCTACATTGTCATAATTATAGTGAAGATCTACACCACAATACATATTTTTTGCCTAATTTTGAAGAGATTGAGATCAACATACATCTTCAACATACGAATATGGAGTTTGTGAAGAAATTGGAGCAATGGGTTTTGCAATCTTTCAATCCTTTTACATAATTGATACCACGGTTAGTGTTCTACCCTCAATCTATGAGTTTTCCTACAAATAGTGATTCTTAATATTAAAATCTTTGTAAAATTATCCATAGTTATCATTCAATCTAGGGTTTTTTATTTTTTTTTAAAGGAGTAAATTAAAATGAAATAAATTTTGTTTGAAACTGTAAACTTAAAATTATAGAGCACCAAATTTGTGTTTCTGTAATTTTATTTTTTTTACTTGATGATTATACAAGAGTATTTTTTATACTCTTTTATGTACTCTATACATCTCAAAGAAAAATCAGTTTGTGGTTATATGTACTCCGTACAATAGGATCACCAAAACTGAAGAAAAAAAAAACCGTGGCAATATTTTCCGCCAAAAATTGATTTGACATTTACAGATTAAAATAGTCTACTACTCTGTATGATTATTTTATGGTCAATAGACTGTTTAGTATACATTGTGTGTGTAACACCCTGAAATTTATAAACTTTTGAAACTTATATAATAAAGGTAAATTCTCATTGAATCCCAAACATAATAAAAGAGTACGGGGTGCTAGGCCACATCTGAGCCGGAGAACTCAGGTGCACAGGCTCACTAACTAAAATCCTCAACAATATCAATACATAAGTATGGCACGCAGGCCGAAAGGGAAACTATCTACTCTACGCTTCGGATCTCTAGCGCGCTCCAGTGTCTACTCGTCAGTGCCTAAAAGCCAAATATATCTGTTCAGCGAGAGATGCTGGTAACCCACTCCAACGCGTTGAAATACAATACATATAGGCATATATATAGATATAAGAAAAAAAACCATTTTGAAGCATGAAGATATATCCTAAGTGACTCTAGCTTTAAAAACAAGGAATAGACTCGACGGACAGAGATAAGCACAGTTAACAGTCATAACCAAGCAAATACAATTCACTAGCATAGGGAACAGACTCGACAGATAGAGATAAGCACAGCCAATAGTCATAACCAAGCATATACAGTTTACTAGCATGTACCCTATGGTCACGCTTTCATACATTCATAACATCAAACCATCCATATCTCATCACATAGCACACTTTGATGGCGCCACAGGACCAATCGCATGCCCATACATGAGGGTCAGCGCATATAGCTCTGACACGGCCCCGCAGCACCCTGTCTCGTATCGCAACACGAAGGGGTCGATCGCAACCGACCGATGAACCGCAGCTCATCATAGTGTTTGATCGCAACCAAACAGTGGACCGCAGCCCAAGAGTAGTCATCTGACCGCAGCCAGGAATATGAACCGCAACTCATGTAAAACGTTTGATCGCAACCAAACGGTGGACCGCAGCCCGAGAGTGTAAATCTGACCGCAGCCAGCTTCTGAACCACAGCTCAGGAATAACCAATTTGATCGCAACCAGATTGGGGTATCATGCACACGTAACACATAACAAGTACATGCAACCCACATTGACACATTGGGAAGGGGGGGGGGGGGGGGGGGGGGGGAAATCGTATAATGAAACCTATGCGTGATCATTCACATACTAGGAATAATCCTAAGGGGTTCATACTTCTTTCACCTAGGTCAACGGGATACCAATTCAACTAGCATGCAATATATAAGACTCGTTTATCCTACGAACGGTACCCGAAACACCAAACTAGACATAGGCACGATAGACAGAGTCCGTTGGGACACCACGGGGGTCGGGAGAACATCAAACGGGGAAGCCGGGATCCCGAGGTGGGATTATTTCCAGCGGGTAGCCGGTGGGTGAAGGGTCACCCGCCGGCGACAAGTCTCCGGGCAGCGGGTGCCTGGCGGGCAGTCGCCTGCCCGCTGCCGGCGACGTCAATTCTGGCCGCGAGTAGGTGGCGGGTCCCCTACCCCCACCTACCCCCCACTGACTCTCTTTCACAATAAACGCCCCGGGATCCATTGTGGAACCCGAAACCATGCTTAGACACTTTTAAACGCAATCGATGACACCACGTAGACAATTAACGGATCAAAAGCGAGAAACGTACGGCACGTACCCTATCATGCTTCCTAAATACAATTAACGCCCAAACATGCGAATTCCCACCCAATATATCAAGAATAACACCACACGAGTTTCACGATACATCCTAGGGCTCTAATTATATTTAAATCATCAAGAACGTAATTCATCCTTTAACATCAAGAACCAATACAATTCATCAAGAATATCACACAATCATCAAGAATCCGAATTCCTCAAGAATATCACACAGTCATCAAGAAACCCTTATCATCATCAAGATTATCAAGATAAAACCATATCACCAATTATCAAGATCACATCATCAATATCATAAACAATTCATCAAGACACAAGAATATAGGGGGATGCCTAAGATGGAGATCATAGCTAAGAAAATAGGTTTTGTTGAGACATGGGTTACCTCTTAGCATTAATTGATTTCCTTGGCTATGAAGAGTCTTTCTCTAAGTCTTTCTTCTTTCTTGATTTCTCCTAGGGGAATTCTTGGAACTCCTTGTGTGGTGAGAGATTATTGTGGTGTGGGTTCTAGGTGCCTCTTATGTCCCCTATTTATATACCTAAGAGTCCTAATTATGGTCTAATTACTATAGGCTTGCTAACTCTATTCCTTTTAGGGCTAGGGCTGGGTTTTTAGAGGTGAGGGCCCACGAACTATGGTGGGCCTTTTCCTAATTAATTACTGTAATTTAATTCTTTCTTTTGGGTAATTGGTTAAATGATTAATTGGTTTTAGGGGTCGTAACACGGGGTGTTACAGTGTGTTTGTATGAAGCATTTCTTTTTCAGAGTATTTTAGAGAGGTTTTTTGTTTTTTTGTTTTTTTTTTTTTTAAAAAGAAACTTCTTTTTTTTTTTTTTTTTGCAAATGGAGTTTATACAGGAAGGAAGTTCTAATGTTGTTCACAATTCTAAATCAAGTACAATCTGCGCCCTTTTTACAACCGACGCAGACTGCACTACCAATCTACGTCTACTGTATTTGCGTTTGTTGTACATAGACGCAATAAAAATTACAACAAACGCAAAAAACTGTTTTTGTCTCTTTTTTAGTATGAATAAAATAGTTCTTTTATTAAAAAAAAAATAATAACCCTAAACCCTAAAACCCTAACCTCTAACTCCAATCCCCAATCCCCAACCCCCAACCTTAAACCCTAAACCCTAAAACCCTGAAACCCTAAACTTAAACCCTAATCCATGCCTCCTCCAATCTTAATCCTTAAACTCTAAATCCTAAACCCTAAACCCTAAACTTTAAATCCTAAATCCTAAGCCTAAATCCCAAACCCTAAACTCTAAACCCCAAACACTAATTCTTAACTCATGAGGAAGGGTATTAAGTACTCATTATTAGAGTACTTGCCAAAGATTTCCCGGTTAGGATGCTTCTGTGTTCTTTCCTTTCAGGCAACGCCGACGCCCAATTTGTTGTTCGTCCTCCATCGCTGCTCTCCATGAGTTCACCATGAGTCATTGTATGGCAAATGAATTGCAACAATTCCGGTTTAAGTATTGTGGATATTGTGTTGTATTTTAAATAGAGTTTATTACCGAAATGGTCCCTCGACTATTGCGTAATTACCAATTTGGTCATCGATAATTTTTCTTACCCAATTAAGTTTTCGACTTTGAAAATCTTAACCATTTTAGTCCTCGGTTAAAATTTCATCCACAAGTTGTTAAATTTAAGGATAAAAAGGTAATTTCATATATTTTATTTATTAAAGGTTTAATTCTTCGTAGTCAATCCGGTCGGCGTGCTGCCATAGCTGTTCCGGGTTCCTGAAGCATCGCACAATCGGCACAAGTTGCTTGGAAATTCGGGACCGCATCGTCCATTGCTAGATCTAGCTGCTTGCAAGCTTCCGGCAAGCCAGCCTGGCGACTGGAAAATCTAGGACGATGATTTGGATTCGATGGCCAGGCTGTGTGGCTTTGACGATGGAGTCGTAGAAGATGTTTCGAGAAGCTTCGAGAAGCGAAGAGTTTTGCCATGTCAAGACGGATCAGCTGATGCCACCGCCGTTGGATCTGCCTCGAGAAGACAAGAGGAGCTGCTGAGCCTCGTTAGATATGCTACTGCACCACCGGAGACCATCGCCGCTACTGGAGTTCATTGATGTAGCCGCCAGAGCAGAAATCAAGTTCGCCGGATCTTGTTGCCTCGCCGTCAATCTGCTACTAAGCTAGGAGTGAGAGTCACCACTTCCCTGACCTCGAAATCTTCCAGGCAAACCGCGCACCTCTTCCAGTTTTCGTCTTTGTCCTTTGACACCTCCTGCGCCTGTGTGGTGTGGTTCCTGTCCATGAAGTAGAGGTTTGGGAGAGTTGTTGCAGGGTTGTAAATTTCTTTCGAGCTTGGCTAACACCTTGTGCTACTCGTCTGTGGTTAGCTTGGATTCGTTGGTCGAGGACTGAGGATTATCATCTTCGCGCTGCTGCATGAACAGCCAAAAAGAAGGAGGAGGTAACACTCCCCAACATTAAGGAATTGTTTCAGTTGGACCTTTGTTCATTCTCCAATATTGGGGAATTGTTTGAGTTGGAAAATGAATATACATCACGTGAGCTTTCAAATTTTCCCAAACTTTCATGGAAAAGTGTGCTATAAAATTTATATATATATATATATATATATATATATATATATATATATATATATATATATATATATATATATATTATTTTTACACAGTTATTTGCATGCGGTTCATAACCTTACAAAAGTTCATAATTACGTATATATTCATGTTGAACATGATTTACGTAATTAATTTTCTCCCATGATAAATATATCATTTAAGATATACTTTATGAAAGTTGAGTTTTTAAAACTGCAGAAACTTCCATGTAACTTCTCCAACAGTCACATTATTTATAAATATTTTATAGCACGTTTGGTTCACGGAATGAATTTTGAGGTAATAGGAATGCTATTCCATAAGGAATGGAATATGCAAGGAATGGAATAGGCAAGGAATAGAATAGAAATTGTATTCTATTATTTGGTTCGCAGAAGGAATAGACTTTAGGAATTATATTACAGTGTTTGGTTGATTTAAGGAATAGAAATGAAATATGTTTTAAAAGACATAAATACCCTTATAAAAAATATGTGATGGTGGCAATGGTGGTGGTGGTTGTGGCGGTGGTGGTGGCGATGGTGGTGGCGGTGGTGGTGGCGGTGGCAGTGGTGGGGGTGACGGTGGTGGTGATGACGGTGAGGTTGTGGCAGTGGTGGTGGGGGCGGCGACGGTTGTGGCGATGGTGGCGGTGGTGCTGCTGGGTGGTGGTTCTGGTGGTGGTGGCGGTGGTGATGGTGGTGGTGGCGGTGGTGATGGTGGTGGCGGCGGTGCTGGGGTGGTAATGGTGGTGGTGGTGGTGGCGGCGGCGGCGATGGTGGTGGTGACGACGGTGGTGAAATAGGATAAATTTGTATATAGGATAAAAAAAATGGGTTAAAGAAAGGGGTAAAAAAGAAAATAGATTCTAAAATTTATTCCTGAGCGTTCAGTAATAGGCTAATACCAGGGGGGCCGTAGTAATAGCTATTACCTTATTTGAGGTAATAGGCTATTACCAAGAATATTATTCCTGGTAATAGAAATGGTTACCAAACAAAGGAATAGACCTATTACTAGGAATGCTATGCCATCCCCGACCTATTCTGTGAACCAAACGGGCCATTAGAGAAACATCTGAAAGAAACACATACAATAAACTTGCAGTAAACTGAGATATTTCACAGTATTACATTTCTACAGGAAATTCTCAAACAAAGCAACTTGAAGAATTTCATTCATCTTCTTGTATCTCATAAGATTAAATCTTGAACCTTGTTGCTTTTATAAATTAAAATTTAAAACTTATAGGAAAGTGATTACACACCTGAAAATATCAAATGATCAAGTTTTATTTCCTTATTTTATTTTGTATTTTTTGTTGTATCTCAAATGTATTACAGAATACAAACATTTTCTCTAACATATATTTACTGGTTTGTTACTAGACTTGTCTGACAGATTGACTTACGTGGTTGGCTAATCCACATGCAAAGACTTCGACAATATTTACAAGGGTGTTGTTATTTGCACCCCCTTTGACTAAAATAAGGTAAAAAGTACATTGAAAATATAAAAAGTTAAAAACTTACAATAAATACATAGGTGGTGCAAATAGCCTAATGGGTGGTCAAAATGCTATTTGCACCACCTTGTCAAACTTGCAATTAATACTTTGATAATTTAAAATTTAATTAATTAATACATTAAAAAAAAAAAGACTCACCTTCTCCGATGAGAAGGCATTGCCTTCTCACCAGAGAAGGCACTGCCTTCAAACCGGAGAAGGCAATTGGGTTGCCTTCTCCGGTGAGAAGGCAGCCCAGTGGGTCGCCTTCTCGCCAGAGAAGGCGACCCAGGCAGATTTCTACCTGGGTTGCTTTCTCCGGTGAGAAGGCAACCCACTGTGGGTTGCCTTCTCCGGTGAGAAGGCGACCCACTGGGCTGCCTTCTCACTCGAGAAGGTGACCCGTTAACGAGTTTTTTTTTTTTTTTTTTTTTTTTTTTTTTTTTTTTTTTTTAATCACCTCTTTGTCTTCTTTTTTTTGCCTCTTTATCTTTCGCCTCTTTATTTTAAATATCTTATTTCAATACATAGATTTTATAAGTTTGTAATTTGAATACATATTTTTTTTAAGTTTATAATTTCAATACATATTTTTTAGTTAATATTGATTTTCGTGAGATGAAACCATTGGTAATTTGGACGGTAGGGAATACAGATTGGACTCAAATGACTCTATATATATGTGGGGTTGTGTGATGTATATGTCTCATACAATCTATAAGCTATTGACGGTTGGATTGAAGATTTTTTTAGCTACAATGATCAAAATCAAAGATAATTTCTTAGTTACAATGATCAAAATCAACAACATTATGAGGTAATTTAATTTTTTATTTGAATTGTTAATGAAATGTTACAATTGAACTTACGTATATTTGTTCATTGCTTTTATATATTATTTAGAAATTTAAGTTCATTGCTTTTACATATTATTTAGAAATTTAAGTACGTATATTTATATTTTATTAGAAAATTCATTGCTTTAATATATCAAGAGTTGTTATTTGTTTGTCTATTTAGGACGAAAATGCAATCGAACTTTATGATGACAATAGAAATAAAGATGAAGATAAAGTGAACCTAAATCTCGAGGTTGCATGCGAATGGTGAAACGGTAAAACAAAATTCATACACAAATCATAGTTCCATATTGATTTATATATATGCATAGGATCTTTCAACTCCCGATTATATTCCATCCTTTCATCATGCAAGTGCAAGATGTGAGATCTGACGGAAATCGTGGATTTCGAGCAGTAGCTCTATGTCTTGGTTTTAAGGAGGACGAATGGTTCAAAATTCGATCCAATTTAATCGAAGAACTAGAGTCTCACAAGATGGAATATACCAATATGTTTGGAACTCAAGGATGGTATAATGTCTATAACATGTTGAATTTTTTTGCACAAGATCGGTGTGCACCAGTTGAGCACTGGATGACTATGCCGGAGATGGGTGTACTAATTGCTTCCCGATACAATGTGATACTGCATGTTTTGAGTATGGCCGGCAGTACAACATATTTACCACTCCGATCTAGCCCACCACCTTGGTATGAGCATGTAGCAATAGCCCTTGGTTATGTTAATAATAACCATTATGTTAAGGTAACATTGACAGGAGGGTACCCAATGCCTACTATTGCTCCACAATGAGCTTATTTTAGATATGATTGTGCAAATGCATGGATTACTCCATATATGAATCGGATTGAAAGTTACAATGAGCATGTACGTGTTGAGGCTTAGACTGAGTATGAGTTTGTTAGTCTGTTACCTAGTCTTTTGGTCTTGGGTGTTGATTCCTTCTTCTATGGGTTCACTCCCTATTTATTCTTTCTGTTCTTTCTCAATAACATTCATTCCATTCACTCTCCCACATGGTATCAGAGTCATACCACTATTATCCAGATTTATGCCCCTTCTCATCTCCCAATCAAACTTACCACATCCAACTTTCCCATTTGGAAAAAGCAAGTAGAGTCCACCCTCACCGGCCTAGACCTCGTTGGCTTCATTAATGGCACGAAGCCAGCCCCGGCAAAGTACACGGACACAGCACAACTGGTGTCTAATCCGGCCTACATGGCCTGGTACCGTCAGGATCATATCATCCTAAGTGCACTCATAGGCAGTTTGTCAGATGTGCTACAGCCCATAATTTCGTCGGCCTCATCTGCGGCTGACGCCTGGACTCGACTCTCCACGACGTGCGCAACCTCTTCCCGCAGCCGCATTGTCTCCTTAAAAGCGAAACTCGCTAAGAACCCCAAAGGCAACCGGTCAGTTGATACATACATGCGTGAGATGCGGTCAATTGCGGATGATTTAGCGCTCGCACAAAGCCCGGTTCATGAGGAGGACCTGGTGGTGCATATATTCACTCAGCTCGGTGATGAGTTTAATTCCATTGTAGCTGCTCTTCGTGTACGAACAGGTAGTATCTCGTTTGGGGAACTGCATGATGTTCTCACATATTATGAAAGGCTGTTGCACGACAATGACACTTCCACTCAGGTGCATGTACCTACGGCAAACTGGACACATCGGCGATCAAACAATTCGGGTGAGTCAAATTTTCAACCCAGCAATCGCCGCGGTAGAGGCGGTATGAATGGAAGGCAAGGTCAAGGGCGTTTTAATGGTAATCGCCCAACTCGGCACTACAACTTTTGTGATTATCCCGGACATGAAGCGAAGTACTGTCGCAAACTCGCAAAATTTCTGAAAGAGAACAATATTGTTGTTCTCGACTCTCATAGTCAAGGCCAGCAGTTCCCCGTGGCAAATTCCACCGCGACCAATCCGGCACAGTCCAAGTCTTGGTTCGTGGGCTCAGGAGCATCACATCACACGGTCACTGATCCTATGTCCCTACAGTCGTTTTCAGATTACGCAGGTCCGGATGAGATTGTTCTAGGTGATGGTAAGAGTCTCCACATTTCACACACAGGGTCTGTTTCACTCCCTCTTAATAATCGCTCCCTTTCCCTAACTGAAGTGTTGTGTGTTCCAACTCTTCAGAAAAATTTGATTTCTGTTTCCAAGCTATGCAAAACTAACTCCGTGTCTGTTGAATTTTTTGACACTTATTTCCTTGTTAAGGATCGACTGTCGGCAACAACCCTGGTGCGCGGTCCGGTCGTGAATGATGTTTACACCCTTCCTGCTCGTCATCATCAAATCAATGTTGGTGTCAAGTCTTCAATTCCCGGGTTGCACCATAGATATGGGCATCCAAACCACAAAGTCCTTTCGAGTATCTTGCGCAGTAATAATGTTTCATATAATCGCCACGCTCTTGAGATGTTTTCATGTACTTCATGCAGTATAAATAAAAGCCGCAAACTACCCTTTTCTTTTAATACTATGTCGAGCACCAAGCCATTAGAACTCATTTACACTGATGTGTGGTGTTCGCCAGTTGTCTCAGTTGATGGGTTTAAGTACTATGTGAGTTTCGTAGATCATTACACAAAATATATTTGGTTATTTTCGATCATTCTCAAATCAGATGTCTATAGGGTATTTTTCCAGTTTAAAACCATGGTTGAGAATTATTTTGGGCATAAAATAGTTTCTGTGTTTTCAGATAACGGTGGGGAGTATACGAAGTTGATTCCAATGTTCAATAAGCTTGGGATTTCACATTTTACGTCCCCACCTCACACCCCAGAACACAACGGTTCTGTCGAGCGGCGTCACCGACATATTGTGGAGAGTGGCATGGCATTGCTACATTTTGCGTCCATGCCATCTTCATACTGGTCATACGCTTTTCAAACGGCAGTGTATTTAATCAACCGAATGCCTACCCCTATACTCCAACACTACTCACCTTTTGAAATGTTGTTTCATAAGAAGCCCAACTTCTATAAAATCCATCCCTTTGGTTGTCTCTGTTTCCCTTGGTTGAAGCCATACTTCCCTGGTAAGCTAAACCCCAAGTCTCGGGCATGTGTCTTTTTGGGTTATTCTCTGAATCAGTCCGCGTATAAGTGTCTGGACCCGTCAACTGGTCGTGTATATTTGTCTCGTCATGTCTCATTTGTGTCTGAGGAGTTTCCGTTTCTTAAACTACGAAATGTGTCACAAACTGCCTCTGCGTGTGTTGAACTAACTCTTCCAGCACTACTAGTTTCTGCTATGGATCCTTTGCCTGTTTTGTCTCTTCCCAGTGCAGGTCAGAGTCTCTCGTCATCCAGATCAACCAATTCCGGACAGCCAATGTATGAACCGACTGGTGGCTCAGTATCGGCAGCGTAGCCGAGCACAGCGACTCCGGTCAGTGGGTCTGAATCGTCGGCGTTAGCTCCTAAGGGCTCGGACTCAGACTCAATGCCTGCAGCTCCCGTTCCTTTAGCCGTGAGTCCGACACCGGAGGTTAGTGGCTCACAAGTTGCAGGGTCTGTCTCGGCCGCATCTCAGCAAGCAATGCTCGCCCAGCCCCATGAGAATCGTCGACCACCACGCCAACGCCGTCCGAATCCGAAATATTTCAACGACAAAATGGTGAACGTTGCTACCGTTCATCCTGTGGCATTGTCGGTTGAACCTCGTTCAGTGGCGCAGGCGTTGACAAGTGCAGACTGGGTAGCTGCCATGACTGCTGAGTTTGACGCCTTGGTATGGAATGAGATTTGGGACTTAGTACCGCGACCTGGTCATGCTGTGGTCGGTTGTAATTGAGACGTTTAGTCCGGTTGTAAAACCGGTGACTATCCGGGTCATCCTCACAATTTCTTTGTCCAAAGGGTGGTCGTTACGTCAGTTGGACGTAAACAATGCTTTCTTAAATGGCACGTTGTTTGAAGAAGTGTATATGGAGCAGCCGGCTGGTTTTGTCGATCCACACCTCCCGGGTTATGTCTGCAAACTGCGAAAGGCAATCTATGGCCTGAAACAAGCTCCGCGGGCTTGGTATTTGGAATTGTCGAAGTTTCTTGTGTCTTTTGGTTTTAAGAAGTCTGTAGCAGATTCGTCTTTGTTTGTTTATTGTACTCGAGATGTAATTGTGTATTTTTTTAGTTTACGTTGACGATATCATTCTGACAGGGAATAATGATGGGTTCATTGACGCGTTTGTGCGTCGTCTTGGCCATCGCTTTGCGCTGAAAGAATTGGGTTCGCTTCATCACTTCTTGGGTGTTGAGGTGGTTCCTTCTGCTGGTGGCTTGTTTCTTTCGCAATCCCAGTATGTAGCTGATACTCTAGATCAATTTGGTATGACGGGGGTGAAAGAAGTAGCAACACCGATGAACATGACTTTGGACTTGCATGCTGCAACCTCTCTTGCGTTTGATGCTACTATTTATCGGCAGGCGATTGGTCGGTTACAGTACTTGGCTATCACCAGGCCAGAAATTTCGTTCGCTGTTAATCATTTGGCTCAGTATATGGCTGCACCTACTGAGCTACAATGGCAGTCTGTGAAGCGCGTTCTCCGCTACTTAAAGGGGACCCTACATTATGGTTTGCACTTTCGTGGGGGTCATTCGTTGTCCCTGGTGGCCTACTCTGATTCAGATTGGGGAGGCGCTCGAGATGGGGGTCGCTCAACCACGGCCTATGTTGTTTATTTTGGGCCGAATGTTGTATCCTGGAGGTCTGTGAAGCAACGTTGTGTGTCTCGGTCTTCCACGGAGGTCGAGTTTCGTGCTCTTGCTAATGCCGCTGCTGAGGTTATGTGGATTCAGAATTTATTGCGTGAACTTGGGATCCGGTTGCCATCTTCCCCGGCCTTGGTCACTGATAATATGAGTGCTACTTATGTCTGCAAGAATCCCGTCTTTCACTCACGGATGAAGCATTTGGCGCTGGATTACTTTTTTGTTCGTGAGCAGGTTGTGTCTGGCTCGCTGCGAGTGCGTTATGTGCGGTCGTCAGAACAAGTGGCTGATCTATTAACGAAGCCGCTTGGTCGACACTTATTTTCTGTTTTCAGGTCCAAGATTGGTCTCACCGATGGTGCGCCCATCTTGCGGGGGCGTGTTGAGGCTTAGACTGAGTATGAGTTTGTTAGTCTGTTACCTAGTCTTTTGGTCTTGGGTGTTGGTTCCTTCTTCTGTGGGTTCACTCCCTATTTATTCTTTCTGTTCTTTCTCAATAACATTCATTCCATTCACTCTCCCACAGTACGCTCTAATTGTACTCGGGAAAATGTTATATTAGATTGAAATTGAATGAATCTGTTTTTTAGTTTTTTTATTGTGATGTTAATGTATTTTACATTTTTAGCGATTCAAATTTAATATTATTATATGTTTATAATAAAGATAAAAAAAAATATACAACAAGTTTTAATTCTAAAGAATATTAAAATAATAAAATTAATTATTATTTTTTTATTTAAAAATTAAACCATAAACAAAAACAAGTATTGAAAATAGAAAATTTAAAAAATATATTGAAGAAAAAGATACATTGAAAATAGAAACAATTTTTTTTTTTGTTGAAAATAAAAACTTATAAAATAGAATAATTAGACATTAAAAAAAAAAAAAAAAAAAAAGTCCCGTCACCTTCTCCCGTGCCTTCTCACCGGAGAAGGCAACCCAGGTAGTTTCTACCTCACCGGAGAAGGCAACCTAGGTAGTTTCTACCTGGGTCGCCTTCTCCGGTGAGAAGGCGACCCACTGGGCTGCCTTCTCACCGGAGAAGGTGACGCCTAGTTTGGTTTTGGTTTTTTTTTTTTTAATTAATAATTTGATTGTAAATATAAATATAAATATATATATATATATATATATATATATATATATATATATATATATATATATATATATATATATATATAAATATTAGTCTTTTGACCACATTAAATGATGGGGTGTAAATAGCATTTTTTAGTTAGCACCACCTATAAAGTGGTTTGACCTATTATGTAGGTGATGCAAATAGTAAAAAAGGGGGTGTGAATAGAATTT
The DNA here is from genome assembly GCF_001879475.1 of Ipomoea nil. Taxonomy (NCBI): domain Eukaryota; kingdom Viridiplantae; phylum Streptophyta; class Magnoliopsida; order Solanales; family Convolvulaceae; genus Ipomoea; species Ipomoea nil. The sequence goes on along the minus strand of NW_017618364.1, from coordinate 2,038,745 downwards.
CCCTATTTACAAATACCTCGATCAAATTCTACCTTACGTTCAAGAATATCTATATAAGTCCCAAGATCTCTCATTTGATGAGAATGTCTATTACTTCGGAAAACTTTATGATGGATTAGATGTGATGGAGAAAATTAATAGTGCCAATTGGTCTAGTAATTGTATGAAGTTGCTTTCTTAAATAAGAGATTATGGGTTTGAGTTTTCTATGAGTGCAATAGATTGAAAAAGCAATTATAAACTATACCACATTATAACAAAATTTTTAAATAATAGTTAAAAAGGATAAAATTATTAGTAGTTATATAACTGACTGTAATATTATTATTTTTTTCTAATTAATTGTATATTCAACCTCCGACTGCTTGGAATGGAATGTTGTGCCGACAATCTTTACAGTTCACTTATTATCTACTTGTAATTAACCTATTATTATATACCTCCGCAAATATGTTAATTGAAGATACATAATATATTTACTGTAAGTATATAATTTAGACCAAGGTTCACAATATGTATAGTGAACCATCATTCATGATATAATTTGCATTGTGCCAAAACGTCGGCCATAAATTTCCTTATCTATTGCATCTGCTTATTAATTAATAATTGGTATAGTGCGCTCCTTATCATTTTGATTGGATTGTTGTGTTAAAAGGTCGGTCAATTAGGAATTTTCTAATTCTTGCCTTAAAAGCTAAGACGGGTGGAGACTAATAAATAGTTAAGATAAATCACAAAATGCGTTTTAATTGATCTCAGAATTTTGTGTCTGCTAGAAAAAGTATAATTTTTTAATTTATTTTGAATTGATTGACTAATTGATCTGAGTTATTCCCAGAATATTCAATTAGCCTCTTGCATGCTTAGTTTGGATTGTTGTGCCAGAAGGTTGGCTAGAATTTTCCTCATTGCATTTCTTTAATTATTTTGACGTTGAAATTTTTTGTCTGGAAAGTGGTTAGTTGGAGGAGATAACATTAATTATTGTATTGTTTATTATAGATGAATTTTCATCCATGTATAGTGTTGTTGCGTGCTATTAAATATAAAGTATATCATTATCTCGTAATAAAAAAAATATATATAATTTAACTCATTATGAGAGTGACATACTTTTTTTACTTTAAAGTAAAGAGAATATGTGATGTAAATTTGAAATGTTTTAGATATTGCATATGTTTAATTAATTTGGCATTGAAATTGTTGAGTATCAATCCCCCTCCTAAATTTATTTCTTAATATGTGTGCATGTGTATTCCTATATGAAAGAACTTAAAAGATGTTTATCGAATATAGTTATGTAATTTTTTGTTAATGGATATGCAATATTCATAGTTATAAGTATTAGATCTAAATATAGTCTAATCTCATAATATTGGGAGTGGAATTCGTGTTGATCTCCCGTCATAGCTGATATCTTGTTGTGTTGTCTCTTAAACGGGCTGATATCTTGTTGTGTTGCCTCTTAAACGGTAGGCCTACAGAATAACGTTAACCGAGATGGTGAATTAATATTTTCTGAGCAGTATATGAATACCACAACTTTAGGTGCTATATAATAAATATCCAATATCCCATCAATACAAGCTTTATATAACCATAATGGTGGAATATAGACTAAACTTAGATGTCCAGTCCAACCAAAATACTTAATGGGTCTAGTCCACTTCCACCACATAATTAAGACTCATAATATATAATCCTTTATATAATAAAGCTATATGGTTTGAGAAATAATTAATATTACAATTAATGCCACAACATCATTTATTATATATATATATAAAAAAAAAGCACAATATTTAAAAAATAAAATAGCTATATATTATATAATCATATAAAAAATATACTTTTGAAAAATAAAATAGCTATATATTATATAATCATAAATGTGTTCAATTAGAGTTTAAATTTACACATACAAAATTTGAAATTTGCTTTCCAAATGTAATTATCTTAGTTATTATTTGTATTGTGAAAATTATAATATAGATGAAATACAATTAAGAATAAATCAATGTAATTATGTAAATTATCTCTATAAGTTTATTTGAATATGCACATAATTAGAGATTATATTAACCATACAAAATTATAATTTTAATTTTAATTTTAATTTTAATTGTAATTTTGTATTCTATAAAAATAATAAATACTTGACCAATGGAAGCTCAAAAATATTATTATATTAAATAATTTAAAATTTTTAGTTTTTCTATTTTTTATTTATATTTATAATAACATAATTTTTTTCCGTGCATCGCGCGGGTGAATTACTAGTATATATTATACGGGAAAGTCTTACCATAAGGGTTTTAATTTCAAGTTTTCTTTTAAAAAAAAAAAAATCTTATTGCCGGCCTCTTAATTATCGCTTCAATTGGATTGTTATGCTGAAAAGTTTTCTCACTATTACATCTGTTTATCCAATATAGTTCTGTATTTTTGTTAATTGACTGATTAAGTCAAAAATTTGATAAATTATACATAAGGTTTTAATTTTGATTTTTTTTATAAAAAAATATTTCTTATAGCTTGCCTCTTGTCTCTCATATTGGATTGTTGTGCCACAAGGTCGTGCAGAATTTGATTCATTCTATTTGTTTAATTAATTTGATGTTTAAAATTGTTGTGTGGAGAGTGGATTAGTGGGCGAGTAGGAGGAGATAATCAGATAATGTCAGTTATTGTAACATTTAAATATGATAAGTAAGATAATTATGGTAATATTTAATTAAAATGTTAATAAAATTGTTGTGTTTGTCTCCATATAAGGATTAGGAATATGAGTTTGTCTCAAATAAGGAATAAGAGTGAAAGGGAGATTACATGCCTATAAATATATTGAATGTATCTCATCACATGTATCACCATCACAAATAATAAAGAGAATACTTTCACTCCCGTGGATGTAGGCACATTGTCGAACCACGTAAATCTTGTCTTCTTTACTTTAAGTCATTATTATTTTTTCTTGTTCTTATTAATCTCAACAAATTGGTATCAGAGCACTGTTGAGATGACAAGTTCAAGTACAAAATTTGAGGTATCAAAATTTGATGGTACAGGGAATTTTGGGTTATGGCAGTCTAGAGTAAAAGATTTGTTGGCACAACAGGGTCTTCTCAAAACTTTGAAGGCGGAAAAGACAGCTAATCTGGAAGAGAATGATTGGGAGGATTTGAAGGAGCGTGCAGCAGGAACCATTCGGTTATGCCTGGACGATGGAATTGTGTATCACGTTATGGCCCTGGAAGCCCCAAAAGAAATTTGGGATAAATTGGAAACTTAGTTCATGGAAAAATCTCTAACGAACAAACTGTATCTAAAGCAAAGGCTTTATGGGCTTAAATGCAGGAGGGTTCAGACTTAGTTCATCATATTAATGTCTTCAACCAAATAATCTCAGATCTGGCCAGGCTTGATGTCAAGATTGAAGATGAAGACAAGGCGATGATCTTGCTATGTTCATTACCTTTTTCCTTTGAACATCTGGTGACTACTCTAACATACGGGAAAAGCACGATCAAATACAGCGAGATCTCTGCGGCCCTGCAGGCTCGTAATAAGCGCGTGCAGAGTGTAGGAGATGGATCGTCTGTTGGTGAAAGTTTGTATGCTAAAGAGGGTCAGGATCGTGGAAGGAAGCAAGAAAAGGGTAATTCTGGGAGGAGAAACTCTAGGTCTAAGTCCAGGAATAGCAGGAAAATCCGGTGCTACAAGTGTAATGAGATTGGGCACATAGGGAGAGATTGTCCAAAGTTGAAAAAAACAACAAGAGGCGGCGAACGTGGTGCATGCTGATGACTCAGATTATAGTGAAGGTGATGTTCTAGCAGTTTCATCGAGTAAGTTGTCAGATGCATGGATTCTAGACTCAAGATGCTCTTATCATATTACACCTAACAGGGAGTGGTTCACAACCTATAAGTTAGGTACTTTCGGTTCTGTTTTTCTGGGTGATGATAGATGTCATAATATTATAGGTATTGGTGATGTTAACATCCAGATGTATGATGGTATTGTCAGAACTTTGCATGATGTTAGACATATACCGGGATTAACTAAGAACCTGATTTCTCTTGGCAGTTTGCATGCTAATGGTTTTATTCATAAGTCTGAGAGTGATAAGGAAACCATTAAAATTAGTAAGGGTGCTTTAACTGTAATGAAAGGGAAAAGGACCACAGGGAACATTTATAGGTTGTTGGGTAGTACTATTGTAGGTGGAGCACATTCTGTTGAGTCTAGTGATGATATTACTAGGTTGTGGCATTTACGTTTGGGTCACCTTGGTGAACGTGGTTTGTCTGATTTGCACAAAAGGAATCTGTTAAAAGGAGTTAAATGTTGTAAGCTAGATCTCTGTGAGTTCTGTGTCCTTGGGAAACAGACTAGAGTCAGTTTTTCTACTGGGCAGCATAAAACTAAAGGAATTCTAGATTATGTGCATTCTGATGTTTGGGGACCTACCAGGGGACCTTCAATGGGTGGCTCTCGATATTATGTTACATTTACTGACGATTTTTCTAGGAAAGTCTGGGTGTATTTCTTGAAATATAAATCTGAAGTGTTTGAGAAATTTAAGTTGTGGCTGAGGTTGAGAACCAGACTGGAAGAAAAATCAAGTACCTGAGGTCTGACAACGGGACAGAATATACTGAGAAAGAATTTCAAAAATTCTATGCAGAACATGGAATTCAAAGGCACTATACAGTACGTAAGACACCACAACAGAATGGTGTTGCTGAGCGGCTGAATAGAACCATTGCTGAGAGAGCAAGGTGTCTCAAATTGAATGCTGGGCTCTCTAAGTGTTTTTGGGCAGAAGCAGTGAACATGGCATGTTACTTGATCAATAGATCACATCGGACATCACTTGGTGGCAAGGTTCCTGAGGAGGTTTTGTTAGGTAATCCTGTATGTTTTGATCACTTACGAGTTTTTGGTTGTCCTAGCTATGTTCTTATTCCAGGTGATGAAAGATCAAAGTTAGATCCCAAGTTGAAGAAGTGCATCTTTCTGGGTTACAAGAAAGGTGTAAAAGGATATAAGTTTTGGGATCCTGCAACCAAAAAGGTGGTGATTAGCAGAGATGCAGTGTTTGATGAGAATTTCATGCTCCAGCCAAAGAAAGAAGATACACTAGTTGATGGTTCTAGCACAGTAGAAGTGGATATGGATCGTGTACCTTTGAGTGAGAAAGTAGTTAATCCACCTATGATTGAGACTCAAGAAGTTGCAGATTCTACATCTGTAGGAGGTTCGAGTTCAGAAAATTTACAAGATTACAATTTGGCTAGAGATAGACCGAGACGCACCAATGTCAAACCACCTAGTAGGTATGGGTTTGAGGATATGGTTTCTTTTGCACTTCTTGTTTCTAATAATGATCCAGTTACCTTTCAAGAGGCTATTTCTAGCCAGGAGAAAGATAAATGGATGACAGGTATGATTGAGGAGATGGAGTCTTTACATCAGAATCATACTTGGGAGTTAGCTCAACTTCCTCAAGGAAATAAGGCTATAGGGTTCAAGTGGCTCTATAGGAAGAAGCCACCAGTATCAGAAAAAGAAGGGGAAAGGTTTAAGGCTAGGTTGGTTGCGAAGGGGTTTTCTCAACAAAAGGGGATAGATTATGATGAGGTTTTCTCTCCTGTTGTTAGACATACTTCTATCAGATTAGTACTTGCTTTGGTAGCCATTTGGGATTTGCATTTGGAACAAATGGATGTGAAAACTGCTTTTTTACATGGTGATCTAAATGAGCAAATTTACATGAAGCAACCTGAAGGGTTTGTTAAACCCGGAGGTGAGCATCTGGTTTGTCGACTCAAGAGGTCTTTGTATGGGCTGAAACAGGCTCCACGACAGTGGTACAAGCGGTTCGATGCTTACATGATTCAAATTGGCTATACACGTTGTGAGTATGATTGTTGTGTCTATGTTAAAAGCCTTGGTGATGGTTCTTTTATTTTTCTATTACTGTATGTGGATGATATGTTGATTGCTGCTAAGAGTATGAATGATATTACTGCATTGAGAAAGTTTTGTTGGGTCAGGAATTTGATATAAAAGACTTAGGAGTTGCACAGAAAATTCTTGGCATGGAAATTCACAGGGATAGAGGTGCAAGAAAGTTGTGGCTAACTCAACAAATTTATATAGAGAAAATTCTTGACAGGTTTGGGTTGAGTAAGTCTAAACCGGTTAGTACCCCTTTGGCTAATCATTTTAAACTCTCATCCAGTTAGTGTCCTCAAACAGTTAGTGAGATTGAAAATATGGCAAAGGTTCCTTATGCTAGTGCAGTTGGCTGTTTAATGTATGCTATGGTTTGTACTCGACCTGATTTGGCTCATGCTGTTAGTCAAGTTAGTAAGTACATGTCTAAACCTGGGAAGCAGCATTGGGAGGCAGTTAAATGGATTCTCCGGTACTTAAGGGGCACTATGGGGCATGGTATTGTATTTGGGAGTCAACAGAATGAGCATGTACTCATGGGATATGTGGATTCTGATTATGCTGGTGACATGGATAATAGACGTTCTACAACAGGGTATGTTTTTACTTTTGGGGGTGGTCCTGTTTGCTGGAGATCATCAGTTCAGTCTATTGTAGCTTTGTCTACAACTGAAGCAGAATACATGGTTGTGACTAAGGCAGCTAAAGAGGCTTTGTGGCTTTCAGGTTTGATTAAGGAGTTGGGTATTGAGCAAGATGGAGTTTAATTACACTGTGACAATCAAAGTGCCATCTTCTTAGCTAAAAATCAAGTGTACCATGCCAGAACCAAACATATTGATGTAAGGTTTCATAAGGTTAGAGAATTGGTTGTTTCTGGTGAGATTTTGTTGCAGAAAATTCATATAAGTGAGAATGCAGCAGACATGTTGACAAAGGCAGTTACTAGTGACAAGTTCAAACATTGTTTGGACTTGTTGTGTGTTTCCAGATATTAAATGAACATGGTGGTCCTAATCCAGGGAGACTATGAGATGAGTTTTTTCTCCTAAAGGGCTTATTTGCGAAGGTGGAGATGGTTAGATAAGTGTTTTCTCCTAAAGGGCATATTCGCTAAGGTGGAGATTTGTTGAGTTATCTTTTCTCCTAGAGAGCATATTCGCCAAGGTGGAGATTTGTTGTGTTTGTCTCATATAAGGATTAGGAATATGAGTTTGTCTCATATAAGGAATAAGAGTGAAAGGGAGATTATATGCCTATAAATATATTGAATGTATCTCATCACCTGTATCACCATCACAAATAATAAAGAGAATACTTTCACTCCTGTGGATGTAGGCACATTGCCGAACCACGTAAATCTTGTCTTCTTTACTTTCAGCCATTATTATTTTTCTTGTTCTTATTAATCTCAACACAAATCATTTCTTATATTATTCCACTATATAATGACTACATACATTATTACAACTGAAGAATATAAGAAAATATATTTTGTATGTATATCAAAATGTGCATGGTAATAATAATAATAGAAAAGATAACAAATGTTATAACAGTAAGGATATTTTTTGTTCAAAAAATTGTATAGTACAACTTTTATAGCATAATGTATAAAAATAACAGAAAAGAAATGGACATAAATCAAATATATAACAGACTTATTATGTTTTTAAATTAGATACAACGGGAGTATGTCTAAGTAAATTATTAGCTTATATTCTAATGACCTAGTGGTCTAGTGGCACGAACTGTCTCTCCCAAATGAAAGTTCAGTAATACTAAAAAAGAAAATTATTAGCTTACATGAAATATATTTTGAATTTGATAATATAAAGTAGGAAATTTCCTTTGGTTTTAACAATCATTGGTAGGCATTTCACTTTGAAATGTCTAAGTCATCGGTGCTTATCTGCTACATATACAGGCGTTCTCAAAGCTCTTTAACATAAATCTTTAGTTCATAGCTCCAAAGGCAAGCTCTGCTAGAAAATCCAGACAGATAGTATACTCGGATTTCAAGTATGGCATCATCTTCATCATATGCTCGCATGACGTATGATGTTTTCTTGAGTTTTAGGGGGGAGACACGAGGATCATTTTCCGATCATCTCTATGCAGATTTGAGGCGGGCTGGAGTTAACACCTTTCGAGATGATGAATTGATTCGGAGAGGCGAGGATATTTCTGTTGAGCTGTCTAGGGCCATAGAGGAATCGAAGATATCCATCATCGTATTCTCCAAAGACTATGCTAGATCCCGGTGGTGTCTAGATGAGCTTGTGAAGATCATGGAATGTAAACAAAAATTGAATCATATTATTTTTCCCATATTTTACAATGTTGATCCTTCCGAAGTTCGCAAACAAACAAGCACTTTTGGTGATGCATTGAGTCTGCATAGACAACGATTTGGAGATCAAAAAGTTAATGAATGGAAGATGCACTCACTGCAGCTGCTAAGTTGTCTGGATGGGATTTACAAACCATGTCAAATGGGTAATCCTAACTCTTTTGATTTCCTTTTATTTGTTGATATTTATCTGACACACTTACTCATATAGTAAATTCATATTTATCGTAATTATTTTAAAGAAAAATTTAAAAATAATTGAAAAAGAGGAATTTGCATCTTCTAAGTTCTAACTGTGTTTTTTAATTAATTTTTATATGGTATTGGTTATACATAAATATTAATTTTCTGAACTTATTGTTATTGACCAATTATATTTGTTGGTTAATTAATAGAAAATAGTCACAAGTGTCAAATAGGCTCATCTACTACTTCGAAGTGCTCAATTTCCCAATCAACTAAAACGTAATCTAATTGCACACAGTTACCTCTAAAAATTTGTCGATTAGTTTTTTTTTGCAGGTTACCTCCAGGTTGCCACTCCACACTGCTAACATGTAATTTTATTTAAATAAAAATGATGATAATGTGGAATTTACTTCTTAATCTCCAGCGAGAACCCTAGTTCAACTTGCGAAATAATTTCCGTTCTTCAGTTCTTCATAATTTCCGTTCTTCTCGCACATCTTCGCAACTTGTAGTGTTGAATAAATTTTTAAATTTTTAGTTGCCCAGACAAACTCAGCTATATGCTTACAGCTTACAATTTGCTCTTCTCAAGGATATGGCTTACGTCCTCTAATCCCTCTATCCCACTTCATGCGAACTAAAAATAACTTACTTTCATCTCAAAGCTCTATGCAAAATGTTAATTCTTCATTTGTGAGTCATTCTGCTGCTGAGATTAGTGAAAATGGTCAAGCACAGGCTGCTCTACATAGGATCAGAGAAGATGTGCGAAGAACGGAAATTATTAAGAACGGAGATTATGAAGAACTGAAGAACGGAAATTATTTCACACATTGGACTAGGGTTCTCGCGGGAGATTAGGAAGTAAATTCTACATCATCACCATTTTTATTTAAATAAAATTACATGTCAGCAGTGTGGAGTGGCAACCTGGAGGTAACCTGCAAAAAAAGCTAATCGACAAATTTTTAGAGGTAAGTGTGTCCAATTAGATTATGTTTTAGTTGATGGGGGGAATTGAGCACTTCGAAGTAGTAGATGGGCCTATTTGGCACTTGTGCCTAGAAAATATTTAATTTTTGTTTAATGTCTGCTATCGTGTTTCCTATTTAGTTTTTAACTAGTATTTTCATCCTTGCGATGCACGGAATGGATTTGTTATAATATATTAAGAATATTCGGATTGATATACAATTATTTAAATTATAACATCAAATATTATATAGTGCAATTGAAGATATGGTTTGTATCGTTTATGTTTGTTGATGTTATATTATTGTTTGAATTCGAGCAAATAATTGCTCAAATTAATAGCTAATGTGTAGATGTACGCATGCGTGCTGTAACTTTAGAGATTTTATTTATCATTGTTTAGGATTTTTATAAATTGGGCAAATGTGCTCGTTCCCTAGCAATTTAGTTATAGTAATCAATTGCTATCCTAATTCATTTGTATAGAGGATATATTGTTGTCTAGATATATAGACATTTTGACATTTTGAAAAAAAAAAAAAAAACATAATATTATCGATTGTATTTACACATTATTAAAAATCTTTTGGTAGTCGCACCACAATCTTGTTCATCCTCGTCTAGAGCTAACACCTTCAGGCCATCAGGGTGGGTGACTCAGGAGAAAGCCACGTATAATTGTCTGTGATTAAAGACCAGTTTTTTAGCAATAACCCAACGTGAGTTAGTGTTTGGCATGGACTTTTGTTGATAGTCATGGCATATGCAAGCATTAACGGGAATTTTTTACGCTGGAACTTAAAGGGAAATCTCGTATCAGAGGGAGTGAGAGACATTCGGGGGATAAGAACTTTGGTTCCTTCACGTGTCCCATTAATTATTCTTGCTTCGACAATGTGATCTGCCAATCTTGTGATGATGAGCCGCCTCTCGTTACAAAGACCAAGAGAGTGGTCATTGTTCCGCAATAACGTAATAGGTGCACCGATCTTTAATGTCAATGAGTGATTAAGAAGACTCGAAAATCTTAAACTATTTACGAATTCAGGAGTGTGCACTTATGATAGATTTTCACTGTTTGATTCTACCTTACACAAAGAGTCACAACTTAAATATGTTCGTTTTTTTGCAGTATTCATGTCGCACATGTACTGATTAATTTGATCAATGACATCTAAAGTCGACGAGAAGATCGCTCGGTCTTGTAGCTGTGACTCATCAAGCATGCCATATATCGAGCTTGTGAAGGTACTTTCCACTATAGTTGCTACGGGATCGTGTCCACACTTCAACAAAAAATCATGCCGAAATATCGATCTCAAATGAACCGATGTTTACAACCCCTACAATCTCATCTCTGATGTCTGCAATCCATTTTGAAAACCAATCAACTGTCTATCTATCTTTCTCTAAAGATAAGGTCCATAGTCTCAAGTTTTTGGTGAGCTTTAATACCTTGTATTTTGTCCACAGGTATGAAGAATTAATAGTTGCTCCGACAACTACTGGTCTTGTTGCTTTCGGAATAACATATAGGATTTGTCTAAAATCGCTGTCCAAAACTACTGTCTTTCTACCAAAAGTCTAGCTTTTCAGCATTACCCAGCCGTATGGAGAACCTCAATAGATCCCTTGTGGTTTTGTCCAAATCCTCAAAACAGTGTTTGTGCGTCATCAGTGCTTCATCCCTATTATCAATTTGCTCCTTATTATAAGCTCAGCAAGGTCACTGTCTTGCAATATATTGCATGTGGAATCTTTGTTCAAAGAGAGTGGTATAGCAAATATGGAATGCGTCGTCCTACCTCCCAACAAGAGCAAATATGTTATTGCATTGGAAGTAACATTCAGAACAATATTACTGCAACTCCTTATCTTTGATGATAATGTTCTCCACACGAACATCTTACATGTTCCTATGTAACCATACACAAAGAACAATCCACCTCCATTGGAATCAATATCGTCCATCACAGAGTCGTAAACATTCTTTTGCTTGTCAGTCAATTGTATTACCAATGTTTCATGCTATGTCTTCAACGATTCATTGTTATACGTCAACTCTTCGGCTGTCAACATGTTTTCATTCAAACCCATGCTAGTTTTGTCTAGAATTGGGATTTTTGGAAAGTCCTTTAGGCTCTTCCCCCACAAAGATAGCAACTTCTCAAACTCCACCAGAGCAAACTGTTTTTTTATCTGAATCCGATAACATCAACTCTTAAAAGGAAAAAAAATTAGTTTATTTATAAATAATGAAAAACAAATAACAAAGTCAAATAATAGATTGAAGTAAACTAAATGTCATTGGTTCAATATTGAGTTGTGACGGAAAACTATGAATAGGTGATGAAGTAGTCTTTTGGGTGAGTGGATGTGTAAGAGGGTATCCTTACACCGGATATCGTTCTCACAAGGATTGGCAATAGGAGTAGAGCTTTAGGGTTCCAAGCATAAGTTACTAATGCTCCTCATGGTAATCTAGCCAAAACAAAGGGGAGATATGGATATAAACACAATATCAAAAACACACTTTAATGAATACCAATGATAAGAAATTGGAGGTAGATAGGAACTAAAGGTAGGTCAAGATAGTTAAACCAAATTGGAGGCCAAAAGATGATAGATGTCATATAACGATAGGGAAGCCTTTCTCAAGGTCATCCCACACTCCTAGAATATTCAAAGACATTCTCATCACTCATGAATGTCTAAGAGGCATTTCATCAAACACTTGGTGTTCATAACATCACACACTCTCATTTTCTCAAAGGTGAAGTATGGTTGATCAACCCCTTGAGCCTAGACTAGGTTGTCACTCCCTAATCGAGACTCAAATAATCATGTCAATCAACAACATCAAGGTCAAGTCTCAAATTTCACAATATTCATAATCAACAAGGAAATCCATAACAAACACAAGATATAAGATCAAAGCAATAAAACAAGAAAGTAAATTGCAAAGGAATGAAATAAAGAGAAGAAAAACTTATCTATTGAATTTCCCAAAAAAAAAAAAAAAAAAAACTTATCTATTGAAAATGGATATGAAATCTTTGAAATTCAAGATTAAATTCTTCAATCCAAGCTTCCAGAATATTTAAGACCTAAATATAAGTCTAATCTAACCTAAAAATATAAAAGAAAATGAAAGAGAGAAGTTAGGGTTCTAAACCGGTCTGAACCATGTTGAAATGAATGAAAATGAAGTTAAATACAAGTAAAGAACACTGGCCACGGGCGTGGCTGATCCCGTGGCCAGAAATCAGTCTCCACAAGAATGTGGCCACTGGAACGGCCACAGGCGTGGCCAATCCCGTGGCTACTTGTAGGGAGAAATTCTGTGCACCTGCTTTCACTTCTAGGCTATTTTTCACCCCAAAACCTTTGAATTAGCATTTGTGATCTTCATCAAGGTTGTATCCCTTCAAGTTAGCTTTCCAATGACATAAACATCACTTAATTTGGACATTTCTACGCAGAGATATGGCCAAAATAATGAGCATTGGACGATTTGTGTGGGAATTTCAACTTTCTTGCTCTTTTGCTCCACTTTTGACTTTGTTTGTCCAAATGACCAAGACCACTAAACACATCACAATTTGACTCTCCAAGAGGTGTTGCCCTCATCTTCATAGCTTCTCATTGGCTCCCATTGACTCTACATGCATTCGAAATGCCCCAAAAATCATTCAATTCATCTAAATCATCAAGAATTACACATAAACACACAAATGAATCAAATGAGGGACACTTTAGGCAAAATTATAACAAATAACAAGGAAAATAAGCTTAAATGCAAGGTGAAATTATCAACATTTAGACTCTTATCAATAGGAATTTGAATATTGTTGTATTTTTAATATTAAATAGATTGCACAATATAATATTTAATGTTATAATTTATATAATTGTATACTGATTCAAATATTCTTAAAATCCTAGTATTTTCACCCGTGCGTTGCACATTGATTTGTTATAATATTTTAAGAATATTTGAAACAACATACAATTATATGAATTATAACAATAATTATTATATTGTGCAATTGATGAAATGGGCTGGATCGATTATTTCCTTATAAAATTACATAATAATTAATAAGTCATTATTTCTTATAAAATTACGTTATTACGCAAAATTTTACTATATAATATTCAATGTTACAATATATACAAATGTATATCGATCAAAATATTCTTAAAATATTATAACAAATTCATTCTGTGCAACGCACAGGTGAAAATACTAGTTGTAATTATAAAAAAGATAAATCAATGACCCCTGTTTAATTGTAATTATACTAATGTTTGTGTAATTATTATGTTAATTAACATAATAATTATCTGTGCAATTAATTTCTTAATTAAACTCATTAATTTTAGTATATTAGTTGTTTAAATATTATATTGTGTAATCTATTTAATATTAAACTCATTCTATCTCATACGAATTGGAGTAGAGACAGCATAATATTGTTAAATAGGAATATGAATTTTAATATTGTTGTATTGTATTACGAATATGAATTTTAATGTAGAATTGTAGTATGAAATAAGAAAGTAGGAAAAATATATCATATTAGGAACCTTCAAAAAAAAAATCATATTAGGAATTGTATTATACTATTTTACAATATTATGCAAACCTTAATAGTGTATGACTGTTTTGGGCGGGAAGTTAAAATGAAGGATTTTGTTTTTATTAATAGTATAGATTTTGAGTTTTACGCTTTCCTTGTATTTTTTTTTTTAAATCAATGTATAGACAAAGATTATTTTATGCAATAAATTTAAAATTTGATCAGGTATGAGTCAAAGTTCATTGAGGTGATTACTAAAGAAGTGCTACGAGTGTTGAATTTTATGCCCATGAATGTTGCAAAGCATCCTGTTGGAATTGATTCTCATGTTAGAGTAGTACTTGATTTATTACAAACTCAAATAAATGATGGTGTTCGGATGATTGGAATTTTTGGCATGGGTGGTGTTGGGAAATCAACCCTTGCTAAAGCTATATACAATCACTTGATCATGAGTTTTCAAGGGTTTGAAGGTAGTTGCTTTGTTGCAAATATTAGACAAGAAGTTTCTAATAAGGGACACAATGGTCTAATTAGTTTACAAGAGAAACTTCTTCACAAAATACTCAAAGAGAAAGGATTTTGAAATTGATAATGTTGATGAAGGAATAAGTTTGATCAAAGCAAGGCTGCAATCCAAAAGGGTTCTTATTGTTCTTGATGACATAGACCACATAAGTCAATTAGAATCATTAGCAGGTCAACGAAATTGGTTTGGTACAGGTAGTACAATTATAATAACAACTAGAGATGTTCACTTGTTGAGTGAGCTTGGAATACAAGAGAAGTACAAGGTTAAAACATTAAGCATTGATGATTCTTTGAAACTCTTAAGTTGGCATGCTTTTGGTGTTCCTATAGCATTACAGGAGTATACTAAACTATCCAAAATGATAGCAAGGTATACTGGGGGACTTCCATTAGCACTTACAGTTATAGGCTCTCATTTGCGTGGAAGATCGGTGCAAGAGTGGATTGAAGATATTGAGAAATTAAGAAGGAATCCTCATGACGATATTCAAAGAATTCTTGAAATAAGCTATGATGCACTTGATGGTGATACTAAAAACATCTTTCTTGATATTGCTTGTTTTTTTGTTGGGCATGAAAAAAAAGGCACGACTATGATACTGGAAGCTTGTGGTTTTCATGTTGAAAGTGGAATCAGAAGTTTGATAGAAAGATGTTTGTTAACAATAGATGGAGATATAGGATTTAAAAAAGTTGAGATGCATGATTTAGTACGGGATATGGGAAGAGAAATTGTTCGAAAGGAATCTCCAAGAAATCCTGGCAAACAAAGTAGATTGGTGGACCCAAATGTTGTTTTTGATGTTCTACAAGGCAACAAGGTAAAACATTTCCTTTTTACTTGAGTTATTAATCTAGTTCATTTGCTTGTAATACTTAGTTTCATTAAAATTATGAAAGATTTTAGAGTACCTAACATATTGCTACATCAAACACTTTTTTAGGGAACAAAAGCAATTGAAGGGATGATCGTAAACTCTAACATGTTAAAGAATGTGCCTTTGAGTATGGAAGTATTCACAAGGATGGTAAATTTGCGAATACTCATATTAGATGGTCTGCTTCTTAGAGGATCTTTTAAATATTTGTCCAATGAGCTTAGACTTTTAAGGTTGGGTAATTGCTGTTTGAGTCACATACAATTGGATTTTCATTTTGCGAAACTTGTTGAGTTAGACGTAAGCAATAGCAATATCGAAGAATTTCAACCCAATATGCAGGTTAGTATGTCTAATACTTTTTTTTTTTTTAAAAGAAGTATGTCTAATACTTAATTATTTTAACATTGCATATTTTCTAAGAACTTCAACTAAAAAATAGAAATGCATTAAAACCTCTCTATTTTATTTTAACAGAATTTTGTATGCTTGAGGATGTTAAATCTCAATTATTGTGAACAACTTAAGAGTACACCAGACTTTACTGGGGCACAAAGTCTTCAGGAAATATCCTTCTTTCATTGTTCAAATTTGGCGAATGTGCACCCATCAATTGGAAATTTGGAAAGGCTTGTTGGGTTAAATTTGTCGAGATGCAAGAAATTGAAGGTGCTTCCAAGTAGCATTTGCAAGTTAAAATCACTTGAAGTTTTAGATTTAGATTATTGTGAAAACCTGAGGGAGCTTCCAATTGACATTGGAAAATTAGAGCAACTAAGAAGATTAGATGCTTTAAATACTAGTATCTCACATTTACCCATTTCTTTGGGATGTTTGACAAATCTGGAGTCCCTAGACCTGGGAAACCCTGTTGGTGTAGTTCTTGATTTTTTTCCATCTCCAGTTCCGAGTTTATGCCCATTGGAATTTCTGACTGCGAAATTCAACAAATCGCAGCTAGTAAATCTTCCAATTGCTCTTGGGAGTTTGACCTCATTAACACATTTAGAGTTATCAAGAATTTGGTATCTTGAAAGCCTATCGTTGGACCTTTGCCATCTCTCCAATTTGAAATCGCTCACTTTCTTACATTTGCAAAATCTTAGATCACTTTTAAAACTTCCACCTAGTTTGGAGTGTCTTAGTGCAATACATTGTGAGTCCTTAGAAAAAATAGTAGATATATCAAACTTGAGAGGACTTGAATGGTTGACTATTATGGAATGCCAAAGTTTGGTTGAGCCTTCAGGCTTAGAGAGTCTTGAATCCTTACGAGTTCTTATGATAGCACATGGCAAAGCTCTGACTATCCCTTATAATTATTTGCATGAATGCCTACAAATTGCTCTTGGAAGTTTGACCTCATTGGAATCTTTAGATTTATCGGGGTGTGGTTATCATCTTCAAAGCCTACCCTTCAGCCTTTCTCATCTTTTTAATTTGAAACGTCTCAAATTGGATGATTGGAAAAATCTAAGAGCATTGCTACAACTTCCTCTTAGTTTGGAGTATTTCTCAGCAAATAATTGTGTGTCATTGGAAAAAATAGAAAACTTGAAAAGACTGAGTGGGTTGTATATTTCCAATTGCAAAAGTTTGGTTGAGCTTCCAAGATGGGAGAGTCTTGAATCTGTTGAGATAACAAATTGCAGTGGTTTGAGGATTCCTTCAGTTCAAAATTGGTTCCAGGTTAGTTAAGTTATGTTCCTTTCCCTCATTTTGTCTGATTGATGGTAATGGTTTTGATATTTGATTGTATAATGATGTAGGCACGTTCTGAAGGTAATACTGTCCAGATTTTGCTTCAAGTCCGGGAATATTCTGTACATTGGTATATTCCAAAACTTTTGGGGCATACACCCATTAACATCTTTAATAGTTGTTTTTATGGTAACGAGGAGTTTGATGGAGTTGGTGTTAGAGTGAGAAGCATAACCACTGGTGCTTGGATCGTAAAGGAACCTCAGAAATATATTAAGTTTAAAAAGTATGAAAGAATTGAAATAGATGTGGGAACAATTAGGGGGATTGGAGAAGTATTGGAGGTGTATGCTCATTTCCATCCACCTCTACAGAAGAAGATGCTGCTGCTTTGTTTATTTGAAATACATAGAAACTCAGATGGAGAAGTTCGTTTCTTTCCATCCACAAGAGGCTTCGTAGAAATTGAAATTGATGATGATGATGATGATGATGGAACAACAGAAAATGAAATTAGAATAATGGCGATACAAGAAAGTGATGATTCTTCAACAAGTAGAAGTAGTGTAGAAGAAGAAGAGCAGAAGAATTATGGTTGGAGAAGAAGATTTTGCAGCAGCATTATTCCCGAGTTTCTCCTTAAGTGTTTTTGTTGGCCGGGATGAGAGTGGATGCAGATCAGATTACCATCCTCTGATCTGACTACTGGCAGCTAGCTAGTTTTGTTTGGGGATTCCATTCCTTCAATTATATTGAAAAGTGACATGCATATGGTTCAAGGTTAGTTACTTAGTCTGTATCACTGCACTTTGTCTCTGATATGATAGATCAGATGATTTATTTTGGTGTGTTAATTCATATTATTATTATTATAGTAGGTAGTTAGCTTAGGTTGTAATAATACTTAGAATAGATATTAACTGTATGTATGTTATATTAATTCCATAATGTAATGTAGGCATGATAGCTCATAAGATGATATATATATATATAGTTTCTAGATTTTGCTGCTTCAACTGGCCAGCCGGTTTGAATACTGCACTTTGTGTCTGATAGATGATTTTACGGGTTCGTATAGTATTTGATCCTATTTATCTTGTTTTTATATATGCATGCTTAAAATTAATTAATATAGTGATCATGTCCAAAACGTGCAGCTTTTAATTTATTTTATTTGTTTTGTTTGTGTGGATATATAGGTAGAAGAGTTCTACTACATGTACTCCCCAATCTTACTCCCTAAATTTTACCTGATGTGGCGGATTCTGATAAGTTGGAGTATAAGTTGGGATTACAAAATGGGAGTACGTACATGTAGTATTTTCCTAGGTACAAACAGAAGAAGAAGCAGAAGCAGAAGAAGCTTTTGGACGAAATGGCTGCTATATATCGTTCAAGGGATTGGTTTCTTCAGCCAATTCTTTTGACTCAAAGAAACACTGCATCTTTACTTGCAGATATTTCTCAGGTTTGGGGCTGTTTCCGATCTAAATTCGTTCTCTTTCATTATTCCTTGAATTAAAAATGGGTTTTGATTTGTTTTGTTTAAATTTGTTATCTTGCTTAGTTTGCAAAATGCTATCTTTGTTTTTGTCCTTATTTTATCAAACTGGAATCTCTGAATTTGTTGTTTATGGGTAAAAATAGATTGTGTTTCATTAGTTATATATTCAGCCTGTTTAATTTAATAGTATTGTCTCCAGCTTTAATTTATAAATTTTATGTGATTAGATTAGATTAGATTGATCGAATTCTCTACTCATTTGTTGTTTATCCACGTAACTATGGTTTCATTCCAAGGACCAGAGAGCAGCTATTGATGAACACCGTGTTTCATTCAAAAAGAGCAACGTTCAGCAAGGTTTCATTCCACGTTCGGTTTTATTGGAATATATTGATATCTTAAATTCCTTATGAACAAAAAAAAAAAAAAAAAAAAGTCTTACGTTAAGTGAGACAATTGGATATGCGATGGATGGTGGATAACCATATCCAGTGTTAAAATTCTCATATTCCATTCCTTGCAGTGGTTATGCTGTTGCAGTCCCTGTGTATAATTGAGTTGATTTTTCGGGTGATTGGGGGCGATGCGATCCCCTCCATAGAATATTGTAATGCTGCTGCTGATTTGTGTTGTACTGTACTCGTCATCAAACAGGTTTTCGTGGCATGAACTAAACTCAACAAGCTCCAAGTAAGCATTCACAACCTCTACTGATGTTATTAGTTTATTTTAAAGGTCTCAAAGTTAAACTCTTGGGTTTTCGATCGCAGTGGGAGTTTAGACTTGGCGGCCGTGCATTTTGGTTCCCACTTGGCTGATACACTTCCAATACTAATCGATCAACTACTGTATTAGTGCTTACAGGTTCTTATTTTTTGAATTTGTGTTCTTCATAATTTGTTTATCAGTTTCATCAACCTTCCTTCTTTATGATTTGAAATGCTTGGATTTTTTCAGGCACTTGAGAGTTTCTTTCTTGCTAAGGTGTCAACAGACTTTCTTCATCCAATCTGATGGGGAAGTCATGGTCAGCTTTTTTGTCATTTTGTTAAAAAAATTAATTGATTTATTACATCTACATTTTACTAGTTACCTTTAGGTAATCGACTATTATTTGATTTAATTAAATAAGTCAACAAGTTAATGTGTTTAGTTGTAACTTATTAAAATTCAGAGGTCTAATTATATTTTTTTACATAAAGTTTAAGAGGTCTATTTAACCATTTTTCTTTTAATTTTTTTTTTTTGTTATTTTTAATATTTAAAATTAATTTATAATTTTCCCTGCTTCTTTCTTGGTGCGGTGGCATCAACAATTCTATCTGTTCTTGGTTCCTTTGGATGAAAACCCCCACAAAAGAAGAGAGCTAGGCATGTCTTCAAAATGAGAATCTTTGACATACCTCCTTCCTTAGTGATAGGATAGAAGTGGTGTTAGCAAACAGAGCTTTCGTTAAACTACTCGTGTACGTGTTCGGTAAGCGTTCGTTTATGTTCGTTTATTAAGATAAACGAACATTAACAAACAAAATTTAGAGCTCGGTTTATAAACGAACAGAGTATGAACAGTTGTAAGTTCGTTTGCTAAGAGATCGTGAACAAGCTCATTTGTGTTCATTTAATAATGTTCGCGAATAAACTCGTTTAGTGTTCGTTTCATAATGTTCGTGAACAAGCTCGTTTGTGTTCATTTAATGTTTGTTTGTATTCTCTTTGTAGTTGTGTTACTTGTTTGGTTATTTTTCATGAACATATATTATTTCTTGTTCACGAACAAATTGTGACCATGAACATGTTCATATATTTGGTTATTAAGCATTCACGGACGTGTGTATGAACATGAACGAACATGTTCGTGAACGTGTTCGTTAATGTTAACGAACACGTTCGTGAACATGTTCGCGAACGTTAACAAACACTAACGAACGCTTAACAAACGAACACGAACATGATTTTCAAAAACCTTAACAAACGAACACAAACATAAACGCGGTTTGGGGGTTCGCTGTCTATCATCAATTCAGGACGCTTGCTCGGGTGATGTGGAGGAACGTTTGTCTGCCCATGCACGGATGAAGGCGGTTTGGGGGTTCGCTGTCTATCATCAATTCAGGACGCTTGCTCGGCAAAGCTCCACTTCAACTGGTTGTAGGCTTATGCTATCGCCTCGAAGCATCATTAGTATTGGAAGCAGAAGCACTTGCATTGCAGTGTGTCATTCGATGGCGTGATACAGTTGTCATGCGGCCTCTAGAGGTTGAGGCGGATTCTCTCACGCTAGTCAGGTTTGTGTCCTCTCCGGGAGTGATGATCCCGCGGAGGATAAGGGAAGTTGTGCTTTACATTCGCTCTTGCCTCTCGGATTGGGGGTCCTCAATCCGACACGTCTTTCGGGAGGCTAATCAGGTGGCAGATGCACTGGCGGAGGAGGGCTTTGCCGCCGCCTCTCCGAAGATTTTTCTTTCTCTTGATACTATGCCTGTAAAATCCAAATTAGGTTTGATGTATGACCTTAAGAGGTTTTGCTTATCACTGGGCTATTCACCGGCAAAAAGGTTCTGTTGCTCAAAAAAAAAAAAAAACAAAAAAACAAAAAGGTCTAGCCACATTCTTCATCATTGCTTTTAATTAATTGCTTTATGTTGAAAAGTTTTTAGTACTAGCCCCACTCTCCACTATGTTAATTTTGTTGGAAGCTAGGTGACATTGTGATAATGACAATATGTTGTATATTATAGTAGATTTTTTATTTTATTTATTTTTTTTTAAAAAAAAGTAATTTAGTTTTACATTTTTACTACATGGTATTATATAAAAATTTGAATAAAAATAATTCATATTACATAACTATTTGAATTATGTAAATTTTAAAATTAATTTATATTCATTCTTCCAAAAGGTTGAATCCCAACCCGACAAAGCAGGATGTAAAGATGTAAATCATGGTAACTCAACTGAGCACAAGGAAAAAAGCATGAGCACTTAACATGATTGATGGTAAATAGGTGGGGTCTAGAAAAAGGATGCATTATTATGTAGAATTATTGGGTTGGTACGGTGTAGTGGGAAATTATTAAGAAGACCAATTAAGTAATCGCTGCTGATCTGCTACTATACACGCGTTTTCAAAGTTCTTTAACACAAATCTTTACTTCATAGCTCCAAAGGCAAGCTGATACAAAATCCAGACAGATAGTATACTCAGATTTCAATCGAGTATGGCATCATCATCTTCTCCATCGTATGCTCGCATGACATATGATGTTTTCTTGAGTTTTAGGGGTGAGACGCGAGGATCCTTTTCTGATCATCTCTATGCAGATTTGAAGCGAGCTGGGGTTAACATCTTCCGGGATGATGAATCAATCCGGAGAGGCGAGGATATTTCTGTTGAGCTATCTAGAGCCATAGAAGAGTCAATGATATCCATCATCGTATTCTCCAAAGACTATGCCGGATCCAGATGGTGTCTGAATGAGCTTGTGAAGATCATGGAGTGTAAACAAAAGTTGAATCAGATTGTTTATCCCATATTTTACCATGTTGATCCTTCAGAGGTTCGTAAACATACAAGCACCTTTGGTGATGCATTAACTCTACACAAACACCGATTTGGGGATCAAAAAGTCAATGAGTGGAAAGATGCACTCACTATAGCTGCTAACTTGTCTGGATGGGATTTGCAAACCATGCCAAATGGGTAATCCTAACTCTTTTGATTTCCTTTTATTTGATTATATTTGCCTGCTGACACACTTACTCATATAGTAAATTCATATTTATGGTAATTTTTTTAAAGAAAAATTTTAAAAATAATTGAAAGAGAAAAATTTGAATCTTCTAACTGTGCTTTTTAATTAATTTTTAAAAGTAGTAATTGTTGACTAATTTTGTTGTCTTAAATTATTGACAAAAATATAAATTTTAATCTCGGTCAAACTGGAAGAATCAAAGACCAAGATAAAGTGAGAATATAAGTTCCCGTTAATTAAGAAATCACATTCTTATGCGGACTAAAGATAAAGGATCTCTTGTAAGGTTATATAAAGATATCCAACCAACAAGGAAAGAAATGCATTCAATTCCGATCCCTATCTTATGTACTAAGACCCGAGAAGAGAGAATTTCACTTAGGAGTTAGGAGAAATATTAAAGTGAGGTTTTAATAGAGAGAGATAGTGATATCTACATTTTATTGTGTAAAATTGTTCCGAAATTCTGTACTTTGAAATTGTGGTCATAATGGATTCAAGCTTTTTCTCAACAAGAAGTGCCTGATTAGGTATTAGTGTTCTAAACAATTACACCCCTCACAAATTTTCAGTATTAATTTATGATTGATTATATAAAAAAAAAAGTATTAAACTTTTTGAACTTATAGTAATTGACGATCGTATTTTCTAATGAGTAGTTGTATTAGTGATGGAATTTTTTGTCACAAAAGAACGTTTTAGTGACGGTAAATACACCATCACTATATGCTTATTAATGATGGTATCATATCCCGTCACTATTTGTTTTTATCCTCGGAAGAAATAACGACGGGTGGTAACGGTAAATTTTCCGTCATTAAAAGTCTTTTATGATGGTTTTTTATTTTTTTAGTGATGGTTTTACCTCTAACTAATGAACAATTTTTTGTAGTGCGAATTGTATTTGTTGGTAACAATATTTAATTAATAGAAAATATTTAAAAATCTCTTAGTAAATTTTGTCTGCAAAATATAATTTACTAGATTCTTAACATAATCTGTATTTGAAAATCTAATTTATGTTGAATTTTAATTTGTACCCATGGATCTAATCTGTATTGAATTATTGATATACAGTTCAATATTTTAAAGATGGAAAATTCTTTCACACTTTTAGCCTATAAGTATGCATGCATCATATATAACAAATAAATATAAACATGTAATTCAATTATTAGCTCAACTTTTTAATGTTATTATTAGCTTAACTTTTTAATTTAAACTGAAAATATCATTCAATTTGGTATTAGAACCAACCCATGTAAAAAGCCATGACTCAAATCACCATATTATCCAACAATAAAAATAAATTATGGTCCACTTGTTGCTAATTCAACTATTAGCTTAACCTTTTAGTCAAGAAAGAGAACACATTTTTAAATTATTATTGCGATGGATTATTAATTGGTCGTAGTCTACGATTTAATTGGTAGAATAGTGTTTTAATTAATGTCTGCTGTCGTGTTTTCAATTTGGTTTCTTAATTGTGTTTTTCACCTTTTTTTTTTTTTGTTTTGTTTTTTAAATCAATATATAGACAGATTAATGCAATAAATTTAAATCTGATTAGGTATGAGTCAAAATTCATTGAGATTATTACTGAAGAAGTGCTACGAGTGTTGAATTTTATGCCCATGAATGTTGCAAAGCATCCCGTTGGAATTGATTCTCTTGTTGGAGATGTACTTCATTTATTACAAATGCAAACAAATGATGGTGTTCGGATGATGGGAATTTTTGGTATGGGTGGTGTCGGAAAATCAACCCTTGCTAAAGCCATATACAATCACTTGATCATGAGTTTTCAAGGGTTTGAAGGTAGTTGCTTTGTTGCAAATATTAGACAAGAAGTTTCTAATAAGGGACGACACAGTGGTCTAGTTGGTTTACAAGAGAAACTTCTTCACAAAACACTCAAACGAAAGAACTTTGAAATTGATAATGTTGATGAAGGAATAAGTTTGATCAAAGCAAGGCTGCAATCCAAAAGGGTTCTTATTGTGCTTGATGACATAGACCACATAAGTCAATTAGACTCATTAGCAGGTCAGCGAAATTGGTTTGGTTCAGGTAGTACAATTATAATAACAACTAGAGATGTTCACTTGTTGAGTGAGCTTGGAACACAAGAGAAGTACAAGGTTAAAACATTAAGCATTGATGATTCTTTGCAACTCTTAAGTTGCCATGTTTTTGGTGTTCCTACAACATTAGAGGAGTATACTGAAATATCCAAAACGATAGCAAGTTATACTGGGGGACTTCCATTAGCACTTACGATTATAGGTTCTCATTTGCGTGGACGATTGGTGCAAGAGTGAATCGAAGATGTTGAGAAATTAAGAAGGAATCCTCATGACGATATTCAAACAATTCTTGAATTAAGTTATGATGCACTTGATGGTGATACTAAAAACATCTTTCTTGATATTGTTTGTTTTTTTGTTGGGCATGGCAAAAAAAACACTGTTATGATATTGGAAGCTTGTGGTTTTCATGCTGAAAGTGGAATCAGAAGTTTGATAGAAAGATGTTTGTTAACAATAAATGGATTTAAAATGCTTGAGATGCATGATTTAGTACAGGATATGGGAAGAGAAATTGTTCGAAAGGAATCTCCAAGAAATCTTGGCGAACGAAGTAGATTGGTGGACCCAAATGATGTTTTTGATGTTCTACAAGGCAACAAGGTAAAACATTCCCTTTGTACTTGAGTTATTATAATCTAGTTCATTTGCTTGTAATACTTAGTTTTATTAAAAATATGAAAGATTTTACAGTATCTAACATATTGCTACATCAAACACTTTTTAGGGCACAAAAGCAATTGAAGGGGTGATCGTAAACTCTAACATGTTTAAGAATGTGCCTTTGAGTACGGAAGTATTCACAAAGATGGTAAATTTGCGAATACTCATTTTAGATGGTGTTCTTCTTAGAGGATCTTTTAAATTTTTGTCCAATGAGCTTAGGCTTTTAAGATTGCGTAATTGCCGTTTGAGTCACATACAATCGGATTTTCATTGTGCGAAACTTGTTGAGTTAGACTTGAGCAAAAGCAATATCGAAGAATTTCAACCGAATATGCAGGTTAGTATGTCTAATACTTGATTAGTTTAACAGTGTATATTTGCAAAGAACTTTGACTAAAAAATAGCAATGCATTAAAACCTCTTTATTTTATTTTAACAGCATTTTGTATGCTTGAGGATGTTAAAGCTCGATGATTGTGAACAACTTAAGAGTACACCAGACTTTACTGGAGCAGAAAGTCTTCAGGAAATATCCTTCGGAGGTTGTTCAAACTTGGCGAATGTGCACTCATCAATTGGAAGTTTGGAAAGGCTTGTTGAGTTACATTTTTGGGGTTGCGAGAAATTGGAGGGGCTTCCAAGTAGCATTTGCAAGTTAAAATCTCTTGAGCAGTTAGTTTTACGTGGTTGCAAGAATCTGAGGGAGCTTCCAATTGAGATTGGAAAATTAGAGCAGCTAAGAATACTAAATGCTATAAAAACTGGTATCTCACATTTACCCATTTCATTGGGATGTTTGAGAAATCTGGAGGACCTATTTCTGGGAGAGCCTGTGGGTTCAGTAGCTGTTGATTTTTTTCCATCTTCAGCTGCAAATTTATGCTCATTGGAAACTCTGATTGTGAGTTTGAACAAATCACAGCAGCAAGTAAATCTTCCAATTGCTCTTGGGAGTTTGACCTCATTGACATGTTTAGTGTTATCAGGAATTTGGTTTCTTGAAAGCCTATCGTTGGACCTTTGTCATCTCTCCAATTTGAGAAATCTCGACCTCGGGAATTTGCAAAATCTTAGAGGACTTTTAAGACTTCCACCTAGTTTGGAGGATCTTAGTGCACATGATTGTGAGTCATTAGAAAAAATTACAGATATATCCAACTTAAGAAGACTTGAAAGTTTGTATATTGTACACTGCAAAAGTTTGGTTGAGCTTTCAGGCTTAGAGAGTCTTGAATCCTTACGAAAGCTTACGATAGCACAGCACAAAGCTCTAACTATCCCTTATAACTATTTGCAAGAATGCCTACAAATAATCGCTGTTGGAAGTTTTACCTCATTGGAATATTTAGATTTATGGGGGTGTGGCTCTCATCTTCAAAGCCTACCCTTCAGCCTTTCTCAACTTTCTAATTTGAAAAGTCTCATATTGAATGATTGGAAAAATCTAAGAGCTTTGCTACAACTTCCTCTTAGTTTGGAGCGTCTCTTTGCAAAAAATTGTGTGTCATTGGAAAAAATAGAAAACTTGAAAAGACTGAAAGAGTTGGTAATTCCCAATTGCAAAAGTTTGGTTGAGCTTCCAAGATGGGAGAGTCTTGAATTTGTTGATATAACAAATTGCAGCGGTTTGAGCATTCCTTCGGTTGAAAATTGGTTCCAGGTTAGTTAAGTTATGTTCCCCTCCCTCATCTTTGTCTAATTTGGTTATATAATAATAATAATAATAATAATAATAATAATAATAATAATAATGTAGGCACGTTCTGAAGGTAATACTGTCCAGATTTCGCTTTATGTTGGCAGAGGTTATGTACGTTGCATTATTCCAATACTTTTGAGGCATGCAGACTTTGAGATCATTAACAGTGATTATAATGGTAATGAGGAGTTTGATGGAGTTGGTGTTAGTGTGAGAAGCAAAAGCAGTGGTGCTTGGATCGTAAAGCAGGAACCTCAGAAATATATTAAGTTTAAAAAGTATGAGGAAATTTAATTTGAGGTGGGAACAAGGATTGGAGAAGTATTGGAGGTGTATGCTCATTTCCATCCTCTGCAGAAGAAGATGCTGCTTTGTTTATTTGAAATACATAGAAACTCGGATGGAGAAGTGCGTTTCTTTCCATCAACAAAAGGCTTCGTAGAAATTGAAATTGAAGATGATGGAACAACAAAAAATGATGATTCTTCAACAAGTAGTAGTGTAGAAGAAGAAGAGCAGAATTATGGTTGGAGCAGCATTTTCGGGAGTTTCTCCTAAAGTGTTTTTGTTGGGATGAAGGAAGATAGTACATACGGTTCAAGGTTAGTTAGTTATGTTTTAATTTGGTGTGTTTATACGTAGTATTATATTATATTATTATTATTATCTAGATTTTGCATGGTGCTTCAACTGGGCCGGCTTGAATACTGCAATTTTCCAATACCTTTAATTTGGGGTATGTATGTATGTATGTAATGGAACCTCAGCTTGGATCGTTATATTAATATCATTATTATATTGTGTTATATTATTTATTTTGTTGGTTTAGAGGCCAGCTTTTAATTTATTTTATTTAATTTGCTTTGTTTGTATGGATATATAGGTGCAAACAGAAGAAGAAGCAGACGCAAAAGAAGCGTTTGGACAAAATGACTTCTATATATCTTTCAAGGGATTGGGGCCTTAGCTGCTGTTTCTTCAGCCAATATAATTATTTTGACTCAAAGAAACACCACATCTTTTCTTTCTCAGGTTTGGGGCTATTTCCGATCTTAATTCGTTCTCTTTCCTTGAATTAACAATGAGTTTTGATTTGTTTTGTTTAAATTTGTTATCTTGCTTAATTTGCAAAATGCTATCTTTGTTTTTGTCCTTATTTTATCAAACTAGAATCTCTGAATTTGCTGTTTATTGGTAAAAGTAGATTGTGTTTCATTAGTTATATTCAGCCTCTTTAATAGTAGAGTGACTAAATTTGTATGAATTTTATATGATTAAAAAGTCGTACATGGCTTTTGAGTGCTTACCTAAGGTCGTTATCAGTTTGCCTTTTTACTTATTCCATTACTTCTGCCTCAATTCTGATCCTTTTGTGAGGAAAAAGTTTCCATAGTCAATCTTTCTTTTTCCTAGCCTTTCTCTTTTTCTTTTTTTTTTTTCTTCATGTTTTTGAGTTTATAAACATATTTTACTTTTCATTGGTATGGTGATTTTAAAGGTCACTAAATGAATATTCATATATTGCAGGTAATTCAAACAAAGAGTGTCTGTCTTTGGATTCAGAATGATGGAACAATTCCGTATCCATTTTCTGCCATCAATGGTGCATACAATATCTGATCCCCCTTGGTATCTACATCTGTTCTCTTCGCAAATCAGCCTTTTATTCTTGCCCAGGCCTTTCTTGAGGCGTACCTGATTGTCTTCTCAAACTTGCAGGTCTTCTTCTTCTTCTTCTTCTCTCTGTACCTCAGAACTCTGGCCTCTCTGTCCATTTGAGTAAGCTGCATGTGGAGGCATCTGAATTGGAGGTCAATTGTCCCTTTTGAGGGTCTTCAGGTCTTGAGTGGGAGATTGAGGAATGCATAATCAAGGTAGACTGGAACAACACCAACATCCATGGAAAAAATGGAAACCTGTTCACCCAAAATCAAAATATACCTGTCAGGTTTTTTGAGATTTAAGCATCATAATTAGTCTTTAGGGAGTTGATTTTCCCGTGATTGGGGACGATGCGATCCCCTCCATAGCTCATATTATTCTGAGGAACAGAGTAATGTTTGTGGTGTACTGTATTTGTGATCAAACAGGTTTTGGTGGCATGAACTAAACTCAGCAAGCTCCAAGTAAGCATCCACAACCTCTACTCATCTTATTACTTTATTTTAAAGCTCTCAAAGTTTAACTCTTGGGTTTTCGCATTGGGAGTTTAGACTTGGCGGCCATGCATTTTGGTTCCCACTTGGCTGATACACTTCCAATACTAATCGATCAACTACTGTATTACTGCATCTGAGAATTGATGAGGATCGGAAGTTGGGGAGTATAGTATAGCTTACAGGTTCTTACTTTTGAATTTGTGTCGTCCTTCATAATTTGTTATCAGTTTCATCAACCATCCTCCTTTATAAGTGGATTTGAAATGCTTGTTTTTTGCAGGCACTTGAGAGTTTCTTTCCTGCTAAGGTGCCACAGGGATATTGTTATAAGATCTTGCGGAACTACAAAAAGTTCCATTGTAAGGCCCACGGGAAGCTGAGTATATTTTGAGGTCTCAACAATGATTAGATCGCACAAGTATTGGAAGTGCATGTAGTTTGGAGAACGGAGTAGGAGAAGGCACAATAGAACAGAAGATAGATAATGTTGCAGCATATATATATTTGGGAGTTTTTTTTTTTTTTTTTTTTTTTTTTTTTTTTTGGTAAAAGCATTTTTTTTTATTAAACAACGGAAATAGAATGTCTTACAATTGATGGTCCAAAAGTGACCATAAAACATACTGAGCCCTTTTGGGCCTATAATAATCTAAAGAATCTAAATAAGGAATGGACTCAAGCCCTAACAGACCAGGCCTTAATGAACCCAAGCCCATAGGCCAGTTCAAAAGAATAATAAGTGAAGAGAATAAATAAATAAAAGAGGATGTTGAGATAGAGACGCAGAATCCCCCTATCGGCGTCACCAATTTTTGCAAAATTCAGCAGCACACCAGTTGTTTCTATGATAATAGTCTGTACCTGCGTGCCACCATGTCGCACCACCACAAAGTTGCAATGCCGCGACTCTGCACCACAATGCAACGATGCAACAGCGCCAACACGGCTGCATCGCTTCACGTCCACGTCTCGTCTAGAGCTATTGGCTGACCACGTTAGGCCATATTGTAAGATATCCAGCAGCGTAACGACTGCTGCAAGGCTATCTCACAGGGACAGAAATCTACAACAACAGCTGCCCAACTTATCCGCACAAGGCACCACAAGACGGGCACACAGGCCTAAAACAGCTCCGCTAACGATATAAGAAAGGATAAACAAGCGAATAAAAAAGCGGCTCGCAGGCCAAAAAATATACAAGCACGCAGGTCAAACAAACACATGCCAACCAATAGCAACGATCCTCCCCAACGGCACCAGCAACGATCAGTAACCAGAACCCTAACGGGATTAGCTACTATGGGCCAGCAGCAAGCCTGGACTACCGCCAACAGATTTGATAAACCCCTACCCGGCCACCGTTCAGCCCGGGCTAGGATGCAATTTCTTACCGCTGCATCAACGTTGAGGCGTGGTCTATTTTAAGAAACCCACAAGGGCGAAACCAAATAAGCCTAAGACCAACAATACCTTAAAAGCCAAAGAAGACCTGCAAAATGGAAACGTGACAGGACAAGCAAATGCCACATTTCGTAATCCAATACAGCACAAAATCATGATTTGAAAGGCAGTGTATAAGGGAATAACAGGCTGACGCGAACAAAGGCAACCCCCGTCATATATCTCGCCCCACCCGGAGCCCAGAAGGGACTCGGCTACTTTTGGCCAGTAGCAAGCCTGACTAGGTCAACGAATTTGATATATCCTGCCCGGCCACCGTTTAGCCCGGACTAGGGTGCCTCTTGTACCGCTGACACCTGCGTTGTTGAGGCTAGGCCCGACAAAAAGCCAAGCCATCATTGCCTCCAAATAGAGTAGTTTTCCTTCATTCCCTTCTTTCCTTTTTTCCTTTTCTCTTTCTTTTTTCATCTCTTTTTTTTTTTCCTTTTTTTTTTTTCATTCTTTCCTCACCCCAATTTCCTTTTTGTGTTTTTTTTTTTTTTTTTCCTTTTTTCATTCCTCTTTTCCCTTCTTTGATTTTCTTTCCTTTTTTCTCATCTTTTTTCAATTTTGTACATTTTCATCAAAAGCAAAACATCAAGAAAAAGAGCAACAGTTCAAGGTGGGTCATAATCGTCAAAGACCACCGATGGGATATCATCATGAACAAGCAACGCACGCACCTCCGGAGGTAAATCAAACAAGTTCAGGAAAATAAACTCCCCATCCTTATCCCCAACCCAATCTGCCAATGCGGCCCCAGGGAGATTACCCTGTTTCAAACACTAAAGAACAGAGACCGATGCACAGGAGCAAAGAAAGCGGAGGCGTGACACTACAGAGTCAAAAACCCATAGAATTGGGACGGAGGGGTCAACATAACCCTTAAGCTCCGGCAATACAGACTCCAGGACCACAGACCTAAAACCCCCTGCCAAACACCATTCAAGACAGCGGAAGATAACACGGCATACATCCCAGAACCCGTCCACTGCCGGAATTGCGAAGCTGTAGCAGAAACCACCACCCCGATTACGAACCAAAGCAGCAGCCCCACCCACAAACTCAGAGTATGAGAGATTGAGCTTCATAGAGCCCTCCGGAGGGGGGTCCCATCTAATAGCACGAACCACACTTCGCGAGACAGTAGAATCTATGTAGGATACGATGACAGACCAGTTTGGCGGCAAAATGTGCTCCCTTGGCCACCGCCTAAAGAGGCACTCTGCCACCCCTTTGGCAACGCCATACACCACTCGAGGCACACTCGGTGGTCCTCTGCCATGCAAGCATGCGTTCCTGTATTTCCATAACTCCCAAAGGATGAGATAAGGCAGCCTGCAAATAACAAAAGCAACAAGACGGTTATGAGAAACCACCCGCTTCCACCCAGTCAACAGCGTCCGTAGACCCCGATGACTGAATCTCAAGCCGAGTGATCCCATAAAAAATCTCCATACAGCCCTAGTAGTGTCCCCCGCATAAAAGATGTGACCAATGGTGTAATACCCACTACTTTAAAAATAAAGATATATCTATGTTATTAAATGAGGTCAACAAGTCAAAACTTATTAAAAGATGATATTGGGTAAATTACCAAATTACCCTTCTTTACTCTTAAAGGTTAAGGAACCACTTTAGTCTTGGATAAGCATCTCATTTGAAAGAAGACAAGGAGAGCTAATTAGAGAGAGATAGGGGAAGGAAAAACCTTGAAGCTTGGATCTCCATCTTCTTCAAGCTTAGATCTCTAAGATATTGGGTATTCTAGGTGAGTTTAACCTCTATCTTTTACTTTTTATGAGTTGAGTTTATCTTTGGAGCCCTAAGATTGATGTTTGGAAATATTAGGGATTTTGACAAGGAGTATTTGGGCGAGCTAAATAGCTAAGATTTGGATGTTTTAAGTAAGTGTTTATTTCTCTCAAAACTATTTTTACCCTATACTATAAATTAAGCTTGTGTTCCGAGTTGTATATTGAAGTTTGAGCTGCGTTTTTTTTGGACTGGAAACGTTGCTATGTAATCCGGACTGGAATTGTTGTGAACTGTGTTTCTGGACATAAATTATGGACTTATTTAATCTGGACTGGAATTGTTATTAAGTGTAGAGATGGTAGAATGGCTTGTGGTTGTTGTATAGGCAGTGGTAGGTCGTGGGTTCCACTCTGCTTGTTAGCATACCTTATGTTTATTTTTCTATATGTATTACATATACATGCTTATAAAATGGATTATTTGTTTAAAGAGAAAATTGAACTCTTAACCTCATGCTTATATATATTAACTTGAGTTCTTCCAACTAAGCCATTTCATTTGCTTTAAAATTACTTTGGTTTAATAAACTATTCTATGATTTTTAAAGAGTCATGTACTAAGAAAATTATTATTTTGAGAATGGTTTATAACTTGCATATTTCTTAGTTTGATAAACTTATTATCTATTTTGGAAATATGTACTTTGTTATGTGATTTTAAGGAAAGGATTTTTGCTACATCGGGCTATTTGATTATAAGAACTATTTTGAGTGTTTGATCAAATTCATGAGGCAACCTACATTTTGTTGTTTGTTTTGTTTGGCTTGGAACGTTCCTAAAAGCTCATTCCGAATCGTCGAGCTTGACTCATTCCGAATCGTCGAGTCTTTTGAATTATTTGTTGGAACGTTCCATCCTGCTCATTCTGAATCGTCGAGCCTAACTCATTCCGAATCGTCGAGTCTTTTTAGACCATTACAACGATAATGGCATGTGTCACAGAATATAATGGTGGTTGTAGGTTGCCAATGAGTCATATGTTAAGGAATGGTTTGTGCTTTTGAAAGTATTGTATTATGAAATATTGTTGATGCCCATGTAGCTAAAGTTTCTTGTTTTGTGAACTTGTGTATAGTATGATGAGAGTATATTATGACTTCGATATAGTTTAAAGATCGTGTTTTGCATCGAGTTATTACTCTAAAGCTTTTTGTATTATTTCTGGGTTACTTGATCCGGGGTTGAGAGGAGTATCACTTACTGGGCATTAGCTCATTATTTGTATTTTATTTTCTCATGTTTCAGAGTAGTAAGGACATGTGAATAGCACGAGCACAAGTGGTAGGGTCTCGAAGGTGACTTTTGAAACTTGGAGACTTAGTCCTAGTTTTGGAGCTTATCATGGATTTTTGTTTATTTAGACTTTCCCTTTGACCCTTTGTATTTTTGGTAGACCATTGTGCTTGGCTTTGGTGCTTGTGATGCATTTTGGACATACTACTCTTGATTGTAAATATCTAATAGTGGATTTGATGAGTTTTTGGGAAGAATAAGTCGATTATATTTTGTCATTTTGGGTTGTGGAATTATTGTATATTCAAGTGTTATTATGAAGATTCTGAGAGGTATGTATGGTTAGGCTTCGTATTGTTACAGGTCTTCACGTAACGATACGGCCGGGTCATGTCCTAGAAGTGGGGCGTGACAAATGGTCTCCCTAGCAGGGTTACTGCAACCCCCAGCACCTGGAAACAATAAGGTGCCCAAATCTAGCTATGGCATCATCAGTGGGAAACGGCCCCGTAATACGCGCCAAACGAGAAAGGACACCTTAAAGGGCAGGTGCTTATGCCAACATGCCCTCAAAAGAGGATCAGAATTCACCGGTTCAGGTCTTAATAATGATTTTGCAGAAGAGAAAGAAAACAAACCGTCTGTAGCTACCCGCCAAATAGGAATGTCAGCCACTCTTTGACCCAACCAGGACATGTCAGCCTCCAACCCAGCCGGCAGAAGGTCATCATAGGCCGACAAGTCCAATTCCCCATCCTGGATGAAGTCAGACAGCAAATCACCAGAGTACCTAACCCCCGGGAAGGGGTAAAGGCGCCCTAATGGGCCAAGTCCAGACCAGTTATCCCACCAAAGGTTAACATCGCCGTGAGTCAGGCACCATCCCAAGACTGCCTCCACCTCATTCCTGACACTGAGCATCCGCTTCCAAGTGTGTGAGTCGGAACTTCGCACAGATTTCGCCACCGGGTGAACTCGGCGGCAGTACTTAGCAGTCATGAAACTTCCCCACAGTGAATACACCTTGCGAAAATTCCACCAAAGCTTTGCACTCGATGCACGTACCATTAAGTCCAGGTCAAGGAATCCCACACCACCCTCCTTTTTAGGGAGGGAGAGCGTTTTCCATGACGCCCAATTGTAGCGTGCACCTCCCGACTGCCGCCAAAAGAAGCTCGCGAAGCACCGCTCAAGATCCCGGATAACCTGCTTAGAGGAGCACAAGCTGCAAAGAGATGTAAAGGAATAGCCTGCAAAACAGAAGTAATAATAACCGCTTTCCCCCCCCTTAGATAGCAACCGACGTTGCCACCCAAGGCATTTGGCCTTAACTTTGTCTACCACAGATGAAAAGTAAACACACTTCTTCCTCCCCACATAAATAGGACACCCGGGATAAGTGAAAGGGAAAGGCCTATGAATGCATCTAGTGATATCCCTAATCCTACGAATAACCCGACCCGAAGTGTCAGGATGCATATAAAACGCACTCTTCGGAAAACTGACCATTTGACCAGAAATCTCCTCATACTCTTTTAAAGCGCGTATGACTTTGCAGATTGCCCCCTGCCTCCCAGTACTAAAAATAATAATATCGTTAGCGTAAGCTAAATGATGAATATGAGGAGTACCGGCAGGTTGAGAGAACCTAGGGACACCCTCGTCCTGATGAACTCGAGCAAGGTACATAGAAAGGATCTCTGCAGCAATGATAAAAAGACTAGGGGATAGTGGGCCCCCCTGCCTCAACCCACGGGAGGAGGTAAAGAAACCCTCTTTGACCCCATTGACAATGACAGAGTACCAGACATTTGAGACCGCACGATAGACCAAGTCAATCCAGACTCCAGAAAAACCTATCCTACGCATCACAAAAACCAGGAAAAACCAGGAAACCCGATCGTATGCCTTAGCCATGTCTAGCTTCAGCACTACACCCTGATTGCCTAGCGTTATACCATGGCATATCTCAGAGGCAAGTAAAATATTATCAGTGATTGAACGCCCCGAGACGAAACCACTTTGGTGAGGAGACAACAATCTAGGGAGAACAGAAGCCAACCTGACTACCATCAACTTAGTGACAATTTTACTACTAAAATTGCACAAGCTAATGGGCATATAATCAGCAAAAGTCTCCGGACTGGATTTTTTGGGCAATAACACAATGGAGGTGTGAGTAATAGACCTGGTGAACTCCCTACCTAGGAAATAACTCCTGACCATATTAACCACATCCCCCTTGACAATATCCCAACAAGATTTATAGAACGCCCCAGAAAACCCATCAAGTCCTGCGGCACTAACAGAATTCATGGCAAACACAACATTTTTAACCTCATCTTCCTCAGGGATAGCAATAAGCATAGAATTATCAAAATCAGTAATGAGACGCGACACACAATCTAGTTTAGACAAATCAAAAGCACCTGCCTCCGCAGTGAATAAACCCTTAAAGAAGGAGACATCATTTTGTGTTATCCCCTGCCTATCCTCAATCCATCGGCCTGTGTCATCTTTTACCTTATGAATATAGAGTTTCCTCCTTCGTTCTTTTACCATCGAGTGAAAGAACTTAGAGTTCCTATCACCCTTCTGAACGGCCACCATGTAAGCCTTTTGCTGCCAGTATTCTTCCTCGATGGAAACCTGTCTTTGCAAGAGGGCCACACTCTCCTTGTAGTCAACGAGCGCCCTCATCATCAGGATTCTGTTGAAGCACATCTTCTAGCACCTGTACCTTATCTTCGAGTTCCTGCAACTTAGAAAATATATTACCAAAGGTTTCCCTACTCCAAGGAGTCAGGGCTTTTTTTTAACCCGGAAAGCTTAGTAGTCAAGACATACATTGGGCCTCCCTCAATAGGAACCTCCCAACTTTCTCTAACCACCCGCTTAAAATCCTCATGTTTGGTCCACACATTTAGAAAAATAAAATGTTTTGGAACGGGTTGAGCAGTTATGACTTCAGAAGTAACAAGTAACGGACAATGGTCAGACGTGGTCCTAGACAAATGCTGAACGGATGTCCTGAATATCGATTCCCACACCGAAGTGTAAAGAAACCGATCCAAGCGCATCCAAATAGCAGCGTCCTTACGCCTCCCATTCCACCAAGTGTAGGGGGAGCCGTAGGCAGAAAAGTCAATCAAATCACACGTACTGACACACTCTCGAAAATCAGTAGTCTTCCTGTGAGGATAAGGAAGACCCCCTTTTTTCTCATCCACATTTAGCAAGCAGTTAAAATCACCCACCACAGACCAAGGAACGCCAGAAGGGATCCTATTTGAGACTGCAAGTAACTCAGGCCATAAAGGAACCCTTAGGCGATCCCTAGTTTTAGCGTACACAAAAGAAAGCCAGAAAGAAGAAGGAATAGTAGCATGACCACATGAAACAGATACAGACTGATCAGACTCAGATTCAAAATTCAAAGCCAGGTCAGAGTTCCAAAAAAGCCACAACTTATCACTTACCCCTGCAAAAGAAAAGTCAAAGCCCAGCCGCAGCCTAAAGGTATCCAACCTATCAGTACCACAAAATGGCTCAAGGAGACATAAAATAAAAGGCCTATGTTTTTTGAGCAACATGTGCAATCTCTGAAAAGAACTTCGCGAGGCAATACCCCGCACGTTCCAAACTAGGAAACGCATCATCAAAAGGAGGGGGATTTAGAAGAGATAGACGTGCCAAAGGCCGCACTACTCCGCTCCTGCTGTACCTGAGATGTAGTGTACTTGCCACCAAATGGCACACGAGTGGTCCTAGGGGGCAAGCCATGTCCCACCGGCTCCGTATGACGCCCCACGGACTCAAAGGTAGCAAATCTACCAGCGACAGAAGAATCGCTATCATCGTTAGACGCCTCACGATAAAACCCAGCAACGTTGGAACGCTCCGACACTGACCGAGTTCTCCGAGGGCGCCTAACTGTTTGGACCTGAACACCCGGAGATATCGTGGGAATGGTGTTCTGGGCTGTGTTTAAATTACACAACCCAATCCCCCCACCCCCAACTGGAGTCAACAAGCCCTCAGAGTCTAGAGCAACCAGAGGGCTAGAGCAAACATGACCAGTAGAGCTAGCAGTCCCTAGAGTGGATGGAGGCTTAGCAGGGCTTCGGTCACTATTTTCTTGCACTGGGGACTGAAAATCAGTCTGCGATAAATCTTGGGCGAGGCCCTGACCCGATGGTAAAGGCCCCATGTTTACCTGATACTGTGTGTGGAGCTCCTCCTGTGATTGATCATGCGGTTCCTCATGTGATTGAGTATGAGGGTCCTGCGGAACCTCGCCATGGCTAAGAACCGAGGCCAAGTGGTCATCTAAGGCACTATCAAAGTCCTGAACTGTAGCCCCCTGGGCTAACTCAAGTTCCTGATCATGCTGAGTGGGGACCTCATGGGCCTGTCCTATACCATGTACTTCCTGCAAAAGAGTAAAAGCATTACTAGTAAAGACAGGAGTAGGAGGCGGAGGCTGGGAACGTGACAAGCTCAGCTCAGGTGCAACACTTGAAGTGCCAGGCCTATCCCCACCTTGGGGGACTGAGAAAGTCGCAGCACCCCGTCCCCGATCAGTAACCGGGTCCTTGCCCTTATCTTGTCTCCGTCTTTTAGATATATTTGGGAGTTTAATTTCTCCAACAAAGCAGACATATAAATTAAGAATAAGAAGGAAAAAATGGTGAGAGTGGATGCGCATTTCCATCCATCCTCCACACCTACTATACTTGTTGTATTTCAAATACATATACAGAAATAGTCAGAGACTTCCTGCAATTTCATCAATTTCAATGCTTCAAACTTTGAAAGTGCATCCTGAATAATTACAAAGTACATTCGATGATATGTAAAAGTATACTTAAGAGAAATGCACTTCACATATTACTGGATACACTTAGTTTATTGATCATTGCACTTTGTAGTGTTGATCATTGAGTGGTGGTTCGCATATGGTAAGAGCAAGATTCTTTCATATTATTTATTCTTCTTAAGGCTGAACCCCAACCCTAAGGGCCCCCCACACTCCGTAATAATTTTAAAATATACTCCGTAATTGGTTTATTTGAGCAAGATTCTTTCATATTATTTATTCATGTCATTACATTATATTATTATTATTTATTATAAAGAGATGAGATGAGAAGCTCTCTGTTCTGATTTTTAATTGCTCTCCTGTCCATGTCTCATTGAAGCTAAGTCACATATGGATGCAACAATGGATGATCAAAACACAATTAAGGAGGATTGAAGACAATACTAACCTCACAGATTTCATTTCATTTTATTTTCGTACTAAGTGAGACTCAATATCCAACCTCAAACTCCTATATATCTCCACTTTAATTTGAAGAACATTTTGAAGAGATCAAACTCTGAACTGAAGTACAACCGATCGGGCCGATAATGGAGCTAAGGAAAGCTGAGTAAATTAGATTGAGAAAGGCATTCTTGGGGATGGAATTCTATGCAAAGCTTAGAATGGAGTTACAGCCGCGGTGGGATAAGAACTCTGTCGTGGCGCTATGGGCAAGAACTACCACTTGCGGCCCACTAGCAAACCTTCTCCCTGTTTCTCGTCCTCTTCGTGAATCCCGTCAGAAAAATCGGGTCGAAACTAGTGAAGTCGCTAGCTCTCTCGAAGCTGGTTAAGGACCACGGCCCGCGGATGAACCATAAGAACCTGTGGCCGCTCCTCTCAAGCACCATTGCGATTTGATATATTTGCGGCGCCTCGAACCCTCCCTGGCTTCTGAAAGAGAGGAACACCGATAAGTGCTAAAATGTTCATGTTTTCACCTTGCATTTAAGTTTATTTTCTTGTTATTTGTTATAATTTTGCCCAAAGTATCCCTCATTTGATTCATTTGTGTGTTTATGTGTAATTCTGGATGATTTAGATTAATTGAATGATTTTTTGGACATTTTGAATGCATGTAGAGTCAATGGGAGCCAATGGGAAGCTATGAAGATTGGAGCAACACCTTTTAGAGAGCCAAATTATGGTGTGTTTAGTGGTCTTGGTCATTTGGACAAACAAAGGCAAAAGTGGAGCAAAAGAGCAAGAAGTTGAAATTCCCGCACAAATCGTCCACTGCTCGGTATTTTGGTCATATCTCTGCGTAGGAATGTCCAAATCAAGTGACTTTTATGTCATTGGAAAGCTAACTTGAAGGGCTACAACTTTTATGCAGACCACAAACGCTAATTCAAGATTTTGAGGGTGAAATATTTCCTAGAAGGTGAACACAGTGCACAGAATCAACCGTGGTCACTGGGCAGTGTGCCCTGCATTTCTGGCCACGGATGTAGCTACACTCATGTCAGGAGCGCAGCGTGCCCCATCGGGAGCGTGCTTCCCACGTGCCCGCTGCGGCGCTTTAGAGTGGTGACCACTCTGAAATGGGTTTGTATTTTCTTTTATGGTCGTTATATAGCAACGACCAACTTCTTCATTTTTTTTTTGGTTAAAACATTTATAATTAAAAATTTATTTTAATTTTGATTTGTTAATTTAAAATTTTAAATATAATAAAAATAATAATTATAATTATAATTTTATAATGATAATAAATAGAGAAATAATTAAAATATAGTGGAGTAAAATGGTGGGTCCACAAAAAATTGAGAACAACATAAACGAGTTATACACTTATACTACATATACTCTTTAATCTTACTCTGTAAATTTTACTCCCTAATGTGGCGGATTCTGATAAACTATTTTTTGAGTAATTCTACATGTACTCTCATTTTCTACTCCCTATGATTTGGCATGCTTTGATTGCTCGTTTATCCATTTCTTTTTTTTCTTCCTCCAATCAAATTTGAACACAAGTGGAAGTAAAAGTAGGGAGTATGTTTTTGGGAGTACATATAGCATTTTTGCTATTTTTTCATGTGGGTCCCAATACCAGTGTCTACATCAAAGTTTTGTGTGTAGAGTACAAGTTGGGAGTACACATAGCATTTTCCAACCTAAACTAAAAGCATCCACAATGGTTGATTTTTTTTTATTTTTTTTATTTTTTGTGGTTTTTGAGGAGTTTTTGTAAGTGTGATTAAGAAAGAGAATATGGGAGGAGAGAAAAAAAAAGTAAAAATAATTTTAAAAAATAATAATAATAACGTAATAATTGTAAGGCGCACCTGACGCGCCCGCTGGGCGCAGTGGTGACGCTCACGCAAGCACTAGCGGGGTGAATTTTTTTTTTTTCAATGGATCCCACATTTCTGAAATAACTCCTCATTTGCATATGGACTCAAACCTTCTCTCTCCAACATTCTCTCTCTCCAATTTGTAAAATTAAAATAAAATAAAATAACATTTTGCAGGGGTGGATTTTTTTTCCATAGAACTATAATAATGTGAAATATATTTAAATTTAGATTTCTTAAAATTTAAAAATAATTGAAGGAGAAGAATCTGCAACTTCTAACTGTGCTTTTTATTCAAGAGTTTATTGTATTATTTGTTTTAATAATATTTAGATATTAAGTTTAAAATTGTTTTTTTTTTTTTAAATAAAAGAATCAAGCAACTGTTTTTTTTTTTTTTTTTTTGAAAACAAAGGTAAAAATTTTCATTACGAACTCAATAAACCGGCAACACAAGAAGGTGGGACAACCGCCCACTCTCTCGAGACAGATAAAGAATCGGTTGCCCGAGCTACCTCATGGGCCACTCGATTCGCGATCTCCT
Organism: Ipomoea nil; assembly: GCF_001879475.1. Lineage (NCBI taxonomy): Eukaryota > Viridiplantae > Streptophyta > Magnoliopsida > Solanales > Convolvulaceae > Ipomoea > Ipomoea nil. Next base: position 1,997,505 of record NW_017618364.1, on the reverse strand, counting down.
GACATGGCAGACACTAATTTAACGTCACCAATGTCCCTAGCAATAGCCAAACATTGCTTAACAATTACTCCTACGTACGAATAATTAGAAGAACGAGAATTAAAAGCAGTACAAAAATTCAGACAGTCAGACTCAAGAATGATATTATTGTATTGTAGGCCTTTCAGCCAAGTCAGAGCCTCCTTCGCCGCAAGCGCTTCCTCCATGAAAGGGTCACGACTACAAACGATATGTCCGCCTTTCGCAGCCACGAACCGACCACCATGATCCCGAATAACCGCACCAAAACCAGCCCCATCTGGAAAGAGAGCGGCGTCGACATTGCATTTTAGGCTAATAGTCGGTGGTGGAGTCCAATGCGACGTGACACTGGACGATCCCCCCCTCAGATTAGCCCACCCGAACACTTCCTTCCAGCTGGCTTGCAAACTACGGATCTGCTCATGCATCTCCATTACTGATGGCGTGGCATTACGACAAATAATCTCGTTTCTGGTCGACCAAATAGTCCACATGATGGCTGCCATGGCAACAGCTGGCTCCACTGACGAAGAATCCAGAATTCCATTCATAAAACACTGCAGCGACTGGCCCCGAAGGACCTCTGCCGTGCCCCAAGCATTCTTCGTAAATCTGCATTCGCCAAAAATGTGTTCCACTGTCTCTGCCTAGAAATCACAAAACGGGCATCCCCCGCCAAGCCAAACATGCTTAGACCTCAGGTTTTCGCGAACTGGAAACACGCCACGGGCATATTGCCATAAAAAGTTCTTGACCTTAGGAGGAACCGGCAAAGACCAAAGCTTCTTCCACGCCTGAAAACTTACAGTATTGGTACTTTGTAGATTGCTCTCGGTCAGAAGGCGGTACCCATGCTTCACCGTGTATTTCCCTCGCATATCTCCCTTCCATCTCCACCTATTAACAGAAATGGTGATGTACGCAAGGTGGAAGAAAATATCTAAACAAACTCATTTATTCAAGATGGTTCTGGAAATATGAAGGACGGTGTTTATATACAAGCAGGTGGCAGTTGTAACAGAATAGAAAATAAGATGATAAAGGTCCATAGTGCCATTTCAATTTTTCCCTCCTTTGCTGTCGTGAGTTTCATCACTTTTATTCTCCAACACCCCCCCCCATAAGTTGGCGCATGTAAATCCTGCATGCCCAACTTAGATGTAAAGGTCTTAACAGAGCAATGGGAAGCGGCTTTGTGAAGCCATCTGCTATCTGATTCGAAGAGGAGACCGGCAGGAGCTTGATTAAGCCGTTGGACACCTTCTCCCGGACAAGGTGACAATCTATTTCGATATGTTTCATTCTCTCGTGGAATACATGATTCTCGGCTATTGCTATTGCGGATTTGTTGTCACAGAACAAGGTTGCCGGTTTCTGCATGGGTGCTTGTAAGTCTTGAAGGAGGAAGGTGATCCATTGGACTTCACACACAGTGGATGCGAGCGCACGATATTCGGCTTCAGATGAAGACCGTGATACCGTCACCTGTTTCTTCGCCTTCCAGGAAACAAGGGCATATCCAAGGAAAATACAGTAGCCTGTTATGGATTTCCTTGACTCTATGCAAGCAGCCCAGTCTGAGTCTGAAAAAAATGTTAAGGTGTAGAGCTTCACCTTTTGGATAAAACAGCCCCTGCCCTGGCGCATTTTTGAGACACCGGAGCACTCTGTGTGCAGCGGACAAATGTTTGTCAGTTGGAGCATCTATGAACTGGCTCAATTGTAGGTTAGGACTCGTAACCAGTATGTCATCTACATACACTAAGACTGCCATGAACTTGTTATCTTGCCCTCTGGTAAACAATGACGGGTCTGCTTTGGACTGACTAAATCCCATGTTGATGAGGGCAGTGCTTAATTTGGCATTCCACTGTCGGCTTGCCTGCTTCAGGCCATAAAGAGAACAGAGAAGTTTACAGACCTGATTTGGTTTTACACTTTGGAATCTGGGGGGTAGCACCATATATACATCTTCGGTTAAATCACCATGTAAAAAAGCGTTGTTGATGTCTAACTGGTAAATGTACCAAGCTTGGGATGATGCCAAAGCCAAGAACGTTCGGATTGTTGTGATTCTAGCAACCGGCGAAAAAGTTTCAATATAGTCAATCCCGAGTTGCTGAGTGTAGCCCTTGGCTACTAGGCGAGCTTTATATCTTTCCACGGATCCATCTGTTTTCATCTTGACTTTGTACACCCATTTACACCCTATAAGTGTCTTCCCGGTAGGTAAATCAACCAACTCCCAGGTGTTGTTACCCTGCAGAGCTTGGATTTCTTTGTTCATGGCCTCCTTCCAGTGATTGTCCTTGATAGCTTGGTTGTAGGTCTTTGGCTCGTTGACTGATGTCACAGCTATGGAAAATGCCTTATGACATGGATTTAAGACATCAAAGGTTATGACTTGTGACAGAGAATGAGGGGATGAACCTTTGTGGACTACTGCATCACAGTAGTAATCCTGAAGCTTACTTGGAATCCGTCGTTGCCTATTAGACCTTCTTGGTGGTTCTACTATCAAGGTGGTATCATTTTCTTCTACTGAGGCAATGTCACGCTGCTCTATTTCCCGCAAGGTTTCATTAGAGCCAGTCACTTCATCAAAACTGGTTTGCTGCATGTGTAGGTGAATCAATGGTGGGAGCCTGCACTTGAGGGGTTATACTGCAATTTGGTGGGTTGGCATTGTGAGGTGGACTGGTATTTGAAACATGCACTTGAAGTGGTTCATAGATCATAGGAGTATTGACAGGAATAAGTGGAAGAGGAGGTCCAGTTGGTTCTAACTCAGCCACATATGTTGAGAGAGCTTCCTGGGAGAATGGAAAGAATAACTCATGAAAAATCACATCTCTTGATATAAAGATATTTTTAGCATGCAAATCATATAGCAAATAGCCCTTAGTGTGAGCAGGTATTCCGACAAAAACACATCTTCTACTTCGCTGCTCCATTTTATGTCTAGAGGGTGACAAATTGGATGCATAACAAAGGCATCCAAACACTTTGAGATTCATCAAATCTGAATTCTTGCCATATAGTCTGTAGTAAGGATTAGACAGCTCAATGACCGGTGAGGGCAATCTATTTATGATGAAGGGGCAGCGTGCATCACACAATGTCCCCAAAAATCAAGAGGTAAGGATGCTTGGAACCGAATAGCTCTTGCTACATTAAGTATGTGTTGATGTTTCCGCTCAACCACTGCATTTTGTTGCGGCGTGTAGGCACATGATTTCTGATGGATAATCCCTTTTTCTGCAAAAAACTCTACCATATTGAACTCTGCTCCATTATCAGTCCGAATGGTTTTAATTAGGACTCCAAATTGAGTAAACACCATTGCATGAAACTTCATTATGCATTGTCTGACCTCCGTTTTATTTCTCATCAAATGTAGCCAAGTAAAACGAGAGTAATCGTCAACCAAAGTTAGAAAATAACGATGTCCTTTCAATGAACAAACTGAGAAAGGGCCCCAAACATCTGCATGTATAAGATCAAAGGCTTCTTCTGAATTTGTAACACTTAGGGGGAAGGGTGAGCGTTTGTGTTTGGCAAGGTGACAAGCATCACAGATAAAATTCTTAGTAATTGAAGCTTTAATGTCAGGTAAAAGTTGAAGCTTATTCATAGGAAAGCGTCCTAATCTTTGGTGCCAGATTACACCACTATTACATTGTGCTGCATTACTACTTCGAAAAACATCATGTGTCTTTGGTGAATATATTAGCAGATACAGACCATTCACTAGTTTAGCCAAACCAACTGTAGTCCCAATAGCATCCTGAATCAAGCACTGACTGGATGTGAATATCAATTTGTAACAAGAGTCTTGCAAGAGTTTACTCACAGAGATCAAATTGAATTTGAAGGATGGGATGTGGAGAGTATCCTTCAATCTGATCTGCTTATTTAACATATGTCCCCTATATTTTTGACTTTGATTGAACTTCCTGTAGGCAGGCTTACCTCAGCTCCACAAGTTGCTTGATAATTATCAAAGAAATCAATAGAACATGCTATATGATCTGTTGCCCCGGAGTCTAGGATCCAAGTAGATGAAGATAATGAAATTGAATTCACATAAGATATAGGAAACTTGCCTTCATGATTAGGAGCAGAATTATCTTTGTTGAACTGTGAGATTAATGTCATAGCAGCTGTAGTCTTAGTATTAGAGGTTGGTGTGATGTGTGCTTGGCCACACTCTGTTTTAATCCATATATTTCACTCTGAAGTGCTGAATTTTTCAGGAGATTGATACGTCTCCAAGCTACATATTGAGTGTGCTCTCTGATCGGCGGCGTAATTGTACCGTCTGTATCTAGGCCTTCCATGATGGAGCTTCTCTGCGGCGGAATCTGGTTCCTCTGCGGAACGATTGTGGACGACAATCGAGCCAATGAGCGGGTGATAGGCATTGATGCACGCCTTTCTTGATCCGTCTCTCCGCAAACAACGGCAGCGTAGCTACTACGCGGCGGCGGCTCTGATACCATAACAGAAATGGTGATGTACGCATGGTGGAAGAAAATATCTAAACAAACTCATTTATTCAAGATGGTTCTGGAAATATGAAGGACGGTGTTTATATACAAGCAGGTGGCAGTTGTAACAGAATAGAAAATAAGATGATAAAGGTCCATAGTGCCATTTCAATTTTTCCCTCCTTTGCTGTCGTGAGTTTCATCACTTTTATTCTCCAACACCTATCATTAAATTGGCTGTTGACAGGAGTTTCAAGGATCCTTTGAACGTCTTCTTCCAAAAAAATATCGCGGACTATTTCAATATCCCAGTTGCCTTGGTTATTTAAGAGCCCACTCACGCCAGCATCCTTCAATTCTTCGATACAAGGCGTATGTAACTGTGGATTAGAGTTATCCGAACTGCAGTTCCACCCCCCAATCTTCGTGTTGGGTGTTGGTTGTCAATTTAATTTTATGCTAAAATATCGAGCCACCTTCTAAATCATAACATTTAATTTGATTAATAATTTTGTGGGGGTTGAACATTTGTTAGTACTCTCCACTATGTTTTGTTGGAAGGTGACAATGTGACATTGACAATTATATTATTTATTATAATGAATATTTTTACAAATTAAATAATTTAGTTTTACAAATAATAACGCTAATTTATGTCATACCACAAAAAAAAAAAATTATTTAATTTATTATAATGACATATTGAAATTGAAAAATTATATCTTAGGACTAGTATTTTATATGCATGATACACAAAAAATATGTCAAATATTAATATTCAATTTTAAAATCTTAATTGTATTAAAATATTTTTTTAATAATAGTATATAATTTTTTTTGAAATTCATATTTATAGGATTCATATTATATTATATTAAAATTATAGTTAATGATAATTTGAGTAATAATTATGATATGATTAATATTATTAAAGTAAGAATTTTAAATATGATAAATTATTAAATATAATTATAGTAACATTTAATTAAAATCTAAATAAAATTATTTCTTATATTTCTTCAAGTATATATCCTGACTGAGACTTATTATGTTTTTAAATTAAATAATTAGATAAAACAGGAATATGTCTAATTAAATTATTAGCTTATATTCCAACGACCTTGTGGTATAGTGGCACAGAGGGCTCTCCCAAATGAAAGTTCAGTAATCTATATCTATATATATATAAAAGTAAAATCCTCCTATTTCATTTTCCCGCCCAAACTTTGTAGTCAAATTAATTAAATATATTTTATATTTTATTGGTCAAATACTTAATAAAGCTTATTTGGTAAGCAAATGAAAAATGGAAATTTAGTAATATCAATATTATGAATTAATTAGGAATAAGATTAATTAGGAATATTAATATAATGAATTGATTAGGAATATCAATATAATGAATTGATTAGGGCAATACCTTAAATAAATAAATACACTTTCTTTTTGAAAAATTTTACAAATTTATAATTCTCATATTTTTCACCTATAAATACAATGAGTTGATGACTACAAAAATTATTAGTCTTCATTTTATATTGCATCCATTTTTTCCCACTAGGTCTTCAACTTTGATCATCCAGTTTAGCTGCGTTTCGAAATTAACGGTAGGTTTAGCATCCAAGTAGTTTGATTGGATTGGATACAATACGTTTTTCATGGTTGTATTGTCTAAATTTAATACTTTTTTCAGCGAAAAGCTATTCATATCATATGCCTGGATTATGATTTATTCTGAATATTTCTATGGTTACTCCAAGTCCATTTCAAATATTGATTTTTTGCTTCTATTGAAGTTTCATTATCATATTCTTCTTAGTTCTTTGTGTTGATTATTGAAATAATCAGAGTTCTGAAGTTCTGATTTGTTAAGTTGTTTTATTCTCATGGTGCCGGTTTTGACAGTTATAAAGTACATGCTCAATTCCTCATTGTATAGGTCAAAAGTGTATTTCTTTTTTCGGCGTAATTATGGTATCGCCATAATTACTCCGTAGTAATAATAATAATAATAATAATAATAATAATAATAATAAGTGGTAATATTATTGTTCAAATATAATATTAAAGAAAATCTAATTTTAATTGGTAATCTATACTCTATATTAATCTATATTTATATTCTATATTAATTAATAAAAAAAATCTTCTTTTACAAGTTCCCGCATAAACAATTAATAATAATATGAAAAAATGAAAATGAATGGAAGGAAGCGGTACGCCCAAACAATTAATAATAATATTGGAAAGAAAATTAATAATAATATGGAAATATGGAAAATAATGGAAGGAATATTAGCCATGTGAATGTTTTCTACACTCTGACAAATGAAAAAGAATCAATAAGCAGTATAAGGAAAATAATTATTTAGATATTTTACTATTAATCTTTTATGGAAGATTTTGTGTAAAAAATAGAATAGAATTGGTTATTAATAATTTAGCCTTATTTTACTATTAATTTTTAAGAAAAATTCTGCGTAAAAAATGTAATAGAATCGGTTATTAATAATTTATCTTTATTTTACTATATTAATCTTTAAGAAAAATTCTGCGTAAAAAATTGTAATAGAATCGGTTATTAATAATTTAGCTTTATTTTACTATTAATCTTTAAGAAAGATTTTGTTAAAAAATAAAATAGAATTAATTATTAATAATTTAAATTAATATTAAAGTATATATATTTTCCTATCCCGTAATACAATTTTACTTATTATTTAACAAAATCTTCAAATAATAATTGGTAATATTATTGTTCAATTATAATAAAAACTTTAATTTTAATTGGTAATCTATATTTTATATTAATTAATAAAAACAATATCCTCCTTTACAAGTTCCCGCCTAAACAATTAATAATTAATAATAATATGAAAAAATGGAAATGAATGGAAGGAAGCCGTACGCCAAAACAATATATAATACTATTGGGAAGAAAATTAATAATAATATGAAAAAATGGAAATGAATGGAAGGAAATGTTAGCCATGTGAATTTTTTTTACACTCTGAAAAATGGAAAAGAATCAATAAGTAGTATAAGAAAAAGAATCATTAAGATATTTACTATTAATCTTTTAGGAAAGATTTTGCAGAAAAAATAGAATAGAATTGGTTATTAATAATTTAGCATTATTTTACTATTAATCTTTAAGAAAAATTATGTGTAAAAAATGTAATAAAATCAGTTATTAATAAGTTAGCTTTATTTTACTATTAATCTTTAAAGAAGATTTTGCTTAAAAATGAAATAGAATCAATCTATCTATATATAATTAAAAGTAAAATTATTCTACCCAAATTTTCACCCCAAAACTTAGGGGCATTTCTGTAATATCATCTATTATTTATAAATAGATATTATATACAATTAATAATATTTAATATATATATATATATATATATATATATATATATATATATATATATATATATATATATATATATATATATATGGGAAGAAGAATATTATTATACTAGGAAATTTGAAATTGAGAAAATGTCAATTTTGGTCCACTGACTATTGGAGTTGTGTTAATTGCAACACTTGACTATTAAAAATGTTAATTTAGTACATTGACTATGTAATTTCTATCAATTTTGGTCACGCCGGTCAAATTACCGGCAAAAAGTGGCCGTAAAAATTTTAATGGTAAAATCATGGGGGTATTTTGGTCTTTTACTTCTTCACTATTCTTCTTCTCCGTTGGGTTTCTTCCAGGCGCAGAAGTGCAGAACCCATGAAGGCCATTGATGGGTTTGTAACTTTGTTTGCATCCAGAGCACTTAGACCAAGAAAATTGGCAACAGTCAATGACTTCAACCACAGTATTAGTTTAATTTATAACTACAACATAAAACAAGCACATCTAACAAGATAAACTATCAACCTCATGTGGCAAAATTTTAAAGAATTACCTACAGTTGAAAGATGAGAGAAGACGGTAATGAAAGCCATGGAAACCTGCAGTTGAAGCGCACAAATGAGCAAGCATTCAAGCTCGTCTGAATTCGAGAAGAGGGGGAAATTTTCCGGTGGAGCCCCAATGGAGAAGAAGAACAGAGCCGCTTGCTGCTGGTGTCAATGATCTAGATCGCTCCCAGGCTCGAATCTGGGAACTTGCCAGATACACTGTGCTAAACCCTCCAAACGCGATCACCCGGGACCGGGAAAAATCCATGGTGAGTTTCTGGACTTCTTTCCTCGTCAGCCTCCTCGCCGATTCTTTCGTGTCCTTTTCCGGCTTCCTCCTCCGTGACTTCAGCCCCAAGCAACCAAACGCCATGACAGAAAGCCAAAGGAACAAGAACAGAGAGGCAGTGATTGATAGCTACTAACTGGAGAGGTGGGGTGGTTTAAAAGAGAGAGGTGGCGGTGGAGTGAGAAGTGAGGGTGGTGGGTGGATCCAGGGCGTGCGAAACAGCCTTAGTGTTAAGGAGTTCAACCATATGGCTCGCCGGAAATGGAGTTGCTCGCCGGAGAAGAAATGGAAAAACTAAAATGACCAAAATAGCCCTCATTATTTGACCTATTAAAGATTTCCGGTGAGATTTGACCAGTAATTTGGTCGGAGTGACCAAAATTGAAAGAAATTGCATAGTCAAGGTACTTAATTAACATTTTTGAAAGTCAAGTGTTGCAATTAACACAACCCCAACAGTCAGTGGACCAAAATTGAAATTTTCTCTTTGAAATTTATGCATAGTGCATATATATAATTACACGTAATTTATAAAACTAATCAAATGTTAATGTTAATAATAATAATAAAAATTTTAAATTCAGAATTATAAATTAGATATTAGGGTAATAATTAATCTATATATATATATATATATATATATATATATATATATATATATATATATATATATATATATATATATATATTATATAAAAATCATCCTATTTTATTTTTACGTCTAAACTTTTGTAATAAAGCTTATTTGGTAAGTAAATCTCAAATTGAAATTAAACAAAATCTATTAATTCGTAAATAATAATAATAATAATAATAATAATAATAATAATAATAATAATAATAATAATAATAATAATAATAATAATAATAATAATAATAATAATAATAATAATCCAAACAAAACTATATACAAATTAAAATTAAAATTTAAAAAAAAAATAAGAAGAAGACAAAGGTGGATCCCCTTTGTAAATGATGTAGGATCATTTTGATCCCACATTGAAAATGTTTGGAAAGAGGATCATTGCTCCTCTTACAAACATATAATTGTTTGCCCATCAATGTGGACAATTATTGAGAAGTCCAAAGACTCTTTTTTTTTTTTTTTAGTATTATTGACCCGACAAATTATGCTGTGGCACCGTGTCCACCTTGCAAAGTAGACACAGTTCAAAATTTGTTCATAATTAATTATAAACATAGTGTTGTGAACATAATTATAAACATTAGACTATTGTATTTTTGAATATAGAGATTCAATAATTGTGAATATGAAATTCAAAAATTATGAATATATATCCAACCAAAACGATATACAAACATTTATAATAATAATAATAATAATAAAAATAATAATAATAATAATAATAATAATAATAATAATAATAATAATAATCCAAACAAAAAAATATACAAAATAAAATTAAAATTAAATAAAAAATAAGAAGAAGACAAAAAGGAGCCACGGACTCCCTTTTGTAAATGATGTTGGATCATTTGATCTCACATTGAAAATGTTTGAAAAATGAGCTCTTGAGCTCCTCTATATAAGAGGAATTGCTCCTCTTACAAATATAATTGTTTTGAGTACTATTGACACGTCAAATTATGTTGTGGAATCGTGTCCAGCAATGTAGACACGGTTCTAAAATTGCTTATAATTATGAATATATAGTTCAAAAATTATGAATATATAGTTCTAAAATTATGAACATAGTGTTGTGACCATAATTATGAACATATAGTTATGTAATTATGAATATAGAGATTCAATAATTGTGAATATGAAGTTTAAAAATTATGAATATATAGCTTTATATTTATGAACATATAGTTCAGTAATTATGAACATAGAGTTTTGTAGTTGTGAATATAGAGTTCAATAATTATGAATATGAAGTTCAAAGATTATGAATATTTAGTTTTATAATTATGAACATATAGTTCAGTAATTATGAACATATAGTTCAGTAATTATGAACATAGAATTATGTCCACGCTGCAAAGTCGACACGATTCCACATCATAACTATTCGATTCACCGTGTTACATGTAGTATCTGTTCATATAAACTTTCTCAACCTATTGAAGCTCAACGTTTCAAAAAGCTCTTATTTAAGAAACCTTATTTTAATGGCTTCTTATTTTAGTTATTTTTTAAAAAAATTTATTAGGGGGTTTGGCTGAGATTAACACAAAATGTATATGTGTTGTTTTAGTTTTTAGCAGTGAGCAAAATTGTTAAGTTATTAAATAATATTTTTGATGTTTTGATTAAATATAAAATGTTAAACAGGCGAATTTTTTTAAAATTTTGGAGAATTCTCCAAATAATCAAATTACAACAACAACAACAACAACAACAACAACAACAACAACAATAATAATAATAATATTAATAATAATAATAATAATCAAAAAAAAATTATATACAAAATAAAATTATAAAAAAAAAAAAAAAAAAAACAAAACAAAACAAAGAGGAGTCACAAACTCCTTTTGTAAATGATGTAGGATCATTTTGATCACACATTGAAAATGTTTGAAAAGAGAGAGCTCATCTATATAAGAGGAGTAAAACTCCTCTTACAAACATAATTACTTGCCCATTAATGTGGGCAAGTATTGAGAAGTCAAAAGGTTCTTATTTAAGAAGTTTTAGCGTTGTCTTCTTATTTTAGTTTTTATTAATTTATTTATTATTTATTATTTATTATTTATTATTAGTGGGGGTTTAAAAAGATTAACCCAAAATGTATGTGTTGTTTTAGTTTTTAGCAGTTTAGAGCAAATTGCTAAGTTATTAAATAATATTTTTAATTTTTTGATTAATTATAAAATATTAAACAGACGAATTTCTTAAAATTTTGATGAATTTGCCAAATAATCAAATTACAACAAAACAACAACAACAACAACAATAATAATAATAATAATATTAATAATAATAATAATAATAATAATACTAATAATAATAATAATCTAAACAAAACTATATACATAATAAAATTAAAATTAACAAAAAAAAAAAAAAAAAAAAAAAAGACAAAGGGAAGCCACAAGCTCCCTTTGTAAATAATGTGGGTTTATTTTCATCCCACATTGAAAATGTTTGAAAATATGAGTTGTTCAGCTCCTCTATATAAGAGGTACAAACATAATTGTTTGTCCATCGATGTGGCGAGTATTGAGAAGTCAAAAGGTTCTTATTTAAGAAACCTTAGCTTTGTCTTCTTATTTTAGTTTTATTATTTTATTTATTTATTTATTATTTATTATTTATTTATTAGTGGGGGTTAGGAAAGATTAACCCAAAAGGGTGTATGTGTTGCTTTAGTTTTTAGTAATTTGGAGCAAATTACTTAGTTACTAAATAATATTTTTGATGTTTTAATAAATTGTTGAAATGACGAATTTGTCAATAATAATAATAATAATAATAATAATAATAATAATCAAAACAAAATGATATGCAAAATAAAATTAAAATTTAAAAAAAAAATAAGAAGAAGACAAAAGGGAGTCACGGGCTCCCTTTGTAAATGATGTGGGATCATTTTGATCTCACATTGAAAATGTTTGGAAAGATGAGCTCTTGAGCTCCTCTACATAAGAAGAGTAATGTTCATCTTACAAACATAATTGCTTGCCCATCAATCTGGAGGGTGTGGTTGAGTGTAAGAGACTCATCCATCATTAACCAAAGTCAAGGGTTGGATCCTTGGATTTGGGAATGGAGTAGCCTTAAATCTCTAAGTCAGCTGTCCCACCCAAAAGAGGTGCTTACAATTCAGCGAGGGGATTAGTCACTGTGTTCGACGGTGAAAACCTTGAGTTTACAAAAAAAAAAAAAATCAATGTGGGCAAGTATTGAGAAGACCAAAACCTTTTTTTTTTTTTTTTTTTTTGTTAGAAGTAAAGGAAAATTAGAAATGGAAAGGAAATATTTCAAAAATAATATTTTACATCATCAAATAGTAAAGACATATTTTTAAAAATAGTAAAGATAAATTAAAAATGGAACAAAAATATTTCATTAATAATATTCTACATCATCAAATTAAAATGGAATGAAAATTATGTAAAAATATCACTGCATCTAATTCTAATTGACTAATTGATTGGAAATAAAAAAGAACAATTGACTGAAAATGAATCTGATATTACTAATTGACTGAAAATACAAAAGTAAATGAATATTAATAATTGACTGCAAATAAAAAATGATCTATAATTGACTAAAAAAATGGTCAGATCATTGCATTTTAATTAAAAATGGAATAAAAAATAAAAATTGGAGGAAAATATTCTAATAATAATATTCTACATTATCAATAGTAAATGCATATTTTAAACAATAGTAAAGGTAAATTAAAAATGGAACGCAAATATTTCAATAATAATATCTACATCATCAATTAAAAATGGAACGAAAGTTAGGTAAAAATATCATTGCATTTGATATTCTAATTGACTAATTGACTGAAAATAAAAAAGAATAATTGGTTGAATATGATATTACGATTTGACTGAAAATATAAAATGATAACTAATTGAGTGATATTCTACCATTATATATTTTCACCCAAGTAACCAGTCCTGATGGAGAAGATGTTAGCTCTAGATGAAGATGAATAAGATTGTGTTGTCACTACCCATGTCGTCTACAAAGAGGTTTCAATAATGTGTAAATATAATCGGTGATATTAATTTTTTTTAAATGAAAAAATTGTTATATATCTAGACAAAAAAATATATCTTACTTCCATACAAATGAATAAGGATAGCAATTCATTTCTATAACTGAGTTGTTAGAGAACGAGCACATTTTCCTAATTTATAAAAATACTAAACAATGATAAATAAAATTTTTAAAATTATAGGACCGCATGCGTACATCTAGACATTAGCTATTAATTTGAGCAATTATTTGCACAAATTCAAGCAATGATAACATCAAAATATATAAATAATTTAAATCATATCTTTAATTGTATTATATAATATTTGATGTTCTAATTTAAATAATTATATATCGATTCATATATTCTTAATATATTACAACAAATTCATTCAGTGCATCGCACGGGTGCAAATACTAGTACTCCCAAAAAAAAAAAAAAATATTAGCTTACATGAAATATATTTTGAATTTGATAATATAAAGTAGGAAATTTCCTTTGGGTTTAACAATCATTGGTAGGTATTTCCCTATCCTGACTTTGAAATGTCAAAGTCATCGCTGCTGATCAGCTACACGCGTTTTCAAAGCTCTTTAACATAAATCTTTAGTTCATAACTCCAAAGCCAAGCTGCTAGAAAATCCAGATTTCGATTTCAAGTATGGCATCATCATCATCATCATCTTCATCTTCATCGTATGCTCGCATGACGTATGATGTTTTCTTGAGTTTTAGAGGTGAGACACGAGGATCATTTTCCGATCATCTCTATGCAGATTTGAGGCGGGCTGGAGTTAACACCTTTCGAGATGATGAATCGATCCGGAGAGGCGAGGATATTTCTGTTGAGCTATCTAGAGCCATAGAGGAGTCAAGGATATCAATCATCGTATTCTCCAAAGACTATGCTGGATCCCGATGGTGTCTAGATGAGCTTGTGAAGATCATGAAATGTAAACAGAAGTTGAATCAGATTATTTTTCCCATATTCTACGATGTTAATCCTTCCGAGGTTCGCAAACAAACAAGGACTTTTGGTGATGCATTGACTCTACACAGACAACGATTTGGAGATCAAAATGTTAATGAGTGGAAAAATGCACTCACTGCAGCTGCTAACTTGTCTGGATGGGATTTGCAAACCATGTCAAATGGGTAATCCTAACCCCCTTTCGATTTCCTTTTACTAGTTGATATTTGCCTGACACACTTACTCATATAGTAAATTCATATTTATGGTAATTTTTTTAAAGAAAATTTTGAAAATAATTGAAGAAGAAGAACCTGCATCTTCTGGCAAATTATTGTATGGACCATGGTCCACACAATGTTATGTGGACCATAATAAAATGTAAATTTTTAATATACTAAATGTACATTATTTTTGTACTGAATGTACATTATAAAATATAATGTACACTCAGAACAAAAATAATGTACATCCCCTGAATATAATGTACATTATTTTTGTACTAAATATACATTATTTTTGTACTAAATGTACATTATTTTACAGTAGACAAAATATGGTCCACACAACTTGTGTGGACCATGGTCCATACAATAATGATTGGCATCTTCTAACTGTGCTTTTTAATTAATTTTTATACGGAGTATTAATTAATTTATTGGTTTTACATAAATAATAATTCCTTTGAACTTATAGTTATTGACCAATTATATTTCTTGGTCAATTAATAGAAAATATTTAATTTTGGTTTAATGTCTGCTGTCGTGTTTTCAATTTGGTTTCTTAATTTTGTGTTTTACGCCTTCCTTATATTTTTATTTTTTGTTTCTTAAATCAAATTATAGACAAAGATTATTTTTTTATGCAATAAATTTAAAATTTGATCAGGTATGAGTCAAAGTTCATTGAGGTGATTACTAAAGAAGTGCTACAAGTGTTGAATTTTATGCCCATGAATGTTGCAAAGCATCCCATTGGAATTGATTCTCATGTTAGAGAAGTACTTGATTTATTACAAATTCAAACAAATGATAGTGTTAGAATGATTGGAATTTTTGGTATGGGTGGTGTTGGAAAATCAACCCTTGCTAAAGCCATATACAATCACTTGATCATGAGTTTTCAAGGGTTTGAAGGTAGTTGCTTTGTTGCAAATATTAGACAAGAAATTTCTAATAAGGGACGACACAATGGTCTAGTTGGTTTACAAGAGAAACTTCTGTACAAAACACTCAAGAGAAAGAATTTTGAAATTGATAATGTTGATGAAGGAATAAGTTTGATCAAAGCAAGGCTTCGATCCAAAAGGGTCCTCATTGTTCTTGATGACATAGACCACATAAGTCAATTAGACTCATTAGCAGGTAAGCGAAATTGGTTTGGTTCAGGTAGTACAATTATAATAACAACTAGAGATGTTCACTTGTTGAGTGTGCTTGGAACACAAGAGAAGTACAAAGTTAAAACATTAAGCATTGATGATTCTTTGCAACTCTTAAGTTGGCATGCTTTTGGTGTTCCTAACGCATTAGATGAGTATACTGAAGTATCTAAAACGATTGCAAGTTATACTGGGGGACTTCCATTAGCACTTACCATTATAGGTTCTCATTTGCGTGGACGATCGGTGCAAGAGTGGATCGAAGATGTTGAGAAATTAAGAAACAATCCTCATGTCGATATTCAAACAATTCTTGAAATAAGCTATGATGCACTTGATGGTGATACTAAAAACATCTTTCTTGATATTGCTTGTTTTTTTGTTGGGCATTTCAAAAAAGATATTGCTATGATATTGGAAGCTTGTGGCTTTCATGCTAAAAGTGGATTAAGAAGTTTGATAGAAAGATGTTTGTTAACAATAGATGGAGATAAAGAATTTAAAATCCTTGAGATGCATGGTTTAGTACGGGATATGGGAAGAGAAATTGTTCGAAATGAATCTCCAAAAAATCCTGGCAAACGAAGTAGATTGGTGGACACAAATGTTGTTTTTGATGTTCTACAAGGTAACAAGGTAAAATATTTCCTTTGTACATGAGTTATATATTAATCTAGTTCATCAATTGCTTGAAATACTTAGATTTATTAAAAATATGAAAGATTTTAGAGTATCTAACATATTGCTACATCAAACATTTTTTTAGGGCACAAAAGCAATTGAAGGGATGATCGTAAACTCTAACTTGTTTAAGAATGTGCCTTTGAGTACGGAAGTATTCACAAGGATGGTAAATTTGCGAATACTCATATTAGATGGTGTGCTTCTTAGAGGATCTTTTAAATATTTGTCCAATGAACTTCGGCTTTTAAGGGGTTGCGTAATTGCCGTTTGAGTCACATACAATCGGATTTTCAATGTGCGAAACTTGTGGAGTTAGACTTGAGGCATAGCAATATCAAAGAATTTCAACCCAATATGCAGGTTAGTTTGTCTAATAATTAATTATTTTAATATTGCATATTTGCTAAGAACTTTGACTAAAAAATAGAAATGCACTAAAACCTCTCTATTTTATTTTAACAGCATTTTGTATGCTTGAGGATGTTAAAGCTCAAATATTGTGAACAACTTAAGAGTACACCAGACTTTACTGGGGCACAAAGTCTTCAGGAAATATCATTCAGAGGTTGTTCAAATTTGGCGAATGTGCACCCATCAATTGGAAGTTTGGAGAGGCTAGTTGGGTTAAATTTGAGGAAATGCAAGAAATTAAAGGTTCTTCCAAGTAGCATTTGCAAAGTAAAATCACTTGAGAAATTAAAGTTATCTGGTTGCAGGAATCTCAGGAAACTTCCAATTGACATTGGAAAATTAGAGCAACTAAGAGGATTAGATGCTTCAAAAACTGCTATCTCACATTTACCCATTTCTTTGGGATGTTTGAGAAATCTAGAGTCGTTGGACCTGAGAAAGCCTGTGGGTTCAGTAGCTGTTGATTTTTTTCCATCTTCGGCTGCGAATTTATGCTCATTGGACAATCTGACAGTGAGATTCAACAAATCACAGCAGCAAGTAAATCTTCCAATTGCTCTTGGAAGCTTGACCTCATTGACATCTTTAAGGTTATCACGAATTTGCTATATTGAAAGCCTATCGTTGGACCTTTCCCATCTCTCCAATTTGAGTGAGCTCTTCCTGGAGGATTTGCAAAATCTTAGAGCACTTTTAAAACTTCCACCTAGTTTGGTGAAACTCTATGCATATGATTGTGAGTCATTAGAAAAAATTGCAGATATATCCAACTTAAGAAGACTTAAAACTTTGTATATTGCGCACTGCAAAAGTTTGGTTGAGCTTTCAGGCCTAGAGAGTGTTGAATCCTTACGAAACCTTACGATAGCACAACACAAAGCTCTGACTATCCCTTATAACTATTTGCAAGAATGCCTACAAATAATCGCTCTTGGAAGTTTGACCTCATTGGAAGTTTTAGATTTATCGGGGTGTGGCTATCATCTTCAAAGCCTACCCTTCAGCCTTTCTCATCTTTCTAATTTGAAAAGTCTCATATTGAATGATTGGCAAAATCTAAGAACATTGCTACAACTTCCTCATAGTTTGGAGCATCTCTCTGCAAAAAATTGTGTGTCATTGGAAAAAATAGAAAACTTGAAAAGACTGAAAAGGTTGGATATTCGCAATTGCAAAAGTTTTGTTGAGCTTCCAAGAGGTGAGAGTCTTGAATCTGTTGATATAACAAATTGCAGTGGTTTGAGGATTCCTTCGGTTGAAAATTGGTTCCAGGTTAGTTAAGTTATGTTCCCCTCCCTCATCTTTGTGTGATTTGGTTATATGATGATGATGATGATGATGATGATGATGATGATGATGATGATGATGATGATGATGATGTAGGCACGTTCTGAAGGTAATATTGTCCAGATTTTCCTTGAAGTCTTTGGAGATTATGTATGGTGCAGTATTCCAAGAGTTTTGGGGCATACAACAACCTTTCGAATCATGAACAGTGGTTTTGATGGTAATGAGGAGTTTGATGGAGTTGGTGTTAGTGTGAGAAGCAAAAGCAGTGGTGCTTGGATCGTAAAGGAACCTCCCAAATATATTAAGTCTAAATTGTATATGGAAATTGAAATAGAGGTGGTAACAAGGTGGATTGGAGAAGTACTGGAGGTGTATGCTCATTTCCATCCACCTCTGCAGAAGAAGATGCAGCAGCTTTGTTGTTTATTTGAAATACATAGAAACTCAGATGGAGAAGTGCGTTTCTTTCCATCCACAAGAGGCTTCGTAGAAATTGAAATTGATGATGGTGATGATGGAACAACAGAAAATGAAATTAGAATAATGCCGATACAATTAAGAAGGTGATGATTCTTCAACAAGTAGTGTAGTAGGTGTAGAAGAAAAGAAGAGAAGAATTATGGTTGGGGAAGAAGATTATGCAGCAGCATTATTCCGGAGTTTCTCCTTAAGTGTTTTTGTTGGGCGGGATGACCGTGGATGCAGATCAGATTACCATCCTCTGATCTGGTCTGATCTGATCTACGGGCAGCTAGCTAGTTTTGTTTGAGGATTCCATTACTTCAATTATATTGAAAAGTGGCAAGTACATACGCTTCAAGGTTAGTTAGTTAGTTATGCTCAACTTAATTTATCTGTATGTATCACTGCACTTTGTCTTTGATGAAATATATTAATTAATGTGTGTGTTTGAAATACATATATATATAGAAACAAAGAAGGCCATCCAAATGCTTTTCTTTCCATCGACTGCACAAGGGAATTGAATGGATTCCGGCCAACATCTTCATGAACCATAAATTAGAGGCCCGGTGTTATTAAATGATTAAAAACATGATTTTTATAGTATTTGATCCTATTTTATCTTGTTTTTATAACTTTATATATGCATGCTTAAAATTAATTAATATAGTGATCATGTCCAAAACGTACAGCTTTTAATTATATATGCTTAAAATTAATATAGTGGTTTTGTTTAATAAACCAAGGTGGTAAGGGGTTATGCATGATTAGATAATCTGGGTTTTGTATGTTTAGTTTATATATACTTGCAATTCACGAAATCTCATTTGATTCAATTTTCTAGTAGTTGTGCATGGTATGGTAAAAGAAAAAAAGATCTAAAACTTGTAGGGGGTATGCTCACTCCAACATGTATTTATTTGCCTGATACTGTTTGTGTTTGTTTCACTCAGAGATATAGGTTGTTGAGATTGGTAAAGGCAGCAAAGTCGTATGAGCTTGACAAAGCAAGTGGATGGCCTTACCAAAATCAAAATTGCAGTGGTGGTTATGCTGTTGCAGTCCCTGTGTATAGTGGAGTTGATTTTTCCCCTCCATAGCTCATATTATTCTGAGGAACAGAGTAATGTTTGTGGTGTACTGTATTTGTGATCAAACAGGTTTTGGTGGCATGAACTAAACTCAGCAAGCTCCAAGTAAGCATCCACAACCTCTACTCATCTTATTACTTTATTTTAAAGCTCTCAAAGTTTAACTCTTGAATTTGAGAATGATGAGGAACTTGAATCGGGGAGTATAGCTTACAGGTTCTTATTTTTGAATTTGTGTCATTCATAATTTGTTATCAGTTTCATCAACCATCCATCTTTATAAGTGATTTGAAATGCTTGTTTTTTGCAGGCACTGGAGATCTTGCGGAACTACAAAAAATTCCATTGTAAGGCCCGCGGGAAGCTGAGTATATTTTGAGGTCTCAACAATGATTGGATCGCACAAGTATTGGAAGTGCATGTAGTTTGGAGAATGGATAGGAGAAGACACAACAGAACAGAAGATAGATAATGTTGCAGCATATATTAATTTGGGAGTTTAATTTCTCCTTTAACTGTTTTGCTTGGGATATGATGTGCCCGCATGTACTTTTTTTTTTTTTTAAAGTAACGAAAAGCTTTATTAATTCCGAACGGAACGGTGGGAGGCAAAGCCTCTCAAGTCATACATGATTGCGAATTTGGGTTTTACAGGCAAACCATCGATCGAGCTAAAAATTCTTGACGAACTACAACTAAGTCCGGCCTCTACCAGAGCATCTGTTGCATGATTAGCCTCCCGGTAGATGTGTCTAACTGTGGAAGCCCACGCTTTCAGACAAGAGCGGACGTATAGTATCGCTTCTTTAATCATCCACGGGATCCTCGTTGTATCGGAGGTCACCAAGTTAGCAAGGGACAGGGAATCAACCTCAATTGCATAGGGCCGTTTGGCAAAAGCAACGCACCATTGTAAGGCATAATGAAGCGCCTTCGTCTCGGCCTCCAGAACTGATGCCGCGTCATAGCGAAAACATAAACCCACAACAAATTGTCCGTTAGAGTCACGAAGACAAGCACCTCCTGCGGCTGCAAACGAACAGTAAGTAGCATCTGTATTCAGTTTGAGTCTTCCCGTGGGCGGCGCGAGCCACTTCACCCAAATTGTAGTTCTCCGCGGCGGGGCCACAAATCTAGTTACCAAACCAGTAGAGACAAGCAGCTGGGCATGGGAGTCATGTTTAAAGGGTCGAGAGCAAGAAATCAGAAAGACCTCCTGCTTTACCTTTTTGATTACTCCAACTGATGAGAATGGTAATCCTTCATAGACCCATTTATTGTAAGAGAACCATATAAACCAGAGGATAAAACATGGTATGAGCTGTGCCAGACTGTCTGCTGTTGAACCCGGAACCGCCATGAGCAACCACGCATGCATGACACTCCGATCGAATAGAGCTAGCGGCCGTGTCTGCCAAACCAAAAATCCCATGAAAATGTGCCCAGACCTGCTGAGCCTTGTTGCAGCTGTACAGGCAATAATCCATTGCAGCAGCTTCATTCCAACAGAGCGGGCAAACAGAGGGTAAGCAGTACCCAAAACGTTGAATAACGTCTGGAAAAGGCAACAAACGTCGAAGCAATTTCCACATAAAAAAGGAGATCTTCGAAGGCAATCCCTTTCCCCAGATGCGTGATGAAGACAGGCTATGTCCAGCTCTTGGTCGGAGCTAGTTATAGACTGTGGAGAAGGTGAAGTCATCGTACAGAGAGGGCGACCAGATCCAGCTTCCATCCGAGCCAAGCGTAACACGATCCTCGACAAAATCCCGCAGGGGTTGCATTCGCCTCCATGTGAGCGAAGCGGATCTCTAGTTCTGATCATCGGGATATCGTGCACGTAGAAAGTCGCTCCATAGCGAACCACCTTGAATAAAATTGAAGTTAAGTTTGGCCGAGAAGGCTCTCTGAATTGAGTCGAGTGATCTTACGCCCAGCCCTCCCTCTTGAGTGAGTGCCCGCATGTACTTAGTTTAGCTACTTTTTTTTTTAAGCAACAGGGACGTTTATTAAAGGCGAACAATCCGGTGAGAAGCAAAGCCTCTTAGATCATACATCATAGCTAATTTAACCTTGTCAGGCATAAGAACAAAGCTACTGAAAACTTTGGGAAAATCAGTGTTGAGAGCTTCCTCTGCTAGCCCATCTGCCACCTGGTTTGCTTCCCGAAAGACATGTTGAATGGTAGAGCCCCATTCTGAAAGGCAAGCCCGGATGTGGAAAACTGGCTCACGTATCCTCCACGGTATCAACTCCCTCGGCGAGGACACACATTTTTCCAGAGTAAGTGAGTCAACCTCAACCATAAGAAGCCGTGTCGCAGTGACCTCGCACCACAAAATGGCATTTTCTAATGCTAGAGCCTCCGCTTCAAGTGCTGAGGATGCAGCATCAAGGCGATAGCATAAACCCACTACAAGATGGCCGCTTGAGTCTCTTAAGCAGGCGCCACCAGCTACGCCATGCACAGAGAAAGAGGCGTTCGAGTTCAACTTTAATCTCCCCGACGGCGGAGCCATCCACTTGACCCAAACCGTAGTACGTCGCGGCAGAGAGTAAATGTGGGCAATCAAGCCTTCGGCAACCAGAAGATTGCCCATTGATCCCTTACAGCGTGGCTTCTGAGCAAGGGAGAGCAAAAGCGCTTCCGATTTAATCCTTCGAATAGTTCTTGAGGCGGAGAAGGGTGTACCATCATAAAAACATTCATTGTAAGCAGCCCACAAAGTTCACAGAACAAGGCAATGGAGCAAACATGCGTAGCCACCAAGCGATGGGGAGGCATGGAGCCACCAAGCCTGGCACACCGCTCTCACTAAGATGTCGCCGCGTTGGCTGAAGCCAAAAATTCTGTCAAAATGTCTCCATACCATCTGGACGCCGCTGCGATGGTAGAGGCAGTGCTGTTGGAAAAAATAGCTTAAAATGGCATTTTAAGTGGCTATTTCGTGGTACAATTATCAGTGGGGTCTACTTCCAATTTGGGTCGGGTCAAAGTGGATTCGGGTTCTTCGTAGTAAGACGAAGATATTGATATATTGTACGCTCAAAACGGATAATGGGTGAATGAGATATTGATTCTCAGAGTAGATCCATTTGAATTGGGAAATGAAGGGAAAAAGTGAGCTTTTGTCCCACATTGGTTTGGGAAGAGGATTTGCCCCACTATTTATACATGAGCTCTTTTTAAACTTATTGAATTGTATAGCATAGAGACTCTCTCTCGCGCGCAGGGGCCTTGCGGGCTAAGTTTCGGCAATATAGCCATGAAACAATTGTTTCATTGTAATGCATGAAACTTGAAACTTTCGTGGTGGTGTAATGCATGAAACAATGTTGGGCACCACGAATCATGGTGGTGTAATGCATGAAACAATGTTGGGCACCACGAATGAAACAATGTTTCAATGTAATAACTTGAAACTTTCGTGGTGGTGTAATGCATGAAACAATGTTGGGCACCACGAATGCAACAATGTTTCAATGTAATACATGAAACAATGTTTCACTGTGGCCAACTTTCGTGGTGGTGTAATAATTGAAACATTCGTGGGCCACCACGAATGAAACAATGTTTCAATGTAATACATGAAACAATGTTTCACTGTGGCCATTTCGTGTAGCTCCCTGACCGAAGCCGAAAGTAGTGGCCTAAACTACTACTACTTAGGCCGAAAGTTCGGCCTAAAGCTTTTGTTTGTGACTGTTGGGATTTAATTCAGCTGTTATGGAATTAATTTTTGAATTAATTTCAATTTTAATTTTTGAATTAACACCCATGTTAATGGTTGCTGTTACAAGAGTTGTAGGGATGCCTCTAAATGCCATAATAAAGGCTATTCACTCCTCATTCCCTATATAAGAAGGAATTGAGCAGTAGCTTTTTTAAACACAAAAAAAAAAGAAAATAATGTTTCCAAGCCTCAAAATACTTCTGCTTCTACTCCATTCTTGAAACTGTGTTTTGCCCGCGCTCTTGTTCGCCGGGTTCGTTCGTTTGGGTGCTCAAACGTCGAACCGTTGTACGTTTTATCCTGGGAGACCTAGGCCACAACGCTCCTAGCACTTTTGGGAGGTGGCAAATAAGGTTTTAAGGAAAGAAAGGCACTCGCCTAACTCGTACATTTCTTTCTTCCTTCTCCTTCTTTCTTGTTTGGATTATGCTTTTAAGCAAAAATCCGTTCTCTCTCTTTTGATATTTTATTTGGATTGGACTCATAATCTGAGGATTATTAGTTTCAATTTTGGTTGATATATATTGGTATATCTTTTTCGTAGATATACATGTATATATAACCTTTGGATCCGTTTTATATATATTTGTGTGTGTATATATATTTCGGATAAATATCCAATAATATTTTATATACTAGTGTGTGTATATATAAATATTATTTTTTGGGATATTAAATCGATTGTGGTTCATTATCACCAACAATCTTAAAACCTTATTTTATTTGATAATGAACAAATCGGTGGATTCCAAGAGTATTGGATCCGTGAATGTTGCTTGTGGTGCACATTCAAATGGTAGGAACGGCAATGATGTTGCACATTCTGTGATCCCGGTTGACGGCGGCAACGTTGGAAATAATATTTCCATGGGAGTTGCAGAAGCATACGATGGTGCTCCGGAGAACTGTGGTTAACGATCCGGTAGACCTGTGGCTAATGCCAAACAATTGGTACCTATTGTGTTGTCTAGTGGATCGGCTAAAAGCCACGAAGGATCCTATGATGGTGTAATGACTACATGGTCTGAGGACTATGGTAGTGTGACCAATGACTCCAACCGTAATCGAAGAAAACTCAAGCGGAAGCTTAGCTTTCAAGAAGATTATGAGAAGAAGGAGAAATGCCACTATGAAGCGAATCGTCATCCTGGTGAAAAGGTTGAGGACAATTTCGCCATGTTCAAAACATGTGGATGGTTGGACGAGTGAGGTCACAACCGAGGTACCCCCGATGTGCGCTATGGACCACCCGTTGTGGAGTGGACGGTTGAGAATGGAACAAGGCACACGGGTTCGAAGGACTACTACATAGAAATAATGGAAATTGGTTTCCAATGTAATTTTTTCCTATTTATTTATTTGTTAAATAAATGTTGTAGTATCCTTGTGATACATTTTATTGTTGAAAAAATGAATTGTTCCATTTGTGTGTTTTGAACTTTGTATATTTTAAAATATTCTTGTGTGACATTTTTAATATATATAAGATTCAATTAATAAGGGTGCGTAGTGCATCACGGGGCATTATGTGAAAAATGCTAAAATGGCTTAACGGCCGGAACGGAATGTAACAAGCACGTTACATGTTTGAAATCCCGTAAAAGGACTTCGGTTCTAGTTCATGTTGAACGATACAGATTTCAAAATAGGATCAATTTGTCAAAAAAAAAATGGGATAACTATATAATCGTGAGCGTCACAGCTCAAGTGTTCAATATTTTATATAATATTCTAAGAACGATTATATGAGTTTGGTTCAACTAGTTTTGGAAATTTGGTTGATTTGATTTTGTTAATTGTGTTATAATTAACTTGATCAAAAAGTCCAAGTTATACTAGTATATTTAAATTTGAGACAAATTGTGTTTTGGTAGATAGTGCTTTTGTAGCACTAATGGAAAATGCAATTTAATTTGGCACTTTGAAGTGCAAATTAAAACACTGTAACAGTGCTATTAAGCACTAGGTAGAGTGCCTAATTAGGCACTTTCGGCCACTTGGTGGCTGCACCTTTAGGTGTTGAAAACTTGAGCAATTGGTGCTTTGGTAATAGCAATAAAGGTGCTAGATTATGATTGGTCTTAATGCTAATTTACGTAGCTTAAACCTTTCGTATGTTGCTAATTAAATTTAGCATTGTAAAAGTGCTATGTGATTAGCACGAAAGGAGGTTTGGTTAATTATGTGATTAACTAATGATTCTAGTGCTAAGTAGCACTGTAATTATAAATTAAGCAACCGAATGTTGCTGCAAGTTTATAATTTAAAGCAACAGAGATTGCTTTGGAATCGGTGTGTTAGTTTGGTAGCAATGATTCGTGCTTGGTATAGCATGATTCGTGCCTCATTACTAAGCACTAATTCATGCTTCAATTTCGGAAGCACTGATTCGGGTTTGTGGTCTTTCGGTCAAAACCAAATGGATTCGTAAGTGCTGATCTGTTCGCACCTACGAGATGTGCTAACGTGTAGCACATGTCTATTCTTTATAAGAATAAAAGGATAACCAAATTAATTGTGGATTAATGCGGTTATGAACGATCGATGTGGTGAACGTGAAACACCTATTGGTGATTTCGGCGCAAGCGTTGGTATTGTACTCGAGAGTACGGTACGGTATTCACCTCAATCGAACGTTGTTGCCGAACATAAATATCAAGACGTTGATATGTTCAGGTCTACCTCAAAGTATGTGAGGTGAGACAATACTTTGGACAAGTGAGTACCTTTTAAATAAGGTTACCCGCATGAAATTCTTACGAATTGTAGGTACATAGGAAGTTTTCCTACTTATGCCTGAAATGTGGGGGTGTCTTGCCAAAGGTGTGTATTGGTTCTTAGTACACGAGTCATATAGTTTGGATGTACATAAGAACGCAATAAATTGAATAAAAAAAATCATCGTTCTTTGAAGATGTATTTTTGTGAAGGTTCAATATCGAACCTAGCACGTTGAAAGGAACTTTCGGCGAAGCTATGGTTGAAGGGTATGAAAGAGAACCCGAGCTCAAAGCTAGACGTAGCAAGAGAGCTAGGATTGAACAATCCTTTGGTCCAGATTTCTAACGTACATGCTAGAATGTGACGCACATATTCTAACTTGTTTACTAGAAAATAAATTGAATTTTCTGACATGGTTGTTAGGAAAACGAGCCTCGAACGTATGTAGAAGTGGTGACTTTTACAGATGGACCAACCCGAGAGAGGCTACCGAGAGTGAAGTAGATTCTATCTTAGAGAATCATACTTGGAACTGGTTGTTCTTCCTCCAGGTTGTAAAACCTCGGGATCCAAAGTGGATCACTAGTCGGAAGAGAAAATCGGTTGATTATATTGAAGTAAAATGGCCAGGCCTGTAATTGTAGATTACATGCAACGCGAGTGCCACGGTTACTTCGATATAAATATTCTCTTGTGATGAGAATAAAATCCATTAGTATGATACTTGCCAAAGCCGTTTAGCGAGACTTGGAAGTTCATCAAAATGGATATATCGCTTTCTTAGTAGACATGGAACGACCTGAGGGTTTGTGGTTCCACGATGTGAAAAGAAAGTGTGTAATTGGTGAGATCATTGTATGGTTCGAAACAATTGCCTCAGTATTTGGCATGTAAGGTTTGATCATACAATGATGAGTAACGAGTTTAGTATAAACTAAGGTGACAAATGTCTACGTAATGCGTACGATAGACGAGGTTATCACTATTTGTCTATACACGATAAACTCAACATGGGTAGTAACGATCACATGATCAATTCTACCATGGTCATGTTAAATTTGAGATTTGACATGAGACGAGTGAGTTTGGCAGATTTAATCTTCGAGATTGAAATCGTGGGAAGACCGTATGGTCTCGTGTTAGGCCTATCTCATTGTGTCGATTGAATCCTTCCAAAGGATTTTAATCAAGTGGCTTGGACACCGTTAGATACTAACGTACAACTAGCCAACGATCACGAAGATTGTACTTCTCACGGAGAATACATTCAGATTATTGGTAGTTTAATTGTATCAAATGGGTTGTACTAGGCCGGATATTGCCTTTGCGGTTAACGAACTCGGTAGACATACGAGTAGCCCTAGTGTTGCGCACTAGAAGGCAATAGAAGTTATGAGATACTTAAGGTATGCTCGTGACTTTGGACTGCACAAAGTGGGATATCTAGCCGTATTTGGAAAGTATAGCACGGATATCAAAGGACGCTAAGTCCATCAAAGGCTACGTCTTTACGTAGGCCAGTGCAGTCAGTTTGACGGAAATTCTCGAAATGAATTTGTGATAGCTAAGATCTGACGGGATCAAAGCTGAGAGCCTTACACTCGTGTCGCGAACGAGTAGGCCGAATGGCTATGCCATTATTTCGAGATGTTCCTAGTGGTGAACTCGTACCTCCAATTTGTGTGCATTGCGATAGTCAAGCCAAAAATTGGTTAAGTACAGAGTTAAATGTGGAATGGTAAGTCTAGACTTATAAGTCGTGGATATAATACCATTAAACAATTTCTCACAACGGGGGTTATCTCTATTGACTACGTGATGTCAAAAGATAACGTAGCGGCCGCTAACTCGCTAACCCGAGGGTAAGCAAATGGTTGTGGAGAAATTGGAACGAGGAATGGTCTAAAGCCCTTGGACTAAAAGTTCTATAGTGGATACCCAACCTAGCTAGCACCTAGGTTCAATGGGACAACTAAATTATGGAACGGAGCGTGTCACTGTGGGGGTCTCGGACTTCCTACCACTCCTCGTTAGAAACAGTGACTCCCGCACAAGGCTAGCACGTTGGTGCTTTAATGATTCGAATGTCGGTTGACATGTGTGAGTATGCGGGATACTCGGAAAAGAATCACCTATGTGAGAGAGAAGTGAGGGTCGCTTCAAAGGAGAATTGATGGGCACAATTCTTCACAAACTCTTGCAGAACCAGGACGGTGACCCACGATCAAAATGGGCACACTCATGAGAACAGAGCATGGTTGGGAGGTTCCTGTGTGAGATATGTCATCGTCTACACAAATGGCAGTCGGTTCAAAGACATCGCGTTCTACCGTACAGCCAGTAGAGTAAACATATCTTTACAAGGGAAGGTTCAAAGGGTATAGTGATCCCTACCTATCCTATGCAGGGATCGACCGTTTAACACAGTTTGTTTCCGATTTCAAAATACCCTGAAAATCAATTTTCATTTATGTGGGGGATTGTTGGAAAAAATAGCTTAAAATGGCATTTTAAGTGGCTATTTCGTGGTACAATTATCAGTGGGGTCCACTTCCTATTTGGGTCGGGTCAAAGTGGATTCGGGTTCTTCGTAGTAAGACGAAGATATTGATATATTGTACGCTCAAAACGGATAATGGGTGAATGAAATATTGATTCTCAGAGTAGACCCATTTGAGTTGGGAAATGAAGGGAAAAAGTGAGCTTTTGTCCCACATTGGTTTGGGAAGAGGATTTGCCCCACTATTTATACATGAGCTCTTTTTAAGCTTATTGAATTGTATAGTATAGACACACTCTCTCACGCGCAGGGGGGTGCAAATCAAATCTCAGAATGTCATCCGAAAATTGACAGGCCCGCTAATGCATTAAACTTGAAACTTTCGTGGTGGTGTAATGCATGAAACATTCGTGGGCCACCACGAATGAAACAATGTTTAATGCATGAAACATTCGTGGGCCACCACGAATGAAACAATGTTTCACTGTGGCCACCACGATGCTTCACTATAATGCATGGCCACCACGCTTCACAATAATGCATGGCCACCACGATCGGCTGATGGCCTAAACTACTACTTAGGCCGAAAGTTCGGCCTAAAGCTTTTGTTTGTGACTGTTGGGATTTAATTCAGCTGTTATGGAATTAATTTTTGAATTAATTTCAATTTTAATTTTTGAATTAACACCTATGTTAATGGTTGCTGTTACAAGAGTTGTAGGGATGCCTCTAAATGCCATAATAAAGGCTATTCACTCCTCATTCCCTATATAAGAAGGAGTTGAGCAGTAGCTTTTTTAAACACAAAAAAAAAAAGAAAATAATGTTTCCAAGCCTCAAAATACTTCTGCTTCTACTCCATTCTTGAAACTGTGTTTTGCCCGCGCTCTTGTTCGCCGGGTTCGTTCGTTTGGGTGCTCAAACGTCGAACCGTTGTACGTTTTATCCTGGGAGACCTAGGCCACAACGCTCCTAGCACTTTTGGGAGGTGGCAAATAAGGTTTTAAGGAAAGAAAGGCACTCGCCTAACTCGTACATTTCTTTCTTCCTTCTCCTTCTTTCTTGTTTGGATTATGCTTTTAAGCAAAAATCCGTTCTCTCTCTTTTGATATTTTATTTGGATTGGACTCATAATCTGAGGATTATTAGTTTCAATTTTGGTTGATATATATTGGTATATCTTTTTCGTAGATATACATGTATATATAACCTTTGGATCCGTTTTATATATATTTGTGTGTATATATATATTTCGGATAAATATCCAATAATATTTTATATACTAGTGTGTGTATATATAAATATTATTTTTTGGGATATTAAATCGATTGTGGTTCATTATCACCAACAAGTGCTCCATGCTTGAGCTTGCAGCTAGGCAGATAGGGCAGATCGAAGGCAAGCAAAATCCAAAGCTTTGAAGAACATCCGGGAAAGGTAGCAGTCGCCGGAGTAGACGCCACATGAAGACAGAAATCTTCGAAGGGATTAAAGTTCCCCAAATGGCTGTTGAGGATAAACTCCTTCCTGCCATTAGCCGGACCAAATCATAAGCAGAGGAAAAGGAGAAGTTACCATAAATCGACGGCATCCACAATACAGACCCTGAAGATATTGTATTTTCCTCCACCAAATTCCTCACGAGCTGCATTCTCCTCCATGTGTGCGAGACAGCTGAAATTGAGAAATCGCCACGATAGCGTTCCTGCATGAAGGAGCTCCACAAGGTACCCCTTTTAGATAATTGAAGTATAGCTTTACAGAGAACGCTTCTTGGATGGACGCAAGACAGCGGACACCCAAACCGCTCTCTTCAGTCGGCAAACACACTTTTTTCCACGCCAGCCAATGCCGTGTCGGCTTTCCATCTATGGTTCCCCAAAAAAACTTAGCGAACTTTGACTCGAGAACTTTTTTTATTTGTTTTGGCAGTGGTACAGAAGCCATTGTATATAACAGGATCATTGCCAATACATGCTTAATTAGAGTCAGCCTCCGTCCTGGAGATAGCAGCTTGCGTTGCCAAGAGTGAAGCCTGCTGTCAACTTGTTCCAGAAGATGATATTAGTAATGTACTCTGTTCCTCCCCGCGAACATGTTTACTCCCAGGTAGCGAAAAGGTAAAGTAGAGTGCTGCATAGACAGAATGCGCGACATTGTGGATAACCTTCCCGTAGAACAATGCTTGGAAATGACGAAGAAGCTCTTGTTATAATTGATTTTCAGTCCGGACCCGGCTTGATATTGTTTTAACACATCTGAAAGAGCCTTCAGTGAACCTGTTGAACCATTGACAAAAATTATAATATCATCTGCAAATGCCAAGTGAGTAACAATGGTGCATCCTAGCCTCGACGAGTATGGTGATAATAAGCCGGTGCCCATTTTATAGATAAGAGATTGGGATAGGGCCTCCGAAACAAGAATGAAGAGGAGGGGGGGGGGGGGGGAGAGCGGGTCGCCTTGCTTAACCCCCCGCGTCGGCTGAAAGAAACCACAGTTGATCCCGTTTACCAAGACTGGCAGACGTGTTGCTTCCAGATTGTTCAAGACCAGATTAGTGAAAGCCACAGGGAACCCAAACCTATCCAGAACTGCCCTTAGAAAGGGCCAAGAAACCCGATCAAAGGCCTTCATCATATCAAGGTTCACCGCAACATTCGCTCCCACCCCCCCCCCCCCCCCCCCGCACCACTTGTTAATGAATTGCAGGAGCTCAAAAGCCAGCAACACATTGTCTTGAATGCTTCGACCCTCAACAAAACCTGCCTGCTCTCTTGAAATAAACTTGGGCAGAATAGAGCTTAGCCGAGAGGTGACTACTCGAGTGAAAATTTTGCTGGCAAAGGTGCAGAGGCAGATTGGGCGATAATCCGCGAAAGTGTCCGGATTATCATTTTTTGGAATCAGAACTATCTGAGCACTTGCCATCGCGCGAGGTAGAGGTACGCCGGAGAAGAATCCCGGGCCGCCATGAAAACGTCTTCTTCTACAATGTCCCAGCAGCTTCTAAAGAAAGCTCTCGAGAATCCATTTGGGCCAACTGCGCTGTCTGGATCCAACTTCCACAGCGCTTCTTTAACATCCTCGCGTGAGACGGGAAGGGTTAAAAGAGAGATGTCTGCGTCAATCAGGTTCGTTGGAAGGCATTGTAAAAGAGGTTCCACGCCTGAACAGTTCTCCGCTGCAAAAAGTCCGGAGTATAATGATACTGCCTCTTCCTGTATAGCAGATTGAGTCGTGAGGAGCTCCCCTGTGCCACTTCTGATAGCACTGATTCGCTGCCTTCGGTGCCTCTTTTTAACCACAGAATGAAAGAAACAAGTGTTAGAGTCTCCATCTTTAACCCACTTCACGCGAGCCTTTTGTTTCCAGAATATTTCCTCCTGTTTGAGAGCCTGAAGAAGGTTCGCTCGCTGCTTGTGTAGCAACTCACGGTTGACAGGCGAAGGGTCTTCATCAAAAGCATTCTCAACCTCCGTTGTTGCACGTTCCAAATCCCTGATTCAGTCAAAAACATTCCCAAAAGTGTCACGGTTCCAAGAACGAAGGCCCTGCTTTAGTTGCTTTAGCTTGAAAGCGAGAGCCCGCATTCCCCCTCCTTCTGCAGGTTGATTCCAAATTCTGCTGACAATAGCCCTGAAGCCTGGGTGGGTGATCCACATGTTTTGGAAACGGAACTGTTTTAGGCATGACATCGACGTATTGGCTCCATTTAGCAGAATTGGGGAATGATCCGAAGATGTCCTGGCCAGAACATTTATTCTCACCTCCGTGAAATAATCCCTCAAAGTAGTGTTCATCAAGAAACGGTCTAACCTCTTCCAAACTGCCCCCGTGGTTCGGATTCCATGCCAAGTATATAGGCTGCCTAAAGTGGCGAGATCAAGAAGTGTGTTTTCTGCTATAAAGTCCGAGAAGTCGGACATGCATCCCACAGCTGGTATAGCATTACCCCTGTATTCTGCTATAAAGTCCGAGAAGAATTACTCTTTCGACACTTTGATCTCCTGATGGAAGAGCCAACCATGGAGAATCTGGTACTACAACCACTGACGCGAAGAGATTGACGGTGGAATCACCGAGCCGCTTGAATTTGTTGTTTGCAAGAAGAAAAGCGTAGGAGCTGTAAGTGTCGATACAAAGAAACACAATCGCACAAGGATTAATTCCAAACTCCAAACTCTAGTTAAGGATTAATTAGATAATTAATCCTAGTTTTATTGATAATTTATTCCCAAAATCCTGAAAATTCAATAGTCGGAGGACTAGATTTTGACTAATCAATCCAAGTCAAAGTGTTGTACCTTATGCCTTATGAGTTGTTCCCTTGTCTCCCTATTCTTCCAACTTTAGTAAGGGCAAATGAGTTTTTCTACCTAAAGTTTGTTCTCTAAGCTAACTTAGCATCATCCTTTCATTTCATCCACCAACACTCTAAACACAAAATATCTACCTTCTCTCTAAGAATTTGGTAGCTTCTTCTCCAAGCCAAATTTTGGGCATCTTAGATTCTACAAGTTGGCTTCCAAGATTCATACTTTCCTAACCTTGAGCATAGGGGAGGGTAAGATCCTTGATCTCTTGGTGTTTTTAATATCTTTTTAGATGTCTCTTTCTAAAAATAGAATCTTTGTTGTCTTTTGGGTTGTTTGTGAAGTTGGTGTTGAAGAAGAGCTTTAGGAGAAGCTTTTAAGGGTGAGAAAAGTGAAGTGTTAGGCTACAAAGGTAACCCTTGCTTTACAAAACCTATTTTCTTACTTATATGATGATTTCTTGGCTTCTAGTTGTGATTCTTGTGTTGAAATGTGAGATTTGATGCATTGTCTTGTGGTAATACGTTGAAGTCCCCTCCTACGAGAACTGGCCCAGAATTCGTGAGGCAGGCCGTGAGCTGCGACCACAAAAGAGCCCTGTCTCTGTTCTCGTATGTTTTGCGTTTATATGATCTCACAAAACTTACTGCTTTAACGTCCAGTTCACATACGTAGTGTACAGACAGGGGCTCTTTTGTGGTGACCACGGTGGTTGATCATTGCACTTTGTAGTGTTGATCAGTACACTTTACCACCGTTGAGATCAATCTACACTTTTTATGTGGAAGGTGGTTTGCATATGGTAAGAGCAAGATTCTTTCATATTATTTATCTATAAACTAATTAAATTTTAAAATTATTTCTCAAATATAATAGGATTTGTTCATTTTTTAATTAGATGTGGTCAATCATGCTTTTAAAATGTAGCAAAAAATAATAGAATCTCATAAAGTATATATGATTAACAAAACTTGCTCATTATATTCATATTATAAGCTGCAGTTGGCTCTCGACAAGTAAGGATTCAAGCATTATTAAGGAAAAAACAAGTTAATAAGAGAAAGAAAACTCAAACCAACCTTAATTGAGGTTTTAATTTATTCCTGTCATTACATTATTATTATTATTATAAAGAGATCAGATGAGAAGCTCTCTGTTCTGAGCTTAATTGCTCTCCTGTCTGTCTCATTGAAGCTAAGTCACATATGGATGCAACAATGGTTGATCAAAACACAACTTAGGAGGATTGAAGACAAGACTAACCTCGCAGATTTCTCAATGAGTTAGAAAGTTTCCGCGCCACTTTCCAAAACTCAGATAAGGATTTTCGATAAACAGAAACATCGCAATGGAAACATTCGACGCGTCGAGTTTGGGATTCGACGCTTCGAGTTTTCTACTGCATCATCATAGGTTGTAGCCCTTCAAGTCTTCTTTCCAATGGCTTAAGAATCACTTGATCGAATCGGACATTCCTAGAGTGAGATATGATCAAAATACTAAGGTGTTGTCAAATTTAGCAGGATTACAACTATTTGGTCTTTTGCTCCACTTTTCCCTTCTTTTGTTCTTGTGATCGAATCCATTGAAAGTACCACTCTTTGGCTTTCTTTGAAGAATTTTAGTTGTCTCCTTAGCTTCACCTTGACATTGTTTTGGCTCCAAACTTGTCTTAGAACTTCCCTTGCTTTTGCAATTGATCTACACTGGTCTCAAAACACTAACAAACACCGTAAAACTTTCAAAACAAGTATAAAACTATATCTTTATGAGATCAGAAAGCAAGGAAATATGCATTGAAAGTAACAATTTAATAAACTTAAGCCCACAAATAGATTCAAACTAACAAGAGAAACATGTACAATTAAGCTCACATGCATCAAGTAGGTTGAGAAAATATGTATGAAAAGATACTATATTCTAATAGAGTCAATAACTGTTGGATATAATCCATTCAAACAATCGGCCTTAATTATTGGGGAGCCAACAAATGACTTCCGTCATTTGTGTACATGATGTGGCTAAATGACCTTTTGTCATTACCACTTCCCTTGCTTGTAGCTATTGTGTGGTTGGGACAAAAGGTGTCTTCACCTTCCTACACACTATATAAACAAGCAAGGAAATCTTGTCTAAAGGCAAGAAAAAAGCTTCTTCCTTCTTTCTATATAAGAATTAATATATATTATAATATAATATATATAATTCGTGTCTATCGATTAAGGCCTGAGCAATAGTGAGGTTCGCCTACGTGATTGCTAGTGCAAGCTATCCGTAGTAGGTCTGTGTAGCCTGTCGAAAGCGTGTCAGGATTCTAACTGCACCGTTACCGGGCAAATAACGCTTTTAAGGTAGTGTTATTGTAACACGGCACAGATTTCCTTTCAACCATACACCAATAGTGTCCGTGCTTCTTAAAAGGCTTCCAGATCGTGCGTTGACGTTGCTATTTTCCCGAACAGTTAAAAGCGTTAGTCTGCAACAGTCAACCTTCAGCATTATGGCACCTACTGTCATACCAGATCTATCAAAAATCACCGCCCTTGATGGGAAAAATTACAGTAGGTGGGCTAAAAGAATGCTTATTCTTTTCGAACAATTAAAGTTGGTTTACGTGCTATATTCAGTTGCACCTGAACCTACTCCAACAGTGTTCTCTCCGTTTGGTGCTACAAAATGTAATCATGAACCTGATTACACTCCGGGTGAAGAATCGAGAGAAAGCAGTCCTGAAATAGATTACATTCCGGGTCAAGAACCGGGTGTAACTCTGATTCAATTAAGAAATGACAATGCGGCAGCCAGAGGATACCTGCTGTCACAAATGAATGACGATTTGTTCGACGTCTATGTCAAACAAGATTCGGCAAAAGTCATTTGGGAATCACTGTCAGAAAAGTACGGTTCCAATGAAACTGAAAATCAAAGTGTTAGAACTGTCTACAACAAAAGGAGTAGAAAAATCAAGAAGTTCAAAGGAAAGTGTTTTACATGCAAAAGCAAGGACACCGAGCACACCAGTGCTACCATCAGAAGGGCAAAACTAACAAAAGTCAATCTGACATAGCAAGATGAGTATTGAGTCTCTTTAAATAAATAGTTATTTTGAGTAACTATATTTGCTCTAGTTCTAAGGGTTCGCATGAAGTATGGTTATCTTAGTACTGAATTCTAGTTGAGCTGTCTAGATTTTGATTACTTAGTAGTACTTATTTCTTTAGTATTTTGAATACTAATGACATTGATTGAAATAATTCGTGCATAGATATTGCTCAAACTTTTTACTAAAATTATTTGTATAAAATTAAGAGCATAGATCATAGGCTTCAATTGTAATTTAGTGAGAACATGGAAAAGTCATCATTCTTGAACACTCTGTCTAGGAAGATGGTTTTTAAGTAAACTTCGGTTTCAGCACTCGACTTGGGAGTTTTAAGAAGTAGGATGTTGATCATGCAGGCTAGTTAGAGCGCCACTTGATCTTTACCTGAAATGAGGATGACTTTCATATGTTGCTAATACAATCAAAGCCTTGCAATAGAAGTTGTTGAAGTACTGCAATAGTAATATTGATCTGCATCCTATAAATGCTTTATATGAGTTTTAAATTCCTTAAGGGAAGGAAAATTGTGCTAGTGGCAACTCTGAAGTCTCATTGTTGAGAGATATTCCGAATAAATATGAGCTCAAACATATTCCTTTTGTATGAGATTAATTTCTTATAAGAATATGATGTGAAATTTGTGATTATGTTGTTCAACTTGATGTAGCATGTGGACAACATTATTTCTATGGCTTACTAACAATGAGCATTTGTATATATATTATTTAAACTCTTGGTTGAGTCATATTGAAATACCTATAATTCCTAGTTAAAGGGTAATTGTGATCAATTGAAATAACCAAGTTTGTTGAAATATATTCAAC
Organism: Ipomoea nil; assembly: GCF_001879475.1. Taxonomy (NCBI): domain Eukaryota; kingdom Viridiplantae; phylum Streptophyta; class Magnoliopsida; order Solanales; family Convolvulaceae; genus Ipomoea; species Ipomoea nil. Next base: position 1,960,621 of record NW_017618364.1, on the reverse strand, counting down.
TGTTGAGCATGTATCAGGCAGAGTGCGAAGCTTCTATAATGCTCCACAAAGCAAATCGGAAAAACTCAGTCTACAAAGGAGCTAAAGTTGGGAACCAAAGATCAGTATGAGTAAGAGATCAAATACGTTTGACAAAAATATTTGTAAGTGTTGCATTGTGGGGGTAATAAACTCCTTATATTTTCATCAAAAGTTTCTCTGTGGTATTGATCGAGAATAATGATGAAAGAGAATGTTTCATGTTAAACATGAAAATCTCAAGGGATTATTTACGAGTAAACGAAGTACTCGTCAAAGTGCATGTAAGTTTGGTCAAGAGAATCAACTTACTTGAGGGCTAATTATGAGGATTAGTCGTTGACTCATTGGAAGGACTTAAAGTCCAAGTGGTAATGAATTCGTGGTGGATCCCACTTCTGTGGTCAAACGAAACCATGAAAAGAGTTACAAAATAGTACACTAGTTGGTCATTCCGACAGTGTGTGTAGTTGTGAGGTTGAGCTACAGCTCTTAATGAATTCATAACTCTTTGAGAAAGGGTGGTTTTGTTGAGACAAACTTAATGAATTCACCGCATGTGAGGTTGAGCTACAACTCTTAATGAATTCATAACTCTTTGAGAAAGGGTGGTTTTGTTGAGACAAACTTAATGAATTCACCGCATGTGAGGTTGAGCTACAGCTCTTAATGAATTCATAACTCTTTGAGAAAGGGTGGTTTTGTTGAGACAAACCTAATGAATTCACCGCATAATGACATGAGTACAAAATGCTCGTGGTGCCCATAGATACTCTGTAGCTAGTCATGGTGGTCTGCGTAGAGGTAGACTTGACAGAGTTGAAGGTCTATCCTAGAATAGACCTAACAGGGGATATCTCAGGGTCAAGAGTATGACCTCACATATTTTAAAGCGACCAAAGCAAATTAAGTGCGTTAAGTTCAAACTTTGTCTATTCGATGAGTTCAAGATCAAATTCACTCCCGTTTAGAGAAGTACTTAATGTCACTATATGACAGTTCAAGTTTTATACACTGGCATGAAAATTTGTTTTGATCGTTGTCAGGCAATGACAACATCAGCCTAAGTCCCTTTAATGGTGGGGGGATTGTTGGGAGCATTTAAAAGGAAAGGCTTCCTTTTAAATGCTCCCAACAATAACATTCAAAAAAATAAAAAAGTGACGATTAGGAGGTAGGCGCCAACCTAACCAACCATGGCAATTTAGCATCTAGGAGCCACTTAGTCGGCCGGCCGAGTTAACTCGACAAATTCAGCAAACTAGCCAAGTCAATAGAGTTAACTTGGTTGATGATGAGTTATTATTATTTTATTTAAATAATTTATTTTTTTGCAAGACAAGTGTAATATTTATTTATGTGTATATATATAATATAATAATATAATATTTTAGCACATGATTCTAGGATAACTCTTTAATATTATACCACATGACTCTAGGACAACTCTTGGGAAAAGATATCCTAGAGCCATGTGCTCTCATATATATATATATATATATATATATATATATATATATATACCTTGCTAATATATGCACACACAGCGTTTAATTTTTCTTTTTGTATTTTGTCTAGGTGGTAGGTGGGATTTTAGCGTCCGACTAACGGCTAGTTTATTTTGCAACGTTAGCTAAAAGATATGGTCGTGGCCACTATGTCTTGTTGGAGATGAGAGGAGATCATTAATACCAATTGGATTGTTTTTTTTTAAGGCAAAAACATTATTGTTGAGGTAAACCCAAATCAAGAATAAAAGCAGGTGGTTAAGCAATCGTGATGCTGTGGAACTCTGTCCACCTTGCAAGGTGGGCACGATTCTATATTCATAATTATTGAATTTTATGTTCATAATTATAAAGCTATATATTCATAATTTTTGAACTTCATATTCATAATTATTGAATTCCATGTTCATAATTAATGAACTCTATGTTCATAATTACTGAACTATATGTTTATAATTATAAAGCTATATATTCATAATTTTTGAATTTCATATTCACAATTACAGAACTCTATATATGTTCATAATTACTGAACTGTATGTTCATAATTATAAAGCTATATATTCATAATTTTTGAATTTCATATTCACAATTATTGAATCTCTATATTCATAATTATAGAACAATATGTTCATAATTATGTTCACAAATCTATGTTCATAATTATAAAATTATATGTTCATAATTTTTGAACTATATATTTATAATTATAAACAGTTTTGAAACCGTATCCACCTTGCAAGGTTCCACACCATAATTTTCTGTGGTTAAGCATTCCAAACATTCAAACGGTTGTAAGTTGATCTGTTGAGGCGTTTTCTTACTTAGAATAAATCATGCTAAATTGTTTATAATTGACAGGCTCGAATCGAGAAGAACGAAAAAAGTGCGCCAATAAAAGTTGAAACTTCGTAGTTAATTACCTAATCAATAACTTGATCAACTAATTTGGTTAAAGTTACCACTCTATGATAAAACAGATGATACACGGGATCATGTATGAAACATCATAACATATGGCGTGAATCCTTGAATTTTAGCGAGTACTCCTACTGCACTGGGAAACTAAAAACATAATACTAATATTTATACTTTTTAACTTTTATAAAAAAGTTTTAGATTAAATTACATTGGAAGTCCTCTAAAGTTCAAATCTTATCGTTTTCTTTTACAGCTTGTCTGCTACAGGCGTTTTTAAAGCTCTTTAAATTAGTTTTCAACAAAAAATTAAAAAGCTCTTTAAATGTAGAGTAATTGTACATGTACTCAGTACTCCCATGCATTTTGTATTCCCTATGATTTGTTAGATTGTTCAATTTTATAGAGCGTCATAATATTTATCTATTTTTTTTCTTTTTTCAATTAAATTTGAACACAAGTGAGAGTAAAAATTAGAAGTATGTTTTTAGAATAAAGTTTTTTTTTGAAAAAATGTTTTTAGAATAAAGTATTTTTGTTAAACTAAATCTTTAGATAGCAATTAAGCTGCCTTCTTCCATCATCTTCTTCTTCATTGTCGGCTTGTCTCTCTAATTAAATCTTTAGTTAATAGCTCGTAAGACAAGCTGCTAGAAAACCAAGATATAGATAGTATACTCAATTTCAAGCATGGCATCATCATCTTCTTCTTCCCCGTATGCTCGCATGACGTATGATGTTTTCTTGAGCTTTAGGGATGAGACGTGGCCCACGTGGGGATCCTTTTCCGATCATGGATCCAAAAATCTTTTCAAGTGGGGGTATAAAATTAAAACTAACTAGATATTTTTTTTTGAAAATAAAATACTTAGAGACTGGGTCATAAATATGATTGACTAGAGATGAAAAATCAAAATAAATCATGATACAAAATATTTAAAACAAAATATAAAAAATGATTAATTAGATAAAATAGTTTAAATGGAAAACACATTATAAATTAAATTACTCATCTAACTATTAATATTTAAAAAGAAAAAATAAAAATAAAAAAGATAAGAAGTCGCAATGTTACAAATAAAAAATTCAATTTGAATTCTCACTATTAATATTTAAAAAAATGCTATAAAAAAAAAAACCACTTGTCTCACTATTAATATTAAAAAATTAAAAAGAAAAAACACAATATAATGTTAGAAATAAAAAATCAATTCTCATTCAAAAACCAAATTGAATGCAGCAAGGTTCGATCCATGGACAATTACATATAAATTGAATGCAGCAAGGTTATCCATGGACAATTACATATTTCATGCAAGTAGTGAACCATCTAAGCTAAGCTAAGCTAACATTTGGTTGTGACTTGGTATACTTAGTATATACTTATATATGTTGGGTGAGTGGGGACAACTGTTCCACTGTGGCTCCACCACTGCCGATAATCTTTATGCAGATTTGAGGTGAGCTGTAGCTAGTTAATGCCTTTCGAGATGATGAATCGATCCGGATAGGCGAAGATATTTCTGTTGAGCTGTCTAGAGCCATAGAGGAGTCAAGGATATATATCATTGTATTCTCCAAGACTATGCCGGATCCAGACGGTGTCTAGATGAGCTTGTAAAGATAATGGAATGTAAACAAAAGTTGAATCAAATTGTTTTTCCTGTATTTTACCATGTTGATCCTTCAAATGTTCGTAAACAGACAAGCACGTTTGGTGATGCATTGACTCTACACAGACAACAATTTGAGGATCAAAAAGTTAATGAGTGGAAAGATACACTCACTGCTGCTAATTTGTCCGGATGGGATTTACAAACCATTCAAATATAATGGGTAATCCAAACTCTTTTGATTTCCTTTTATTTTTGGATTTTTGTCACAATCTGCACACTTACTCATATAGTAAATTCATATTTATGGTAATTTTTTAAAGAAAATTTAAAAATAATTGAAGGAGAAGAATCTGCATCTTCTAACCGCTGGCAATTTATATCATACACCAAGGCGTACATTGCATTGTGCGTCCTGGTGCAAAACGATGTCGTTTTGCATTTTTTTTTTTTTTTTTTTTGGAAATTAGCTTTTCTGTGTTTGCTGTGAACTTTTTTAAAAAAATCTCATGTTTTGAAAATGTACATAATTGTATAATAAAATGTACACAATTGTATAGCAGAATATACATAATTGTATAACAGAATACACATAAACTTTTAATTGTTAAAAAAAAATCGCGTGTTCGGATGTACATAATTGTATAAAAAAATGTACATAACTGTATAAAATAATGTACATAATTGTATAACAGAATGTACATATATAATTGTATAACATAACGTACGTAATTATATAACAGAATATACATACACTCGGTTGCGTCGACTCCCCACACAACTTAACAAAACGACGTCGTTTTGGGAGGCGCGGGACGCACATTGCTATGTGCGCCGTGGTGCACGGTATTAACGATTGCTTCTAACCGTTCTTTTTAATTAATTTTTAGAGTTAATTCCACAAGAGGTCCCTTGTCTTTAGTGGTTATTCTAAATTTAGTCCCAGACTATTGTTTTTGCCATTTAACATCCTAGACTATTATCTTTTGGACACTTTTAGTCATTTTCATGACTTTTCCTATTTTTAGTATGGACATTTTTGTCTCTTCATAATTTTCTTTTGATATTTTTTTGATTTCAACCGGTTTAATTGATTTAGGACTTTACTAAAAACCGATTGAAAAAAATATGGTTATTAAAAATCAAAGGTTATCTAAAGTTCTAAACCAATTAAACCGGTTGAAATCGGAAAAGTAACAAAAGAAAAATATGAAGAGACAAAAATGCCCTTACTAAAAATATGAAAGTTATGAAAAGGACTAAAAGTGTCCAAAAAACAATAGTCTAGGATGTTAAATGGTAAAAACGATAGTCTAGGACTAAATTTGGAATTGCCACCAAAGACAAGGGATCTTTTGTGGAATTAACTCTAATTTTTATATGGAGTATTAATTTTTTATTTTTTTGAAAATAGTATTAATTTTCGATTTTTTTTTGGGTACATCTGAAGTCCTCACTTGAGAGAATTATCTAATCCTTAGATAAGGAGGGTTACACGCATCCGCCTTAAGAAGGCTAATCAGCTCAACCAGAGCATTTTCCAGAGTGATTGTCCCTCAATCAATATCCTGACCAAAGTTAGTCAGCAAGTCTGCACACTTATTCCCTACCCTATCAATGGTGGAGATCCCCTACCCTATCAATGGTGGAGATCCTTTTCATGAGATCCAAGCAATCTTTTATAAGAGCATCCATTGTATCTTCCTTGTTTAAACCGCAATGGGCACCACGGCTGGTTTATTAATTTTTGATTGATTATACACAAATATCAAATTTTTTGAACTTATAGTTATTGAAGAATTATGTTTGTTGGTAACAACATTTAATTTATATAAAAAAAAAATTATATAAAATATTTAAAATCTCTTAGTAAATTTTGTCCGCAAAATATAATTTACTAGGTTCTTAACATAGATATTGATGGTTTTATTGGGACCGGGTACTCTCAACCCAATCACCTGGGTTCGATTCCGGCAAATTATTGTGTGGACCATATGGACCATAACAAAAAATACATTTTTAATATATTAAATGTACATTATTTTTGTACTGTATGTACATTATACAATATAATGTACACTCAGTACAAAAATAATGTACATCTCCTAAATATAATGTACATTATTTTTGTACTGAATGTACATTATTTTTGTATTGAATGTACATTATTTTACAGTATACAAAATATAGTCCATACAACTTGTGTGGACCATGGTCCACACAATAATGATTGTTCGATTCCTATCGGTAGCATAGTTGGTTGTAGCCCACCCCTTTGGCCTTGTTCTTTGTATTTGGGGCGCCATTATGGGCTTGTACCTCGGGCTTTGTATGTGTTATTTTGGGCCTAGCGCTCCGAGTAATGAAGCTATCGTTCCACTACCCCGTTCTATACCTCTATACCCGATTTATGGTAAACACGATCCCAATAAAACCATCAGATATGTAGTTGAAAATCAAATCTTCTGTGGAATTTTATTTTGTACACATGAATCTAATCTGTATTGATAGTTCAATATTTTAAAGATGGAGAATTCTTTCACATGCATTTTTAGCTTATAAGTATGCATGCATCATACTCACATCTTGAATCACAACAATCCTTAAAAAGGTAAGGATATGAAAAGAGGTAATTCTAGCAATGTTCCCGACTTTTAATTTGAACAACTTAGACACTTGACTTTCAAAATATTTACAATCTTGGCCCTTCCGTTAGTTGAAGGTTAAGTGGACGTTAGTTTGAGGGGTAAAGTAATCATTTCACTTGCTTAGAGTATAATTCACTTTCCTTGGTCGCAGCGTTGTCTTCCGGCGAGTCTGCGACGATCGTCCTCCGCCAAAAGACATGTTCACCGCCATGTTTTTAGAGTCCAGTTTGAGAAAGCAGATGGGTGACGCAAGGTCGCGTCTTGCAGTTGGCTGTCAACGGCGAAGCTTTGGGCATAGTTAATCCAATTCACACAACATAACAGCCAACATAACTCACTCTTCTTTCAGAGCCCGCCTTCGAACCTCGCTGCCAACACTTCCACCGAGGTCCACCAAGCTAGATGAACCAACAGATTCCCAGCACCTTATTGCCAACGCAGAGCACCAGCAGCTTGTGCAACCCCCATCATTCAATTAATTTTCATTCAAATATCCCGGGCCATGCTTCCTCCTAGCCATTCTTGATTTGATCTTAGTTGACAACCCAGCTTGGTTCCACGACCAAGACACCCCCCACTCGGATCGGCTTTGTCCCATTCCATCAAAATAATGCACGCTTTAATTGCCATGGCATCCACGTTGATCATCAGCATTGTGCTGGCGGGGACATGGTAGCATTCATCTGAGGACTCGTGAGGGACTAACAGAGGGCCGGCAGGGAACATTCTCATTATTTCGTTCAGTACGCAATATAGGTAGGGCAGGTTACCCAAATCTGATTCCTGGATTAATCGCTTCTGTCCGGTCAAATCATCGATCTCCTTTTGCACCACCTTCAAGATTTGTGGGTGGTTTAGCAGAAGTGATAGTCCCCACTCCATTCTCCCGGCCGATGTCTCTGTTCCGGCTGCTAACATAACCTGTGCAGAAGTGAAACTGTAAGACTATATTGAAAATAGGAATATAAACATTATATGTGAGATGAGATAAGATACTCTGATCGATCCTGTTATAACTCACCAACATGAGGCCTCTGATCATTTCATCCTGGAAATATTCAGGTTCGTTTTCTTGGAATGTCAGCGGTGTTGGGAAGAAAGCTCGCAAGAATATATAATTAGCACAATGAAAATAAATAAACGGCACCAAGAAGAACACCAAGAATTTTAACGTGGAAAAACCTCCTCAAGGCAAGGAGTAAAAAACCACGGGCACAAGCCAGTAAACCTTCCACTATATAGATAATGGGTACAACAGAGGAGGCTTCTCTAATTCAACGATTAGAGGCAACACAAAATACAAGAGAAAATAACATACCCCGAGGCACAAAAATTTCTACGAAATCCACCAACTTCTTCTCGGCTAATTTTCTCACACTTGTATATCTCAACGAATTTTCTCTCCTCTCTTTTTCTTCTTCTTGAACTCTCTCATATCTAAGGTAGCCAAATCCATGGCCTTTATATAGGCTTTACAAAGCCAACTCTTTTGCCTTTTCATTTGCCCACTTTAATCTCCCATTAAGTGGACATGAATGAAGCCATTAATCAAAAAACCTTTCACTTCATCTTCCAAGCTTAATTGTTAAGCTTTTGGTCACCACCCTACCCACATTGGTGGGACCATCTAGCAACAAACTCCCCCTCACGCCAATGTGGGAGGGACTTGCATCCCTGCAGCTGAACGGCATATCTCAAGCTTTTCCCTTGGTAATGACTTTGTTAACATGTCAGACCCATTTTCATCTGTATGGATCTTTACAAGTTGTAACTGGTTCATCTCCAAAACATCTCGTATCCAGTGATATCTTACATCGATATGTTTCGATCTTGAATGGAAAGAGGAATTCTTACCAAGGTGTATAGCACTCTGACTATCACAAAATAACTCATATTTGTCTTGTTTGATCCCGAGTTCTTGAAGAAATTTCTTCATCCATAGCAACTCTTTACAAGCTTCAGTTGCTGCAATAAACTTAGCCTCTGTGGTAGAAAGTGCAACACACTTTTGTAACTTAGACTACCATGATACTGCTCCCTCTGCAAATGTTATTAGATATCCCGAAGTCGACTTTCTAGAGTCAATGTCACCTGCCATGTCTGCATCTGTGTATCCAACCAACATAGACTTACTAGAACCAAAACATAAGCATAATTTAGAAGTACCTCTAAGATATCTGAAAATCCATTTAACAGCCATCCAATGTTCCTTGCCAGGATTTGAAAGGAACCTACTGACAACGCCAACTGCATGAGCAATATCTGGCCTTGTACATACCATAGCATACATTAAACTACCAACTGCTGAATTGTAAGGGACTTGTTGCATACTTGCCTTTTCTTCCTCTGTAGAAGGACTTTGCTTACTACTTAATTTAAAGTGATTAGCAAGAGGAGAACTAACCGCTTTAGCATTGTCCATGTTAAACCTACAAAGTATTTTCTCAATGTACTTCTCCTGAGACAACCACAACTTTCTGGCATTCCTGTCTCGTGTAATTCTTATCCCAAGAATCTGTTTTGCTGGCCCCAAGTCTTTCATAGCAAAAGACTTGCTCAACTGTTCCTTTAGTTGATTAATTCTAGAAGCACTCTTGCCGAAGATCAACATATCATCAACGTACAACAGGAGAATAATAAAATCATCATCAGAGAGTTTTTGAAAGAACACACAATGGTCAGAAGTAGTCTTCATGTAACCTTGCTTCGCCATAACTGACTCAAACTTCTTGTACCACTGCCTTGGTGCCTGTTTTAAGCCATATAGACTCTTCTTTAGCTTACAGACATAGTCCTCTTTTCCCTTGACTTCAAAACCTTCTGGTTGCTCCATGTATAGTTCTTCATCCAAATCACCATGAAGAAAAGCAGTCTTTACATCCATTTGCTCAATTTCTAAATCTAGGCTGGCTGCTAGTCCAAGAACAACACGGATGGAAGACATTTTAACAACTGGAGAAAATATCTCATCAAAGTCAATACCTTTTCTCTGGTTGAATCCCTTGACAACCAGTCTAGCTTTGTACCTTGGTCGTGAGGAGTGTTCTTCCTGCTTCACTCTGTACACCCACTTGTTTGTCAAAGCTCTCTTACCTTTAGGTAGCTTTACTAACTCAAAGGTATTATTCTCATACAAGGATTTCATCTCATCTTTCATGGCTTCAATCCACTTTTCCTTGTGTTCATCCTCCACATCTTCTGCATAACATTCTGGTTCACCATTATCAACAAAATTAATTTCATAAATATCAGAAGAGTACCTTGTGGAAGGCTGTCTAACTCTTGAACTTCTTCGAAGCTGAGGTGGAGTTGAAGCTTCTGGAACTGGGAGTTCATCATCATTAATGGAAGCATCAGTAACATCTTGCTGCTCAATTTGGTCCTCCTCTCCGACCTCTTCAGGAACCACTGTTGGAGGTACTATCTCAGTATCAACTGAATCACCGTTATGAGATCCCAATTCTTTAACCCGGTCAATATCCTCTATGGTTTGATTCTCCACGAACACAGCATCTCGGCTTCTCACAAGCTTCTTTTCAGCCGGATCATAAAATCTGTAGCCAAAGTCATCTAGACCATAGCCAATAAACACACACTGTCGTGTCTTAACATCAAGTTTCGATCTTTCATCTTTCGGAATGTGCACAAATGCTTTGCACCCGAAGACACGTAGATAATCATAGGAAACATCATTTCCTGTCCATACCCGATTTGGTATGTCAAACCTTAATGGAGCACATGGTGAGAGATTCAACACATGCGCAACAGTACTTAGTGCCTCAGCCCAGAATGTCTTTGGTAACTTTGCATGTGACAACAAACATCTAACTCTCTCAATCAAAGTCCTGTTCATCCTCTCAGCAACACCATTTAACTAAGGAGTCTTTGGTGGTGTTTTCTTATGGCGAATACCCTGCTCTACGCAATACCTATTCAGTGGCCCAATATACTCTCCTCCATTATCTGACTTTATGCATTTTAGCTTCTTCCCAGTCTGTCTCTCAACTAGGGCATGAAATTGCTTGAATATGTCCACAACTTGACTTTTATGCCTCAAAGAATAAACCCATAATTTCCTTGAGCAGTCATCAATGAAGGTAACAAAATAGCGAGCACCACCAAGTGACCTAGTTTTGAAAGGTCCACACACATCAGAGTGTATCAGTTCCAATACCTCTGGTTTCTTCTTAGTCTCAGCAGAACTTTTAAAGGATACTCGGTTCTGCTTCCCTGCTAGACAATGAGCACACCTCTTCAAATGAACATTGTTCAACCCAGCTAAGCTCTTTTTTCTGACCAGCATGGACATCCTCTCCTCAGATATATGTGCAAGCCTCTTATGTCATATATCATTCGTATCATCGTTCTCAACCGTATTGACAATATTTCCTGAGATCTTGGCCTGTAAAACATAAAGTGTAGAACACTTTGTGCCTCGAGCCACAACTAGAGAACCTCTTGTAAGTTTCCATTGGCCATTTTGGAAAGTATTACAATACCCTTCATCATCTAATTTTCCAGCAGAAATTAAATTATACCTGATATCTGGAACATGCTTCACATTTTTCAGAAGCAACTTGGTGCCATTGTTGGTTTCTAACTGAACATCGCCAACACCAACAATCTTTGCATTACCATCATTGCCCATTTTCACAACTCCAAAATCACCTGTTGCATAACTAACAAAAAAATCCTTTCGAGCTGTAGCATGAATGGATGCACCACTATCAATTACCTAGTTTGTATCATGACTTGCCAAATTAATGGCATCTGTGTCACCATCATAAAAGATAAGAAAATCATGTTCAACTGTAGCAGCTACACTATCATCATCACTACCATTATTCTTTTCAGAGTCTTTATTTTTCTGATTTTCTTTCTTCCGTAGTCGGCAAAATTTCTTAATATGCCCCTTTTTGTGACAATGATAACATTCAACATTAGCAAATTTATTAGATTTACCTCTACTGTTATCTCTGTTTTTATCTTTACTCCTTGGACCCTTGCTTTGACTTCTCCCCCTATTTGTTGTAGCCAAGACCTCTGAATGTTGAGAGGAAGTACCTTGTGACCTTCGTCTCATCTCTTCATTCAGGACACCACTTTTAACAAGTTCTATTGTTACAACACCGTTAGGAGCAGAATTAGTCAAAGAAATCTTTAAAGTCTCCCAAGAATCTGGCAATGATGCTAATACCATAAGAGCAAGGACCTCATCATCAAAATTAACTCCCATACCTGACAATTGATCAACAATCCCTTGAAATTCATTCAAGTGATCCGCAACAGAACTACCCTCGTTATATCTCAACTGCACCAATTTTGTGAGATAAAACAATTTGTTGTTGCCAGTCTTTGAAACATATAAATCTTCAAGTTTACTCCACAGTGTCCTTGCGTGGGTTTCACTACAAATATGATTATACACATTATCTTCAACAAATTGCCGAATAAAACCACATACCTGTTCATGCTCAAAGGCCCACTCTTCATCTGATTTATTTTCAGGTTTCTGGGTAGCAAACACGGGTAAATGCAACTTCATCACATATAGTAGATCTTTTATCTTATTTCTCCATATGTGATAATTTATGCCATTCAAACTTGTAATTCTATTGAACTTTCCTTCCATAGCTTCGCACTTGAACAAGGCTCTGATACCAGTTGTTGGGAAGAAAGCTCGCAAGAATATATAATTAGCACAATGAAAATAAATAAACGGCACCAAGAAGAACACCAAGAATTTTAACGTGGAAAAACCTCCTCAAGGCAAGGAGTAAAAAACCACGGGCACAAGCCAGTAAACCTTCCACTATATAGATAATGGGTACAACAGAGGAGGCTTCTCTAATTCAACGATTAGAGGCAACACAAAATACAAGAGAAAATAACATACCCCGAGGCACAAAAATTTCTACGAAATCCACCAACTTCTTCTCGGCTAATTTTCTCACACTTGTATATCTCAACGAATTTTCTCTCCTCTCTTTTTCTTCTTCTTGAACTCTCTCATATCTAAGGTAGCCAAATCCATGACCTTTATATAGGCTTTACAAAGCCAACTCTTTTGCCTTTTCATTTGCCCACTTTAATCTCCCATTAAGTGGACATGAATGAAGCCATTAATCAAAAAACCTTTCACTTCATCTTCCAAGCTTAATTGTTAAGCTTTTGGTCACCACCCTACCCACATTGGTGGGACCATCTAGCAACAAACTCCCCCTCACGCCAATGTGGGAGGGACTTGCATCCCTGCAGCTGAACGGCATATCTCAAGCTTTTCCCTTGGTAATGACTTTGTTAACATGTCAGACCCATTTTCATCTGTATGGATCTTTACAAGTTGTAACTGGTTCATCTCCAAAACATCTCGTATCCAGTGATATCTTACATCGATATGTTTCGATCTTGAATGGAAAGAGGAATTCTTACCAAGGTGTATAGCACTCTGACTATCACAAAATAACTCATATTTGTCTTGTTTGATCCCGAGTTCTTGAAGAAATTTCTTCATCCATAGCAACTCTTTACAAGCTTCAGTTGCTGCAATAAACTTAGCCTCTGTGGTAGAAAGTGCAACACACTTTTGTAACTTAGACTGCCATGATACTGCTCCCTCTGCAAATGTTATTAGATATCCCGAAGTCGACTTTCTAGAGTCAATGTCACCTGCCATGTCTGCATCTGTGTATCCAACCAACATAGACTTACTAGAACCAAAACATAAGCATAATTTAGAAGTACCTCTAAGATATCTGAAAATCCATTTAACAGCCATCCAATGTTCCTTGCCAGGATTTGAAAGGAACCTACTGACAACGCCAACTGCATGAGCAATATCTGGCCTTGTACATACCATAGCATACATTAAACTACCAACTGCTGAATTGTAAGGGACTTGTTGCATACTTGCCTTTTCTTCCTCTGTAGAAGGACTTTGCTTACTACTTAATTTAAAGTGATTAGCAAGAGGAGAACTAACCGCTTTAGCATTGTCCATGTTAAACCTACAAAGTATTTTCTCAATGTACTTCTCCTGAGACAACCACAACTTTCTGGCATTCCTGTCTCGTGTAATTCTTATCCTAAGAATCTGTTTTGCTGGCCCCAAGTCTTTCATAGCAAAAGACTTGCTCAACTGTTCCTTTAGTTGATTAATTCTAGAAGCACTCTTGCCGAAGATCAACATATCATCAACGTACAACAGGAGAATAATAAAATCATCATCAGAGAGTTTTTGAAAGAACACACAATGGTCAGAAGTAGTCTTCATGTAACCTTGCTTCGCCATAACTGACTCAAACTTCTTGTACCACTGCCTTGGTGCCTGTTTTAAGCCATATAGACTCTTCTTTAGCTTACAGACATAGTCCTCTTTTCCCTTGACTTCAAAACCTTCTGGTTGCTCCATGTATAGTTCTTCATCCAAATCACCATGAAGAAAAGCAGTCTTTACATCCATTTGCTCAATTTCTAAATCTAGGCTGGCTGCTAGTCCAAGAACAACACGGATGGAAGACATTTTAACAACTGGAGAAAATATCTCATCAAAGTCAATACCTTTTCTCTGGTTGAATCCCTTGACAACCAGTCTAGCTTTGTACCTTGGTCGTGAGGAGTGTTCTTCCTGCTTCACTCTGTACACCCACTTGTTTGTCAAAGCTCTCTTACCTTTAGGTAGCTTTACTAACTCAAAGGTATTATTCTCATACAAGGATTTCATCTCATCTTTCATGGCTTCAATCCACTTTTCCTTGTGTTCATCCTCCACATCTTCTGCATAACATTCTGGTTCACCATTATCAACAAAATTAATTTCATAAATATCAGAAGAGTACCTTGTGGAAGGCTGTCTAACTCTTGAACTTCTTCGAAGCTGAGGTGGAGTTGAAGCTTCTGGAACTGGGAGTTCATCATCATTAATGGAAGCATCAGTAACATCTTGCTGCTCAATTTGGTCCTCCTCTCCGACCTCTTCAGGAACCACTGTTGGAGGTACTATCTCAGTATCAACTGAATCACCGTTATGAGATCCCAATTCTTTAACCCGGTCAATATCCTCTATGGTTTGATTCTCCACGAACACAGCATCTCGGCTTCTCACAAGCTTCTTTTCAGCCGGATCATAAAATCTGTAGCCAAAGTCATCTAGACCATAGCCAATAAACACACACTGTCGTGTCTTAACATCAAGTTTCGATCTTTCATCTTTCGGAATGTGCACAAATGCTTTGCACCCGAAGACACGTAGATAATCATAGGAAACATCATTTCCTGTCCATACCCGATTTGGTATGTCAAACCTTAATGGAGCACATGGTGAGAGATTCAACACATGCGCAACAGTACTTAGTGCCTCAGCCCAGAATGTCTTTGGTAACTTTGCATGTGACAACAAACATCTAACTCTCTCAATCAAAGTCCTGTTCATCCTCTCAGCAACACCATTTAACTAAGGAGTCTTTGGTGGTGTTTTCTTATGGCGAATACCCTGCTCTACGCAATACCTATTCAGTGGCCCAATATACTCTCCTCCATTATCTGACTTTATGCATTTTAGCTTCTTCCCAGTCTGTCTCTCAACTAGGGCATGAAATTGCTTGAATATGTCCACAACTTGACTTTTATGCCTCAAAGAATAAACCCATAATTTCCTTGAGCAGTCATCAATGAAGGTAACAAAATAGCGAGCACCACCAAGTGACCTAGTTTTGAAAGGTCCACACACATCAGAGTGTATCAGTTCCAATACCTCTGGTTTCTTCTTAGTCTCAGCAGAACTTTTAAAGGATACTCGGTTCTGCTTCCCTGCTAGACAATGAGCACACCTCTTCAAATGAACATTGTTCAACCCAGCTAAGCTCTTTTTTCTGACCAGCATGGACATCCTCTCCTCAGATATATGTGCAAGCCTCTTATGTCATATATCATTCGTATCATCGTTCTCAACCGTATTGACAATATTTCCTGAGATCTTGGCCTGTAAAACATAAAGTGTAGAACACTTTGTGCCTCGAGCCACAACTAGAGAACCTCTTGTAAGTTTCCATTGGCCATTTTGGAAAGTATTACAATACCCTTCATCATCTAATTTTCCAGCAGAAATTAAATTATACCTGATATCTGGAACATGCTTCACATTTTTCAGAAGCAACTTGGTGCCATTGTTGGTTTCTAACTGAACATCGCCAACACCAACAATCTTTGCATTACCATCATTGCCCATTTTCACAACTCCAAAATCACCTGTTGCATAACTAACAAAAAAATCCTTTCGAGCTGTAGCATGAATGGATGCACCACTATCAATTACCTAGTTTGTATCATGACTTGCCAAATTAATGGCATCTGTGTCACCATCATAAAAGATAAGAAAATCATGTTCAACTGTAGCAGCTACACTATCATCATCACTACCATTATTCTTTTCAGAGTCTTTATTTTTCTGATTTTCTTTCTTCCGTAGTCGGCAAAATTTCTTAATATGCCCCTTTTTGTGACAATGATAACATTCAACATTAGCAAATTTATTAGATTTACCTCTACTGTTATCTCTGTTTTTATCTTTACTCCTTGGACCCTTGCTTTGACTTCTTCCCCTATTTGTTGTAGCCAAGACCTCTGAATGTTGAGAGGAAGTACCTTGTGACCTTCGTCTCATCTCTTCATTCAGGACACCACTTTTAACAAGTTCTATTGTTACAACACCGTTAGGAGCAGAATTAGTCAAAGAAATCTTTAAAGTCTCCCAAGAATCTGGCAATGATGCTAATACCATAAGAGCAAGGACCTCATCATCAAAATTAACTCCCATACCTGACAATTGATCAACAATCCCTTGAAATTCATTCAAGTGATCCGCAACAGAACTACCCTCGTTATATCTCAACTGCACCAATTTTGTGAGATAAAACAATTTGTTGTTGCCAGTCTTTGAAACATATAAATCTTCAAGTTTACTCCACAGTGTCCTTGCGTGGGTTTCACTACAAATATGATTATACACATTATCTTCAACAAATTGCCGAATAAAACCACATACCTGTTCATGCTCAAAGGCCCACTCTTCATCTGATTTATTTTCAGGTTTCTGGGTAGCAAACACGGGTAAATGCAACTTCATCACATATAGTAGATCTTTTATCTTATTTCTCCATATGTGATAATTTGTGCCATTCAAACTTGTAATTCTATTGAACTTTCCTTCCATAGCTTCGCACTTGAACAAGGCTCTGATACCAGTTGTTGGGAAGAAAGCTCGCAAGAATATATAATTAGCACAATGAAAATAAATAAACGGCACCAAGAAGAACACCAAGAATTTTAACGTGGAAAAACCTCCTCAAGGCAAGAAGTAAAAAACCACGGGCACAAGCCAGTAAACCTTCCACTATATAGATAATGGGTACAACAGAGGAGGCTTCTCTAATTCAACGATTAGAGGAAACACAAAATACAAGAGAAAATAACATACCCCGAGGCACAAAAATTTCTACGAAATCCACCAACTTCTTCTCGGCTAATTTTCTCACACTTGTATATCTCAACAAATTTTCTCTCCTCTCTTTTTCTTCTTCTTGAACTCTCTCATATCCAAGGTAGCCAAATCCATGGCCTTTATATAGGCTTTACAAAGCCAACTCTTTTGTCTTTTCATTTGCCCACTTTAATCTCCCATTAAGTGGACATGAATGAAGTCATTAATCAAAAAACCTTTCACTTCATCTTCCAAGCTTAATTGTTAAGCTTTTGGTCACCACCCTACCCACATTGGTGGGACCATCTAGCAACAAGCGGCACTTGAACAAATGATTTCTTCTTCCCAGTACTAATGTTTTCTGCAATTTGTTTCCTGCAGTCTTCGATCAAGTCCTGCATGAAAGCGTCTCTTCTCCAAGCTCCGGAACATCTTCGTCTGGCGGAGGACGATCGTCGCAGACACGTCGGAAAACAGCGCAGCGACCAAGGAAGGTGAATTATACTCTAAGCAAGTGAAATGACTACTTTACCCCTCAAACTAATTTTAACGTTCACTTAACCTTCAACTAACGGTAGGACCAACATTGGAAAGATCTCGAAAATCAAGTGTCTAAAATGTCCAAATTAAAAGTCGGTAACCAATTGTGGAAAATCAACACAGTCGGAGGGCCATTGCTGGAATTAACTCGATATGAAAATTATCAAAGTGTAATCATTGTTGAGCATATAACATCCACCCAGAGATGCCTACAATTCAACGAGGGGACTAGTCACTATATTGGACTGTGAAATTCTGGGTACACCCAAAAACAATAAATGTGTAGTATAATTATTAGCTCAATCTTTTCGTTGAAATCGAAAACATCATTCAATTTGGTATTAGAATCAATTACATGTAAAAGGTCATAATTGAGTCTCATAAAGTATATCTGATTAACAAAATTAAACTTGGTAATTCATATTATAAGCCGCAGTTATTTCAGCATTTTTCTAATGAAGCACCGCAGAAAATTTTCAAAAAAAAAAAAATATTATAAGCCGCAGTTGGCTCTCGACAAGTATGGATTCAAGCATTCCGTGTACTGCCACGTCATTGTGTTGGCGGGAAAGCAGCGACTAATGGATATCAATGGCGCCCATTCTGATCTGCAGTCAACGTTGTTACCAGTGGCAGAAAACAAGTTAATAAGATAAAGAAAACTCAAACCAACCTTAATTGAGGTTTTAATTTGTTCCTGTCATTACATTATTATTATTATAAAATATAAAGAGATAAGATCAGATGAGAAGCTCTCTGTTTATGATCATTCCCTTTGTTTCTCTTTAACTTCCTGCAATGTTCGACAAATATTTTGTAACCTTCGTGAGCGTGGGCATAACTCTAGCCGGAATCGGCCAGTCAAAGGTGGAAACCACCGAGTTCGCGTCCGACAACATGTACTCTTGATTTCGACTGTAAAATTAGGGATTTCGTTCTCTAATTTAACTCGGGACGTTATACATAACGCCAATAGACTAAAAGGATGATATTACCCCTCTATCGGTGATTTAACGTGCAGTGAAAGAGTTCGATTTAGGTAATGTTTTCGTAGTTAAGGGACAAAATCGAGTAAAAGAATAATAGGGGACTTTTGTCGAGAAATCGCAATAGTCAAGGGACCCCAACTAGTATAATCTCTATTTTGAAAAATAGTATACAATGTCATTGTAAGTGGCTATTTTGTGGTATAAATATATATAAGGTCCACTTTCTATTTGAGTCGGGTCAAAGTGTATTCAGGTTATCGTAGTGAGACGAATAGATCGATATATTGTATGCTCAAAACGGATAATGAATGAATAAAACATTGATTCTCAAAGTAAACCAATTTAAGTTAGAAATGAAAGTGAAAAGACTTGAAACAATCCGTTATTGTCCCACATTGAGGAAAAAAGGGACTTGCACTACTATATATACAAGAGTCTTTTAGAAAGACAATTTGAATTGCATGTATAACATCATTCATGTGCCTGTTACTTCTTAAGGAACATTATTTTCGTAACTATCTTATTATCATATTTACAATTATGCATACCTACAAACAAATCCGCCTTATTATCATATTTACAATTATGCATACCTACAATTCAAATCCGCTTTTAAAATGATCTCACTTTCAAATCATTTTAAATAATTACAATTTGTAAACAAATTACAAGTTTGCCATATAATATAATATTCTCTCACTTTTAAAGTTAAAGGTAGAGCACATTTTTCCAAGCTATCTTTTTGGCATCAGAACAATTTCAACTCATTGCCTTCTTTCTTCTCTACTCTGCCTTTTTCCTTCCTCTTCATTCCTTTCCGACAATTCTCTCACCCACTCCACTTTACCTTTATGTTATGCTTCTCTCTCTTCCCATTTACCATTCTTTCTTTCTCTATGATGGTTCAGAATTTCATCTAAAAGAAGAAGACCAGAAGAAACTTTTGGACGAAATGGCTGCTATCGGTTAAGGGATTGGAGTCGTAGCTACTGTTTCTTCAACCAATTCTTTTGACTCAAAGAAACACCGCATCTCTACTCGCATATCTTTCTCAGGTTTGAGACTTTCTCCGGTAAACTTCTTTCGCTGGGGTGATTCATGTAGCCAAGAAATATGATGATAATGTTGTGTTTGTCTCATATAAGGATTAGGAATATAAGTTTGTCTCATATAAGGAATAGGAGTGAAAGGGAGATTATATGCCTATAAATATAATCAATGTATCTCATCACCTGGTACACCATCACAAATAATAAGAGAATACTTTCACTCCCGTGGATGTAGGCACATTGCCGAACCACGTAAATCTTGTCTTCTTTACCTTTCTGCCATTATTATTTTTCTTGTTCTTGTTAATCTCAACAAATTGGTATCAGAGCACTGTTGAGATGACCAGTTCAAGTACAAAATTCGAGGTATCAAAATTTGATGGTACAGGGAATTTTGGGTTATGGCAGTCTAGGGTAAAGGATTTGTTGGCACAACAGGGTCTTCTGAAAACTTTGAAGGCGGAAAAGCCAGCTAATCTGGAAGAGAATGATTGAGATGATTTGAAGGAGCGTGCGGCAGGAACCATTCGGTTATGCCTGGACGATGGAATTGTGTATCTCGTTATGGCCCTGGAAGCCCCAAAAGAAATTTGGGATAAATTGGAAACTCGGTTCATGGAAAAATCTCTAACGAACAAACTATATCTAAAGTAAAGGCTTTATGGGCTTAAGATGCAGGAGGGTTCAGACTTGGTGCATCATATTAATGTCTTCAACCAGATAATCTCAGATCTGGTCAGGCTTGATGTCAAGATTGAAGATGAAGACAAGGCGACGATCTTGCTATGTTCACTACCTTTTTCCTTTGAACATCTGGTGACTACTTTAACATACGGGAAAAACACGATTAAATACAGCGAGATCTCTGCGGCCCTGCAGGTTCATAATAAGCGCATGCAGAGTGTAGGAGATGGATCGTCTGTTGGTGAAAGTTTGTATGCTAAAGAGGGTCAGGATCGTGGAAGGAAGCAAGAAAAGGGTAATTCTGGGAGAAGAAACTCTAGGTCTAAGTCCAGAAATAGCAGGAAAATCTGGTGCTACAAGTGTTATGAGATTGGGCACATAAAGAGAGATTGTCCAAAGTTAAAAAAACAACAAGAGGCGGCGAACGTGGTGCATACTGATGACTCAGATTATAGTGAAGGTGATGTTCTAGCAGTTTCATCGAGTAAGTTGTCAGATGCATGGATTCTAGACTCAGGATGCTCTTATCATATTACACCTAACAGGGAGTAGTTCACAACCTATAAGTCAGGTACTTTCGGTTCTGTTTTTCTGGGTGATGATAGATGTCATAATATCATAGGTATTGGTGATGTTAACATCCAGATGTATGATGGTATTGTCAGAACTTTGCATGATGTCAGACATATACCGGGATTAACTAAGAACCTGATTTCTCTTGGCAGTTTGCATGCTAATGGTTTTATTCATAAGTCTGAGAGTGATAAGGAAACCATTAAAATTAGTAAGGGTGCTTTAACTGTGATGAAAGGTAAAAGGACCACAGGGAACATTTATAGGTTGTTGGGTAGTAATGTTGTAGGTGGAGCACATTCTGTTGAGTCTAGTGATGATACTACTAGGTTGTGGCATTTACGTTTGGGTCACCTTGGTGAACGTGGTTTGTCTGATTTGCACAAAAGGAATCTGTTAAAAGGAGTTAAATGTTGTAAGCTAGATTTCTGTGAGTTCTGTGTCCTTGGGAAACAGACTAGAGTCAGTTTTTCTACTGGGTAGCATAAAACTAAAGGGATTCTGGATTATGTGCATTCTGATGTTTGGGGACCTACCAGGGAACCTTCAATGGGTGGCTCTCGATATTATGTTACATTTACTGATGATTTTTCTAGGAAAGTCTGGGTGTATTTCTTGAAACATAAATCTGAAGTGTTTGAGAAATTTAAGTTGTGGAAAGCTGAGGTTGAGAACCAGACTGGAAGAAAAATCAAGTACCTGAGGTCTGACAACGGGACGGAATATATTGAGAAAGAATTTCAGAAATTCTGTGCAGAACATGGAATTCAAAGGCACTATACAGTGCGTAAGACACCACAACAGAATGGTGTTGCTGAGCGGCTGAATAGAACCATTGCTGAGAGAGCAAGGTGTCTCAGATTGAATGCTGGGCTCTCTAAGTGTTTTTGGGCAGAAGCAGTGAACATGACATGTTACTTGATCAATAGATCACCACGGACATCACTTGGTGGCAAGGTTCCTGAGGAGGTTTGGTTAGGTAATCTTGTAAGTTTTGATCACTTACGAGTTTTTGGTTGTCCTAGCTATGTTCTTATTCCAGGTGATGAGAGATCAAAGTTAGATCCCATGTCGAAGAAGTGCATCTTTTTCGGTTACAAGAAAGGTGTAAAAGGATATAAGTTTTGGGATCCTGCAACCAAAAAGGTGGTGATTAGCAGAGATGCAGTGTTTGATGAGAATTTCATGTTCCAGCACAGTAGAGGTGGATGTAGGTCGTGTACCTTTGAGTGAGAAAGTAGTTAATCCACCTACGATTGAGACTCAAGAAGTTGCAGATTCTACATCTGCAGCAGGAACGAGTTCAGAAAATTTACAAGATTACAGTTTGGCTAGAGATAGACCGAGACGCACCAATGTCAAACCACCTAGTAGGTATGGGTTTGAGGATATGGTTTCTTTTGCACTTCTTGTTTCTAATAACACTAGTACAAAATAGAGCAAAGAAATATGATTTTAGGCTACCCTTCTCTAAACAAGGGTAGTGTATTATTTAAAAAAAAAAGGGGATAGTGGCATAATTGTAAATAAATGAATAAAAAACCGCTACCCTTTTTAAAAAAAGGGTAGCGTTTTTTTCTTCAAAAAAAGGGAACGGTGGCATAGAAAGGGCAGCGGAAACTAGATTTGAAAAAAAAAAAAAAAAAAAACGATCACAAAAAAAAAATCTCGCTCAACTTAGACCTAGCTGTGCTCGCTCTCATATCTCACCTCTCCTCAACGCGTCTTCCTGCCTCCACCGTCTCTCTCACCACACCTCCGTCTTCGCTGCGCTCCTCACCATAGACCACACCTCCGCCGCCGCCGCCCTTACCACCGCCTCCCTCATCCTCCCACGACGCCGCTTACACCGCCTCTCTCACCACGACTCCCTCAGCCTCGATCAAAAGTCGTTGCCGCCGCCACCAAGATAAGGAATCCAACGCCTCTCTCATCAGCCACCCACGACCTCGCCACCACCGTCGCGGCTGCTTCGTGACTTCCACCGTCGACAACTGGTCGAAAGAAATGTACGTGCAGGTAATTTTTTATTTTTTTTGGTTAAAATTACTTTTTATAATTATCATTGTAATATATATTATATTTGTTAATTTTTATAATTTTTATTTCGAATTTTTAGTTATTTTTGTTGTTATACCCATATGTGTAAAAATATGAATTTAGTTGTTATTTTTGTTGGGATTATATAGTAATGTGTGCATATATGGCATAATATGAGTAGAATTATGAATTTTGGTTATGAATTTTGATTATTATTATTTTATTTAGAATTTTGACATTTTAATTATTTAATTTTGAATTTTAATAAATGTTGTGTGAAATAGGTATTTTGATAAATTGTTTATTTGATGAAATATCTATTTGATAAATTGTTTATGATAAATATGTTGTTTGATTAATAAATATGGCATAATTGTTTATTTGATGATAGGTATTTATTTGATGCGATTACTATGTGTTAGTCTTGCTCTTTTGGACTTCCTTTTGCAAGTTTCTGGCATTGTGTCTATTCTGTTCACACGAAGACGCCACTAGTTTCAAAGACTCCATGGACGAGACTTGTTGGACTCCTTTCAATTTCCCAATCCCTTACCACATTGATTTGTTTGTGGTATATATGTATGTATGTTGTATATATCTACAGCTTTTAAAAAAAAATAGTTGTGTTGATGCTCTGTTTGCATAACTACGTGCAGTCAAAGACAGCAACAGAGAAAGAAGTGTTGAGCTACAATGGGAGAGGCATACAAGTGGTTAATGGCAGGTTTCTTTGTGCTAACTGCTACCTAAAATCCATCGAGATTGCCTCTTACTATCAGCATCATTCCCCCCTCATTACCATCCCTCAAAACTAAATACTATGTTACCGTACTGTTAATTGGAGATTAAAAGGTTTGAATTTGATGATTTTAATGTATGTTTTTGTGTCAGGTTATTGAGGATTCAATGAGGGAGACAAAATGGGGTTCAAGAAAGTTGGAAGAAGCAGCTCTAATAGTGTTATTAATATCAACTCTCTGATGGTTTTAACCCCTTGTGGCTCAATTTCATTCTGAGCAGGAAAAGAACTTCTATGTGGGTAAAGATCTTGTTGGGGATGTGCCATTGTCAAAGAAAGTCCTTGTTGCACTCACAACTGGTAAGGACATCTTATCAATGCTTGTATTGTTTATTTGCTCGAGTTCAGAAAATTAAATTAGTGCTGTTGTTCTTTCTAATCTTTAAACAGGCTCCGCTGCTTTTTATGTACGGTACCCTTCAAGTTTGGTTGCATTCAACACGATAAATCTTGAAATGCTCTGTATGTTTCCTTATCCTAAATACCCCCATGCTCGTTGTTTATTGCTTGTTTCGAGTTTAAATTCCGGGATGCATGTATCAGAGTGTTAATTTGAGAATAAAATTATGTCCAGTATGATTAGCAGAAATGGGTGGTGGCTTATAATCCTGGCCATCAAAGAAAGAATATATTCCAAACATGAAACCAAGGGCTCAAAATCCTCAAATATATTGGGGTACAGCTTAGAAGTTTCAAGTCCAATCATTTGGAAAGTGGAGTGTTTTCTGGATAGATTTTAAGTTTATAGCATCTATCTGCTGCGTTTGGCCACCCAGAAGATAATAAGTGGCTTTGTCGATGTGCTTGGGCCAACAGGGTTTTTGTCGACTCCCTCAGAAGCATTCAGTACTTAGGCCCAGTTTCAATAAGCTTATTTTCTACTTATCTCTTGTTCTAAACACATATCCTGATTTGTTAATGAGTTTGTATAGGCTTATGAAAAGAGTTCATGACTTTTTAAAGAGCTGTTTGTACTAAAATATGATAATGTTATCAGCGTTTACGGAGTAATTGTTTTATGTTTTTTGTTTGTTTGTTTGTTGTTGTTTTATAATAATCACTGTCTAAATTTTGAATCAGAATTCATTGTTGATGATTGAGGTTTTTTGTTTTTTGTTTTTGTTTTTTTTTTTAAAAAAATAAATATGAAATCTTGTTTCTTGTTTCAGTGTTGATCAGTGGATTACCTTTGTCATGTCTTTGCTTTAATTTCAAGGCTATACTATTTAGCACCTCATATCTAAATGAATTAAACATTAGTATTAAGTTAATATGTCCATGTTTACTAATGTATAGGCATGGAGGAGCAATTCATACTCAGGGTTCCCCCTTCTGTGGCTGAGCGAATTGACCTGAGTGAGAATGTTTCTTCTTCAGAAGACAAAGGACTGGATTTGTCATTTTCTGGTATATTTTTGAAGTTTCCTACTTCTCTACTCTCAAAATCATGGTATCATTGTAATAGTTTTTGAAATTTTGACCCAAATTAGATGTATGCATTTTAATAATTAGTTAATTGATTCATGTAAACAGTACAAGTTTTCATGGTAGCTGCTAGATGCTAGTCTGCAGAGAGCTATCTTTGAATTAGAACAGAACAATATGAAATCGTGTTGTAAGGAATATATTGTCTGCTTTAAGCTATGATTCTACTAGAAATATTTTACTTATCCAATGCAATATACCATATATGTTCATGTTTATTTTTGTTCGTGATTTGTTAAAAGTTAGTTTGTTTTCTAGAGGATGGTAGGAGTGGCACATTTGTCATAGGAAATGAGCACTTCCCTGCAGCTCTCTTGGATCTTCCTTGCATAGTGGAGTCTTACAAAACTTATGATGACAGTGTGCTGATTAAAACTGCATAACTATATACCAAACAGATTGGAGTTTCTCAGCCTTACAGATCATGAAGGATGATGAAGGGCCTTTTAATTTGGCTATGGCACCTCTAAAGATCAACGGAGACAAGAAGTTGTTCGGTACATTCTTGCCTATAGGCGTTGCTGATTCTCCTGATGTCAAGGGAATGTAAGTTTTGTTATTAAGACTATAAATCCATACACCAAAGGATTGGGCCACCATGTGGTATCTTTATCAAATATGCTGATTTTTAACACTTTTTAGTTTTTACCCCTTCTATTTGTGAGAATCCAGATCAATGTTAGCGCGTGACTTGCAGTAAGTTATCCATTATGATAGTAGATGCAATTGGTAGCACTGGCATTGACATGAAGGTAAAATCCTAAGGGAATCGAGACTTTGCCGTTTATCTAGAATAGTTCTTGAACCGTTCTTTTATTGGTTTTTTTTTCTCACTTATAAAGATGCTGAAATGTTACCAATATTGCATCTCAGAGCGACCCGGGGGTGCCAATTGTGTATGCTGGTTTTGGAGCTTTAATGCTTACAACGTGCATCGGCTTCTTGTCAAACAGTCAGGTGAGCTCCGTTGTTATTAAGTTGTCTCACATGTACACTGTTGTTAGTGTAATTTCAGAAGCAGTAATTGTTTTTGGCATTGTGCATTTTCGTATGGACAGAACTTTTTTATGATATAGAAAATTTAAATAGAACTATGTATATTTAAATTATATTTTAGTATGTTGATAATATTGTGTTTTGATTGATAGTTTGTTGATGGTTAGTATTATGTTGATATGTAGTGTATGAATTCCGTATAGGATTTTAAAAGAATTGGGAAATTTAAATATAATAATGATTTTTTTTTTAATTTATAAAAAACAATCAAAAACAATCCACTACCCTACCCTTCTTTTTAAGAAGGGTAGCGGGTTGTTTTTAAAAAATATAATAAATTAATGGTATTCGCTACCCTTCTGTGTAAAGAAGGGTAACGGATTCTTAACTTTCCGCTACCCTTATTCAAGGGTAGCGGAAAGCTCAGGGTTTTTAGAGACCCTAGTATCCGCTACCCTTGTACAAGGGTAGCGGATAGCCCTTTACAAGGGTAGCGGATGTGCAGATCTGTACTAGTGTAATGATCCAGTTACCTTTCAAGAGGCTATTTCTAGTCAGGAGAAAGATAAATGGATGGCAAGTATGATTGAGGAGATGGAGTCTTTATATCATAATCATACTTGGGAGTTAGCTCAACTTCCTCAAGGAAAGAAGGCTATAGGGTGCAAGTGGGTCTATAGGAAGAAACCACCAGTATCAGAAAAAGAAGGGGAAAGGTTTAACGCTAGGTTAGTTGCAAAGGGGTTTTCTCAACAGAAGGGGATAGATTATTATGAGGTTTTCTCTCCTGTTGTTAGACATACTTCTATCAGATTAGTACTTGCTTTGGTAGCCATTTGGGATTTGCATTTGGAACAAATGGATGTGAAAACTGCTTTTCTACATGGTGATCTAGATGAGCAAATATACATGAAGTAACCTGAAGGGTTTGTTAAACCCGGAGGTGAGCATCTGGTTTGTCAACTCAAGAGGTCTTTGTATGGGCTGAAACAGGCTCCACGGCAGTGGTACAAGCGGTTCGATGCTTACATGATTCAAATTGGCTATACACGTTGTGAGTATGATTGTTGTGTCTATGTTAAAAGCCTTGGTGATGGTTCTTTTATTTTTCTGTTACTGTATGTGGATGATATGTTGATTGCTGCTAAGAGTATGAATGATATTACTGCATTGAAAGTGTTGTTGGGTCAAGAATTTGATATGAAAGACTTAGGAGTTGCACAGAAAATTCTTGGCATGGAAATTCACAGGGATAGAGGTGCAAGAAAGTTGTGGCTAACTCAACAGAGTTATATAGAGAAAATTCTTGACAGGTTTGGGATGAGTAAGTCTAAACCGGTTAGTACCCCTTTGGCTAATCATTTTAAACTCTCATCCAATCAGTGTCCCCAAACAGTTAGTGAGATTGAAAATATGGCAAAGGTTCCTTATGCTAGTGCAGTTGGCTGTTTAATGTATGCAATGGTTTGTACTTGACCTGATTTGGCTCATGCTGTAAGCCAAGTTAGTAAGTACATGTCTAAACCTGGGAAGCAGCATTGGGAAGCAGTTAAATGGATTCTCCGGTACTTAAGGGGCACTATGGAGCATGGTATTGTATTTGGGAGTCAACAGAATGAGCATGTACTCATGAGATATGTGGATTCTGATTATGCTGGTGACATGGATAATAGACGTTCTACAACAGGGTATGTTTTTACTCTTGGGGGTGGTCCTGTTTGCTGGAGATCATCAGTTCAGTCTATTGTAGCTTTGTCTACAACTGAAGCAGAATACATGGCTGTGACTGAGGCAGCTAAAGAGGCTTTGTGGCTTTCAGGTTTGATTAAGGAGTTGGGTATTGAGCAAAATGGAGTTCAATTACACTGTGACAATCAAAGTGCCATTTTCTTAGCTAAAAATCAAGTATACCATGCCAGAACCAAACATATTGATGTAAGGTTTCATAAGGTCAGAGAGTTGGTTGTTTATGGTGAGATTTTGTTGCAGAAAATTCATACAAGTGAGAATGCAGCAGACATGTTGACAAAGGCAGTTACTAGTGACAAGTTCAAACATTGTTTGGACTTGTTGGGTGTTTCTAGTGACAAGTTTAATGAACATGGTGGTCCTAATCCAGGGAGACTATGAGATGAGTTTTTTCTCCTAAAGGGCTTATTCGCCAAGGTGGAGATTTGTGGAGTTATCTTTTTCTCCTAGAGAGCATATTCGCCAAGGTGGAGATTTGTTGTGTTTGTCTCATATAAGGATTAGGAATATGAGTTTGTCTCATATAAGGAATAGGAGTGAAAGGGAGATTATATGCCTATAAATATAATCAATGTATCTCATCACCTGGTACACCATCACAAATAATAAGAGAATACTTTCACTCCCGTAGATGTAGGCACATTGTCGAATCACGTAAATCTTGTCTTCTTTACCTTTCTGCCATTATTATTTTTCTTGTTCTTGTTAATCTCAACAGATAATGATTTGGTTTTCTTAAATCTTGTATTTTAGGGCGGATGATGGATGGGCTAAGAAGTGGCAGGGTCTTGGTTCTTCCTCTCTAAACATATACAGTGTGTTGCTTGGCTTGAGCTCTCTTATAGCAAGGGAATGCTCTTTCCGGTGATCTCACAATGGAAGGATGCTCTGGACTGGTTTAGGAAATGGGGGTATTTTCTGGTGAATGGGAATCTTCCGGTGGGAGTTTCACCTTGTTTGTTGACCCTATATTGGGATTTTGCTGTACTTAAATGGCAGCTTGGAGTCTTGTGTTCTCCTGTCATTTTTGTTGGGCACTCTTTGTCCGTGTTTTATGGGAGAAAGCAAATTAGAAAATCTCTTGTTGTGTTGGTGACCATACGCTCTTTACTATTCAAGAACTGGACATTGGCTGCTGGTCAAAAGTTTGACGGCGACCGGTGTGGCTGTTCTTTATCTCAGCTTTGCCGGCGGCTTGGATCAATTAGGATGCCGACAAAAAAAAAAAAAAAGATGGGAGAACATGTAATAGTGTTTGGGTACACACAAGCACGGAGCTCAAGGAATGAATTAGGCATGGACTCTGTGACAATGTTGGAAGATCGATCCCCACGTCAGACATTGTGAGATGACCACATGACAATGAGGTAGTGGAGCCTTTGTCTCATTAGAATATTTAAAGTTGTAGCTGATTATTCACTGCATTTTATTTCTTGTAATTTCGGGGTATGTCCCATTGAGTTTGTACATATTTTGTTTGGTTCTAATTTATTTACACTTACCAAGGAAAAAAAACATAACTGATGGTTGATGCATGTAAAAGATTTACATAAGATTACATATATGATCTTTAGTTCTTGGGTTAGCATAGGATTATCAATTGGGTACTTGGGTTAAAGACCGACAGCTGACAATAGGTATGAGGGAGTTAGAATATTGTATTGAACGAATACACTGAAGACTTCCAGAGTTGAAGATTTCAAAATTTTGTATGATAGGTGATGGAGATTATACCATGCACGTACGGTGGGCTACGGCCGGGCAGTGCGCGGTGGAGAATGCTCGACAAGTCATCTGCCCGATCATCAATCTGCTTCGATGGTTACCCGGTCACCCGGTCAGATGGTCTCAAGGCCCTAGACATGGACCGGGTAGTTAGGCCGAGTATACCCGCGGTATATATAGGGGTTGCTTGCCACGTGTGCGGCTGCATGCTTGCCCCCGCGGTACCCGGTGTATGGGCGCCGCCTTTCCGTGATGCCGGTGGGCCGGGCTCTGCTCCATAGGCTCTCTATATATACCACATTTATTACCTTAGAGGACTTTTAACCTACCTATACATTGTAATTAAGAGCTTCCCGGTCACGTCTTACGATCGGTCAGCCTACTGTTGTATCATACGATTACGGTGATTTTATACACACCAATAGGATCATAGGAATTCAATTGTAATAGATAGGATTCTATTGTGTTTTTTCTATGATGGAAACTCAATTAAGATAATTATTTTGGACTACTCAGTCGCACTGAGATAATCAATATTTGTGTAGTACTTGATTTTACTTAAGGATACAAGATATATTCTAAAAAAATATGCCTTCTTTACCTTTAGAAATTAATTTAAAAAATCTATATATATATATATATATATATATATATATATATATATATATATATATATATATATATATAATCAACTCACAAGATATTCTAACAAACATGCATTCCTTATTTAATATATTTGACATTGCTATACTTTATTATCTTATTCATATGATTCTCTACCAATTCATTCAAAAATAATTGATTGTTGTCTAAGGCAATGTATATAACATTTTTTTTTTTATTAATAATGTACTATTAATGTTTAATTTGTCATTATTATGTTTGGAATAATAATTGTATCATGTTGATTATTAAAATTTATATATATTATATCATTTAAAAATTAGAACAAATAATTTATTGTTGGGCATGACGTTTCGCGCAAAGCGCGTGCCCGTGACTAGTTAGATAATAAGTGTTAATTCCACCACAGGTCCCTTGTCTTTGGTGATAATTCCAAATTTAGTCTCATACTATCATTTTTACCATTTAACATCCAGACTATTTTTTAGACAATTTTAGTCATTTTCATGACTTTTCCTATTTTTAGTAAGGACATTTTTGTCTCTTCATATATTTCTTTTGTTATTTTTCTGGTTTCAACTGGTTTAATTGGTTTAGGACTTTACTAAAAACTGGTTGAAAATATGGTTACTAAAAATCAGAGGTTATCTAAAGTTCTAAACCGATTGAACCGGTTGAAACAAAAAAAAAAAAAAAACAAAAAAAAAACAAAAAAAAAAAACAAAAAAAAAAACACACACACACACAAAAGAAAAGTATGAAAAGATAAAAATGCCCATACTAATAAAAATAGGAAAAGTCATGAAAAAGGACTAAACTTGTCCAAAAAAGAATAGTTTGGGATGTTAAATGGCAAAAAGATAGTCTGGGACTAAATTTGGAATTGCCACCAAAGACAAGGGACCTCAAGTGGAATTAACTCAGATAATAATGTATTCTTTGAGTTTCACCCATCCTCTTTTGTTGTGAAGGATACCAACACCAAGGAGATTCTTCTTCGGGGCAATAGTTCTGGTGGGTTATACACTTTACCAGTTCCAAGTTCGTCACCTTCCGTGTTTCTTTCTGTTCGTGCGTCATTGTCTGTCTGGCATGATCGTTTGGGCAATCCGCATCATTGTGTTCTTAGTCGTATTCTTCCTCTTTGTTCGGTTAGTGGGTCTAATAGTACTTTTCGTTGTACTTCACGTTTATGTAATGCGTGTCAGTTGGGCAAATCTACTCATTTTCCATTGTCACGTGTTGAAACTTCTAGTTCAAAAATTCTTGATTTAATCTATAGTCTATACTGATATTTGGGGTCCAGCTCCTCTTTTGTCTATTGATGGTTATAGATACTTTGTTATCTTTGTCAATGACTTCTGTCGTTTTATTTGGTATTTTCCCATGAAACAAAAATCTGATCTCTATGATATTTTTAAGAAATTTTGTGCTCTAGTTGAATGACTTTTCAATAGTAAGATCAAATCCATCCAATCTAATTTCGGTGCCGAGTATAAAAAATTGCATTCATCTCTCACTAAATTAGGTATCTATCATAGACAATCTTGTGCCTATACTCATGAACAAAATGGTCGTGTTGAGAGAAAGCACAGACATATTGTAGATACCAGAATGATTGACTGTAAATGGGTCTTTCGAACCAAGAGAAAGGCTGATGGTTCAATTGAGAGATACAAAGCAAGGTTAGTAGCAAAGGGGTTCAATCAGATTCCTGGTCAGGAATTTTTTGACACATTTAGTCTGGTTGTAAAACCTACCACAATCAGGTTATTTGTTTCTTTGGCTATATCTTCTGGTTGGACTATGAGGCAGCTTGACGTTCATAATGCTTTTCTTAATGGTAAATTGACTAAAACTGTTTACATATGGCAACCACCTGGCTATATTAATGTGCAATTCCCTAATCATGTCTATCTGTTGAAGCGGTCATTGTATGGGATTATGGGATGAAACAAGCTCCAAGAGCTTGGTTTAATCGCCTCCATACGTTTTTGTTATCTGTTGGATTCCAGATATAAAAAACAGATCTGTCACTATTTTATTATTCACAGAATTTTACTTATGTCTATCTTCTAGTTTATGTTGATGACATTCTGGTGATGGGCAGTGATCAGGATCTTGTGAATTATTTATTGTCAAAATTGTCTACTACTTTCAAGATTAGGGATCTTGGTGAACTAGGTTTCTTCCTTTGTATTGAAATAGTTAAATGCACTGATGGGATTCTTCTATCTCAACAACGTTATATGCATAATATTTTGAAATGAGCTAGTATGCCATATTATATTGCAAACCTCTGTCCACTCACATACCTGTTTCGAACTCTCTTCCTACTTCTACAGATTTATATGATGATCCTACACATTATAGGAGCATGACTGGAGCTCTGTAGTATCTTACTATCACCAAACCAGATTTATCCTTTGCAGTTAATTAGTTTTGCCAACATATGTATGCACCTACAATCACACAATGGGAACAAGTCAAGCGTGTGTTGAGGTTTGTTAAAGGGACTCTCTCTTATGGTTTACGCATCCAAAAATCAGAGTCCATAGAATTGCATGCCTTCTTTGACTCGGACTGGGCTGGCTATCTTGAGGATCGTAAGTCAACTAGTTTTTATGTTGTAGAGTCCTAATAATAATGATACATTATTCCTTTAAAAAAGCATATTGTTCATCAGATAAAAATTCACAAGGGTTAGAATTCGACCTGTTTGATGTTGATGCTTGTTGATTAGCCACCAAAGCTATATTTCTTGTTTCGGGTTCTTCAGATTCTTTGGGCTCGTGCTCGAACTCATAAGCTTTGAGATCGCTGAAGATCTTACTCGTGCTGGTTGTCTTCATATCTCTGTGATCTCTCATGACTGTTACTTTCATCTCCCAAGATTTTGGAAGCCCTCGAAGAATATATAAATTCTTCTCCTTTTCAGTTGGCTCATTTCCAAGATCCGAAAGATCACCCATGAGTTTTGTGAATCTGAGTGCGCTCCATATAGGTGATGGCTTCATTTGGCATCATTTTGAAGTCTTCAAACTTTTTCATGGCCATGGTGAGCTTGTTGTCCATCTCCTGTTCATCTCCTTCACCTAAACTCATGAGAATGTCCCAGATTTGTTTTGCTGTAGTGCATTTCCGTACTCTCGGGAATAGCGAATCATCTAGAGACTTATAGAGGATGTCTCGCGCAACATTGTTGAGGTTTGCCCTAGTCTTCTCATCTGAAGTGAGTTGCGATTTTGGCTTGGGTATCAAGGCTTCTGGATCTGCTCCTTGAGCAGCTGCCTGAGTGTTTACCATCATCACGACAATAGGACCGGTACTCATCACATCCCATATTTCATCATGAATAGCCGAGACATGTGCCTGCATTCTCACTTTCCAGTCATCAAACTTTGAGAGATTAAAGGCAAGAGGCCTAGAACGGTTAGAATGCTCTCTTTCCATTTCTTTCAGAAAATTTGTGCAAAGAAAAAAATTTAACTTATGCAGATTTTGCATAAAGGGATCTACCAGGCAGTAAAGAAAAAACGTTTACCGTACAAGGCAACCGCTCTGATACCACTTGTTGGTCCCAGTAGAGTCTAACGAGAGTCTAGAGGGGGAGGGGTGAATAGACTCTAACCGATTTTTCAAAGAGACTCCTTTCAGAGTTATGCACAGCGGAAACAATATTTTGATTTAAGTGTTCTTTGCACACTTTCGTTGAAATAAAAACTTAGCGTTTGGTCGATATGATATGCAATGCACGAAAGTAATAGCTGAATGTAAAGAGATAAGGAGAGAGAGATTTTTATAGTGGTTCGGCTGTTAACGAAACCTACTCTACTCTTCTTTCACAACTCGTGAAAGGGTTTGCACTATCACTCCTAGTACAAACTACTTCAAGCTGGCTTCCTTGATCACTAAGTCGAACAGCCACTTGAAAGGTTTTTCAACTCCTAAAGTTTACTCCGCCTCTATCAACTTCTTCCTAAGTTGAGATGTTGGAAAGATAATCTGATGTTTCTCCAACAGGTTGCATCCTTGTCTTGATGTCTGGATGAATCTTCACTTGAGAAATTGCAAGACTGCTTCAAGTTGTGAAGTATGAGGATGAATGTGTCTTTGAAAAACTTCACAACTGACACTGGTTATGAAAAGCTTTAGAAAATGAAACCATTTGAAGAGCTTTTCTTAAGATCACAAGAGTGAGTTAACCAGCACCTTCTTCAATGGTGAAGAGAGGTATTTATAGGTGGAAAAATCCATCCGTTGGAGGGAGATGAAAATATTAAACCTAATAACCAGTGTGTATTACCCAGTGGGCATTGAGCATTTAATGCACTTGTACTGTATAGCTGTTGGAGCCAAAAACATTGTGGCTTTTCTCTTTGATATCTGACAAGATGGTACAAGTCTTTTAATGCTCCTTGTCTTTAGTGAAGATCATTCCTAGGACACTCTTTGTCCGAATGATTTGCCCATCTGAGTAATAGAAAACATTCTCATTGCTTCACTTAATGAGTGTTGTCTTTTTACAAGTCTGTCATTGACTTGTTCACTTAGGAATGAGCAACGAAAGATTGTCCTCATCTTTCGTCCTTCCTTCTTAGGTGAAGGTTCCTTTTGTAAAAGCAGTCTATCCGAGACTTGCTTAATCCTTCTTTCGTCTGGAAGCATTTTTGGATCATCTTCGAATCTTCATGTAGACCTATTATACTCGTCTCGTGCATGGTTTAACATCTCATGCCTTTTTCATACGAGACTTATCAAACAAGCGAAAAATAGGGGTCTACAATCTATGACAGTTTGGTATCATCAAAATCTAAATACACTTGTTTCTAACATATACAATTTAAGCACTGCTGATAACTTTGTAAGTTTACTACATCCAGAAAACAAAGGTTTTCCAGAACTCTCAAAAAAGCTTTCAAACTCTTGAGGCATTTCATTCAAATCCCCTTGCATATCACGCATCAATTCATCTAGCCGATCATTGTCTCCATCATTTCCAACATTATCTTCATTACT
This sequence comes from Ipomoea nil, assembly GCF_001879475.1. Lineage (NCBI taxonomy): Eukaryota > Viridiplantae > Streptophyta > Magnoliopsida > Solanales > Convolvulaceae > Ipomoea > Ipomoea nil. The sequence continues at coordinate 1,925,167 of NW_017618364.1, read as the reverse complement.
TTGATCTTTCTCTACATTTTTTCTACATTCTCTTTGATTTGCACTCTTACTAGTAGGGATAGTTTCGCCATGCCATATCCACCAGTCATATCCTAGCTTAAAACCACGACGTATCAAATGACTCTTAATTTGTTCAGAACTACGCACGAAACTTTTTTAGATTTCTACAATCATAACAAGGGCACACTATATAATTTTCACCAATTTGACTTGCATATTCCTCGGCAATTTTTATAAACTCTTGAACCCCATGAACATATTCAAGTGTATTGCATTTTTCATACATCTAACTCCAATCCATATCTCCTATATATTATCACACAACATTGAAGATATGATACATGAGTTAGTTTACTTGAATTATAACTTAAAGGCTCACATTAAAACTTTAACTAAATAATAAATCATCAAGTCAAGTCTTGTACCATTATTGTGCTACTATGAGAATGTTGTTTACTACTGTTGAGCATAACCATTAATGTGCAATTCAACTATCAGCTTAAGCTTTTAGTTGAGATGGAGCATATGATTCAATTTGGTATCAGAGGCAGACCAAAGGTCATGGGTTCACCACCCAATAAGCGACTACGATCCACGTGTTGCTTAACTCACCGCAAACATGAGGGGGCAACTTAAACTTTTAATTGCGATGGAGCACATGCTTCAATTACTACTAGTACGCTATTTCTCCCCTTCCTCCTTTAATACTACACAATAACAACTAATATTCATTCTTACCTTTCAAAGTCATAAAACCAACATATACAAATAAATAATAAAAAAATAAAAAATTACTAGTTTATTCTACTTCATTATATATTGAATTAATCCAATGATCTATACCCTTAATTCCAATATATACAAATAAATAATAAACCCTAAAAAAAAAAAATTAGTAGGTTATTCATTAGTCCAAAAATTAATGACAGTTATTCAATTATTTTCTTGGATTGACTAGGTCATTATTTTGATTAATTAATCATTATCCAATCACTTAATCAAATTCATTTTTGATTAATTATATTATTAGTTGGTTGTATTAAAGCAAAATATTAGTTATGCATGCATGTATTATTAGTCAACTATACTAAGGGTATATATCATTTTCTCTGATGATGACAGCCTTGTTTTAGGTTATAAAATTCTGATGACAGCCTTGTTGGGCAGGGAGCTACCACATTAATTACATTTTCCCTGATTGACAAAGCTAGGGACTTGGATATGTTTATTTAGTCTTCAGACTTTACTAGTTGTAAGCTGTCTGGCAGTTGGTGACAAAATAGCCCCCATGGGCCATGGCCATGTGCCCGCCCCTTCCTATTTCTACTCATCTACACATTTACCAATCAAATTTCCATACCAACATTTGAATCAAATATCACCTTTTATCTTTTAATTATTAAGTCTCTCATAGGTCAAAATGTTAAATTAATGAAAAAATGTATATGTATTTTTGGTTTTTGAATTATATCATATGATAATAATAGATAATTTTGTTAAAAGTTACTGTCACTTTTCATAATATTATCTTATAATTCATAAATTACAAGTTCAATTTTTCTTAATTTAAAAAAAAATTAAAAAAAAATCTCATAGTGCAGTTTTTGCTTACCTGTTAGCCCTCATATCCCACAGTGGCAAGCATTAATATAAAAATCAGTGCAACTGCAGTTGTCAACCTGGTTTTCTGTTCTTTTCTTTTCTTTAATTAAGTTTTGTCCCATACAAGTAATCTGAATTTTGTTAACTTATTAATATAAAGGGAAAATTGTAAAAAATGCCCCTCTATAATATGCCAATTATCAATGTCACCCCTGAATTATGAGTGGTGTAAATGTTGCCTCTCAATTATCAAAATGGTGCACATATAGCCCCTCCCGTAACGGACTTGTGGTTCCCCACTGCGGTCTATCGCTGGTACTTCGAATCGAGGGAGGGAAAAAACAACTAAATTACATATTTACTCCGACTTAACGGTGTCGTACACTAACGGGGAACCACATGTCCATTACGGGAGGGGCTATATGTGCACCGTTTTGATAATTGAGGGGCAACATTTACACCACTCATAATTCAGGGGTAACATTGATAATTGACATATTATAGAGGGACATTTTTTACAATTTTCCCTAATATATATAATTTTGTTAGATGAACTAAACTATTTGATGATCAGTTCAATGTCTTAATAGACCATCTTAAAAAATAAGAACAATCAAGTTCTGGTGCCACCTAATCCTCTGTTTTGTGGTCCAACTATTTGAGCTTAGTGTTTCAGTTCACTTCTTCTAGGTGAACCATAAAAATAAAAAACATATATAAAGACCATCTTTTTGTTGAATAACAAAAGTCAAACTAGCTCCATCTATATATTCTACTGTTTTAATTTTGTTGAACCATAAAACTAGCTCTATCAAAAACATATCCAGGTTTTCTCCGTACCACACATTTTTATATGCATATACAATACCACACAATTAATATTTATAACAAATTAATAAATTAAAAACAAATTTTAAAATAAATAAACAACAATAAAAATTCTAAAATAAATTACAAATAAATATAATTAAATTTTTTGAGATTAACAAGAACAAGAAAAATAATAATGGCAAAAAGAGTAAAGAAGACAAGATTTACGTGGTTCGGCAATGTGCCTACGTCCACGGGAGTGAAACTATACTCTTATTCATAGTGATGATGATAGTGATGACACAACCCCTTAGGGATACAACCAATATATTTATAGGCATCTAATCCCTGTACAAAGGGTCTATCCGTTTCACTCCTACTCCTAGTATGGGACAAACTCATATTCCTAATCCATATATGAGACAAACTCAACAATCTCCACCTTGGCGAATATGCTCTTTAGGAGAAAAGATAACTCAATAAATCCCCACCTTGACGAATATGCTCTTTAGGAGAAAAAATTTATCTCACCATCTCCACCTTCACATATATGCCCTTTAGGAGAAAGACTATCTCCACATTGGCAAATATGTCCCTTAGGAGAAAAATATTTATCTACATATACACATGGGTAGGAACAACCATGTTCATCCCAACTAGCCAGCCACACGCATATGCAGCATCAAACGTTACCCAGTGCACGTACACGAACCACTTCGTCCCAAGCCATTCGCCCTCAGCCGTCGACTTGTTATACTAGCCGCGACTCATGCTAACTGTCTCGTTTAGCTGACCTCCTGCATCTGGCTCATACCAGGACCATGTGACCATGTCCCCTCCTGGTATCCACGCTGCCCCAACACAACAGTGCCCCTGCAAAGTCACACTAAACCCGTGTGCCTTGCCCAATGCTCCACTAACCAATAATTGCCACTGGTTAGTAACACGCACCACGCAACATCAAACGTTCCCAGTGCATGTTCACGAATCGCTTCATCCCGAAGCGTCCGCCCATACCAGCCGTGATTTATGCCAAGCCCGACCCATGCCAGTGCCATACTGGCCCATACCAGCCGTGACTTATGCCAAGCCCGACCCATACCAGCCGTAACTCACGTCAAGCCCGACGCATACCAGTCGTGACTCATGACAAGCCCAGCCCATACCAGTGTCATACTGGCCCATACCAGGTCCATATCCCCTCCTGGTATCCACGCTGCCCCAACACAACAGCGCCCCTCACCATCTTCTCATCTAGCATCTATAAACGCCCAACAAGTCTAAACAATGTTCGAACTTCTTACTAGTTACCGCTAGAACACCACCTTCACTATAATAAGAGTCATCGGCTTGAACCACGTTCATAGCTTCCTGCTTCTTCAACTCCTTCCAATCAGCCTCTTCCACTTCCAGATTAGCTGGCGTTTTCGCCCTCAAGGTTTTCAGAAGACCCTGATATGCCAACAAATCCTTTACCCTAGACCGCCATAACCCAAAATTCCCTATACCATCAAACTTTGAAACCTCGAATTTTGTACTTGAACTAGCCATCTCAACAGTGCTCTGATACCAATTTGTTGAGATTAACAAGAACAAGAAAAATAATAATGGCAGAAAGAGTAAAGAAGAAAGATTTACGTGGTTCGGCAATGTGCCTACGTCCACGGGAGTGAAACTATACTCTTATTTATAGTGATGGTGATAGTGATGACACAACCCCTTAGGGATACAACCAATATATTTATAGGCATCTAATCTCTGTACAAAGGGTCTATCCGTTTCACTCCTAGTCCTAGTATGAGACAAAATCATATTCCTAATCCATATAGGAGACAAACTCAATAAAATTAAAAATTGATTTTCGAAACAAAAAATAAATAAAAAATAATTTACGTACCTGCGGAAGCTCGGCCTGCGTAGCTACGGCGGCGGTCGGCGTGCGTGGCTGCGGCGGCGAGCTTGGAGACCGGAGGCGGCAAGGGCGGCGAGGATACCAGCTTTTGAAGAAGATGTCGACGAGCTTGGATCTCCGGTGCAGTGGCGGCAGCGGCGAGGACTCAGACGAGTGGCGGTGGCGGCGAGGAGGCTAGTGGCGGCGGCGACACGGTGAGGAGGCGGCGGAATCGCGGTGAGGTGGCGACGGCGAGGGATTTAGGTGTGTGGAGTGTGGAGAGCGTAGACCTGATGATGAAGACGAAGGGTTTGCAATTTTGAACCCTAATAATTGGCGTCCAAAGTACATAACTTTGGACCCCTATTATTTGGACTGTTATATAATAGGCGTCCAAAGTTACGTACTTTGGATGCCTATTATTTGGCCCGTTAGATAGGCGTCCGTAATAGGCGTCCAAAGGTCTATAACTTTGGACGCCTATTCATTTTAATTAACAAAAAACAAATTATATAGTGGCATTTTAATAAAAATATGCCACCGCATTACACTTTTGGCGTCCAAAGTTTAAACTTTGGGTGCGAATTATTCAATTTTATTGATGTTTTTTGTACTAGTGGTTTGTACTAGGAGTGATAGTGCAAACCCTTTCACGAGTTGTGAAAGAAGAGTGGAGTAGGCTTTGTTAACCGCCGAACCACTATAAAAATCTCTCTCTCTCTCAGTTTCGGCGATTGACCTGCTTTGCATCTCATTAACAAACATCAAACCCTAATTTTCATAACGAAAGTGTGCAAAGAATCATTTAAAAAGAACATATACTTTCCGTTGTGCTTTACTCTTTGAGAGTTGTGTTCAAAAATCGAGTAGAGTCTATTCACCCCCCCCCCCCCCTCTAGACTCTCTTCAGACACTACTGGGATCAACACTTGGTAAACCAAGTTTCTTCCTTGGTATTGAAACCGTTAAATGCACTGATGAGATTCTTCTATCTCAACAACGTTATATGCATGCTATTTTGAAACGAGCTGGTATGACAGATTGCAAACTTCTATCCACTCTCATACTTGTTTCGGAATCTCTTCCTACTTCTACAGATTTATATGATGATACTACACAGTACAGGAGCCTGGCTGAAGCTCTGCAGTATCTTACTATATCACCATACCATATTTATCCTTTGTAGTTAATCAACTTTGCCAACATATGCACTGCACGCACCTATAGTCACACATTAGGAACAAGTCAAGCGTGTGTTGAAGTATCTTAGAAGGACTCTCTTATGGTTTACGCATCCAAAAATCAGAGTCAGAGACTCAGAGTCCAGAGAATTGCATGCCTTCTCTGACTCAGACTGGATTGACTGTCCTGAGGATACTAGTGGTTATGCTGTAGAGTCCTAATAATAACGATACGTTATTCCTTTCAAAACAATAATGATACGTTATGTTATATCATCAAAATAATAATAATAATAATAATTTAATTTATTATAGTGGCATATTCAAATGGAGAACTGGTATCCTAAGATAACGCGTGGGAATATGTCTAATTGAATTATTATATACTTTGAAATGTCTAAGTCCTCACTGCTGATCTGCTACACGCGTTTTCAAAGCTCTTTAAATGAATCTTTAGTTCATAGCTCCAAAGGCAAGCTGCTAGAAAATCCAGACAGATAGTATACTCAGATTTCGATCGAGTATGGCATCATCTTCATCATATGCTCGCATGACGTATGATGTTTTCTTGAGTTTTAGGGGTGAGACACGAGGATCATTTTCCGATCATCTCTATGCAGATTTAAGGCGGGCTGGAGTTAACACCTTTCGGGATGATGAATCGATATGGAGAGGTGAGGATATTTCTTTTGAGCTGTCTAGGGCCATAGAGGAGTCGAGGATATCCATCATCGTATTCTCCAAAGACTATGCTGGATCCCGATGGTGTCTAGATAAGCTTGTGAAGATCATGGAATGTAAACAAAAGTTGAATCAGATTATTTTTCCCATATTCTACAATGTTGATCCTTCTGAGGTTCGCAAACAAACAAGCACTTTTGGTGATGCATTGACTCTACACCGACAACGATTTGGAGATCAAAAAGTTAATGGGTGGAAAGATGCACTCACTGCAGCTGCTAACTTGTCCGGATGGGATTTGCAAACCATGTCAAATGGGTAATCCTAACTCTTTTGATTTCCTTTTATTTGTTGATATTGCCTGACACACCTACTCATATAGTAAACATATTTATAGCAATTTTGTAAAGAAAATTTTAAAAATAATTGAAAGAGAAAAATCTGCATCTATTCTAACTTTAATTAATTTTTAAAAGTAGTAATGGTTGACTCATTTTTTTTGTCTAAAATTATTGGTAAAAATATAAATTTCAATCCAGTCAAACGAAAAGAATCCAAGACCAAGATAAAGTGAGAATACAAGTTCGAGTCAATGTATGAAATGACATTCTAATGCGGATCAAAGATAACTTATCTTTTAAAAGGCTATATAAAGATTTCTAGCCAACAACAAAAGAAATGCATTCAATTCCCTATCTTATGTACCGAGAGCTGAGAAGTATCGAAATTGTGCTCATAGTGAATTCAGGATTTTTCTCAATACGAGAAGTGCATAGCAGATTAGGTAGTGTTCTAAACTACCACACGATCCTCACAAATTTTTAGTATTCATTTTTATTGATTATAAAAAAAATATTAAATTTTTTGAAGTTATAGTAATTGACGAATTGTATTTGTTGGTAACAATATTTAATTAATGTAAAATGTTTAAAAATCTCTTATAGTCAATTTTGTCTGCAAAATATAATTTACTAGGTTCTTAACATAATCTGTATTTGAAAATCTAATTTTATGTTCAATTTTAATTTGTACCCATGGATCTAATCTGTATTGAATTTTTGATATACAGTTCAATATTTAAAGATGGAAATTTCTTCCACACTAATTCAATTATTAGCTCAACCGGCCTTCTAGTTGAAATATCCTTCAATTTGGTATTAGAACCAACCCATGTAAAAGGTTTATTTAAAAATAAAGAGTTAATTTCATTTTTTGTCCTAGATTTATAGGTGGCAGACCATTTTTAGTCATTTTTATTAGAACATCCACATTTGGTTCTAGTATTATTGTGGCATGACCATTTTTGGTCCTCCGTCAACAAAATTATTGAAATTTCATTAAATACAAAGACATTTCGATCACTTTTATACAAAGTGAGTTGATCACGTTATATTTTTATGTTTATTTAAAAGAAATCGTAATTGAAGATCAAAATAGCTTTGTATTTAATGGTATTAAAACTATTTTGTTGATAGAGTACCAAAAATGGTCATCCCACAATAATACTAGGACCAAATGTGGATGTTCTAATAGAAAAGGACTAAAAGTTGACTGACACCTATAAATCTAGGACAAAAAATGAAAGTAACTCAAAAGTAAATTATGGTCCAATTGTTGCTAATTCAACTATCAACTTAACTTTTTAGCCAAGAAAGAACACATTTTAAAATTATTATTGCGATGGATTATTAATTGGTCGTAGTCTTCGATTTAATTGGTAGAATAGTGTTTTAATTAATGTCAGCTGTCGTGTTTTCAATTTGGTTTTTTAACTGTGTTTTTTGCCTCTTTTTTTTTTTTTTTTGTTTTTTGTTTTTAAAATCAATATATAGACAGATTAAACCAATAAATTTAAATCTAATTAGGTATGAGTCAAAGTTCATTGAGGTTATTACTGAAGAAGTGCTACGGGTGTTGAATTTTATGCCCATGAATGTTGCAAAGCATCCTGTTGCAATTGATTCTCTTGTTGGAGATGTACTTCATTTATTACAAATGCAAACAAATGATGGTGTTCGGATGATGGGAATTTTTGGCATGGGCGGAGTCGGGAAATCAACCCTTGTTAAAGCCATATATAATCAATTGATCATGAGTTTTCAAGGGTTTGAAGGTAGTTGCTTTGTTGCAAATATTAGGCAAGAAGTTTCGAATAAGGGACACAATGGTCTAGTTGGTTTACAAGAGAAACTTCTTCGCAAAACACTCGAGCGAAAGAATTTTGAAATTGGTAATGTTGATGAAGGAATAAGTTTGATCAAAGCAAGGTTGCAATCCAAAAGGGTTCTTATTGTTCTTGATGACATAGACCACATAAGTCAATTAGAATCATTGGCAGGTCAACGAAATTGGTTTGGTTCAGGTAGTACAATTATAATAACAACTAGAGATGTTCACTTGTTGAGTGAGCTTGGAACACAAGAGAAGTACAAGGTTAAAACATTAAGCATTGATGATTCTATGCAACTCTTAAGTTGGCATGCTTTTGGTGTTCCTATAGCATTACAAGAGTATACTAAACTATCCAAAACGATAGCAAGTTATACTGGGGGACTTCCATTAGCACTTACCATTATAGGCTCTCATTTGCGTAGAAGATCGGTGCAAGAGTGGATGGAAGATATTGAGAAATTAAGAAGGAATCCTCATGACGATATTCAAACAATTCTTGAAATAAGCTATGATGCACTTGATGGTGATACTAAAAACATCTTTCTTGATATTGCTTGTTTTTTTGTTGGGCATGACAAAAAAGACACTTCTATGATATTGGAAGCTTGTGGTTTTCACGCTGAAAGTGGAATCAGATGTTTAATAGAAAGATGTTTGTTAACAATAGATGGAGATAGAGAATTTAAAAAGCTTGAGATGCATGATTTAGTACGGGATATGGGAAGAGAAATTGTTCAAAAGGAATCTCCAAGAAATCCTGGCAAACGAAGTAGGTTGGTGGACCCAAATGTTGTTTTTGATGTTCTACAAGGTAAAACATTTTCTTTGTACTTGAGTTATTAATCTAGTTCATTTGCTTGTAATACTTAGTTTTATTAAAAATATGAAAGATTTTAGAGTATCTAACATATTGCTACATCAAACACTTGTTTAGGGTACAAAAGCAATTGAAGGGATGATCGTAAACTCTAACGTGTTAAAGAATGTGCCTTTGAGTACGGAAGTATTCATAAGGATGGTAAATTTGCGAATACTCATATTAGATGGTGTGCTTCTTAGAGGATCTTTTAAATATTTGTCCAATGAGCTTAGGCTTTTAAGGTTGAATAATTGCCATTTGAGTCTCATACAATCGGATTTTCATTGTGCGAAACTTGTTGAGTTAGACTTGAGATATAGCAATATCGAAGAATTTCAACCTAATATGCAGGTTAGTATGTGTAATGCTTCTTTTAACATTGCATATTTTCTAATAATTTTGACTAAAAAATAGATCGAAATACACTAAAACCTCTCTATTTTATTTTAATAGCATTTTGTATGCTTGAGGATGTTAAGGCTCGATTATTGTGAACAACTTAAGAGTACACCAGACTTTACTGGGGCACAAAGTCTTCAGGAAATATCCTTCGGAGGTTGTTCAAATCTGGCGAATGTTCACCCATCAATTGGAAGTTTGGAGAGGCTTGTTAAATTATATTTTTGGAAATGCAAGAAATTGAAGGTGCTTCCAAGTAGCATTTGCAAGTTAAAATCTCTTGAGGTGTTACATTTATCTGGTTGCAAGAATCTGAGGGAACTTCCGATTGACATTGAAAAATTAGAGCAACTAAGAAGATTAAATGCTCAAGTTACTGCTATTTCACATTTACCCTTTTCTTCGGGTTGCTTGAGAAATCTCGAGTCCTTGGACTTGGGATACCCTGTGGGTTCAGTAGCTGTTGATTTTTTTCCATCTTCAGCTGCGAATTTATGCTCATTGGAAAGTCTGAGGTTGAGTTTCAATACATCCCGACAAGTAAATCTTCCAATTTCTCTTAGGAGTTTGACCTCGTTGACAGATTTAGAGTTATCAGGAATTTGGTTTGAAAGCAAATCGTTGGACCTTTGTTATCTCTCCAATTTGAGAAACCTCTACCTCCACGATTTGCAAAATCTTAGAGCACTTTTAAAACTTCCACCTAGTTTGGAGAGTCTCAATGCATATGATTGTGAGTCATTAGAAAAAATAGCAGATATATCAAACTTGAGAAGACTTGAAAACTTGGGTATTGTGGACTGCAAAAGTTTTGTTGAACTTTCAGGCTTAGAAAGTCTTGAATCCTTACGATCACTTAAGATAGGACATCACAAATCTTTGACGATCCCTTATAACTATTTGCATGAATGCTTACAAATTGCTCTTGGAAGTTTCACCACTTTGAAATATTTAGATTTATCCGGGAAAAGTTGTTATAATCTTCAAAGCTTACCCTTCAACCTTTCTCATCTTTCTAATTTGAGAGATCTCATATTGGATGATTGGCAAAATCTAAGAGCATTGCTACAACTTCCTCTTAGTTTGAAGTCACTCTTTGCAAAAAATTGTGTGTCATTGGAAAAAATACAAAACTTGAAAAGCCTTAAAATGTTATGTATTCCCAATTGCAAAAGTTTGGTTGAGCTTCCAAGATTGGAGAGTCTTGAATCTTTAAGATGTGTTGAGATAACAAATTGCAGTGGTTTGAGGATTCCTTCGATTGAAAATTGGTTCCAAGTTAGTTAAGTTAATTCCTCTCTCTCATCTTTGTCCGATTTGGTTAATAATAATAATAATAATAATAATAATAATAATAATAATAATAATAATGATGATGTAGGCACATTCAGAAGGTAATACTGTCCAGATTTCGCTTATGGTGGTTGGAGGTTTTGTGTATTGCAGAATTCCGAGAATTTTGGGGGATACAAAAACCTTTCAAATCAGAAACACTAGTGGTTTTGATGGTAATGATGAGGAGCTTTTTGGAGTTGGTGTTAGTGTGAGAAGCAAAAGCAGTGGTGCTTGGATTGTAAAGGAACCTCCGAAATATATTAGGTTTGATTATGAGGTAACTGAATTTGAGGTGGGACCAATTAGGGGGATTGGAGAAGTATTGGAGGAGTATGCTCATATCCATCCACCTCTGCAGAAGAAGAAGAAGAAGAAGATGCTGCTGCTTTGTTTATTTGAAATACAAAGAAACTCAGATGGAGAAGTGCGTTTCTTTCCATCCCCAAGAGGCTTCGTAGAAATTAATGATTCTTCAACAAGTAGTGGTGTAGGTGTAGGTGTAGGTGTAGGTGTAGGTGTAGAAGAAGAAGAGCAGAAGAATTATGGTTGGAGCAGCATTATTGGGGAGTTTCTCCTAAAGTGTTTTTGTTGGGATAGATGAAGGAAGATAGTACATACGGTTCAAGGTTAGTTAGTTAGTTATGTTCAACTTAATTTATCTGTATCACTGCACTTTATCTTTGATAGATTACATGATTTAATTTGGTGTGTTTATATTATATTATATTATTATTATAGTAGCTAGCTAGCTTAGGTAGTAATAATACTTAAAATAAATATTAACTGTATGTTATATTAATTCCTTAATGTAATGTAGGCATGCTCTGAAGATGATATATATATAGTTTCTAGATTTTGCATGCTGCTTCAACTGGGCGGGCTTGAATACTGCAATTTTCCAATACCTTTAATTTGGGGTATGTATGTATGTATGTAATGGAACCTCAGCTTGGATCGTTATATATATTATTATAACATCATTATTATATTATATTATGTTATATTGTTTTGCAGATGATATATATTAATTAATGTGTGTGTTTGAAATACATATAAAGAAGGCCAAGTGCGTTTCTTTCTATCCACTGCACAAGGGAATTGAATGGATTCCGGCCTGCATCTTCACCAACCATAAATTAGAGGCCATCCCAGGTGTTAATAAAAACATGATTTTTATAGTATTTTATGTTGTTTTTATATATGCATGCTTAAAATTAATTAATATAGTGATCATGTTCAAAACATACGTACAGCTTTTAATTTATTGTATTTTATTTGCTTTGTTTGTGTGGATATGTAGGTACAAACAGAAGAAGAAGCTGAAGCAGAAGAAGCTTTTGGATGAAATGGCTGCTATATATCGTTCAAGGGATTGGAGCCGTAGTTGCTGTTTCTTCAGCCAATTCTTTTTACTCAAAGAAACACTACTGCATCTTTACTCGCAGATCTTTCTCAGGTTTGGAGTTGTTTCCGATCAGTCGTTATATTATAGACCGTGGTGCATGTGCATCGCGGTCAAAAACGGCGCCGTTTCTTTAAGTGAAGAAACGGCCCGCCGTTAGAGTTAACGGAGTCCGCTTGTTTGGTGTATTAAACACCAACTGACACTATAATATATCTAAACCGACACTGCAGTTATATCAAAATGATACTGTAGTTATAGTGAAATTAAACTGTAGTGTATATAAAATGAAACTGAATAACATTTCAAATATTTGAGTGTATATTGTACAATGAAGCTGTAATTATATCAAAATAATCATGTAGTTGTGTTTTAATGAAACTATAGTGTATATAAAATAAAATTAAATAACATTTACACATATTTGAGTCTATAAATATCAAATGAAACTATAGTTATATTGAAATGAAACTGTAGTTGTGTTGAACTGAAACTGCAATGTATACAAAATGACACTGAATAACAGAGTTACTTTTTGCAAAAGGGTGCGAAACGGCGGAAACTAACACTGTTTATTTTCATTTAAAAAAAAAAAGACGCGCGGTGCATAATATAATTTGCCGTTTCCGATCTCAATTCGTTCTCTTTCCATGAATTAACATGTCTGGTAGATCCAGGGGCATGGTTAGGCTGGGCCCTTGCCCAAGGCCCATGCTTAAAGGGGGCCCATTCTCCCCTCTCCGGCAAATTATATCGCGCACCGCGGTGCATAATCGATTATGCATCGCGCATCAAAACGATATTTTATTTAATGAAAAGAAACGTCATTTGTTTTACGTCGTTCCGCGCCATTCCACAAAAAGTAACTCTGTTATTCAATTTCATTTTGTATACACTGTAGTTTCATTTCGATATACCTACAGTTTCATTTCAATATAACTACAGTTTCATTCGATATTATAACACCCAAATATGTGAAAATGTTATTTAATTTTATTTTATATACACCATAGTTTCATTAAAACACAACTACATGATCATTTCGATATAACTACAATTTCATTACTCAATATACACTAAAAAATGTGAAATGATATTCAGTTTCATTTTATATATACACTGTAGTTTCATTTCAACTCACCGAAAGTTTCATTTCAATTCAATTGCAGTTTGAGTTGATAATATAAAAATTGCGGTGGTGGATGGTTATGATGCTGCAGTCCCTGTTTATAATGGAGTTGATTTTTCCGGTGATTGGGGGCGGTGCGATCCCCTCCATAGCTCATATTACTCTGAGGAACAGAGTATCGTAATGCTGCTGCTGATTTGTGGTGTACTGTACTTGTGATCAAACAGGTTTTGGTGGCATGAACTAAACTCAGCATGCTCCAAGTAAGCATCCACAACCTCTACTCAAAGTTAAACTCTTGGGTTTTCGTAATGGGAGTTTAGATGGACTTGGTGGCCATACATTTTGGTTCCCACTTTGCTGATACAGTTCCAATATTACTAATCAACTACTGTATTACTGCATCCGAGAATGATGAGGAAGGGAAGTTGGGGAGTATAGTATAGCTTACAGGTTCTTAATTTTTGAATTTGTGTCCTTCATATTTTGTTATCAGTTTCATCAACCATCCTTCTTTATGATTTGAAATGCTTGGTGTTTTTCAGGAACTTGAATTGAGAGTTTCTTTCTTGGGAAGGTGCCAACAGGGATTATTGTGATCAGATCTTGCGGAACTACAAAAAGTTCCATTGTAAGGCCCATGGGAAGCTGAGTATATTTTGAAGTCTCAGCAATGATTGGATCGCACAAGTAGTTTGGAGAATGGAGTAGGAGAACACACAACAGAAGATAGATAGAGGGGGAAGAAAGTGAAGTTGTGATCGGACTACCGAGGGGGTGTTGAAGCTGTGAAGAAAGTGAAGAAGGAAAGTGGCGATTGAGGGTGTTAGCTCTTAGGTGTGTTTATGCAACTGTTGTTGTTTAGTAAAAGCGTTTGGATGTTTTTAAATTTCAAATTTGATAATTTTTCTGAAAATTTCCTATTAGTAAACGCCCAGAGATAACATCATAAAATTCTTAACATAATTCTTAGCATTAATAATGTCTAATTAAATTATTACCTAAAATATTATTTTGAATTTGATAATCACTAAATTTGGAGCATATGATACTTGTAACATTAGTAAATGCATCTTTGTAATACTTTTTCATTTCAAAAGTAGGCAAGTGTCCCTGGCTTATTTTTATATGTACAATTCACAATTGTGTATTATACATACCAATAATTCAAAGAAAAAAAATTATATTTTTAGTCCAGTGACTATTGATGTTTTGTTAATTAATTTCAATACTCGATTTTAAAAATTAACAATTTAGTTTCGTAACTTACAATTTTTAACACATTTGGTCATCCCGACCAAGTCACTGGACAAATGTTGCCGGAAAAATATAAAGCATTTTTAATTATTTATTCATAGGGGTAAATTGGTCATTACAAGTCTCTTCTTCTCCCTTCACCCGGTGCCCGGAGTTTGTGCATTTGTAGAGTTGATTCTTCTGCCTCGCCTTCCCTTTCCATGCCTTCTCCGTCGCTCACGATCTGTAGGCGTCCATTATATTTCTACTCTCAAAAGTCAGAACCATCAAAAGAGTATTCATCTTTCGATCAATTTCCAGTTGCCGGAGTGAAATGCCCCATCCGTTCTGCAAAAATAATCATACATTCTCTACCATTTCTGATCCCAATCTCTCTTCTCTCAAACTCAACTTCCTCTGTCAGGAACTGTTGCCAGAACACATCGTTCCCCCCGATGACGAGCACGAAAATGAAGAAGCAGATTAACAAGAAAATAGTGATCAATTATCGATCAGTTGCGATGGATGATTATGATTCGTATGAAATGAAGAAAATGAACACGGCAAATATGCAGGCCATATATTAATACTAGCAGCAAATTATATCGTGCACCGCGGTGCATAATCGATTATGCACCGCGCGTCAGACACTATAGTGTGTCTAAACCGACACTATCAATTCAACGTCGTTTTATTTAATGAATAGAAACAGAATCTTCGCAAAAAATAACTTTGTTCTTCAGTTTCATTTTGTATACACTACAGTTTTAGTTTAACACAACTACAGTTTTGTTTCGGTATAACTACAGTTTCATTCAATATTTATACACTCAAATATATGAAAATGTTATTTAATTTTATTTTATATAAACTATAATTTCATTAAAACACAACTACATGATCATTTGAATATAATTACAGCTTCATTGTACAATATACACTCAAATATGTGAAATGTTATTCAATTTCATTTTATATATACTGTAGTTTCATTTCACTACAACTACAGTATCATTTTGATATAACTGTAGTTTTATTTGATAATATAAAAATAATACGTGAGTCAGTGTCGATTTAAACACACTGTAATGTCTGACGCGCGATGCATAATCGATTATGCATCGCGGTGCACGATATAACGACCCAATACCAGCGGGGTACGCCCATTGCGCGTAATGCAAGGCCCAACATTAATGTATAAACTTAGAAGAAAATCAGAGGATCAAAGAAGAAGTCAGTGCGGAAGGAAACAATATATTCTGGAAGCAACGGTGTTCAATCGTTATGCCATGGAACCGTGTTCACCATCCATGGTGAACACGGTCCCAACGGTGTTAGTGCACTGTTACCTTTTTTTTTTTTTTTTTTTTTTTTTTCTTAATTAATCGAGTGACTTTTCTTCTTCATTTTCACATTTCGCGGTTTCACTTTAATTTGAGGTAAGCAATGATTTCGGACATCCATAAATTATGAATCCATGCCTGCACATTCACTTTGGAACCATGCCTACACATATCTGTCCGAAACCATGGCTGCTCCTCTGTAGCGCAAGCTTCTTCAACATTCATAAATTATGAATTTTCTGTTATGAGATTATGAATTTACTGAAAATTCATAATTTAATAAATGTTTTTCTTTTATGAGATTATGAATTTTCTGTTATGAGATTATGAATTTACAGTACATTCATAATCTCATAACAGAAAATTCATAATCTGACCGGCCAAACGCACGCCGTTAACACCACATTAGCGATTTTTTTTTTTTAATGTAAAAACGGCGCCGTTTGGACCCGTGTTTACCATTCATGGTGAACACGTGTCCAGGGCATAATTTGCCAACGGTGTTTGAGTAGAAACTAAAGTTGTATCACGTTGGACTTTGAATTGGTAAAGTGAGAAGTATTTTTTTTATTATTATTATTATCATTGTATTATTGATAATATTGATACTATTTATTTATACTATAAATATTATTATTATTATTATTATTATTATTATTATTATTATTATTATTATTATTATTATTATTATTATTATTATTATTATTATTATTATTATTATTATTATTATTATCGTAAACTAGTCCTGGGTCAGCGGCCTTTTTCGGGTGACAGGATAATGGCGATGGCACCCGACCCTGATCATCAAAAGGTACTTGACCCGACGCCCCGTGGAAACCCAACGGACAGAAGTCCAACGGGCAGAATACCAACGGGTAGCTCTACTACCATTTATTGCTATCATTGAATCCACCATTGAAGTCACCATTGATGGAAGAGAATTAAAGGCCTCAGCTCCTCATTCATGTCCCACCACGTTACCGTTAGGGCTTAGTATAAATAGAAGCTCCCCTCAGCTTGAAGGGACACATTCTGATTCTTGTACTGAAACACTTGGCAATACAACTATTGTTACTCACTTACATAAAATAATATTATCCGGTAACATATTCACCGTCATTGGTGCTTTCATTGAGAGCCTGAGTCCAACACTCAAGCAGGCGACGACACACAACTCATTCCCTCTTTCAACAGCAACCTTGAAAGAATGGTGTCCCGCAGCTCCCACGGTTCCCGCAACATGAACAACGGCAATGCCTCAGGTGACCTCCGGGACCAACTCACCAACAATCGTGGAGGGGACCTCGAGAACAGCTCAACAACGGGAGGCCCGGGGACCTTCGAGACTAACTCAACAATGGAGGAAAAAACCAAGCCGTGAACCTCCAGGCGACCGCCGAGGCCATTCAGCAAGCAGCGACGGCGCTGAATCAAGTGGCGGTGGGACTGCAAGGCCAAGCGGCCCCGCCGCGACCTCAGGAAATAGAGGTAGAATCCCCGCAGAGGGTAGATGCCCAGCAAGACGCAACCCGTGCAGCGAGGGACGCAGGGCGTCATACCAGGACAGGGGGTCCAGGAGAGGGCACCCAAAGAAGTGGACCGGCCAGACGGCAACCAAGACCCTCTCGCTCTGCCCTCGAACGATTGGGACACAGGGCGCCCGCGCGGCAAAGGCTA
Organism: Ipomoea nil; assembly: GCF_001879475.1. Lineage (NCBI taxonomy): Eukaryota > Viridiplantae > Streptophyta > Magnoliopsida > Solanales > Convolvulaceae > Ipomoea > Ipomoea nil. Next base: position 1,907,450 of record NW_017618364.1, on the reverse strand, counting down.
GGATCACGGGCCGAGGGGTCCTCTACCAGAGGCCCTCATCGGAACGAAAATAGAGAAGCAGAGAGATCACCCACGGAGAGGATGGGCGAGTCTCGTGAGTCGGCCCCGCGCCGGCACGGTGGTGAGTCGGCCCTGCGTCGACACTCGGATGAGCGGCGTCTCGATGAGCTGGCTCCGCGTCGACACTCGGCGGACGAGCAACGCGCTAACGAGCGGGTTCCATGCCGATGAACCAGCTCCGCGTCGACACTCGGACGGACGGCACGTCGATGCGCCTGCTCCACAGCGACACGGGGGCGAGCGACACGTCGATGAGCTGGCTCCACGCCGACACATGGATGAGCGGCAGCCGGCCCCGTGCCAGCACCCTGACGAATCGGCCTTGGTCGAGAGGCTGCAAAGGAGAATCGAGGAGTTAGCAAGGAGGGTGGAGGCACGGGAGCAGTCGCCGGAAACTGAGGTACGGATGGCAGCACCATTCTCCCCAAGTATAATGGACGTACCTTTACCGAGGGACTTTAGGTTTCCCGCCATCAAGGCGTACACAGGGGCCACTGACCCGCTTGTCTACATGACGAGATACAAGGCGGCTATGGTCGTGATCAGGGCAGGGGACGCCGTCATGTGCCGAGCATTCTTGTCCACCCTGGATGGAGCGGCCCTAGATTGGTTCAATACCATCCCAGACGGGTCGATCCAAAACTTTGGGGAGTTGTCCAAGAGCTTCCTGACATACATCTTGACAGCATACAGCGTAAGAAACCCTTCTCTCACCTCTGCGTAGTAAAGCAAGATAGAGGCGTGAGCCTCAAAGGCTTCCTGAACAAATGGAAAAAGGAAGTCAATAATGTCTACGACTTCGACTCCAAAGCGGCGATCCCGATATTTATCCATGCCTTAAGATCGGGGTATTTCCACAAGCAGCTGAACGCCCGCCACCCCCGCTCTTACGAGGATCTGATGAGGACGGCCAGCCGCTATGCCGAAGCAGAGGATGTCGACAAAAAGAATAAGGACGAAGAAGATGGTAGGAAAGGTGGGAAGCCTGGGAAAGCTGGTCCGCCCAGCCAGGCATCACGCTCAAACCACGCGACCGCAAGGAAAGGCCGAGACCACGAACGACCTCACCTGGTCCCCTTGCATAATTTAACCCCTCTTACCTATCACGTCAGTGTTATTCTAAAGCAGGCTGAGGAGATGGGAATAGTGGAGTTCCCGCCAAAGTGCATGAAGGTCTCCCCGAAAGGAGACCAAACAAACTACTGCAGATTTTATAGGCAACCCAGGCACGATACGGATGAATGTAACGTGCTGAAGAGGCAAATAGAAGAGCTCATCCAGCAGGGCTACTTCCGACATTTCGTCAAGCGATCCAAGCAGCAGCAACAGCCACAACACAATCCACCAAAAAATGTCTAGAGGAAAGATGATGGCGCCGAACCGTCCACCTCGAACGCCAAAAAAAGAGAACACGACCAAATATCTGAGCAGGATGATAGTGAAAAAGAAACGGAGGTGGCGCCCAGGCGACAAAAGAAGCACACAATACACTTTATCTATGGTGGACCCGCGGGGGGCGACACACAGGCAGAGAGGAAGAAGTGGAGCCGACAGTTGTACGTAGGAAAAGTGGTGAGTCTTCCCAAAGGAAAGAAGCAGAGGCGGGAGGCCATCACTTTCTCTGACGATGATCTCCCCGAGGGCCCCCTACCCCATCGCGACGCACTAGTGATTAAGATGGACATCAATGATATGATCGTGCACCGCATCCTGGTCGACACAGGAAGCACGGTCAACGTAATGTACTACGACGCCTTCACTAAGTTAGGGCTACCTAGGAGCCAGCTCAAAGAGGTACGAACCCCACTCTCTGGATTTACTGGAGATTCGGTGGAGACACAAGGGTCGGTGGTCCTACTAGTGGAGATAGGCACGAGCCCCAACATTCGCAAACTGGACATGGAATTCATCGTGGTAAGACTCACTTGTGCGCACAACATCATATTGGGGAGGCCGGCCCTGGAGGACCTCAAGGCCATAGTGTCGGTGGAACACTTATGTATGAAGTTCCCTACTCCGAATAGAATAGGGGTCGCCAAAGGAGACCAGCGAGCAGCGAGCAGTTGTTACGTAAAAGCATGCAAGAAGATTGGCAGTAAGGACCTACAAGTCCACACGATCGCGGAGAAAAGTTTTAAAGAGGAAGAGGCCTGGCCCCGCGCTATAACACCCCGTGTTACGGCCTTCAATCCCGGATTAATTATTTAATTAATCCCGTTAATAATAATTAAATATGATTTAATTCGGTTAGGTTTCCCTTTAATTAATTAATGGGGTCCACCATGAACCATGGACCCTTGCCTAAATGAGAGTCTTAGGCCTATTAGGAATAAAGGAAGTAGGCCTTTTACTATTCAGATTATGATTAGGATTCTCTTTAATTAATTAATATTGTCCACTATGGACCATGGACCCTAATCCCTAAAACAAGTCCTTAGTCCTATAAGGAATAGAATTAGTAAACCCATACCATTCAGGCCCTAATTAGGAGTCTTAAATATATAAATAGGGATATAGAAGGCACCTAGATCTTTCACCACAATAATCCTCACCACACAAGAAGTTCCAAGAATCCCCTTAGGAGAAATCAAGAAAGAAGAAAACTTAAAGAAAGACCCTTCATAGCCAAGGAATTAATTAAGGCTAAGAGGTAACCCATGTCTCAACAAAACCTATTTTCATAGCTATGATTCCCCTCTTAGGATTTCCCCATATTATTGTGTATTGATTATTTGTGATATTATTATTGATGATTGGCGGGATGATTCCATGGGTGATTTTGATGAGGAGAGGTTCTTGATAATTATGGTGTTCTTGATAATTATATGACGTTCTTGATAATTATATGGTGTTCTCGACGTTCTTAATGATTATATGAGGTTCTTGATAGTTATATGATATTCCTACCGAATCTTGATTTTGGAAGGTGAATTGTGTTCTTGTTGATTTAAAAATGATTAGAACCCTAGGTTATATCGTGGAATTCGTATGGTATTATTCTTGGTATATTGGGTGGGAATTCGCATGATTGGGTGTTGATTATGTTTAGAAAAGCATGATAGGTTATGTGCCGTATGTTTCTTGATTCTGATCCATTAGTTGTCTACGTGTGCTATCAATTGCGTTTGAAAGTGTCTAAGCATGGTTTCGGGTTCCACAAAGGTTCCCGGGGCATTTTTGGTGAAAAAGAGTCAGTGGGGGGGGGGGGGGGGTAGGTGGGGGTACGGGACCCGCCACCTACCCGCGGCCTAGTCGGACAACGCCGGCAGCTGCCCGCCGGGCACCCACTGCCCGGAATAGTAAAACGCCGGCGGGCAGCCGGCGGGTGACCCCTCACCCACCGGTTACCCGCTGGTTTGTACCCCACTTCGGGATCCCGGCTTCCCTGTTTGATGTTCCCCCGACCCCCGTGGTGTCCCAACGGACTCCGTCTATCGTGCCTATGTCTAGTTTGATTTTCGGGTACCGTTCGTAGGTCGTATGAGTCTTATATATTGCATGCTAGTTGAATCGGTATCTCGTTGACCTAGGTGAAAGAAGTATGAACCCCTTAGCACTATTCTTAGTATGTGAAGGATCACGCATAGGTTTCGTTATACGTTTTCTCCCCCTTCCCAACTTGTTAATGTGGGTTGCATGTGCTTGCTATGTGTTATGTATGCATGTTACCCCGATTTGGTTGAGATCAATCGGGCTATACGGGCAGTCGGATGGGCTGAAAACCATACCGGCTGTTAACCAGGCTGGTAGAGACCGGTCAGGTATATAAATATTATATAGGACTGAGGTCCACTATACGGGCAGTTGAATGGGTTGAGAACCATCCCAACTGTTAACCAGGCTGGTAGAGACCGGTCAGGTATATAAATATTATATAGGACAAAGGTCCACTATACGGGCAGTTGAATGGGTTGAGAACCATCCCAACTGTTAACCAGGCTGGTAAAGACAGGTCAGGTATATAAATATTATATAGAGCTGCGGTTCATCGGTCGGTTGCGATCGACCCCTCCGTATTGTGAGACGGGGCAGGGTGCTGCGGGGCCGTGTCAGAGCTTTATGCGCTGACCCTCATGTATGGGCATGCGATTGGTCCTGTGGCGCCAACAAAGTGTGCTATGTGATGAGATGAGAAGAATTGATGATATGACTGTTATGGAAACGTGACCATAGGACTCTTGCTAGTAATGCTTAATTGTGATTATTGGTTGTGCTTATCTATAACTGTGCCCTATGTGAGAATTGTATATGTTTTGTTATGACTGTTGATTGTGTGTACCCCTATTTGTCGAGTCGGTTCCCTGATTTGAAAGCTAGAGTCTCTTAGGATATATCTTCATGCTTCGAAATGACTTTTCGTATATCTATGTATATAACTATATGTATTGTATTTCAACGCGTTGGAGTGGGTTACCAGCATCTCTCGCTGAACAGATATATTTGGCTTTCAGGCACAGAAGAATAAGTCACTGGAGCGCGCTAGAACTTGGAGCGTAGAAGTAGATAGTTTCCCTTTTCGGCCTGCGTGCCATGCTTATGCATTTACATTATTGAGGATATTAGTTAGTTAGCCTGTGCACCTGAGTTCTCTAGCTCAGGTGTGGCATAGCACCCCGTACTCTTGTATTATGTTTTGGGATTTAATGAGATTTCACCTTTATTTTATAAGTTTTCAAATGTCTTGAAAATCTGGGGTGCTACACGCGCCGAGCCCATATCAGAAACAAAAGTTATAGTTCTAGATCCCTCCAGACCACATCGAGTGGTGAAGATCGGCACAGGCTTATGCACAGAGCTTAGGGCCCAGATAGTGGATGTGATCCGCCGCTCCAGCATGGTGTTTGCATGGGGACCAGAGAACAAGCCGGGCATAGATTGAGGTATCATAACCCACAAACTCGCAGTCGACCCCAGTGGAAAGTCGGTGCATCAGCGAAAAAGGTATATGTCGGCAGAACGGAGGGAGTTCGTGAGAAAGGAGGTAGTCACGTTGCTTCACGTAGGGCACATCAAGGAAATTTACTACCAGCAGTGGTTGAGCAACGTAGTCTTGGTTCCCAAAGGATCAACGTGGAGGATGTGCGTGGACTACACAGACCTCAATAGGGCCTGCCCTATATATGGACCGTTTTCCACTACCTAATATTGATTAGTTGGTGGATGAGACGGTAGGATGTGAACTTATGAGCTTCATGGACGCTTTCCGAGGGTACCATCAAATATCCATGCATGAGGAGGACGCCGAGAAGACCGCCTTCACCACTCTCGAGGGGATATTCTGCTACTTGGTCATGCCATTAGGATTGAAGAATGTCGGGGCCACATATACTCGCATGGTGGCAAAGCTGTTCAAAACGGTGTTGGAGCGAAACATGGAAGCATATGTGGACGACATGATCATCAAAAGTCGCAAGGCCACCTCTCATGTCGACGATCTCAGCAAGGTATTTTCCATTATGAAGAAATTTAATTTGCGCTTGAACCCAAAAAAATGCACCTTCGCCGTTGATGGGGGCAAATTTTTGGGCTTTATGGCCACTAGGAACGGAATTGAGCCGAACCCATAAAAGGTAAGGGCTATCCTTGACATGGAGCCTCCACGGTCCATAAAGGAAGTCCAGAGGCTCAACGGGCGTCTAGCGGCCTTAGGCCGGTTCCTATCTAAGTCTGCCGAACGGTCCCTCCCCTTTTTTCAAATCTTGAAAAAGAACAAAGGGTTCGAGTGGACGCTAGATTGTTAAAAGGCCTTCGAGGAATTGAAAAAATATATGTTGTCCCCGCCCCTGCTTGCGAAGCCAGAGGTAGGTGATACCTTACTCTTGTACTTGGGCGTGTCGCAGGGTGTGATCAGCTCTGTGCTGGTCAAAGAGGAAGGAGGGACTCAGCGTCCCATCTATTACGTAAGTAAAGCCCTACACGACGCGGAGCTCCGGTACACTGTATTGGAGAAAACAGTATTTTTCATAATCACTGCATCAAAAAGGTTAGCTCATTACTTCCAAGCTCACCCCATCCACGTGCTCTCACACCAACCGTTGGGAAGCTTCCTTCGGAATACTAACAGCTCCGCCAGGATGGCACGATGGGTCATGCACCTCAGTCAGTTTGACATGGACTTCAAATCGAGGCCCGCCATCAAAGGTCAGGCTCTTGCAGACTTTATAGTAGAGTGCACAGCCCGCGAAGTGACGGACCAGGTAGAAACTGAGGATGGAGGGTGGTGGACCTTGTCCACAGATGGTTCTTCTAACAGCAAAGGTTGCGGCGGCGGTGTAGTGCTCGTCACTCCGGAAGGATTCCACGCCTACTACGCCATCTGATTCCACTTCAAGTTATCTAACAATGAGGCAGAATATGAGGCCCTCCTCAATGGGCTGCGGTTGGCGGTAGGACTACGAGCTGAAAAGGTTCGAATTCGCTGTGATTCCATGTTGGTAGTCAGCCAGGTGTCTGGGAAGTATGAAGCCAATGAAGGAAGTATGCAGACGTACAGGGCGCGGTGCTGAAGACCTTGCGCGAATTTGAGGGATAAGAGATACACCAAGTACCAAGAGAGCAAAACGCCGACGCCGACATGCTCTCCAAACTGAGCACCGGGGTCCCCAACCATATCAGGAAGATCGCTCGGCTAGAAGACCTCGAGACTTCAAGTATCAATGTTTCGTGGGTCTTCCCTGTACAAATGAGGGAGCCATGTTGGATCGACCACATCAAGCGGTACAAGGCAGATGGCTCGTTACCGCAAGATGAGGCTGACGCAAAGGTGACGAAATTACGGGCACCCAGCTACGTCGTCTCGGGCGACAAACTATACAAACGCTCCTACAATGGCACGTTATTGAGGTGTCTATACCCAGACGAAGCCAAGTTGGTAATGAAAGAGGTCCATGAGGGGGTATGCTCCGCGCACCAAGGGGCGTACACCATTGCACGACGCATCATGTTACAAGGGTATTTTTGGCCCAAAATGCTGAGGGACTGCTTCGAGTATGCAAAACGATGTCCCAAGTGCCAAGAATTCCAGGTACTACCAGGTCGACCTGCAACCAACTACACCCCGGTAATCACCGCGATTCCTTTTTCAAGATGGGGAATTGACTTGGTAGGGGTCCTTCCCATGGGGACTGGAAGCCGGAAGTACATCATTGTTGCCATCGACTATTTCAAGAAGTGGGGGGAGGCTGAGCCCTTGGCAAGCATCACCACAGCAAGGTGCAAAAAGTTTGTAGAGAAGAACATTCTGTGTCGTTTCGGGATTCCCCTCCAAGTGATCACAAACAACGGTCGTCAGTTTGAGGCACAAGAATTTTCAGAATTTCTAGCGGGATGGGGTATAAAGCATAACCGAGTGGCGGTGTCTTATCCTCAGGCGAACGGACAAGTGGAAAATGCAAACAGAACCATCCTCGACGGCCTCAAGAAAAAACTAGAAGTAGCTAGGAGAGCCTGGGTGGAAGAACTCGACGGCATCCTCTTGGCCTACCGCACGACACCCAGAAGGGCCACCATAGAAACCCCATTCGCACTCGCTTATGGATTTGAAGCGAGGGCCCCAGTGGAAGTGGTACCTAGTAGAAGGATGTAGGAGTTCGAGTCAGAGCAAATTGATCTCCACCAAAAGGTAGATCTAAACTTCTTAGATGAAAAGAGAGAAGCGGCATTCTGCAAAATGGAGAACTACAGTCGCCAGCTAAAGTCCTACCACGACGCAAAATTCCGACCCTGATAATTTCAAGTCGGTGACCTTGTGTTGCGAAAAAGGGAAGCTAGCTGTAACACCCCGTGTTACGGCCCCTAAAACCATTTAATCAATAAATCAGTAACCCAAGAGAAAGAATAAATTATAATTAATTAGGGAAAAAGGCCCACCATAGTCCATGGGCCCTCATGTATAAACCCAACCCCTAAACCCAATCCTTAGTTCCAAAAGGAATAGAATTAGCGAGCCTATAATATTAGTTCCTAATTAGGACTCCTAAATATATATATAGGGGTCTTAAGAGGCACCTAGAACTCCCCACAAGATTAACGCCCACCACCCCAAAAAGAGCTCCAAGAATCCCCTTAGGAGAAATCAAGAAAGCAAGGAAGCTTAAAGAAAGATCCTTCATAGCCAAGGAATTAATTAAGGCTAAGAGGTAACCCATGTCTCAACAAAACCTATTTTCATAGCTATGGTTTCCCCTTAGGGTTTTCCCCATATTGTTGTAAATGGCGATTGATGATGATTATTATTGATGTCGATATAATGATTCCATGAGGAATCTTGATAATCTTGATATTGGGAGTTTCTTGATAAATATGATGTTCTTGATAATTAATTGGGATTCTTGATGATTATGTATTGTTCTTGGCAATTATGGTGTTCTTGATGATTGATTGATATCCTTGGTGATTATGAATTGTTCTTACCGAATCTTGCAATTAGAAGACGAATCGTATCCTTGTTGATGTAAAAGTGATTAGAACCCTAGGTTGTATCGTGTGATATTATTCTTGGATTATCGGGTGGGGAAATCGCATGTTGGGAGTTGATTATGTTAGAAAAGCATGATAGGTTATGTGGCGTTCGTTTCCCGTATTTGATCCGTTGATTGTCTACGTGTTGCCGTTAATTACGTTGTAAAGTGTTTAAGCATGGCTTCGGGTTCCACAACGGTTCCCGGGGCGAAATTGTGTGTTAAGAGTCAGTGGGGGGTAGGTGGGGGTAGGGGACCCGCCACCTACCCGCGGTCTAATTGGGCAACGCCGGCAGCGGGCAGCCGGCGGGCGGGCAGCTGCCCGCCGGGCACCCGCTGCCCGGAACACTTGCCGTCGGCGGGTGAGCCTTCACCCACCGGCTACCCGCTGGTTTGCACCCTCCCTCGGGTTTCCGGCTCCCCCGTTTGATGTTTCCCCGATCCCCGTGGTGTCCCAACGGACCCCGTTTATCGTGCGTATGTCTAGTTGATGTTTCGGGTACCGTTCGTAGGTTTATGAGTCTACTATAATGCATGCTAGTTGAATTGGTACCCGGTTGGCCTAGGTGGGAGAAGTATGAACCCCTTAGGACTGTTCTTAGCATGTGATGGATCACGCATAGGTTTGTTATACGTTTATTCCCCTTCCCAACGTGTAATGTGGGTTGTACGTGCTTGCTATGTGTTATGTGCGCGTGTTGCCCCAATTCGGTTGCGATCGGATTGGTTATCCTGAGCTGCGGTTCAGAAGCCGGCTACAGTCAGATGGGAATTCCTGGCTGCAGTCGGGTGACGGTATCCTGGGCTGCGGTCCAGAAGCTGGTCGTAGTCAGATGGGAATTCCTGGCTGCAATCAGATGACATTTTCCTGAGCTGCGGTTCAGAGGCTGGCTGTAGTCAGATGGGAATTCCTGGCTACAGTCAGATGACACACTCTCTCGGGCTGCGGTCCACCGTTTGGTTGCGATCAAACGTTTCTATACGAGCTGCGGTTCGTCCTTTATCCTGGCTGCGGTCAGATGACACTCTCTTGGGCTGCGGTCCACAGTTTGGTTGCGATCAAACATTATGATGAGCTGCGGTTCATCGGTCGATTGCGATCGACCTCCCCGTGTTGCGATACGGGGCATGGTGCTGCGGGGCTGTGTCAGAGCTATATGCGCTGACCCTCATGTATGGGCATGCGATCGGTCCTGTGGCGCCAACAATGTGCGTTATGTGTGTGATATGGACGAGTTGTGACTATGAATGCCTTGGGATGTGGCTATGGGATTTATATTGGGGACTGTTTATGATGGGTTGTAATTATTGTTTATGCTTCGCCTTATCTGCCTTATCTATTGTGAACTGCATATGCTCGTTATAACTATTGCTTGTGTCTGACCTTAACTGTCGAGTCATTCCCGGTTTTAAAAGCTAGAGTTCGTAGGATATATCTTCATGTTCATAATGGTTTTCGTATATCTATATATATATCTCTATATATATTGTATTTCAACGCGTTGGAGTGGGTTACCAGCATCTCTCGCTGAACAGATATATTTGGCTTTCAGGCACAGAGGATTAGAGCACTGGAGCGCGCTAGAACTGGAGCGTAGAAGTAGTGTAGTTTCCCTTTCGGCCTGCGTGCCATGTTATGCATTTATATTTCGGAGAATAGTAGTGAGACAGCCTGTGCACCCGGGTTCTCTAGCCCGGGTGTGGCATAGCACCCCGTACACTTATGTTACGCTTTGGGATTAATGGAGATGTTACCTTTATTACATAAGCTTTTAATTGTCTTGAAAATCTGGGGTGTTACACTAGCCAACCCCTGGAAGGAGGGAAATTCGCTAATAAATGGGAGGGGCCTTACGTCGTAGAAGAAATCATTCGCCCAGGAACATACAAGTTAACAACGACAGGAGGAAAGATGATCGATCGGGTATGGAACTCGGAACATTTAATTAAGTATTTTCCTTAATATCCTATAGTGGTATTCATCTAGGACTAGTACTTGGTAATCACAGTCCGTCCGCTCTGCATGCTAAAACTTTTTGGAATAATATAATGTTTTCATGGTCCGCCCATGTTGTTTATTGAAGCAAGTTCGTTATCATCATCTACGAAGAGTCTTCGACAAAAAAAAAAAAAAAAAAAAAAAAAAAAAAAAAAAGGGCTACACCAAGGCGCACGCCTCGGCCACGGTTTGGCCGAAGTGCGCCTCAGTCACAGTTTGGCCGAGGGTCTCAGCTAACGCCGAAGCCCGTCTCGCCCCCCCCCCCCCCCCCCCTCCAAAAAAAAAAAGAAGAGAAAACAGCACGCCTCGGCTACAGTTTGGCCGAGGCGCGCCTCGGACACAATTGGCCGAGGCACGCCTCGGCCACAGTGGCCGCCAAGTCGGTCCAAAAAAAAATTAAAAATTGCCGAGGCGCACGCCTCAGACAATCTGCCGAGGTCTGCCCTGGTCGACAGGGCTGAGGCGCACGCCTCGGCCAATCGACCGAGGTCTGCCCCGGCCAACTTGGCTGAGGCGCACGCCTCGCCTAGCGTCGGTCGAGGTCTGCCCCGGCCGATGTGGCTGAGGCGCACGCCTCGACCAAACCCTAGCCGAGGCACCGCCTCAGCCCGGGCAAAAAAAAAATTAAATAGATAAGCAATAAAGGAATGCTTGAACTTACAGAGTTGTGGCAGAAGCTGATGAAGAGGTGCTCAAAATACTCTGAGGCCAGGGTTTATATGGGAAAAACGACTGTGATAAAAAAGTAAAGCATATATTTTAGAAGCTGGAAAGGATTTGGAAGCCTAATCACAGGGATTTGGAAGATAAAATCACATATCAGTTATTTGGAAAATAAAATCACATACCCAGGATCAACCGGGATTCTGTGCAATATCAAGCAAATTCAGTCTTACTCCCTAGTCAACTCAAACACATCCGTAGACTCGGGAGTAGGGGGACTGGTGACAGGATAATGGGGTTGGCACCCGACCTGGATCATCAACAGGTACTTGACCCGACGCCCCGTGGAAACCCAACGGACAGAAGTCCAACGGGCAGAATACCGGCCCAACGGGTAGCTCTACTACTTTTGAAGCCACCATTGAAGTCACCATTGATGGGAGAGAATTAAAGGCCTCTGCTCCTCATTCATGTCCCACCATGTTACCGTTAGGGCTTAGTATAAATAGAAGCTCCCCTCAGCTTGAATGAACATATTCTGATTCTTGTACTGAAACACTTGGCAATACAACTATTGTTACTCACTTACATAAAATAATATTATCTGGTAACATATTTACCGTCACCGGGCTTACATGTCCGGCTCCCATGTCCCAAACGGCGGAGTCGTTGTAGGATTTCTCGTCCATTATCGACTTGCCTTCCTAGCCCTCCACATCCGGCTCCCATGTCCCAAACGGTGGAGTCATTGTAGGATTTCTCGTCCATTATCGACTTTCCTTCCTAGTCCTCCACATCCGAAGTTATGGTGGAAAAAAGAAAATTAAATCCAGCGAAAGATGGTGGACGAAGCAACGCTCGAGTCAACAATTGACCAGATATTTTTCCTTTTTTTTTTTTTAACGTGAATTGGCCGATTTGTCCACATGAATAAATAATTAAAAATGCTTTACGTTTTTCTGGCAACATTTGGCCGATCGAAAAGACCAAATGTGTTAAAATTACATAGTTACAGGACTAAATTGTTAGTTTTCAAAGTTGAGACATCAATAATTACATGACCAAAAGTGTAATTTTCTCTAATTAAAATTTACTTTAAAAATTATCACACTTTTACATCACTTTAAAAAAGTATTTTCTTTCATTAATAAAAATATATATTCTTTTCACAAATTGGGTCTGTTTAGAAACTCGAAAAATAACTTTTGGAAAATGTTTTCCGAGTCTTCAGTGTTTAGATGCAATAGGAAAGGAGAAAATGAAGCCATTTTGGCGAAAAATGACTTCCGTCAAAATTTGATGCCACCGGACCAAGACATGCCTAGCTCTCTTCTTTTATGGGGGTTTTCATCCAAAGGAACCAAGAACAGATAGAATTGTTGATGCCACCACACCAAGAAAGAAGTGGGGAAAAATTATAAATTAATTTTAAATATTAAAAATAACAAAAAAAAATAATTTAAAAGGAAAAATGGTTAAATACACCTCTTAAACTTTATGCAAAAAATGTAATTAGACTTCTGAATTTTAATAAGTTACAACTAAACATACTAACTTGTTGACTTGATTTAATTAAACCAAATAATAGTTGATTACTTAAAAGTAAGAGTTAATTCCATCGGAGGTCCTTTGTCTTTGGTGGCAATTCCAAATTTAGTCTCAGACTATCGTTTTGTCATTTTACATCCCAGACTATCATTTTTGGACACTTTTAGTCATTCTCATGATTTTTTATATTTTTAGTAAGGACATTTTTGTCTCTTCATATTTTTCTTTTGTTATTTTTCCGGTTTCAACCAGTTTAATTGGTTTAGGACTTTACTAAAACTTGGTTGAAAATATGGTTACTAAAAATCAGAGGTTACCTAAAGTTCTAAACCAATTAAACTGGTTGAAATCAGAAAAATAACAAAAGAAAAATATGAAAAGACAAAAATATCCTTACTAAAAATATAAAAAATCATGAGAATGACTAAAAGTGTCCAAAAAATAATAGTCTGGGATATAAAATGACAAAAACGATAGTTTGGGACTAAATTTAGAATTGCCACAAAAAAAAAAAGAGAACTCGGAATTAACTCTAAAAGTAACTAGTAAAATTTAGATGTAATAAATCAATTAAATTTTTTAACAAAATGACAAAGAAGCTGATCATGACTTCTCCATCAGATTGGATGAAGAAACCAAACCAGCTTCTTCGCCTAGCTAGTTGGACGAAAAGACGTCATGTTATTCCGTCAATGGAGAAGCCGACAATTCTGTTTTGAGAACCTTAAAATTATATGGAGAAGCCGAAAAGGAGTTTGATCATTGTAGAACAAGTAATTATTAATTGAATGCTGTTATGGATTCTTGTATTAAAAGGTCTAGCCAGAGTTCACATACGACACGCTCTTTTTTCTCTCTAGCGCCTAGTCTAGGGTTTCTCATTATTCTAGGGTTTTCCTAGGGTTCCGGCAATTTACTACGGCAATTCTTGCGGATTTCCGATTGATACACACAACAGGCGATGGTTTTTGTCTTCCGACCTGTTAGCGGAAAAGGATGGAGGCGACAGCAGTAGGTGGTGAGATCGCTGGCTTGGTGGAGCAGTGGAACGAACTCGTTCTGGAGGAGGAAGAAGCTACGATGGTTCCGGCCGAGGAGAAGGAGGGTGAGGCGGAGCAGGCCGTAGAGGAGGAGGAAATTTGGGTTTTGATCGGGCTTTTCTATCGGAGAAGGCGATCAAAGTTGAATTCATGCGCCAAGTTCTTGCTTCTGTTTGGCAACTGGTGCGTGGTGTGCAGGTGACGGAGGTGCAACCGAAGTTGTTTATGTTCATTTTCTATCATTACACGGATATGCAGTATGTGTTGGAGGGGGGTCCGTGGGCGTTCCAGAATCGCACGCTTGTTTGCAAGCAACTTCCGCCAGGTGCAATTCCAACGGAGGTTACTCTGAATACGGTGGAATTATGGGTACAATGTTATGACTTGCCGTTTGGTTACACTTCGGATAAAATTCTTGAGCAGGTTGGGAATATTTTGGGGAAGTTCATTAAGCTGGATGATCGTTTTCTTGATGCACCTTGGCTAACGTATTATAGGATACGTGTTGCAATCCCGGTGGACAAACCGATTAAACGAAGGATGAGAATGATGAAACGTGATAAGACATATTGCTGGATCAACTTCAAGTATGAGAGATTACATACTTTTTGTTTCTATTGTGGAATGATGGGGCATGCTTATAGATTCTGTCTGAAGGCTAGGAACTCGACTGTGCCGGTGGATCAGTTCCCGTATAACGATGGTTTGAGGGCAGGGGGAGTGCGTGGGCCGAGGGAGATAGGAGACTCTTGGTTGGTGCCATTGGGGGGAAAGCCGAAGGGGAGTGGCTCGCTTGCTGTGGGGAGGGGTACGGGTAATGAGAGAGGGGGTGGCAGTTTAGAGGGTGAGGGTGGTTTGGAGGAGGAGGGTGGTGTGGAAGGGGGACGGGCTGTGCAGGCAGTAATGAAGAAGAGAAGGGGAATGGATGGGGGAGGAAGGGGGAATCGGGTGAGTGGGGGAATGGAGGTGGAGGGGGATGTAGCAATGACTGATGTCCAAAAAAACTTGCAGATGGCGGGTACTGCGGTGCAGACCCGCCCGAGCCAATGAGTACTTTGAGCTGGAACTGCCGTGGCTTGGGTAATCCACGGACAGTTCGGGAAATTGAGGACATGGTGTCCCGTAAGAAACCGGACTTTGTATTTCTAATAGAGACCAAGGTTAACCGGGATCATGCAGAACGTCTTCGGGTTAAGCTTGGGTTTGATGGTCTGTTTAATGTTGATAATTCTGGTTTGAGTGGAGGCTTGGCATTGTTATGGAGGACAAATGATACAGCGAGTTTAATAGGTTATTCTGATAATCATATAGACATTGAAGTGAGTATGCCGGGATTTGATAAATGGAGGATGACTGGTTTCTATGGCTTCTCGAAACGTCCACAGAGAAGGAAATCGTGGAATCTTATTCGTTCATTAGCAGGAAAATCTGATCTACCGTGGGTAATCATTGGAGATTTTAATGATCTCTTATATCAGTATGAGAAGCGAGGTGGAAATCCCCATCCGGACAGTTTGTTACGGGGTTTTGGAGAGACAATTGAAGAGTGTGGTTTGACACAACTACCGATGTCTGGATATCCCTTTACTTGGGAGAAGGGAAAGGGAACACCAAACTGGATTGAGGAAAGATTGGATAAAGTATTGGCTACTCAGGATTGGAGAGAGTTGGTAGCCGACGCAAGTGTGCAGAATATTTTAACCAGGAAATCAGATCACTCAGCTCTTTTCCTTGGGATTCTCAATCTTCGGGAAAGGAGGGGTGGCCTGAGAAGAGGGTTTAGATTTGAGATGGCGTGGCTACATGATGAAGGATGTCGAGCGGTGGTGGAAAAATCATGGAGTGAAGGGAGAAGTAGGGGATTGCAGGAGTGTGTCACATTATGTGGTGACCGATTAACACGCTGGGGTGGAGACCGATTCCACAAATTTGGTGAAAAAATATTGTGCTTGCGGAAAGAACAGTTGCGCCTAAGAGGATGTACGGATCCAGTGTCTCTAGCTGAGTTTCAGAGATTGGAAGAATGCTTGACACGTGTTGAATTGCAGGAGGATACTTATTGGAGGCAGAGGGCCAAACAGCATTGACTCAAGGATGCGGATGCAAACACCAGATTTTACCACAGGTATGCTTCTCATCGTAAGAAAAAGAATGTTATTACTAGAATTATGAATGATAATGGGGATTGGATTGAGGGGGATGCCATGAGAAATATTATCTTGGATTATTATCGTGGTATTTTTCACTCAAGTTCACCTACAGTTGATAATGCTTTCTTTGAGGGTATACAACCACGAGTAACGGCTATACAGAATGAGGGGCTATTGCGCCCTTTTGAAGAGAGTGAGGTAAAATCTGCATTGTTTTCAATGTATCGCGATAAAGCACCAGGCCCAGATGGGATGAATCCTGGATTCTATCAGCACTTCTGGGATGTGGTGGGGACTGATGTTTCTTCATATATTGTGAATTGCCTGAATGTTGGCTCGTTACCTGGTAAACTGAATGAAACAAATATTATTTTGATCCCGAAAAAGAAAACCCCGGAGATGGTTTCTGACTATAGGCCAATTGCTTTGAGTAATGTCACTTATAGGGTAATGGCCAAAGTTATTACTGCCAGAATGAAGCCACTAATGGAGAATATTATATCTGAGTCCCAAAGTGCATTTATCTTTGAGAGACTAATTACAGATAACATATTGATAGCCGCGGAAGTTGGGCATTATTTAAACAGGAAACAATGTGGACTAACAGGTTGGGGGGCTCTAAAGCTGGATATGGCAAAGGCCTATGACCGTATGGAATGGTCTTTTTTGCAAAATATGTTAATGGCGCTGGGTTTTGATGAAAAATGGGTGAAATTATTGATGATGTGTGTGACCACTGTGTCTTATAGTGTACTGGTTAATGGTTCACGGAGTGAGCAAATAATTCCGACTCGTGGTTTACGACAAGGTGATCCCCTATCGCCTTATTTGTTTATTATTTGTGCTGAAGGGCTTTCATTATTATTACAACAGGCACAGGCGAAGGGAGAAATACATGGATGTAGAGTTGCTAGAGGGGCACCTTCTATTACCCACCTATTTTTTGCTGATGATAGCTTGCTTTTTTTCAAAGCAAATGCCCAAGAAGCAGGTGTCATTAAATGTTGTTTGGAAAAATATGAGGAAATGTCTGGCCAAGCTGTCAACTATCACAAATCGAATATTTGTTATAGTAAAAATACCAGAGATGAAACACGGGAAGAGGTTGCCAATATATTGGGTGTGGTGCAGGCTCAGAATTTTGGAAAGTACTTAGGGCTTCCATCATTTGTGGGCAGGAATAGAAGGGCAGCTTTTTCTTATATTGAAGATAAGATAAGACAAAGGATTAGCTCATGGAATAAAAAACTCTTGTCACAGGCAGGGAAAGAGGTTTTATTGAAAAGTGTGGCTCAATCTATGCCTACCTTCTCAATGAGTGTCTTTTTACTACCTGCCACTCTATGCACTGCCATTGAGCGAACCATGAATCGATATTGGTGGAGGTCAAAGAATGATCAAGGTATTCATTGGAAAGCATGGGATAAGCTATGTATCCCAAAGAAGTATGGAGGATTGGGGTTTAAGGAGTTGCGAGCGTTTAACCTTGCTATGCTATGAAAGCAAGGGTGGCGGTTCCTCACACAGCCACAGTCATTGGTTTCAAGAGTTTATAAAGCCAGGTATTATCCCACTAACTCTTTCTATGATGCATGCTTGGGAAATAACCCGAGTTTTTGTTGGAGAATATTTTGGCAGCACAGAAGTTGATTTGTGGGGGAGTTAGGAGAAGAATTGGGAATGGCCAGTCAACATTGATATGGGATCACCCTTGGTTGCATGATGAAAGTCGGCCGAAAATATTAACAGAAAAACCACCCCAGTTGGCACAGGCAAAAGTAGTGGGTCTGATGGATCAACAGACGGGAACCTGGGATAAAGATATTCTAACAGATATTTTCATACCTGAGGATGTCGAGCGAATTTTGAAAATACCCGTGGCACCAGATTATGAGGATTTGTGGTATTAGTATGGGGACCCAAAAGGTGAATACTCTGTTAAAAGTGGGTATAGAACAGTAGTTGGAGAATATACCCCACCAGTAGGGACATTTAATAAATGGCATAAATTGTGGAAGCTTAAAATCCCCTCAAGTGGAAAACATTTTTATGGAGAGCTCTGAATGATATTTTGCCCACTACAATGAACCTACTTATAAAGAGGGTGGATATTGATCCAACATGTGCTATGTGTGGAATTGGACATGAAGATGTTGTGCATTCTTTGATTACGTGTGACTATACGGCAGACATTTGGACACAATCCCACCTTCCAATCCCTAATAATGTTACAAATATTTTTAGAGATTGGTTTAATGATTTGATGAATGTTTTAGATGATTATGGAATTATTTATGCAGTGGCAATTCTCTATTATACTTGGCGCACAAGGAATGGAGCTGTATGGGATGCGTACTTACCCAGACCTCGGAAAGTGATTGTAATGGCATCAGCAGCTCTGAGTGCATGGAAATCAGTTCATCATCGAAGTCGAAATCAGCAGTCCAATGCTACGGTTTCGGACCGCCATGTAGCAGTGACCGAAGACGCTATAGCGGCTGTGTCCATGCCGATAAATGGGACTGCCATGCCGAACACGGAACTGCACCACCCACAGCAGTCCACGCCAAGCAGCTCACACCATGTTACTCAGAACATGAGGGATCAATGTTACTTCGATGCGGCATACGACCCACGGACAAACAAAGCAGGAGTGGGGGCTATTATCTTAAGCGGACAAGGGGGTTATATTGCGGCTATGACTACCCCAATGATAGATTGTTTTTCACCCCTAATGGCGGAAGCTTTCGCATGCAAGGAAGTTTTGTCGTGGTTGAGAAACCGCGAAATAAAGTCTATCGACCTCTACACGGATTGTTTGGTGCTTCAACAATATCTGTCATCTATGACACACTCGTCACGGACCTACTTGGGTTATGCCATTGATAGTTGCAGGACTAATATATCGACTTTTGATTATTGTTTTCTTCATTATATTCCTAGATTAGAGAATTATTTAGCTCATACTTTAGCATCTACTGCTTTTACTCATTCGACTTTTATGTACTGGGACTCAGATACACCAGCTTCTATTTCTGCATACTTTGAATAAAATGCCGTACAGGTTCCTTTCAAAAAGTATTAAAAGGTCTAGCCACATTCTTCGTCATTGCTTTTAATTAATTGCTTTATGTTGGAAAGTTTTTAGTACTAGCCCCACTCTCCACTATGTTAATTTTGTTGGAAGCTAGGTGACATTGTGATAATGACAATATGTTGTATATTATAGTAGATTTTTTTTAAAAGTAATTTAGTTTTACATTTTTACTACTTATAATAAAGTATGCTATATTACAAATTTAAAAAAATAATCATAATTTAACTCATTACAGTGACATTAAAGTTTAGAGTGGGTATCTTAAGATATACGAGTAGCATTTTAATAATGCCTAATTAAATTATATATTACCTTAACTTTTATTTTTAATTTTATAATCATTAAATTTGAAGCATGTGACATTTATAAATTTTTCTGCATTATATGGAATAATTCATGACATGCAAATATTCGAAAAAACTTTGGTATTATATAAAAATTTGAATAAAAATAATTCATATTACATAACTATTTGAATTATGTAAATTTTAAAATTATAAAAAAATAAAATCAATTAAATTTGAAAAAAAAATTACATTGAAATTATAAAAATTATTGAAATTAAAAATTTAAATACATTAGTGGTGTTTCGCAATTATATTAGCGGGTAGATGATATCTGATTGAGTTAGCTAATAGCGGATAGTTGGTTGTGTTAGCTGCTTTGACCAGTTGATAGTATTTGCGGATTGTAGAAAAGTGTTTTGTAAATTAGTTATTTACAACTAGTTTATTATAGATGAAATGACTTATACGACATGAGCTTATTGTTTAATATATTTAATTCTGTGGCTCGCTCTGTACGGTAGAATTTATTTTTGAATTTATAACTTATTTTAAACAAAAAAATAAGTTATAACTTCTATTTGATAAAACATGAGTAACTTATAATAATAGTTTATTTTGAAATACTATCCTAAGTAGCTTTTCAAAATAAGCTAATAGTAGTTATTAACTTTTAAACTTTCAGTTTTAAGCAAACTTATAAATTAGGTATCTCAAAATGTCAAATTGAGCTTATAAATTTATAATGTTTAGTGCTTGGTCTAGTCAGCTTGATTTCTTAGTTTAGTGTTTTTATCTTTTATTTATACTTCAAATGTGACACTAATAAGTACTTCTTAACATGATTGATGGTAAATAGGTGGGGTCTAGGAAAAGGATGCATTATGTGGATGGTCCCATTATGTAGAATTATTGGGTTGGTACGGTGTAGTGGGAAATTATTAAGAAGACCAATTAAGTCGTCGCTGCTGATTTGCTACATGCGTTTTCAAAGCTCTTCAACATAAATCTTTAGTTCATGTTTTCAAAAAAAAATAATCTTTAGTTCATAGCTCCAAAGGCAAGCTGATACAAAATCCAGACAGATAGTATACTCAGATTTCAATCGAGTATGGCATCATCATCATCTTCTCCATCGTATGCTCGCATGACATATGATGTTTTCTTGAATTTTAGGGGTGAGACGCGAGGATCCTTTTCTGATCATCTCTATGCAGATTTTAGGCGAGCTGGAGTTAACATCTTCCGGGATGATGAATCGATCCGGAGAGGCGAGAATATTTCTGTTGAGCTATCTAGAGCCATAGAAGAGTCAAGGATATCCATCATCGTATTTTCCAAAGACTATGCCGGATCCAGATGGTGTCTGAATGAGCTTGTGAAGATCATGGAGTGTAAACAAAAGTTGAATCAGATTGTTTATCCCATATTTTACCATGTTGATCCTTCAGAAGTTCATAAACATACAAGCACCTTTGGTGATGCATTGGCTCTACACAAACAACGATTTGGGGATCAGAAAATTAATGAGTGGAAAGATGCACTCAGTGCAGCCGCTAACTTATCCGGATGGGATTTGCAAACTATGTCAAATGGGTAATCCTAACTCTTTTGATTTCCTTTTATTTTTGGATATTTGCCTGACATATTTACTCATATAGTAAATTCATATTTTAAAATAATAATTGAACGAGAAGAATCTGCATCTTCTAACAGTTCTTTTTAATTAATTTTTATACCGAGTATTAATTAATTTATTGGTTATACATAAATAATAATTCTTTTGAACTTATAGTTATTGACCAATTAATAGAAAATATTTAATTTTGGTTTAATGTCTGCTGTCGTGTTTTCAATTTTTTTTTTATTATTATTACAAAGGAAGAGGGAGATACCCATACAAGACTTGAAACCTAAACCTCCCACATAAGGGAGCAATTTGATACCAGTGGACCACAAGCCACTTGTCGTATTTTCAATTTGGTTTCTTATTTTTGTGTTTTACGCCTTCCTTTTATTTTTATTTTTTGTTTTTTAAATCAATGTATAGACACAGATCAGATTATTTTATGCAATAAATTTAAATATTTGATCAGGTATGAGTCAAAGTTCATTGAGATGATTACTAAAGAAGTGCTACGGGTGCTGAATTTTATGCCCATGAATGTTGCAAAGCATCCTGTTGGAATTGATTCTCATGTTAGAGAAGTACTTAATTTATTACAAATTCAAACAAACGATGGTGTTCGGATAATTGGAATTTTTGGCATGGGTGGTGTTGGGAAATCAACCCTTGCTAAAGCTATATACAATCACTTGACCATGAGTTTTCAAGGGTTTGAAGGTAGTTGCTTTGTTGCCAATATTAGACAAGAAGTTTCTAATAAGGGACGACACAATGGTCTAGTTGGTTTACAAGAGCAACTTCTTTACAAAACACTCAAGAGAAAGAATTTTGAAATTGATAATGTTGATGAAGGAATAAGTTTGATCAAAGCAAGGCTTCGATCCAAAAGGGTTCTCATTGTTCTTGATGACATAGACCACATAAGTCAGTTAGACTCATTAGCAGGTCAGCGAAATTGGTTTGGTTCAAGTAGTACAATTATAATAACAACTAGAGATGTTCACTTGTTGAGTGAGCTTGGAACACAAGAGAAGTACAGGGTTAAAACATTAAGCATTGATGATTCTTTGCAACTCTTAAGTTGGCATGCTTTTGGTGTTCCTATAGCATTAGAGGAGTATACTGAAGTATCCAAAACGATAACAAGTTATGTTGGGGGACTTCCATTAGCACTTACCATTATAGGCTCTCATTTGCGTCGAAGATCGGTGCAAGAGTGGATTGAAGATATTGAGAAATTAAGAAGGAATCCTCATGATGATATTCAAACAATTCTTGAAATAAGCTATGATGCACTTGATGGTGATACTAAAAACATCTTTCTTGATATTGCTTGTTTTTTTGTTGGACATGACAAAGAATACACTGCTATGATATTGGAAGCTTGTGGTTTTCATGTTGAAAGTGGAATAAGAAGTTTGATTGAAAGATGTTTGTTAACAATAGATGGAGATGGAGGATTTAAAAAGCTTGAGATGCATGATTTAGTCCGGGATATGGGACGGGAAATTGTTCGAAAGGAATCTCCAAGAAATCCTGGCAAACTAAGTAGATTGGTGGATCCAAATGTTGTTTTTGATGTTCTACAAGGCAATAAGGTAAAACATTTCCTTTGTACTTGAGTTATTAATCTAGTTCATTTGCTTGTAATACTTTAGTTTTATTAAAAATATGAAAGATTTTAGAGTATCTAACATATTACTACATCAAACAACTTTTTAGGGCACAAAAGCAATTGAAGGGATGATCGTAAACTCTAACATGTTTAAGAATGTGCCTTTGAGTACGGAAGTATTCAAAAGGATGGTAAATTTGCGAATACTCATATTAGATGGTGTGCTTCTTAGAGGATCTTTTAAACATTTGTCCAATGAGCTTAGGCTTTTAAGGTTGCGTAATTGCCGTTTGAGTCGCATACAATCGGATTTTCGTTGTGCGAAACTTGTTGAGTTAGACTTGAGGCGTAGCAATATCAAAGAATTTCAACCCAATATGCAGGTTAGTATGTCTAATACTTAATTATTTTTTTTAACATTGCTTATTTGCTAAGAACTTTGACTAAAAAAATAGAAATGCATTAAAACCTCTCTATTTTATTTTAACAGCATTTTGTATGTTTGAGGATGCTAAATCTCAATTATTGTGAACAACTTAAGAGTACACCAGACTTTACTGGGGCACAAAGTCTTCAGAAAATATCCTTCGGATGGTGTTCAAATTTGGCGAATGTGCACCCATCAATTGGAAGTTTGGAGAGGCTTGTTAAGTTAGATTTTTGGGGTTGCAAGAAATTGAAGGTGCTTCCAAGTAGCATTTGCAAGTTAAAATCTCTTGAACAGTTAGTTTTACAGGATTGCA
The DNA here is from genome assembly GCF_001879475.1 of Ipomoea nil. NCBI lineage: Eukaryota > Viridiplantae > Streptophyta > Magnoliopsida > Solanales > Convolvulaceae > Ipomoea > Ipomoea nil. Next base: position 1,884,165 of record NW_017618364.1, on the reverse strand, counting down.
AGAAACTGAGGGAGCTTCCAATTGACATTGGAAAATTAGAGCAACTAAGAACATTAGATGCTGGAGAAGCTGGTATCTCACATTTACCCATTTCTTTTGGATGTTTGAGAAGTCTTTTGTCACTAAATCTGGGAGTGCTTGTGGGTTCAGTAGCTGTTGATTTTTTTCCATCTTCAACTGTGAATTTATGCTCATTGGAAACTCTGACTGTGAGATTCAACAAATCGCAGCAGCAAGTAAATCTTCCAATTGCTCTTGGGAGTTTGACCTCATTGACAAATTTAAGTTTATCAGGAATTTGGTATCTTGAAAGCCTATCGTTGGACCTTTGTCATCTCTCCAATTTGAGAAAGCTCAACCTCTGGGATTTGCAAAATCTTAGACAACTTTTAAAACTTCCACCTAGTTTGAAGGATCTTAGTGCATATGATTGTGAGTCATTAGAAAAAATTGCAGATATATCCAACTTAAGAAGACTTGAAAGTTTGTATATTGTACGCTGCAAAAGTTTGGTTGAGCTTTCAGGCTTAGAGAGTCTTGAATCCTTACATAAGCTTAGGATAGCACAGCACAAAGCTCTGACTATCCCTTATAACTATTTGCAAGAATGCCTACAAATAATCGTTGTTGGAAGTTTGACCTCATTGGAATATTTAGATTTATCGGGGTTTGGCTATCATCTTCAAAGCCTACCCTTGAGCCTTTCTCAACTTTCTAATTTGAAAAGTCTCATATTGAATGATTGGCAAAATCTAAGAGCATTGCTACAACTTCCTTTTAGTTTGGAGCATCTCTCTGCAGAAAATTGTGTGTCATTGGAGAAAATAGAAAACTTGAAAAGACTGAAAAAGTTGGTAATTCCCAATTGCAAAAGTTTGGTTGAGCTTTCAAGATGGGAGAGTCTTGAATGTGTTGATATAACAAATTGCAGTGGTTTGAGGATTCCTTCGGTTGAAAATTGGTTCCAGGTTAGTTAAGTTATGTTCCCCTCCCTCATCTTTGTCTGATTTGGTTATATAATAATAATAATAATAATAATAATGATGATGATGATGATGATGATGATGATGATGATGTAGGCACGTTCAGGAGGTAATATTGTCCAGATCTGGTTTTATGTCAGCAGAGGTTATGCAGGTTGCGGTATTCCAAGACCTTCGGGGCATACACTCTTCTTGATTAATAGTTGTTTTGATGGTAATGAGGAGTTTGATGGAGTTGGTGTTAGTGTGAGAAGCAAAAGCAGTGGTGCTTGGATCGTAAAGGAACATCCCAAATATATTAAGTCTGAATTGTATGAGCCAATTGAAATAGAGGTGGAAACAATTAGGGGGATTGGAGAAGTATTGGAGGTGTATGCTCAAATCCATCCACCTCTGCAGAAGAAGAAGAAGAAGATGCAGAAGCTTTGGTGTTTAATTGAAATACAAAGAAACTCAGATGGAGAAGTGCGTTTCTTTCCCTCCACAAGAGGCTTTGTAGAAATTGAAATTGATGATGATGATGGAACAACAGAAAATGAAATTAGATTAATGGGCATACAAGAAAGTGATGATTCTTCAGCAAGTAATGTAGAAGAAGAAGAAGAAGAAGAAGAAGAAGAAGAGCAGAAGAATTATGGTTGGAGAAGAAGATGTTGCAGCAGCATCATTCCGGAGTTTGTCCTTAAATGTTTTTGTTGGGATGAAGATAATGGATGCTAAAGAAGGTGAGAGTGGATGCTGATCAGATTACCATCCTCTGCTATCATCTCATCTATGGGCAGCTACTTTGTAAATTTTGTTTTTTTTTTTGAATGCTACTGACTCTATTACAATGTAGTATATGTTCATAACTACTTTCTCAACCTACTGAAGCACAAAGAGTCAATAACTCCTCCATTGAGGCTCAAACTCACAACTTCTCATATGGGAGTCCAACCCGGATGCCATTAGACCACAAGATCTTGGCTTCTTTGTACGTATTATATATATATATATATATATAGAGAAGTACCCCTGTATCATATTTAGAAGATGAATTACAACCTCTCCCTAACTTTGTACTTGACTTCCCTCTCTGTAAATTTCATTCTTGATCAACTATGTTTGAACTAACGGCTAATCACAACAATTTGAATCTCATATTTGTTTTATATTAACATTAATTTGTTAAAATCTTATGCATAATTATACCAAATACAATGAGATAATGCACAAGTAGTAACGAAAAATTATTTTGTGGACTCACATAGTTTTGTAGACCACGGTTTAAGATGATGACGTTTTTATATTAAAAATTTCTTGTTAGCTTGTTAGTATAATAAACATTTTGAAATAAGATATTGTATTTTATGAATTAGAATAATGTATTTTTATGTGTTAGAATAATGAAATTTATGTGGTAAGATAATGTATTTTATGAGTTAGAATAATGTACTTTATGTGTTAGAATAATATATTTTGTGTTAGACTAATTTACTTTATTTTATGTGTTAAAATAATAAAATTTCTAAAATAAAATAATATGTTTTATGAGTTAGAAAAATGTACTTTGTGTGTTAGAATAATATATTTTATAAGTTAGAATAATGTACTTTATGTGTTTTTGAATTATGATCTATAAGCCTGTGTAGATTACAATCCACACAATAATGGATCGAGTAGTAACCGGTACAATTCCAAAAACTTTTTATTAAATAAAATAATAAATGGATAATATAGTGCAATGGGGTAAAATGTTTATTTATATATTTTGTAAATATATTATAATGTATTAGCATTCAAAAAAATATTATAATGTATTATAAAAATTGACATAACATTAATCATGTGACATATTGTACATGAGACAGTTGAATTAATAACGTGATAATGATAACATTACATCTAGTGTATAATGTGGCAACGATACGTAAAACTTTATAATTTTTTTAGATAATGGTTATAGACCTTTTTAATTATATATCAAAATGCAATTAGACTTTTATGTTAATTATTTTTTTTAATTAAGTTCTTAAACTTATTAAAAATGTGCAATACATATTTGACTTATAATAGTTTGTTACCCACAAGTCACATGTCATGTAGATTAATATTCTTAAAAATTATTATTTTTTTTAAAATCAAAATAATTTTAAAAAAACAACAACTGGCTCTGTTTAGCTTGCTATGGCTTCATCCATATCGAACTGGATATAGAAAACATCATAGTCTTCCAGTTTGACATAGACAAACAAAGAAGCTTGGCGGGCTTCTCTGTCCAATTTAGATAGAGAAATTGACGTCTCTATGACAACCTTTTTAAAAAATTAGATTTCTTAAAAAGATTTTGAATGAAATACCAAGTTAAATGCTATGTAAGCAAGATTAACCGATTATTTTTTGGTAATATGTTAAATATGTTTTTTTAGTACTACAGTTACTACTAACTCTGTTATAATGCAATATATATTAATAGCGCATCTCATTGAAACTCAAATTTATGACCTCTTATATGGGAGACTCACTTCGTGCCACTAGAACACAACGTCATTGATATATATTAAATATGTTATTTACATAATTTTAACTCATTTAACATGGCGTTTGGTTGGAGGGGGGAATTATGTGGGAAATGAATTGTAATTCCATGGGAGTTGAATTACTGGGAATAAAGTGGGAATTAAAATTCCAGTGTTTGGTTGACAGGAATAGAATTACTGGGAATTTCAATTCCAATGTTTGGTATACATGGGAATTGAAAGGGAATAAGTAGTATAAAGTCAAAAATGTTCATTATTGTTGTTAGACATTAATTTTAGGATAAAAAGGGAAGGAGTAATTTTGACTCATCACTATCTTTTTTTCCCAGGAATTAAAATATCAGGGGCACATGGGATTTTAATTCTATGAAAATAAGGGAATTGCAATTCCCTCCAACCAAACTACGGAATTTAATGGCCTTTGGAATTAGATAGGAATTAAGTGGGAAGGAAATTTAAAATCCCTCCAACCAAACGCCCTGTAAGGGTTTAATTAAAAGTTTCCTTAGTTGAAGTGTAGTTAGAGAGTAGTGTTTTGACGGTTTTGACCGTTTTCTAAACCGACTGAAGAAGTGAGGAGTGATGTTTGTATTTTGTAATGACTAATGACTTTCTCTAAACCCCTTCTAAAACCCTAAACCCAGCGCGTCTTCATCGGCGGCGAGGAGAACTCAGATTCCGGTGATTCCGTCACCGTCCGCCCGCCAGAATAACACAAATTCTGCTAATTTGATTGTTGAATTTTCCTTTCAGCAGCCTGGTCAGTTCAGATTCACATTATCTCCGTGCCTCTAATCTGTTTTGTTCAAATACTATGCTCATTGCCATAGAAAGTTTTAAACACAAAATCTTATTCGCCAAATGCTTCGATCAACCATCAGATTCTTCCCCAAATCGCAATTCCCGTTCTCTATATTCTTCTGTAGTCGTTACGCCTCCGCCGCCGCCGTTGCCGTCGCTCACGACGAGCCCTCCAACCCCGCCACCTCTTCCCAGTTATTCCCAACTAAAAATGATGCTGTTTTCAATTTGGTTTCTTATCTTTGTGTTTTACGCCTTCCTTTTATTTTTATTTTTTGTTTTTTAAATCAATGTATAGACACAGATCAGATTATTTTATGCAATAAATTTAAATATTTGATCAGGTATGAGTCAAAGTTCATTGAGATGATTACTAAAGAAGTGCTACGGGTACTGAATTTTATGCCCATGAATGTTGCAAAGCATCCTGTTGGAATTGATTCTCATGTTAGAGAAGTACTTAATTTATTACAAATTCAAACAAATGATGTTGTTCGGATGATTGGAATTTTTGGCATGGGTGGTGTTGGGAAATCAACCCTTGCTAAAGCCATATACAATCACTTGACCATGAGTTTTCAAGGGTTTGAAGGTAGTTGTTTTGTTGCAAATATTAGAGAAGAAGTTTCTAATAAGGGACGACACAATGGTCTAGTTGGTTTACAAGAGAAACTTCTTTACAAAACACTCAAGAGAAAGAATTTTGAAATCGATAATGTTGATGAAGGAATAAATTTGATCAAAGCAAGACTTCAATCCAAAAAGGTTCTTATTGTTCTTGATGACATAGACCACATAAGTCAATTAGATTCATTAGCAGGTCAGCGAAATTGGTTTGGGTCAGGTAGTACTATTATAATAACAACTAGAGATTTTCACTTGTTGAGTGAGCTTGGAACACAAGAGAAGTACAAGGTTAAAACATTAAGCATCGATGATTCCTTGCAACTCTTAAGTTGGCATGCTTTTGGTGTTCCTATAGTATTAGAGGAGTATACTGAAGTATCCAAAATGATAGCAAGTTATACTGGGGGACTTCCATTAGCACTTACCATTATAGGTTCTCATTTGCATGGAAGATCGGTGCAAGAGTGGTTCGAAGATGTTGAGAAATTAAGAAGCAATCCTCGTGACGATATTCAAACAATTCTTGAAATAAGCTATGATGCACTTGATGGTGATACTAAAAACATCTTTCTTGATATTGCTTGTTTTTTTGTTGGGCATGAGAAAGAAGACACTGTTATGATATTGGAAGCTTGTGATTTTCATGCTAAAAGTGGAATCCGAAGTTTGATAGAAAGATGTTTGTTAACAATATATGGAGATGGAGAATTTAAAATGCTTGAGATGCATGATTTAGTACGGGATATGGGAAGAGAAATTATTCGGGAGGAATCTCCAAGAAATCCTGGCGTACGAAGTAGATTGGTGGACCCAAATGATATTTTTGATGTTCTACAAGGCAACAAGGTAAAACATTTCCTTTGTACTTGAGTTATTAATCTAGTTCATTTGCTTGTAATACTTAGTTTTATTAAAAATATGAAAGATTTTAGAGTATCTAACATATTGCTACATCAAACACTTTTTTAGGGCACAAAAGCAATTGAAGGGATGATCGTAAACTCTAACATGTTAAAGAATGTGCCTTTAAGTATGGAAGTATTCACAAGGATGGTAAATTTGCGAATACTCATATTAGATGGTGTGCCTCTTAGGGGATCTTTTAAATATTTGTCCAATGAGCTTAGGCTTTTAAGGTTGCATAGTTGCCGTTTGAGTCACATACAATCAGATTTTCATTGTGTGAAACTTGTTGAGTTAGACTTGAGCGCTAGCAATATCCAAGAATTTCAACCCAATATGCAGGTTAGTATATATGTCAAATACTTAAATATTTTATCATTGCATACTTGCTAAGAACTGCATGCATTAAAACCTCTGTATTTTATTTTCACAGCATTGTGTTTGCTTGAGGATGTTATATCTCAATAATTGTGAACAACTTAAGAGTACACCGGACTTTACTGGGGCACAAAGTCTTCAGAAAATATCCTTCGGAGGTTGTTCAAATTTGGAGAATGTGCACCCATCAATTGGAAGTTTGGAGAGGCTTGTTGACTTAAGTTTGTGGGGATGCAAGAAATTGAAGGTGCTTCCAAGTAGCATTTGCAAGTTAAAATCACTTGAGAAGTTAGACTTATCTAGTTGCAACAATTTGAGGGAGCTTCCAATTGACATTGGAAAATTAGAGCAACTAAGAAGATTATATGCTAAAAGAACTGGTATCTCACATTTACCCATTTCTTTGGGATGTTTGAGAAATCTAAAGTTGCTGGACCTGAAAAACCCTGCGAGTTTAGTAGCTGTTGATTTTTTTCCATCTTCAGTTGCCAATTTATGCTCATTGGAATGGCTGAGAGTGAGATTCAACAAATCGCAGCAACAAGTAAATCTTTCAATTGCTCTTGGGAGTTTGACCTTATTGACATATTTAGAGTTATCAGGAATTTGGCATCTTGAAAGCCCATCGTTGGACCTTTGTCATCTCTCCAATTTGAGAGAGCTCGACCTCAGGGACTTGCAAAATCTTAGAGTACTTTTAAAACTTCCACCTAGTTTGGAGGATCTTAGTGCATATGATTGTGAGTCATTAGAAAAAATTGCAGATATATCCAACTTAAGAAGACTTAAAAGTTTGTATATTGTGCGCTGCAAAAGTTTGGTTGAGCTTTCAGGCTTAGAGAGTGTTGAATCCTTACGAGAACTTACGATAGCACATCACAAAGCTCTGGCTATCCCTTATAACTATTTGCATGAGTGCCTACAAATAATCGATCTTGCAAGTTTGACCTCATTGGAATGTTTAAATTTATCGGGGTGTGGCTATAATCTTCAAAGCCTACCCTTCAGCCTTTCTCATCTTTTTAATTTGAAAAGTCTCAAATTGAATGATTGGCAAAATCTAAGAGCATTGCTATAACTTCCTCTTCGTTTGGAGGATCTCTCTACAAAAAATTGTGTGTCATTGGAAAAAATACAAAACTTGAAAAGACTGAAAAGGTTGGATATTTCCAATTGCAAAAGTTTGGTTGAGCTTCCAAGATGGGAGAGTCTTGAATCTGTTGATATAACAAACTGCAGTGGTTTGAGGATTCCTTCGGTTGAAAATTGGTTCCAGGTTAGTTAAGTTATGTTCCCCTCCCTCATCTTTGTCTGATTTGGTTTTATATATATATATATATATATATATATATATATATATATATATATATATATATATATATCTCGTTGGTAATGGTTTTAATATTTGATTGTGTATGTAGGCATGTTTTGAAGGTAATACTGTCCAGATTTGGCTAAATGCTGGCAGAGGTTATGTATGGTTCAGTATTCCAAGAGTTTTGGGGCATACAACAACCTTTAGAATCATGAACAGTGGTTTTGATGGTAAGGAGTTTGATGGAGTTGGTGTAAGTGTGAGAAGCAAAACCACTGGTGCTTGGATCGTAAAGGAGCCTCAGAAATATATTAAGTTTAAAAAGCATCAAGGAACTGAAATAGATGTGGGAACAATTAGGGGGATTGGAGAAGTATTGGAGGTGTTTATTTGAAATACAAAGAAACTCAGATGGAGAAGTGCGTTTCTTTCCATCCACAAGAGGCTTCGTAGAAATTCAAATTGATGATGATGATGATGATGATGGAACAACAGAAAATGAAATGGCGATACAAGAAAGTGATGATTCTTCAACAAGTAGAAGTAGTGTAGAAGAAGAAGAGCAGAAGAATTATGGTTGGATCAGGAGAAGAAGATGTTGCAGCAGCATTATTCCGGAGTTTGTCCTAAAGTGTTTTTGTTGGGATGAAGCTAAGGAAGATAGAACGAACATTAATAAGAAGAAGGTGAGAGTGGATGCTGATCAGATTACCATCCTCTGATCTACGGGCATCTGCTAAGGTTGTTATCAGTTTGTTTTTTTACTTATTCCATTACTTCTGGCTGAATTCTGATCCTTTTCTGAGGAATTTCCATAGTCAATTTTTTTTTTTCATGTTTTTGAATTTATAAACAATTTTTACTTTTAATGGGTATGGTGATCTTTAAAGGTCACTAAATGAATATTGATATATGCAGGTAATTAAAACAAGACTGAGAGCTGGAATAGTCAACAATGTTATTGTTATTGACGAATTATATTTGTTGGTTAATTACTATAAAATATTCAATTTTGGTTTAATGTCTGCTGCCGTGTTTCTGATTTGGTTTCTTATTTTTGTGTTTTATGCATTCCTTTTATTATTATTTTATTTTTAAAAAATCAATGTATAGACACAGATTATTTTATGCAATAAATTTAAATATTTGATCAGGTATGAGTCAAAGTTCATTGAGGTGATTACTAAAGAAGTGCTACGGGTGCTGAATTTTATGCCCATGAATGTTGCAAAGCATCCTGTTGGAATTGATTCTCATGTTACAGAAGTACTTAATTTATTAAAAATTCAAACAAATGATGGTGTTCGGATGATTGGAATTTTTGGCATGGCTGGTGTTGGGAAATCAACCCTTGCTAAGGCTATATACAATCACTTGACCATGAGTTTTCAAGGGTTTGAAGGTAGTTGTTTTGTTGCAAATTTTAGAGAAGAAGTTTCTAATAAGGGATGACACAATGGTCTAGTTGGTTTACAAGAGAAACTTCTTTACAAAACACTCAAGAGAAAGAATTTTGAAATCGATAATGTTGATGAAGGAATAAATTTGATTAAAGCAAGGCTTCGATCCAAAAGGGTTCTTATTGTTCTTGATGACATAGACCACATAAGTCAATAAGACTCATTAGCAGGTCAGCGAAATTGGTTTGGGTCAGGTAGTACAATAATAATAACTAGAGATTTTCACTTGTCGAGTGAGCTTGGAACACAAGAGAAGTACAAGGTTAAAACATTAAGCATTGATGATTCCTTGCAACTCTTAAGTTGGCATGCTTTTGGTGTTCCTATAACATTAGAGGAGCATACTGAAGTATCCAAAATGATAACAAGTTATACTGGGGGACTTCCATTAGCATTTACCATTATAGGTTCTCATTTGCATAGAAGATCGGTGCAAGAGTGGTTCGATGATGTTGAGAAATTAAGATGCAATCCTCGTGACGATATTCAAACAATTCTTGAAATAAGCTATGATGCACTTGATGGTGATACTAAAAACATCTTTCTTGATATTGCTTGTTTTTTTGTTGGGCATGAGAAAGAAGACACTGCTATGATATTGGAAGCTTGTGATTTTCATGCTAAAAGTGGAATCAGAAGTTTGATAGAAAGATGTTTGTTAACAATAGATGAAGATGGAAGATTTGAAAAGCTCGAGATGCATGATTTAGTACGAGATATGGGAAGAGAAATTATTCGAAACGAATCTCCAAGAAATCCTGGCGAACAAAGTAGATTGGTGGACCCAAATGATATTTTTGATGTTCTACAAGGTTAACAAGGTAAAACATTTCCTTTAATTTGTACTTGAGTTATTAATCTAGTTCATTTGCTTGTAATACTTAGTTTTATTTAAAATATGAAAGATTTTAGAGTATCTAACGTATTGCTACATCAAACACTTTTTTAGGGCACAAAAGCAATTGAAGGGATTATCATAAACTCTAACATGTTAAAGAATGTGCCTTTAAGTATGGAAGTATTCACAAGGATGGTAAATTTGCGAATACTCATATTAGATAGTGTGCCTCTTAGAGGATCTTTTAAATATTTGTCCCATGAGGTTAGGCTTTTAAGGTTGCGTAATTGCCGTTTGAGTCACATACAATCAGATTTTCATTGCGTGAAACTTGTTGAGTTAGACTTGAGCGGTAGCAATATCGAAGAATGTCAACCCAATGCAGGTTAGTATGTCTAATTCTTAATTATTTTAACGTTGCATATTTTCTAAGAACTTTGACTATAAAATAGAAATGCATTAAAACCTCTCTATTTTATTTTAACAGCATTTTTTATGCTTGAGGATAGTACCGTGTACAAAACCTAGTTTGTTCTTCGAAAGTAAACTCATCTCCATGGCTCTAGCCCATGGATGGTAATTGTGACCATCTAACACAGTGGATACCAAAATAAGAGAAGGATTCTCACTTGGATGAAGATAAAATGGACTCGCTGAGTCATTGGGATTGAAAATTGCATTCGTACCATTCGTCGAAGTTTGACCGGTCAGAGTCGAGACAGCCGGAGGTCCTGTAAGGAGGTCTGATGCTGCTTGTTGCTCCCGTCCACGCCATTTACACTGTCAACATTCAAAGCTCTGATACCATATCACAGTGAACAAACTGGAGACATTGACAGAGAGTAGAGAAGAATGAAGCAATCTGTTTATTGGGAAACACCGTTCTTGACTAACTAACTCATACTTTGAGAGAATGAGAGCTTATATACAGAAGGTAGGGAAATAACCACTAGTACAAAAAACATCAATAAAATCGACTAATTCGCGTCCAAAATTAGAACTTTGGATGCCAAAAGTATAATGCGGTGGCATTTTTATAATTAAAATGCCATTGTATAAATAATTTTTTTTTTTTTAATTTTAAAACAATTTTGGCATCCAAAGCTATGTACTTTGGACGCGAATATTAAAAGCCTTCTATTATTCGCGTCCAAAGCTGGGCACTTTGGACGCAAATAATAGAATCCCTTTACTCAGCCGCGTCCAAAGTGGTGCCACTTTGGACGCGCTTTATTAATTTTATCCCCCACAACCCTAGCATCAGATCAGATCGACGCACCACCTTCCACAGCAGATCAGATCGCAGCTCTCCATCCTCCACCGCACGCCGTCCATCACCGTCGTCCGGCCAGTCCAGTCCATCGCCGAACGCTGCCGCCCAAGCTTCTTCATCGTCCATAGCTCCGATCGCACGCACTGTCGCTGCTTCAGATCGCTTCCCCTCCGCTGCCGCCCAAGCTCGCCGCCACTGCCGCTCCAAGCTACTCACGCCGACCGCGCCCCCGGTCTCCAAGCTTCTGGTGATTATTCACACTTGTTTTTGCTTTCCTTGTGTTTTTATGTATGTGAAAATCTGCAATCTTGAGACCCTTTGAATCTTTGATGCAATCGGGTTACTTTTTTGAGCATATTGGAATATGTGTTCACGGATTTGAAGATTTGGGCCTTTTGGTCACTGGTTATTCACTACTTTTCTAAATGTCTTGTGGATGGAACATATATATTTATATTATATGGGATGATTTGTTTCTGATAAAGTTTTAAGGATTTGTATGTTTATGGTGAGGGTGTCATTCTGGGCAATGATATTGTATTGTCAAGTGTTCTAGTTTGATGCCTTTACATCATTTCTGCCCCTAATTTTGATTCAATCTGTCATTGTCAATTCATTATTATTCTGTGCTCAATTCATTATTATTTTGTTTGCAAATTGAACTGCAGGGTTGGATGGGGCCAAATTATTCAATTTCGACTGCATGTGCTACTAGCAACTTTTGTATATTGAGTGCCGCCAACCACATCATTAGAGGTGAAGCTGTAAGTATCTTTGTCTTACATTCTAAAGAGCTTTTGGAATTGTGATTCATTGATTGTATTAATGCTCTAGAAGCAATATTGTTATTCCAAACTAAATATCTTACAGAGAATATGATGTGGAAATGTTTTTGAGTATTGCAGGATGTGATGCTTTGTGGTGGATCTGATGCGGCTATTATACCAATTGGTATTATATCTTTGTCTCTCAGTTTTCAATTTGTTTAGATCCCTGTGCTTGTTTCAGTTCCTGTTTCATTTCTTGTTGCAGGTTTGGGTGGGTTTGTAGCTTGCAGGGCACTTTCTTAGAGAAACAAAGATCCTACTAAAGCTTCACGACCATGGGACAGTGTAATGTTGTTGATACCTCTGTTTTTATTCTCATGCTTTTGTTTAAGTTTTATCTTTTGAAAAGAGAAATTTCATTCATAGCCGCATAGGTTAAGAGGACCATAGACATGGTTATTAAAGAAATGGTTGTCATATCTTGGAATCGAACTCAGGATGCATGACATGTTACTTTGTTCTTGAGAATGCCCTGGTTTTTAGTGCCTACAACTTCAAATGAAGTAGTGCAACCAAAAACTTAATTTTCCATTATTTGGCAATATTTTAGGTTAAAATAATTACTTACATATTTTATACAGGGTCGTGACGGATTTGTCATGGGGGAAGGAGCTGGGGTTTTACTCCTGGAAGAGCTCGAGCATGCCAAGGTAAACTTAAAGATTCATTTCCATTTTCATTTTCTTTGGAACTCAAAAATCATTAGAATACCTTTGACTGGTTAGTTTTTTGAGGTGTGCTTTAATTTCGTTGTTTGGATGAGCAGAGAAGAGGTGCAAATATATATGCTGAATTCCTGGGTGGAAGCTTCACTTGCGATGCTTATCACATGACAGAGCGTCATCCCGAAGGTAATGGTTATACAGCTGGATATATACTTCAATATAAGAAACCCTTAAACGGCAGTCCTATTATTTGTGTTATTTTAGTTGAAGTGTATGCCTTGTAGCTTGATTGGACTTAAGACTACTTCTGTTTATCGATAAAGTAGTCTTAAGTCCAATTTAGCTACAGATTTGACACATACTTGAATTTGCCATTTTATGCAAGCAGGCACTGGTGTTATCCTATGTATAGAGAAGGCCTTAGCTCAGTCCGAGGTATCTAGGGAAGATGTGAACTATATAAATGCACAGGCAACATCGACACCAGCTGGGGATCTCAAGGAGTACCAAGCACTTGTAGTTACGAGTGAACTCAACAAAATCTATGATTGGTCACCTTCTAGGAGCAGCTGGTGGTGTGGAGGCTGTAGCAACTGTTCAGGTAACTTTTCTACTCGATCTCTCATAATTCCCCAGGTACCTAATACTTGCATATACATGATAAGGGGTCTGCTTGAGTAACTTTAAATCTTGTGTATACCCATGTAAAAGTTATTCTTTAGTAAATGCCTACTCTTTTATTGCAGGTTGAGGGTGAGATGGACAAGCTTGCAATGGAAGAAGCTGGCTTTCGTAATTGGGTATATGGGTTCTCAATATTTAGTGTTTACAATCTACTACTTGCACAGATACTATGAGGACCAATTGACTCAGATCGATTTCGCAGAGGTTGTTAGTTAATTTGAGCAGTTAAATGTGCAAGCAATGTGTTGATCATGTGGCATTCTTTCTGTTTATTTAGCAAAGCAATTGTCTGCCTGCATCTTATTTTAGCAAAATATCTTCTTTTTTTGGTATCTTCTAATTTGTTATTCAACTTGGAATAAATTGTGGCATTCTTTCTGTTTATTTACAGATTAAGATGGAGCCTCTTGCTATATCATTGGACGATGATCTTAACAATGCGGCAAAACAAGTCCAGGTTTGCACAATATAATGCTGCAACCAGAAGGTTTTGGTTCTCTGATTTTTTTTATTTTATTTTTAATAGGCATCTCGTATAATACTTGCAACTGATGGGGATCCACCTGGCTAGGCTCTAGCCGAAGAACTTGCCCGCCGTTTAGGGAGAGAAAGGTTTATATTTCTCTCCTTTGATGTTATGATCATGTGAATTAGCATTTTCGGAACTGATTGTCTATAGCTAGGAATTTTTACTTGCTAGTAGTTTTTGCTTTAATGGTAATTAGCATTTTCGGAACTGATTGTCTTAAAATTTGAAAGTTCATAGGGTCTTAGATCATTGGGTAGCAATGTTCTTTTCTAGATTATTCTTAGTCATTCATGTGTACATTGATGATAGTTATTTACATGAATTAGTAGAAGTTAATTATTTAAGAGGTATAACTTTACTTAATGATTAAGTGTTTAACCAGTTATATTGCAGTTTGTCCTCTTTCTCTCTTCATGCATAATCTATGGGGATGGGGGATAGTTTGAACCTATCATCTTAAGAACACTTAGAGAGTTTGCAGCTTTGACATACTGATTTGTTACTGTAATGCAATACATATTACGGAGTAATAATATATCAATTCCCAGATTAGAGTATGAGCAGAAGCGGGACATGGATTCAAGGATTACCAAATTGGGGGCAACACTTGAAGATATATAATGTACACAAATGCAAGCAGGTGTGCTTTAGTATGAATAAAAATTGGAGATTGATTACATCTTTAAGTAGTTTATTTTAATTGTTAACATTTAGAATTTGTAGTTTATTTGTAGTAAAATGTTATTAGAATTGAAATTTTAGATTGGTGTGTAGTATACATCTTAAATTGATTAATGTTGAAATATATTATTTGGTAGTTATGCTGGGATGTACATGAAAATAGTAGTAGTTTTATAAAAAAAATATTTTTTTTAAATTTTTTTTTACTATAGGCGTCCAAAGTTCAGAAACTTTGGACGCGTATAGTATTTTTTTTAAAAGAAGATGATTAATCGCGTCCAAAGTCGAAGAACTTTGGACGCGATTTACAGACTTTGCGCGTCCAAAGTTGACCAACTTTGGACGCGCAAAGTCTGTAAATCGCGTCCAAAGTTCTTCAACTTTGGACGCGATTAATCGTTTTTCGCGTCCAAAGTAGCTTTGGACGCTGATTGTATACAATCAGCGTCCCAGCTACTTTGGACGCGAATGAGCCTTAACTTTGGACGCGAATGACTGTTTTTGTACTAGTGAACAAACCAACAACAAACTATTAAAATATCTAAACTGCCTAACTGGTTGTTGAGGTGGCATCTGTGTTGGGTATATCTGTCAACATAGTGTCGAAAGCAATTGGCTCCCGTGTGACCGAAACCATTACAAATTTTACATTGATCATCAAAGCCATGTCCGCCACACTGCTGACCTCGGTGCGATCTGCCATGACTCCAGGCGAATCTGTTCTGGTTCTTCCGCGTCCCTTTAATAATTCAGGGATGACATTGATAATTCTTCTCAAACCTTCATCTAATTCTTCTCAAACCATCATTTGAAAATCTGAATGTATTGTATTGAATAAAAGTCAATTATAGAGATACGGATTGTAAGAATATGTATAAGACAGAATCACAGGGAGACTAAGATGATAAGAAGTTATAATCTAATCCAAATACATAGAGTCTTAACTACTGTCAGGTTTTCCACTCGCTAATCTTTCCATTTATTGCATCTTTCAACCCCAATTTTGCTCTTAGTTAAATAAAGGGAAAATTGTAATTTATGCCCCTCACAAATATTGCATCGTTACGGGAGGGGCTATATGTGCACCATTTTGATAATTAAGGGGCAACATTTACACCACTCATAATTCAGGGGTGACATTAATAATTGACATATTATAGAGGGGCATTTTTT
This sequence comes from Ipomoea nil, assembly GCF_001879475.1. NCBI lineage: Eukaryota > Viridiplantae > Streptophyta > Magnoliopsida > Solanales > Convolvulaceae > Ipomoea > Ipomoea nil. The sequence continues at coordinate 1,868,509 of NW_017618364.1, read as the reverse complement.
ACAATTTTTCCTAATAATAATAATAATAATAATAATAATAATAATAATAATAATAATAATAATAATAATAATAATAATAATAATAATAATAATAATAATAATAATAATAAGAGAAAAGGCTCAAATAGACCCCTAAACTTTACCCTAAAGGTCAGTTAGCCCCCTAAACTTTAAAAAAGGTCAATTAAACACTCAAACATGTTAAATTTGGTCAATGAAGCCCAAAAATCGGTAAATGACCTGTTATTACAGGTCATTTTAATTCCGGCGACGAAATCCGGCCACCAGTGACAGATTCCGGCGACCGGCGAATTTTTTTGGCGGCCGGCGAGATTTTTCGGCCGTCCGGTCGTCTTCCACTAGAGAAGACGACCGGACGGCTGCCTTCTCCAATGGAGAAGGCGGCAGGCGGCCGTCTGCCGCCTTCTCCAATGGAGAAGATGGCCGTCTGGTCGTCTTCTCCATTGGAGAAGATGACCAGATCTGGTCATCTTCTCCAATGGAGAAGACGACCACCAGACGGTCATCTTCTCCAATGGAGAAGGCGGCCGTCCAGTCCTCTTCTCCGGTGGAAGACGACCGGACGACTGGAAAATCTCGATCGCCGGCCGCCGGAAAATCTCGCCGGAATCTGTCACTGGTGGCCGGATTTCGTCGCCGGAATTAAAATGACCTGTAATAACAGGTCATTTACCGGTTTTTGGGCTTCATTGACCAAATTTAACATGTTTGAGTGTTTAATTGACCTTTTTAAAAGTTTACGGGGTTAATTGACCTTTAGGGTAAAGTTTAGGGGCTTATTTGACCCTTTTCTCTAATAATAATAATAATAACAATAATAATAATAATAAATAAAATAAAATAAATATGTCAGAATCTAGTAAGCGAAAATTGAGAGTTAACCTGTTAAAAACGTTAATTGCACTTCTTTTTTTTTTTTTTTCCGGTCTAGTGGTTTATTTGGAGGTTATTTGAGTTCGGTGGTTTAATTGTTGTTCCCAAATAATTTAGTGGTTTATTTGTAATCTAATATATAATGACTACATACATTATTACTATTAAAGAATATAAGAAAAGATATTGTGTATGTATGTTAGAATGTGTATAGTAATAATAATGGAAAAAGATAACAAAAGTTATAACGGTAAGGATATTTTTGTCTAAAAATTTATATAGTACAACTTTTATAGCATAATGTATAAAAAAAAATAACAAAAATAGACATAAATCAAGTATATATAACCTGGATTGAGACTTATTATATTTTTAGATTAGAGAGAATATGTCTAATTAAATTATTAGCTTATATATAATATATATGTAAGTGTACAATTCTAGTACACATTAACCTTTGTTTGACTAATTTATTTAGTGTTGTGTTTATTTGTGTTTAAATAAGAATTAAGTTAGTTTAAAATCTCTTTTGGACCACTTGTTATCATACAAAGTTAAATTGTGTGGATATCATGTTTTGACAAATGAAAGGGAAGTCAGCAATATTACAGTGAAGCGCTTCAAATGTAGAGTGTGTGGCTGTGGTTTATCGAGAAAAGAGGAAAGCTATTTTTAAGGATCAAGGGTGTGGATTAAGGATTAATCTTTGCTATAAAAGGGAAGTCACTCAAAGGAGAAGGTTGCCGATTTGAACTGCTATTCTGAATGCATACCTTCTCTACAAACCTATCTAATTAAACTGCCTATATTATATGTTTTAATTAAGAGTGTTTAAATCTGAACTACATGAATTGCATGTACCTGGTACTGCTGAAGCTTATTGTGAAGATTGTTATGACATGCACGTTTCAGTCCTGAATAGGTGTTAGGAAGGGTTGTAGTGGTAAAGGCTCTGAGTCGTTTGTAGTTACCTCTTGTAATACTCCTTAGTGAACATTTATAGTGGATTGGGCAGACGTGGGTTGCCAGGGACGGAGCCAGAAATTTGGTTAGGGGGGGAGGGGGGCGAAAAAGTACAAACGGATTCAGAAAATTTTTTCAATAAAGGTGAAACATTAAAACGAAAGAGATAATTTAAAAATAAATAAATAAATTATCTAAGAAATATAGTTATAAATATTGTTGGATATGGACGAAAAATAAAACACATTGAAACTTTATAAAAATATTCATAACAAAATATGAAACATAATTAATTTGATAATCATTAAATCTAAAGCCTGTAATATAATGGGAGGTACGTACTTTCCTATGGGTTTAACAATCATTGGGAGGTACGTACTTCCCTATCCTGACTTTGAAATCACCGCTGCTGATCTGTTAAACGCATTTTCAAAGCTCTTTAAATAAATCTTTAGTTCATAGCTCCAAAGGCAAGCTGCTAGAAAATCCAGACAGATAGTATACTCAGATTTCGATCGAGTATGGCATCATCATCATCATCTTCATCGTATGATCGCATGACGTACAATGTTTTCTTGAGTTTTAGCGGTGAGACACGAAAATCATTTTCCGATCATCTCTATGCAGATTTGAAGCAGGCTGGAGTTAACACCTTTCGGGATGATGACTCAATCCAGAGAGGCGAGGATATTTCTGCTGAGCCGTCTAGAACCATAGAGGAGTCGAGGATATCCATCATTGTATTCTCAAAAGACTATGCTGGATCCCGATGGTGTCTAGATGAGCTTGTGAAGATCATGGAATGTAAACAAAAGTTGAACCAAATTATTTTTCCCATATTCTACAATGTTGATCCTTCTGAGGTTCGCAAACAAACAATCACTTTTGGTGATGCATTGACTCTACATAGACAAGGATTTGGAGATCAAAAAGTTAATGAGTGGAAAGATACACTCACTGCAGCTGCTAACTTGTCCGGATGGGATTTGCAAACCATGTCAAATGGGTAATCCTAACTCTTTTAATTTCCTTTTATTTGTTGATATTTGCCAGACACACTTACTCATATAATAAATTCATATTTATGGTAATTTTTTAAAGAAAATTTTATAAATAATTGAAGAAGAAGAATCTGCATCTTCTAACTGTGCTTTTTAATTAAGTTTTATACGGAGTATTAACTTATTGATTATACATAAATATTAATTTTCTGTTTTACGCCTTCCATTTATTTTTGTTTTTTGTTTTTAAAATCAATGTATAGAAAAAGATTATTTTATGCAATAAATTTAAATTTTGATCAGGTATGAGTCAAAGTTCATTGAGGTGATTACTAAAGAAGTGTTACGGGTGCTAAATTTTATGCCCATGAATGTTGCAAAGCATCCCGTCGGAATTGATTCTCATGTTAGAGAAGTACTAAATTTATTACAAATTCAAATAAATGATGGTGTTCGGATGATTGGAATTTTTGGTATGGGTGGTCTCGGGAAATCAACACTTGCTAAAGCTATATACAATCACTTAATCATAAGTTTTCAAGGGTTTGAAGGTAGTTGTTTTGTTGCAAATATTAGACAAGAAGTTTCTAACAAGGGACACAATGGTCTAATTGGTTTACAAGAGAAACTTCTTCACAAAACACTCAAAAGAAAGGATTTTAAAATTGATAATGTTGATGGAGGAATAAGTTTGATCAAAGCAAGGCTACAATACAAAAGGGTTCTTATTGTTCTTGATGACATAGACCACATAAGTCAAATAGAATCATTAGCAGGTCAACGAAATTGGTTTGGTTCAGGTAGTACAATTATAATAACAACTAGAGATCTTCACTTGTTGAGTGAGCTTGGAACACAAGAGAAGTACAAGGTTAAAACATTAAGCATTGATGATTCCTTGCAACTCTTAAGTTGGCATGCTTTTGGTGTTCCTATAGCATTAGAGGAGTATACTGAAGTATTCAAAACGATAGCAAGTTATATTGGGGGACTTCCATTAGCACTCACCATTATAGGCTCTCATTTGCGTGGAAGATCGGTGCAAGAGTGGATTGAAGATATTGAGAAATTAAGAAGGAATCCTCATGACGATATTCAAACAATTCTTGAAATAAGCTATGATGCACTTGATTGTGATACTAAAAACATCTTTCTTGATATTGCTTGTTTTTTTGTTGGGCATGGAAAAAAAGACACTGTTATGATATTGGAAGCTTGTGGTTTTCATGCTGAAAGTGGAATCAGAAGTTTGATAGAAAGATGCTTGTTAACAATAAAAGGAGATAGAGAATTTAAAGAGCTTGAGATGCATGATTTAGTACGGGACATGGGAAGAGAAATTGTTCGAAAGGAATCTCCAAGAAATCCTGGCAAACGAAGTAGATTGGTGGACCCAAATGATATTTTTGATGTTTTACAAGGCAACAAGGTAAAACATTTCCTTTGTACTTGAGTTATTAATCTAGTTCATTTGCTTGTAATACTTAGCTAGTTTTATTAAAAATATGAAAGATTTGAGAGTATCTAACATATTGCTACATCAAACACTTTTTTAGGGCACAAAAGCAATTGAAGGAATGATCGTAAACTCTAACATGTTAAAGAATGTGCCTTTGAGTACGGAAGTATTCACAAAGATGGTAAATTTGCGAATACTCATATTAGATGGTGTGCTTCTTAGAGGATCGTTTAAATATTTGTCCAATGAGCTTAGACTTTTAAGGTTGCGTAACTGCCATTTGAGTCACATACAATCAGATTTTCATTGTGCGAAACTTGTTGAGTTAGACATGAGTAAAAGCAATATCGAAGAATTTCAACCCAATATGCAGGTTAGTATGTCTAATACTTAATTATTTTAACATTGCATATTTGCTAAGAACTTTGACTAAAAAATAGAAATGTATTAAAACCTCTATATTTTATTATTAACAGCATTTTGTATGCTTGAGGAGGTTAGAGATCAATTGTTGTGAACAACTTAAGAGTACACCAGACTTTACTGGGGCACAAAGTCTTCAAGAAATATCCTTCGGAGGTTGTTCAAATTTGGCGAATGTGCACCCATCAATTGGAAGTTTGGAGAGGCTTGTTGACTTAAGTTTGTGGGGATGCATGAAATTGAAGCTGCTTCCAAGTAGCATTTGCAAGTTAAAATCACTTGAGTCCTTACATTTAGCTGGTTGCAAGAATCTGAGGGAGCTTCCAATTGACATTGGAAACTTAGAGCAACTAAGAAAATTAATTGCTATGCAAACTGGTATCTCACATTTACCCATTTCATTTGGATGTTTAACAAATCTAGAGTACTTAGATCTGGGAAAGTCTGTGGGTTCAGTAGCTGTTGATTTTTTTCCATCTTCAGCCGCGAATTTATGCTCATTGGAATGGCTGACAGTGAATTTCTTCAAATCGCAGCAGCAAGTAAATTTTCCAATTGCTCTTGGGAGTTTGACCTCATTGACATATTTAGAGTTACAGGGAAATTGGTATATTGAAAGCCTATCATTGAACCTTTGTCATCTCTCCAATTTGATATGCCTCTCCCTCAAGGATTTGCAAAATCTTAGAGCACTTTTAAAACTTCCACCTAGTTTAAAGGTTCTTGGTGCAATAGATTGTGAGTCATTAGAAAAAATAGCAGATATATCAAACTTGAGAGGACTTGAATCGTTGTATATTCCCAATTGCAAAAGTTTGGTTGAACTTCCAAGATGGGAGAATCTTGAATGTATTGAGATGACAAATTGCAGTGGTTTGAGGATTCCTTCTGTTGAAAATTGGTGCCAGGTTAGTTAAATTATGTTCCCCTCCCTCATCATTGTCTGTTTCGATGGTAATGGTTTTGATATTTGATTGTGTAGTAATAATAATGATGATGATGTAGGCACGTTCTGAAGGTAATATTGTCCAGATTTCACTTGTAGTCTTTGGAGATTATGTAGGTTGCGGAATTCCAAGACTTTTGGGGCATACACCCATTGAAATCTATAACCGTGGTTTTGATTGTAATGAGGAGTTTTATGGAATTGGTGTAAGTGTGAGAAGCAAAAGCAGTGGTGCTTGGATCGTAAAGGAACCTCAGAGATATATTAAGTTTAAATCGTGTGAAGAAATTGAATTTGAGGTGGGAACAAGGATTGGAGAAGTATTGGAGGTGTATGCTCATTTCCATCCACCTCTGCAGAAGATGCAGCAGCTTTGTTGTTTATTTGAAATACATAGAAACTCAGATGGAGAAGTGCGTTTCTTTCCATCCACAAGAGGCTTCGTAGAAATTGAAATTGATGATGATGATGATGGAACAACAGAAAATGAAATGGCGATACAAGAAAGTGATGATTCTTCAACAAGTAGTACTGTAGGTGAAGAAGAAGAAGAAGAAGAAGAAGAAGAAGAGGAGCAGAATTATGGTTGGAGCTGCAGGAGCAAGAGAAGAAGATTTTGCAGATAGCTGGTTTTGTTTGAGGATTCCATTCCTTCAATTATATTGAAAAGTGGTACGTACATACGGTTGAATGTTAGTTAGTTAGTTATGTTGAACTTAATTTATCTGTACCGCGGCACTTTGTCTCTGATATGATAGATTATTTAATTTGGTGTGTTAATTTATATTATATTATTATTTGTGAACGTAAAATATATATATTTTTTTAAAGTACAATATTTGGATAATTTGTCTTCATGAACCATACATTAGAGGGCAGGTGTTATTAAATGATTGAAAACATGATTTAACGGCTTCGTATAGTATTTGATCCTATTTTATCTTGTTTTTATATATATGCTTGCTTAAAATTAATTAATATAGTAGTGATCATGTTCAAAACCTACGTAAAGGAATTAATATATTTCATTTGCTTTGTTTGTGAAGCTTTGGACGAAATGGCTGCTATCATTCAAGGGATTGAGGCAGTAGCTGCTGTTTTTTCAACCTATTCTTTTGACAAAAAGAAACACCGCATTTTTACTCCCAGATCTTTCTCAGGTTTGGGATTGTTTCTGATCTCAATTCGTTCTCTTTCCTTGAATTAACAATGGGTTTTGATTTGTTTTGTTTAAATTTGTTATCTTGCTTAGTTTGCAAAATGCTATCTTTGTTTTTGTCCTTAGTTTATCAAACTGGAATCTCTGAATTTGCTGTTTATGGGTTTCATTAGTTATTCAGCCTGTTTAATAGTATTGTATGTCTCCAGCGAGCTGAGTGACTAAATTTGTATGAATTTTATATGATTAGATTAGATTGATCGAATTCTCTACTCGATCATCTGTTGTTTATCCACATAACTATGGTTTCATTCCAAGGACCAGAGAGCAGCTATTGATGACTCATAACTATGGTTTCTACTCAATTAATTTTGGTTCCCACTTGGCTGATACACTTCCAATACTAATCGATCAACTACTGTAGATTAGTGCATCTGAGAATGATGAGGAAGTTGGAGAACACATGCACAGCAGAAGATATATTAATACTAGCAGGGTAATGCAAGGCCCAACATTAATGTATAAGCTTAGAAAAATAGTAAACTGAAGAAAATCAGAGGATCAAAGAAGTTAGTGTGGAAGGAAACAATATATTCTGGAAGGGATGGTGTTTGAGTAGAAACTAAAGTTGTATCACGTTGGACTTTGAATTGGTAAAGTGAGAAGTATTTTTCTTATTATGTTAGCTACTTTGATCAGCTGATTGTAAAAAAGTGTTTGGTAAATTAACTATTTATAATTAGTTTATTATAGATGAAATGACTTATAAGGACATGAGATTATTGTTTAATATATTTAATTGACTGTGGCTCTATAGTATATAATTTATTTTAGAGTTTATAACTTATTTTTAAAAAAAAAAGTTATAAATTTTGTTTGATAAAACATGAGTAGTTTAGAATAATAGTTTATTTTCAAATGCTGTTCTAAGTAGTTTTTCAAAATAAGCTAGTAGTACGTAGTTACTAACTTTTAAAATTTCAATTTTAAACAAACTTATTAATTTGGTATCTCAAAATGTCAAATATAATAGAGCTGAGCTTATAATGTTTAGTGCTGGTTTATTCAATTTGATTTCTTAGTTTAGTGTTTTTATCTTCTTTTATTTATACTTCAAATGTGACACAAATATAAGGAAAAAAGCAGGCAAATTATGTTGTGCATACGGATGCAAAAACGACGTCGTTTTATTAAAAACGCGCGTCTCTCCTTAAAAAAAAAAAAAATTCAGGTTCGATTTACAGCAATAACATATGAACTAAAATTTCAGAATCGATGAACTATAATTCCATAATCGATGAACTATAATTCCATAATCGATGAACTAAAATTCCAGAATCTAATATATGAACTAAAAATTCCAGAATGAATGAACTAAAATTCCAGAATCTATGAACTAAAAGTTCATAATCGATGAACTACAATTCCAGAATCGATGAACTATAATTCCAGAATCAATGAACTAAAATTCCATAATCTATGAACTAAAATTCCAGAATGAATGAACAACATATTGCTGTTGCTGGAAATCGAACTTGAATTTTTTTTTAAGGGGAGACGCGCGTTTTTAATAAAACGACGTCGTTTTTGCATCCGTATGCACCATGCATGGTGCATACGGATGCACACTTGCCCAGCATAACTACTCAAAAAAGCATGAGCACTTAACATGATTGATGGTAAATAGGTGGGGTCTAGGAAAAGGATGCATTAGTATGTGGATGGTCCCATTATGTGGAATTATTGGCTTGGTACGGTGTAATGGGAAATTATTAAGAAGACCAACTAAGTCATCGCTGCTGATCTGCTACACGCGTTTTCAAAGTTTTTAACACAAATCTTTAGTTCATAGCTCCAAAGGCAAGCTGATCGAAAATCCAGACAGACAGATAGTATGGCATCATCATCATCTTCTCCATCGTATGCTCGCATGACATATGATGTTTTCTTGAGTTTTATGGGTGAGACGCGAGGATCCTTTTCTGATCATCTCTATGCAGATTTGAGGCGAGCTGGAGTTAACGTCTTCCGGGATGATGAATCGATCCGGAGAGGTGAGGATATTTCTGTTGAGCTATCTAGAGCCATAGAAGAGTCAAGGATATCCATCATCGTATTCTCCAAAGACTATGCCGGATCCAGATGGTGTCTGAATGAGCTTGTGAAGATCATGGAGTGTAAACAAAAGTTGAATCAGATTGTTTATCCCATATTTTACCATGTTGATCCTTCAGAAGTTCGTAAACATACAAGCACCTTTGGGGATGCATTGACTCTACACAAACACCGATTTGAGGATCAGAAAGTTAATGAGTGGAAAGATGCACTCACTGTAGCTGCTAACTTGTCTGGATGGGATTTGCAAACCATGTCAAATGGGTAATCCTAACTCTTTTGATTTCCTTTTATTTGATTATATTTGCCTGCTGACACACTTACTCATATAGTAAATTCATATATATGGTAATTTTTTTAAAGAAAAATTTTAAAAATAATTGAAAGAGAAAAATTTGAATCTTCTAACTGTGATTTTTAATTAATTAATTTTTAAAAATAGTAATTGTTGACTAATTTTGTTGTCTTAAATTACTGACAAAAATATAAATTTTAATCTCGATCAAACTGGAAGAATCAAAGACCAAGATAAAGTGAGAATATAAGTTTCCGTTAATTAAGAAATCACATTCTTATGCGGACTACAAATAAAGGATCTCTTGTAAGGATATATAAAGATTTCCAGTCAACAAGGAAAGAAATGCATTCAATTCCCTATCTTATGTACTAAGACCCGAGAATAGAGAATTTCACTTAGGAGAAATATTAGAGTGAGGTTTTAATAGAGAGAGAGATAGTGATATCTATATTTTATTGTGTAAAATTGTTCCGAAATTCTGTACTTTGAAATTGTGGTCATAATGGATTCAAGTTTTTTCTCAACAAGAAGTGCCTAGCAGATTAGGTATTAGTGTTCTAAACAATCACACCCTTCACAAATTTTCAGTATTAATTTATGATTGATTATAAAAAAAAAAATATTAAATTTTTTGAACTTATAATAATTGACGATCGTATTTTCTAATGAGTAGTTGTATTAGTGACGGAATTTTTTTGTCACAAAAGAACGTTTTAGTGACGGTAAATACACCATCACTATATGCTTATTAAGGATGATATCATATCCCATCACTATTTGTTTTTATCCTCGGAAGAAATAACGACGGGTAGTGACGGTAAATTTTCCGTCATTAAAAGTCTTTTATGATGGTTTTTTATTTTTTTAGTGATGGTTTTACATCTAACTAATGAACAATTTTCTTGTAGTGCGAATTGTATTTGTTGGTAACAATATTTAATTAATAGAAAATATTTAAAAATCTCTTAGTAAATTTTGTCTGCAAAATATAATTTACTAGATTCTTAACATAATCTGTATTTGAAAATCTAATTTATGTTGAATTTTAATTTGTACCCATGGATCTAATCTGTATTGAATTATTGATATACAGTTCAATATTTTAAAGATGGAAAATTCTTTCACACTTTTAGCCTATAAGTATGCATGCATCATATATAACAAATAAATATAAACATGTAATTCATTATTAGCTCAACTTTTTAATGTTATTATTAGCTTAACTTTTTAATTGAAACTGAAAATATCCTTCAATTTGGTATTAGAACCAACTCATGTAAAAGGCCATGACTCAAATCACCATATTATCCAACAATAAAAATAAATTATGGTCCACTTGTTGCTAATTCAACTATTAGCTTAACCTTTTAGTCAAGAAAGAGAACACATTTTTAAATTATTATTGCGATGGATTATTAATTGGTCGTAGTCTACGATTTAATTGGTAGAATAGTGTTTTAATTAATGTCTGCTGTCGTGTTTTCAATTTGGTTTCTTAATTGTGTTTTTTGCCTTTTTTTTTTGTTTTGTTTTTTAAATCAATATATAGACAGATTAATGCAATAAATTTAAATCTGATTAGGTATGAGTCAAAGTTCATTGAGATTATTACTGAAGAAGTGCTACGAGTGTTGAATTTTATGCCCATGAATGTTGCAAAGCATTCCGTTGGAATTGATTCTCTTGTTGGAGATGTACTTCATTTATTACAAATGCAAACAAATGATGGTGTTCGGATGATGGGAATTTTTGGTATGGGTGGTGTCGGAAAATCAACCCTTGCTAAAGCCATATACAATCACTTGATCATGAGTTTTCAAGGGTTTGAAGGTAGTTGCTTTGTTGCAAATATTAGACAAGAAGTTTCTAATAAGGGACGACACAATGGTCTAGTTGGTTTACAAGAGAAACTTCTTCACAAAACACTCAAACGAAAGAACTTTGAAATTGATAATGTTGATGAAGGAATAAGTTTGATCAAAGCAAGGCTGCAATCCAAAAGGGTTCTTATTGTGCTTGATGACATAGACCACATAAGTCAATTAGACTCATTAGCAGGTCAGCGAAATTGGTTTGGTTCAGGTAGTACAATTATAATAACAACTAGAGATGTTCACTTGTTGAGTGAGCTTGGAACACAAGAGAAGTACAAGGTTAAAACATTAAGCATTGATGATTCTTTGCAACTCTTAAGTTGGCATGCTTTTGGTGTTTCTATAGCATTAGAGGAGTATACTGAAGTATCCAAAACGATAGCAAGTTATGTTGGGGGACTTCCATTAGCACTTACCATTATAGGCTCTCATTTGCGTGGACGATCGGTACAAGAGTGGATTGAAGATATTGAGAAATTAAGAAGGAATCCTCATGATGAGATTCAAACAATTCTTGAAATAAGCTATGATGCACTTGATGGTGATACTAAAAACATCTTTCTTGATATTGCTTGTTTTTTTGTTGGGCTTGAGAAAGAAGACACTGCTATGATATTGGAAGCTTGTGATTTTCATGCTAAAAGTGGAATCAGAAGTTTGATAGAAAGATGTTTGTTAACAATAGAAGAAGATGGAAGATTTGAAATGCTTGAGATGCATGATTTAGTACGGGATATGGGAAGAGAAATTGTTCGAAATGAATCTCCAAGAAATCCTGGCGAACGAAGTAGATTGGTGGATCCAAATGATATTTTTGATGTTCTACAAGGCAACAAGGTAAAACATTTCCTTTAATTTGTACTTGAGTTATTAATCTAGTTCATTTGCTTGTAATACTTAGTTTTATTTAAAATATGAAAGATTTGAGAGTATCTAACATATTGCTACATCAAACACTTTTTTAGGGCACAAAAGCAATTGAAGGGATGATCATAAACTCTAACATGTTAAAGAATGTGCCTTTAAGTATGGAAGTATTCACAATGACGGTAAATTTGCGAATACTCATACTAGATGGTGTGCTTCTTAGAGGATCTTTTAAACATTTGTCCAATGAGCTTAGGCTTTTAAGGTTGCGTAATTGCCGTTTGAGTCGTATACAATCGGATTTTCGTTGTGCGAAACTTGTTGAGTTAGACTTCAGGCGTAGCAATATCAAAGAATTTCAACCCAATATAAAGGTTAGTATGTCTAATACTTAATTATTTTTTTTAACATTGCATATATTTGCTAAGAACTTTGACTAAAAAATAGAAATGCATTAAAACCTCTCTATTTTATTTTAACAGCATTTGGTATGCTTGAGGATGTTAAAGCTCAGTTTTTGTGAACAACTTAAGAGTACACCAGACTTTACTGGGGCACAAAGTGTTCAGAAAATATCCTTCGAAGGGTGTTCAAATTTGGCGAATGTGCACCCATCAATTGGAAGTTTGGAGAGGCTTGTTAAGTTAGATTTTTGGGGTTGCAAGAAATTGAAGTTGCTTCCAAATAGCATTTGCAAGTTAAAATCTCTTGAATTCTTAAATTTATATCGTTGCAAGAATCTAAGGGAGCTTCCAATTGACATTGGAAAACTAGAGAAACTAAGAATATTATATGCTGAAGAAATTGGTATCTCACATTTACCCATTTCTTTGGGATGTTTGAGAAATCTATTGACACTGACGCTGGGAGTGCTTGTGGGTTCAGTAGCTGTTGATTTTTTTCCATCTTCAATTGTGAATTTATGCTCATTGAAAACTCTGATTGTGAGATTCAACAAATCACAGCAGCAAGTAAATCTTCCAATTGCTCTTGGGAGTTTAACCTCATTGACATATTTAGAGTTATCAGGAATTTGGTATCTTGAAAGCCTATCGTTGGACCTTTGTCATCTCTCCAATTTGAGAAAGCTCAACCTCTTCGATTTGCAAAATCTTAGAGCACTTTTAAAACTTCCACCTAGTTTGAAGAATCTTATTGCAGATGATTGTGAGTCATTAGAAAGAATAGCAGATATATCCAACTTAAGAAGACTTGAAACTTTGTATATTGTATGCTGCAAAAGTTTGGTTGAGCTTTCAGGCTTAGAGAGTCTTGAATCCATACGAAAGATTACGATAACACAGCACAAAGCTCTGACTATCCCTTATAACTATTTGCAGTGCCTACAAATAATCGCTCTTGGAAGTTTGACCTCATTGGAATATTTAAATTTATCAGGGTGTGGCTATCATCTTCAAAGCCTACCCTTCAGCCTTTCTCATCTTTCTAATTTGAAATTTCTCATATTGAATGATTGGCAAAATCTAAGAGCATTGCTACAACTTCCTCTTAGTTTGGAGCATCTCTCTGCAAAAAATTGTGTGTCATTGGAAAAAATAGAAAACTTGAAAAGATTAAAATGGTTGGGTATTCCCAATTGCAAAAGTTTGGTTGAGATAACAAATTGCAGCAGTTTGAGGATTCCTTCAGTTGAAAATTGGTTCCAGGTTAGTTGAGTTATGTTCCCCTCCCTCATCTTTGTCTGCTTTGGTTATATAATAATAATAATAATAATAATAATAATAATAATAATAATAATAATGATGATGATGATAATGTAGGCACGTTCTGAAAGTAATATTGTCCAGATTTTGCTTCATGCCAGCAGTGGTTATGTAAGTTGCAGTATTCCAAGACTTTTGGGGCATACACCCATTAGCTTCAGTAATAGAAGTTCTGATGGTAATGAGGAGTTTGATGGAGTTGGTGTTAGTGTGAGAAGAAAAACCACTGGTGCTTGGATCCTTAAGGAACCTCCAAAATATATTAAGTTTAAAGATTTTGAAATAGAGGTGGGAACAAGTGGGATTGGAGAAGTATTGGAGGTGTATGCTCATTTCCATACTCTGCAGAAGAAGATGCTGCAGCTTTGTTTATTTGAAATACAAAGAAACTCAGATGGAGAAGTGTGTTTCTTTCCATCCACAAGAGGCTTCGTAGAAATTCAAATTGATGATGATGATGGAACAACAGAAAATGAAATTAAATTAATGGCGGGGATACAACAAAGTGATTCTTCAACAAGTAGTAATGTAGGTGTAGAAGAAGAAGATCAGGAGAATTATGGTTGGATCAGGAGAAGAAGATGTTGCAGCAGCATTATTCCCGAGTTTCTCCTAAAGTGTTTTTGTTGGGATGAAGGAAGATAGAACTAACTTTATCCAACAAAACAGACATAGAAATTAAGAAGATCGAAGCGGAAGAAGATGGTGAGAGTGGATGCAGATATGATTTCCATCTGTGATCTGATGTACAGCTAGCTAGCAAGCTAGGTATGTATGTTCAACTCATCTCATCTCTATTACTTCAATTCGTCTCTGATAAATGATTTGGTGTGCATGTTTATATTATATGATAGTAGCCTAGCTAGGTTGTAATAATAATTAGAATACATATTAATTAAGTGTATATATGTTATATTAATTCCATAATTAATATAATGTCGGCACAGCATGCAGGTTCTGAAGATGAATGATAGTTGTCTCTTGGATGTCTCTTTGCCATAGCCTGAAAGTTGTCTTCATATCCATTTGGTAAAGGTTTACTTTATGCTTTGCACTTTTATGGGTCGTTCAATAAATGTCCAAGTGTAATAGATGTATCTTTAATATAGTAGAAGCTAGAAACCATTTGCATATTATTCCTTAGTTGAGGAAGCTCAAAATGATTATGAAATAATTGTAGATGCCACTGCTCTAACCTATTTTACTAGAACCATTGTAAGGGGGGAGAGTGTAACACCCGTGTTACGGCCCCTAAAGCTAATTAATTAATTAACTAATAGCCCAAAAGAAAGAATAAACTATAAATGATTAATTAGGGAAAAAAACCCACCATAGTCCGTGGGCCCTCAAATCTAAACCCAACCCCTAATCCCAATAAGATTAGACTCTAAATAAGATCCCTAGATCTATAAATAGGGAACTTAGGAGGCACCTAGAACCCCCACCACAAGAATAACGCCCACCACCCCAAAGAGCTCCAAGAATCTCCCTAGAAGAAATCAAGAAAGCAAGAAAGCTTAAAGAAAGATCCTTCATAGCCAAGGAATTAATTAAGGCTAAGAGGTAACCCATGTCTCAACAAAACCTATTTTCATAGTTATGATTCCCCCTTAGGGTTTCCCCATATTATTGTGTATTGATGACTTGTGATGATTATTATTGATGATTGATGTGATGATCCCATGGGGGATCTTGATAATCTTGATATTGGGAGATTCTTGATAATTATGATGTTCTTGGTGATTATATGGAGTTCTTGATGATTATGTGTTGTTCTTGATAATCGTGTGATGCCCTTGATGCTTATGTGTTATTCTTACCGAATCTTGCAATTAGAAGGCGAATCGTATTCTTGTTGATATAAAAGTGATTAGAACCCTAGGTTGTATCGTATGATATTATTCTTGGATTATCGGGTGGGGAAATCGCATGTTTGGGTGTTGTTTATGTTTAGAAAAACATGATAGGTTATGTGCCGTTCGTTTCTCGTATTTGATCCGTTAATTGTCTACGTGTTGTCGTTGATTGCGTTGTAAAGTGTCTAAGCATGGTTTCGGGTTCCACAATGGTTCCCGGGGCGAAATTGTGTGATAAGTGTAACACCCCAGATTTTCAAGACTTTTTAAAACTTATAATAAAGGTAGAATCTCATTAAATCCCAAGATATAAATACAAGCGTACGGGGTGCTATGCCACACCTGGGCTAGAGAACCCAAGTGCACAGGCTATCTAACTAATACCCTCAAAGCGTAATTACGTAAACGTGGCACGCAGGCCAAAAAGGAAAACTATCTACTTCTATACTCCAAGTTCTAGCGCGCTCCAGCGACTTAATCTTCTGTGCCTGAAAACCAAATATATCTGTTCAGCAAGAAATGCTGGTAACCCACTCCAACGCGTTGAAATACAATACAAATAGAGATATATATAGATATACGAAAACCATTTTGAGCATGAAGATATATCCTACGAACTCTAGCTTTAAAACCGGGAATGACTCGACAGATAGGCCAGACGCAAGCAACAGTTATAACGAGCATATGCAGTTCATAACGGATAAGGCAGATAAGGCAAAGCATAACGATAATCACAACCCAACATAAACAATCCCCAACATAAATCCCACAGTCACATTCCCCCAAGACACTCATAATCACAACTCATCCATATCACAACACATAGCACACTTTGTTGGCGCCACAGGACCAATCGCATGCCCATACATGAGGGTCAGCGCATATAGCTCTGACACGGCCCCGCAGCACCCTGCCCCGTAACGCAACACGGAGGGGTCGATCGCAACCGACCGATGAACCGCAGCTCATCATAGTGTTTGATCTCAACCAAACAGTGGACCGCAGCCCAAGAGAATGTCATCTGACCGCAGCCAGGAAAAAGGACGAACCGCAGCTCGTATAGAAACGTTTGATCGCAACCAAACGGTGGACCGCAGCCCAAGAGTATCAATCTGACCGCAGCCAGCTTCTGAACTGCAGCTCAGGATAACCAATCCGATCGCAACCGAATTGGGGTAACACACACACATAACACATAGCAAGCACATGCAACCCATATTACACATTGGGAAGGGGGAGAAAGCGCATAACAAAACCTATGCGTGATCCATCACATACTAAGAATAGTCCTAAGGGGTTCATACTCCTTCCACCTAGGTCAACGGGATACCAATTCAACTAGCATGCAATATAATAGACTCGTAAACCTACGAATGGTACCCGAAACATCAAACTAGACATAGGCACGATAACGGAGTCCGTTGGGACACCACGGGGAACGGGGGAACATCAAACGGGGAAGCCGGGGTCCCAAAGTGGGATAATTTCCAGCGGGTAGCCGGTGGGTGGGGGCCACCCGTCGGACTTTACTGTTCCGGGCAGCGGGTCACCGGCGGGCAGCTGCCCGCCCGCCGACCACCCGCAGCCGGGCGGTGTTTCATGGCTGTGGGTAGGTGGCGGGTCCCCTACCCCCCACCTACCCCACACTGACTCTTTTCACACACTTTACGCCCCGGGAACCGTTGTGGAACCCGAAACCATGCTTAGACACTTTACAACGCAATTAACGACAACACGTAGACAATTAACGAATCAAATACAAGAAACGAACGGCACATAACTTATCATGCTTTTCTAAATATAATCAACACCCAAACATGCGATTTCCCCACCCGATAATCCAATAATAAGATCATATGATACAACCTAGGGTTCTAATCACTTTTATATCAACAAGAATACGGTTCGTCTTCTAATTGCAAGATTCGGTAAGGATAACACATAAACATCAAGAGCATCACCCAATTATCAAGAACAACACATAATCATCAAGAACTCCATAATTATCAAAAATCTCCCAATAACAAGATTATCAAGATCCCCCATGGGATCATCACATCAAACATTAATAATCATCATCATGTCTCGCCAATCACAATAATATGGGGGAAACCCTAAGGGGGAATCATAGCTATGAAAATAGGTTTTGTTGAGACATGGGTTACCTCTTAGCCTTAATTAATTCCTTGGCTATGAAGGATCTTTCTTTAAGCTTTCTTGATTTCTTGATTTCTCTAGGGGAATTCTTGGAACTCTTTGGGTGGTGAGAGATTAATGTGGCGGGGATTCTAGGTGCCTCCTAAGTTCCCTATTTATATATTTAAGACTCCTAGTTAGGGTCTGAATGGTATGGGTTTACTAATTCTATTCCTTATAGGGCTAGGGCTTGTTTTAGGGATAAGGGTCCATGGTCCATAGTGGACCATATTAATTAAAGAGAATCCTAATCCTAATCTGAATAGTAAAAGGCCTACTTCCTTTATTCCTAATAGGCTTAAGACTCTTATTCGGGCAAGGGTCCACGGTTCATGGTGGACCTCACTGATTAATTAAAGGTAAACCTAACATAATTAAATCATATTTAATTATTATTAACGGGATTAATTAAATATTTAATCCGAGATTGAAGGTCGTAACACGGGGTGTTACACTCTCCCCCCCTTACGAGAAGCTTCGTTCCCGAAGCTTGGAAATCGTTGCAGGGTTAACGAGTCAAGAGTAGAACCGTGGTCCTATAGAGAGGGTATTCCACAGGGAAATTGTATACTTGTGCGCCTATGCGTGTTTGGTTTTTGGGAACGATTAGGTTTACAGGGCTAAGAGAGTGGGTTTCAAACTTGAGGATACGGTGAATTCAGGAATTAGGATCAAGTTTTCAAGGTTGCAACTTAGGTTGTGAGGTTGCCACCTTGTATGGAATCGTTAAAACATGGGATTACGAATGGGGTCTGAAGGGTAGAAAGGGTTTTGAAATAAGGAGGGGGTCGATTTTCCGAGGAAGGGAAAGGAATTCGGCTAGGATGGGTTAAGGTTTCTCGATCCCAAGTGAATAATCTGGCTAGATGCTTTGATCACGATGCGTCGACGAGCTGATGATCCTCCTTCCTTGGTGTTGGTACTTGCTTGACTTTAAGATCCTTGTTAGACCTTGCTTCCCGGGCTAAGGTTTCATCCTTCTCTTCTATCTTGAGGGAAATTCCCGTGGTGATTCAACACTTACTTCGTTAATGCGCCCAAGGTCTTGGCCAAGTTGGGTCAACTAAGCTAATCTCTTAGGGCGCACTTCCCAAATTCTTCCCAAAGTCTCTTGGGAGTCGATGGACTTTGGGTTGAATTTCTCTTATTGAATTTCATCTCCTCTTTAGTGGATGAAATTCTTAGTAAGACTTCATGTCTTACCCGAGGTTCGGCATTGTTGTGCCCTTTTGTGTTACTTTTAATGATAAAGGTGTCCTTGTGTGCCCTTTTTCTTTTTAAAGCGTAGTCGGTTACGAAATCTCGTTGTGGGATGACTCGGTGACTTTACGAGTCATCTCATTTCCTTGTGGGTCCTTAACGACCCTTGAAGTCTTGGCGCGAATGTGCTCTTCACCCTTTTGCTTAGCACCATGTACTACGTAGTTCTTGATTCCATACAACTTGTAAGGAGTCCTCTGATTTGCTCGAACGATGTCCATGGTTTGGAGGAGTCCTGGTCCATCCTTAGCATTTTGACTTTTAAGGTTTTCGTGGGTTCTTTGCACGAGTTCCCAACTCGCCTCCTTGGTTTGCGCAATCCTTTACGCCAAACATCCCTAGTCGGTTGTATCGTAGGATCCAACTTCCATTACTCGTGCAATGTAATTGATTGTGATTTCCCGATGGTGCCTCGTGCGTCAAGGTCTTTTACGTAGGACACTATGTTTGGGTGGTCCATGGTTCCTTACCCAAGACTCACATTCATCAATCGAGGCACACAAGTGCGCCACAAATCAATAAAATGAGGGGTTAAGAAATCAGCACATTGTACCAGTGGGCGCGAGGTGGGCGGTCGTCCGCCTGCCAAGCTCCTGCCAAGGACCCGCCAAGGTCCCGTCAAGGACCCGTTGGGGATCCGCGGGAAAGTGACTAGGAAGAGTCAATTCCTTCGGGAAAGACCCCAAAAACGCACAGATTCATGTCCTGACAAGTCCCATGCCCTTGTGCACAATAAAAGGGACTTGGATACATAGGATGACCCATCGTACAATGTTTATTGATCCTTAAGCACGAGTTCTAGAGGTAGATATACATATATATATATATATATATATATATATATATATATATATATATATATATATATATATATATATATATATATATATATATATATATATATATATATATATATATATATATCTATGTTTTCTTGGTCTGGGTTAAAGGGATGTAAGAAGTGCAAGTGTTAGGTTTCAAAGTCGAGGGACGGATAGGGTCGATGTTTCCAAGGTCGTAAAGAAGGAAGGTTGCTACCTTGTACGGGATTGTTTGTAATGAGGGATCAAGAGCGAGGTTTGGAGTGATAGGACGGATTCTTTAACGAAGTGGTACTTGGTTGGCAAGGGGAGGGAAAGGGGCTAAGGACTCTTGGCTTCGAGTGATTATACCTATTTGGGGCATGGTTGTGGCGTACAGTCGAACTGGTGATCCCTTTTCCTTGGCTTCGTTTGATTCTAAGATTTTTGTTTGATCTTCTCTTCCCGTGTCCAAGTCCCCTTCGTCTCTATGGCTTCCAAGGGAATTCTCGTGATGGTTTACGTGCATGTTCCCCTCGGATGTTCAGGAGTCTGGACCCAGTCGGTTAGTGGGTCAAATCCCTAGGTCTTGACTCCTAATCCTTGCCGAGGGTTCTTAAGGGTCAAGGGGGTTTCGGGTTGGTCTTTCTTTTTCTATTGGGTTTCATCCCTTCCTTGGTGAATGAAATTCTTAGCAAGGCTTTATGTCCTCTTTGAGGTTCGGCCTGTTGCACCTATTTGACGATGTTTTCTGTAGCTAGGGCCCCTGACACTTTGAACGTATTTGTTTGCCTGCTCTTGTCAACGCATGGCGTTCTTCGGTGGCGTACGTACCGGCTATGGTTTCTCGTAACGCCTTCACGGTTTTCATGCAAGGGTGGGATGATACGTATTCGTAACTTCCACCTACTTCGCCGATTCCTATCTAACAACTTATTTTAATATTGGATCAACGAATGTCGGTTCTTCACGCCCCTGGGCAGGGTAAGGGCTTTATGCTGCTCAACGGTTTTTAACAGGGTTTCCAAAAGGAGTGGGGATATGAACTTAGAGTAAGGGCGATGATTCCAATGCTCATATCAATTTAGGGTTTCCGAGGGTTTGGGTTAGGTGCAACAAAGGGTGAGCAAGGTCATGACGGTTGTGAATTTGCTCTTACGGTAATTAAGGATTCGGGGTGGGAGTTTTCAACAAATAGGGGTATCAAGATGCTGGGGTTTCAGGGCGGATGATATTTTAAACTGGGGTGGTGGGGTCGCAAGGTGTCGCGATATACTTACCTTGCACCCAAGGATTCGACTAATGGTGTCGTTCATCCGCTACTTTAATCAGTGTTCTAGTTCTCCTTCCTGTTTGTTGTAGCCGCAACCTGGGTTTGCCGAGATAAAGCAACTTGTCGGAAGGTGCATGCCATTTGTCTGAATCGGGGGTTATCGTGGTTAACCCTGGGTTGGTGAGTATTGCAGTCCGTCCCTTTTAGCAGTCCTGGCGTCTTGATGCAACGTCTTTTCACCGCCTCTCCTTAGTAGTCATCCAAATCTTCCTTTTCTTTGGTCACGGTCCTTGTCAAGTCCTTTGACGGGAGTTAGGACGAGGCGATTTATCGGGTAAGTGTACGTTACCCAGTTGTGGAAGTAAACTTATCTATTCTCAACCTTACCTGGTGTGGGAAGCATAGGGGGAGGTTCCTTTAAGTTAGAGAGGGATGAAGTGAGGGGAGGTTATGTGTAGGTTTCACAATCTCACTGCGCGTCCTAAGATTCCTGAATCCTATGTTCCTAAGTACCTAGAGTTCAAGCCTAGTGTCCTAAAATCCGGTCTTAAGAGTCATATCCTAGGGTCAAACTTAGGCTCTGATACCAACTGTAACACCCCAGATTTTCAAGACTTTTTAAAACTTATAATAAAGGTAGAATCTCATTAAATCCCAAGATATAAATACAAGCGTACGGGGTGCTATGCCACACCTGGGCTAGAGAACCCAAGTGCACAGGCTATCTAACTAATACCCTCAAACGGTAATTACGTAAACGTGGCACGCAGGCCAAAAAGGAAAACTATCTACTTCTATACTCCAAGTTCTAGCGCGCTCCAGTGACTTAATCTTCTGTGCCTGAAAGCCAAATATATCTGTTCAGCGAGAAATGCTGGTAACCCACTCCAACGCGTTGAAATACAATACATATAGAGATATATATAGATATACGAAAACCATTTTGAGCATGAAGATATATCCAACGAACTCTAGCTTTAAAACCGGGAATGACTCGACAGATAGGCCAGACGCAAGCAACAGTTATAACGAGCATATGCAGTTCATAACAGATAAGGCAAAGCATAACGATAATCACAACCCAACATAAACAATCCCCAACATAAATCCCACAGTCACATTCCCCCAAGACACTCATAATCACAACTCATCCATATCACAACACATAGCACACTTTGTTGGCGCCACAGGACCAATCGCATGCCCATACATGAGGGTCAGCGCATATAGCTCTGACACGGCCCCGCAGCACCCTGCCCCGTACCGCAACACGGAGGGGTCGATCGCAACCGACCGATGAACCGCAGCTCATCATAGTGTTTGATTGCAACCAAACAGTGGACCGCAGCCCAAGAGAATGTCATCTGACCGCAACCAGGAAAAAGGACGAACCGCAGCTCGTATAGAAACGTTTGATGGCAACCAAACGGTGGACTGCAGCCCAAGAGTATCAATCTTACCGCAGCCAGCTTCTGAACCGTAGCACAGGATAACCAATCCGATCGCAACCGAATTGGGGTAACACACACACATAACACATAGCAAGCACATGCAACCCATATTACACATTGGGAAGGGGGAGAAAGCGCATAACAAAACCTATGCGTGATCCATCACATACTAAGAATAGTCCTAAGGGGTTCATACTCCTTCCACCTAGGTCAACGGGATACCAATTCAACTAGCATGCAATATAATAGACTCATAAACCTACGAACGGTACCCGAAACATCAAACTAGACATAGGCACGATAACGGAGTCCGTTGGGACACCACGGGGAACGAGGGAACATCAAACAGGGAAGCCGGGGTCCCAAAGTGGGATAATTTCCAGCGGGTAGCCGGTGGGTGGGGGCCACCCGCCGGTTGCCCGCCGGACTTTACTGTTCCGGGCAGCGGGTCGCCGGCGGGCAGCTGCCCGCCCGCCGGCCACCCGCTGCCGGGCGGTGTTTCACGGCTGTGGGTAGGTGGCGGGTCCCCTACCCCCCACTGACTCTTTTCACACACTTTATGCCCCGGGAACCGTTGTGGAACCTGAAACCATGCTTAGACACTTTACAACGCAATTAACGACAACACGTAGACAATTAACGAATCAAATACAAGAAACGAATGGCACATAACTTATCATGCTTTTCTAAATATAATCAACACCCAAACATGCGATTTCCCCACCCGATAATCCAATAATAAGATCATATGATACAACCTAGGGTTCTAATCACTTTTATATCAACAAGAATACGGTTCGTCTTCTAATTGCAAGATTCGGTAAGGATAACACATAAACATCAAGAGCATCACCCAATTATCAAGAACAACACATAATCATCAAGAACTCCATAATTATCAAAAATCTCCCAATAACAAGATTATCAATGTAACACCCCGTGTTACGGCCTTCAATCCCGGATTAATTATTTAATTAATCCCGTTAATAATAATTAAATACGATTTAATTCGGTTAGGTTTCCCTTTAATTAATTAATAAGGCCCACCATGAACCGTGGGCCCTTGCCTAAATTAGAGCCTTAAGCCCATTAGGAATAAAGAAAGTAAACCTTTTACTATTCAGATTCTGATTAGGAATCCTAGACCTAGTTATCTATTAGGAATAAAGGAAGTAGGTCTTTTACTATTCAGATTATGATTAGGATTCTCTTTAATTAATTAATATGGTCCACTATGGACCATGAAACCCAATCCTTAGTTCCAAAAGGAATAGAATTAGCGAGCCTATAATATTAGTTCCTAATTAGGACTCCTAAATATATAAATAGGGGACATAGGAGGCACCTAGAACTTCCCACAAGAATAACGCCCCACCACCCCAAAAGAGCTCCAAGAATCCCCTTAGGAGAAATCAAGAAAGCAAGGAAGCTTAAAGAAAGATCCTTCATAGCCAAGGAATTAATTAAGGCTAAGAGGTAACCCATGTCTCAACAAAACCTATTTTCATAGCTATGATTTCCCCTTAGGGTTTCCCCCATATGATTGTAAATGGCGAATTACTATGATTATTATTGATGTTGATTTAATGATTCCATGGGGAATCTTGATAATCTTGATATTGGGAGTTTCTTGATTATGATGTTCTTGATGATTAATTGGGATTCTTGATGATTATGTGTTGTTCTTGATGATTATGATGTTCTTGATGATTAATTGGTATCCTTGATGATTATGTGTTGTTCCTACCGAATTTTGCAATTAGAAGACGAATTGTATTCTTGTTGATATAAAAGTGATTAGAACCCTAGGTTGTACCGTATGCTTTGATTCTTGGATTATCGGGTGGGAAATCGCATGTTTGGGTGTTGATTATGATTAGAAAAGCATGTTAGGTGATGTGCCGTTCGTCTATCGTATTTGATCCGTTAATTGTCTATGTGTTGTCGGTAATTACGTTGAAAAGTGTCTAAGCATGGTTTCGGGTTCCACAACGGTTCCCGGGGCGAAAAGTGATGAAAAGAGTCAGTGGGGGGTAGGTGGGGGTAGGGGACCCGCCACCTACCCGCGGCAATCTCGGGTAGCTCCGGCAGCGGGCAGCCGGCGGGCGGGCAGCTGCCCGCCGGGCACCCGCTGCCCGGAACAGTGACAGCCGGCGGGTGGACCCCCACCCACCGGCTACCCGCTGGAAATTACACTACCCGGGACCTCGGCTTCCCCGTTTGATGTTTCCCCGATCCCCGTGGTGTCCCAACGGACCCCGTTTGTTGTGCCTATGTCTAGTTTGGTGTTTCGGGTACCGTTCGTAGGTTTATGAGTCTGTTATATCGCATGCTAGATGAAGTGGTATCCTATTGACCTAGGTGAAGGAAGTATGAACCCCTTAGGACTATTCTTAGTATGTGATGGATCACGCATAGGTTTGTTATACGCTTTACCCCATTCCCAATGTGTAACGTGGGTTGCATGTGCTTGCTATGTGTTATGTGTGTGTGCTGCCCCAATTCGGTTGCGATCGGATTGGTTATCCTGAGCTGCGGTTCAGAAGCTGGCTGCGGTCAGATTGGTATTCCTGGCTGTGGTCAGATGACACTCTCTTGGGCTGCGGTCCACCGTTTGGTTGCGATCAGACGTTTCTATACGAGCTGCGGTTCGTCCTTTATCCTGGCTGCGGTCAGACGACACTCTCTTGGGCTGCGGTCCACTGTTTGGTTGCGATCAAACATTATGATGAGCTGCGGTTCATCGGTCGGTTGCGATCGACCTCCCCGTGTTGCGATACGGGGCATGGTGCTGCGGGGCTGTGTCAGAGCTATATGCGCTGACCCTCATGTATGGGCATGCGATCGGTCCCGTGGCGCCAACAATGTGCGTTATGTGTGTGATATGGGTGAGTTGTGATTATGAGTGTCTTGGGGGATGTGACTATGGGATTTATATTCGGGATTGTTCATGTTGGGTTATGATTATTGTTTATGCTTTGCCTTATCTGCCTTATCTTTTGTGAACTGCATATGCTCGTTATAACTGCTGCTTGTGTCTGGCCTTATCTGTCGAGTCATTCCCGGTTTTAAAGCTAGAGTTCGTAGGATATATCTTCATGCTCAAAAATGGTTTTCGTATATCTATATATATCTCTATATGTATTGTATTTCAACGCGTTGGAGTGGGTTACCAGCATCTCTCGCTGAACAGATATATTTGGCTTTCACGCACAGAAGATTAAGTCACTGGAGCACGCTAGAACTTGGAGTATAGAAGTAGATAGTTTTCCTTTTTGGCCTGCGTGCCACGTTTACGTAATTACGCTTTGAGGATATTAGTTAGTTAGCCTGTGCACTTGGGTTCTTTAGCCCAGGTGTGGCATAGCACCCCATACGCTTGTATTTATTTCTTGGGATTTAATGAGATTCTACCTTTATTATAAGTTTAAAAAAGTCTTGAAAATTTGGGGTGTTACAGTTGGTATCAGAGCTTAAGTTTGACCCTAGGATAAGACTCTTAAGACCGGACTTTAGGACACTAGGCTTGAACTCTAGGTACTTAGGAACATAGGATCCCGGAATCTTAGGACGCGCAGTGAGATTGTGAAACCTACACATAACCTCCCCTCACTTCATCCCTCTCTAACTTAAAGGAACCTCCCCCTACGCTTACCACACCAGGTAAGGGTGCGAATAGATAAGTTTACTTCCACAACTGGGTAGCATACACTTACCCGATAAATCGCCTCGTCCTAACTCCCGTCAAAAGAATTGACAAGGACCCTGACCAAAGAAAAGGAAGATTTAGATGACTACTAAGAAGAGGCGTTACAGTCAGGACTGCTAAAAGGGACGGACTGCAATACGCACCAACCCAGGGTAACCACGATAACTCCCGAGTCAGACAAATGACATGCACCTTCCAACAAATTGCCTTATCTCGGCAAACCCGGGTTGCGGCTACAACAAACAGGAAGGAGAACTAGGACACCTATTAAAGTAGCAAAGGAACGACACCATTAGTCGAATCCTTGGGTGCAAGGTAAGTATATCGCGACACTTTGCGACCCCACCACCCCAATTTAAAATATCATCCGCCCTGAAACCCCAGCATCTTGATACCCCTATTTGTTGAAAACTCCCACCCCGAATCCTTAATTACCTTAAGAGGAAATTCGCAACCATCATGACATTGCTCACCCTTTGTTGCGCTTAACCCAAACCCTCGGAAACCCTAAATTGTTATTGCCCTTACTCTAAGTTCATATCCCCACTCTGTTTGGAAACCCTGTTAAAAACCGTAGAGCAGCATAAGGCCCTTACCCTGCCTAGGGGCATGAAGAACCGACACTCATTGATTCAATATTAAAATAAGTTGTTAGATAGGAATCGGCGAAGTAGGTGGAGGTCACGAATACGTATCACCCCACCCTTGCACGAAAACCGTGAAGGCTTCACGGGAAACCATAGCCTGTACGTACGCCACCGAAGAACGCCATGCGTTGACAAGAGCGGGCAAAAAAATACGTTCAATGTGTCAGGGGCCCTCGCTACAGAAAACATCGTCAAATAGGTGCAACAGGCCGAACCTCAAGGAAGCCTTGCTAAGAATTTCATCCACCAAGGAAGGGATGAAACCCAATAGGACAAAAAAGACTAACCCGAAACCCCCCTTACCCTTAAGAACCCTCGGCAAGGATTAGGAGTCAAGACCTAGGGGTTTGACCCACTAAACCGACTGGGTCCAGACTTCTGGACATCCGAGGGGAACGTGCACGAAAACCATCACGAGAATTCCCCTGGAAGCCATAGAGACGAAGGGGACTTCGACACGGGAAGAGAAGATCAAACGAAAATCTTAGAATCAAACAAAGCCAAGGAAAAGGGATCACCAGTTCGACTGCACGCCACAACCAAGCCCCAAACAGGCATCATCACTCGAAGCCAAGAGTCCTTAGCCCCTTTCCCTCCCCTTGCCAATCAAGTACCATTTCGTTAAAGAATCCGTCCTATCACTCCAAACCTCGCTCTTGATCCCTCATTACAGACAAACCCGTACAAGGTGGCAACCTTCCTTCCTGTATTACGACCTTGAGACATCGACCCTATCCGCCCCTCAACTTTGAAACCTAGCCCTTGCACTTCTTACACCCCTTTAAACCCAGACCGAGAAAACATAGACATATATATGTATGTATATCTACCTCTAGAACTCGTGCTTAAGGATCAATGAACATTGTACGATGGGTCATCCTATGTATCCAAGCCCCTTTTATTGTGCACAAGGGCATGGAACTTGTCAGGACATGAATCTGTGCATTTTTGGGGTCTTTCCCGAAGGAATTGACTATTCCTAGTCACTTTCCCGTGGGTCCCCAACGGGTCCTTGACGGGACCATGGCGGGTCCTTGGCAGGAGCTTGGCAGGCGGACGACCGCCCACCTCGTGCCCACTGGTACAATGTGCTAATTTCTTAACCCCTCATTTTATTGATTTGTGGCGCACTTGTGTGCCTCGATTGAGGAATGTGAGTCTTGGGTAAGGAACCATGGACCACCCAAACATAGTGTCCTACGTAAAAGACCTTGACGCACGAGACACCATCAGGAAATCACAATCAATTACATTGCACGAGTAATTGAAATCGGATCCTACGATACAACCAACTAGGGATGTTTGGTGTAAAGGATTGCGCAAACCAAGGAGGCGAGTTGGGAACTCGTACTAAGAACCCACGAAAACCTTAAAAGTCAAAATGCTAAGGAGGGACCGGAACTCCTCCAAACCATGGACATCGTTCGAGCAAATCAGAGGACTCCTTACAAGATGTATGGAATCAAGAACTACGTAGCCCATGGTGCTAAGCAAAAGGGTGAAGAACACATTCGCGCCAAGACTTCAAGGGTCATTAAGGACCCACAAGGAAATGAGGTGACTCGTAAAGTCGCCGAGTCATCCCACAACGAAATTTGGTAACCGACTGCGCTATAAAAGAAAAAGGACATGCAAGGACACCTTCATCATTAAAAATAACACAAACAGGGCACAACAATGCCAAACCTCGGGTAAGACATGAAGTCTTACTAAGAATTTCATCCACTAAAGAGGAGATGAAATTCAATAAGAAGAGAAATTCGACCCAAAGTCCATCGACTCCCAAGAGACTTTGGGAAGAATTTGGGAAGTGCGCCCTAAGAGATTGGCTTGGTTGACCCAACTCGGTCAAGACCTTGGGCGCATTAAAGAAGTAAGTGTTGAATCACAACGGGAAATTCCCTCAAGAAAGAAGTGAAGGATGAAACCTTAGCCTGGGAAGCAAGGTCTAACAAGGACCTTAAGGTCATGCAAACACCAACACCAAGGAAGGAGGATCATCAGCTCGTCGGCGCATCGCGATCAAAGCATCTAACCAGATTATTCACTTGGGATCGAGAAACCTTAACCCATCCTAGCCGAATTCCTTTCCCTCCCTCAGAAAATCAGCCCCTTCCTTATTTCAAAACCCTTTCTACCCTTCAGACCCCATTCTCAATCCCATGTTTTGACGATTCCATACAAGTGGCAACCTCACAACCTAAGTTGCAACCTCAAAAACTCGATCCTAAATTCCTGAATTCACCGTGTCCTCAAGTTTGAAACCCACTCTCTTAGCCCTGCAAACCTAATCGTTCCCAAAAACCCAACACACATAGGCGTGCAAGTATACAATTTCCCCGTGGAATACCTTCTCTTTAGGACCACAGTTCTTCTCTTGACTCGTTAACCCTGCAATGAATTCCAAGCTTCGGGGACGAAGCTTCTCGTAAGGGGGGGAGAGTGTAACACCCCGTGTTACGGCCTTCAATCCCGGATTAATTATTTAATTAATCCCGTTAATAATAATTAAATACGATTTAATTCGGTTAGGTTTCCCTTTAATTAATTAATAAGGCCCACCATGAACCGTGGGCCCTTGCCTAAATTAGAGCCTTAAGCCCATTAGGAATAAAGAAAGTAAACCTTTTACTATTCAGATTCTGATTAGGAATCCTAGACCTAGTTATCTATTAGGAATAAAGGAAGTAGGTCTTTTACTATTCAGATTATGATTAGGATTCTCTTTAATTAATTAATATGGTCCACTATGGACCATGAAACCCAATCCTTAGTTCCAAAAGGAATAGAATTAGCGAGCCTATAATATTAGTTCCTAATTAGGACTCCTAAATATATAAATAGGGGACATAGGAGGCACCTAGAACTTCCCACAAGAATAACGCCCCACCACCCCAAAAGAGCTCCAAGAATCCCCTTAGGAGAAATCAAGAAAGCAAGGAAGCTTAAAGAAAGATCCTTCATAGCCAAGGAATTAATTAAGGCTAAGAGGTAACCCATGTCTCAACAAAACCTATTTTCATAGCTATGATTTCCCCTTAGGGTTTCCCCCATATGATTGTAAATGGCGAATTACTATGATTATTATTGATGTTGATTTAATGATTCAATGGGGAATCTTGATAATCTTGATATTGGGAGTTTCTTGATTATGATGTTCTTGATGATTAATTGGGATTCTTGATGATTATGTGTTGTTCTTGATGATTATGATGTTCTTGATGATTAATTGGTATCCTTGATGATTATGTGTTGTTCCTACCGAATCTTGCAATTAGAAGACGAATCGTATTCTTGTTGATATAAAAGTGATTAGAACCCTAGGTTGTACCGTATGCTTTGATTCTTGGATTATCGGGTGGGAAATCGCATGTTTGGGTGTTGATTATGATTAGAAAAGCATGTTAGGTGATGTGCCGTTCGTCTATCGTATTTGATCCGTTAATTGTCTATGTGTTGTCGGTAATTACGTTGAAAAGTGTCTAAGCATGGTTTCGGGTTCCACAACGGTTCCCAGGGCGAAAAGTGATGAAAAGAGTCAGTGGGGGGTAGGTGGGGGTAGGGGACCCGCCACCTACCCGCGGCAATCTCGGGTAGCTCCGGCAGCGGGCAGCCGGCGGGCGGGCAGCTGCCCGCCGGGCACCCGCTGCCCGGAACAGTGACAGCCGGCGGGCAGACCCCCACCCACCGGCTACCCGCTGGAAATTACACTACCCCGGACCTCGGCTTCCCCGTTTGATGTTTCCCTGATCCCCGTGGTGTCCCAACGGAGCCCGTTTGTCGTGCCTATGTCTAGTTTGGTGTTTCGGGTACCGTTCGTAGGTTTATGAGTCTGTTATATCGCATGCTAGATGAAGTGGTATCCTATTGACCTAGGTGAAGGAAGTATGAACCCCTTAGGACTATTCTTAATATGTGATGGATCACGCATAGGTTTGTTATACGCTTTACCCCCTTCCCAATGTGTAACGTGGGTTGCATGTGCTTGCTATGTGTTATGTGTGTGTGCTGCCCCAATTCGGTTGCGATCGGATTGGTTATCCTGAGCTGCGGTTCAGAAGCTGGCTGCGGTCAGAATGGTATTCCTAGCTGCGGTCAGATGACACTCTCTTGGGCTGCGGTCCATCGTTTGGTTGCGATCAGACGTTTCTATACGAGCTGCGGTTCGTCCTTTATCCTGGCTGCGGTCAGACGACACTCTCTTGGGCTGCGGTCCACTGTTTGGTTGCGATCAAACATTATGATGAGCTGCGGTTCATCGGTCGGTTGCGATCGACCTCCCCGTGTTGCGATACGGGGCATGGTGCTGCGGGGCTGTGTCAGAGCTATATGCGCTGACCCTCATGTATGGGCATGCGATCGGTCCCGTGGCGCCAACAATGTGCGTTATGTGTGTGATATGGGTGAGTTGTGATTATGAGTGTCTTGGGGGATGTGACTATGGGATTTATATTGGGGATTGTTCATGTTGGGTTATGATTATTGTTTATGCTTTGCCTTATCTGCCTTATCTTTTGTGAACTGCATATGCTCGTTATAACTGCTGCTTGTGTCTGGCCTTATCTGTCTAGTCATTCCCGGTTTTAAAGCTAGAGTTCATAGGATATATCTTCATGCTCAAAAATGGTTTTCGTATATCTATATATATCTCTATATGTATTGTATTTCAACGCGTTGGAGTGGGTTACCAGCATCTCTCGCTGAACAGATATATTTGGCTTTCACGCACAGAAGATTAAGTCACTGGAGCACGCTAGAACTTGGAGTATAGAAGTAGATAGTTTTCCTTTTTGGCCTGCGTGCCACGTTTACGTAATTACGCTTTGAGGATATTAGTTAGTTAGCCTGTGCACTTGGGTTCTCTAGCCCAGGTGTGGCATAGCACCCCATACGCTTGTATTTATTTCTTGGTATTTAATGAGATTCTACCTTTATTATAAGTTTAAAAAAGTCTTGAAAATCTGGGGTGTTACAATCAAGATCCCCCATGGGATCATCACTTCAAACATTAATAATCATCATCATGTCTCGCCAATCACAATAATATGGGGGAAACCCTAAGGGGGAATCATAGCTATGAAAATAGGTTTTGTTGAGACATGGGTTACCTCTTAGCCTTAATTAATTCCTTGGCTATGAAGGATCTTTCTTTAAGCTTTCTTGATTTCTTGATTTCTCTAGGGGAATTCTTGGAACTCTTTGGGTGGTGAGAGATTAATGTGGCGGGGATTCTAGGTGCCTCCTAAGTTCCCTATTTATATATTTAAGACTCCTAGTTAGGGTCTGAATGGTATGGGTTTACTAATTCTATTCCTTATAGGGCTAGGGCTTGTTTTAGGGATAAGGGTCCATGGTCCATAGTGGACCATATTAATTAAAGAGAATCCTAATCCTAATCTGAATAGTAAAAGGCCTACTTCCTTTATTCCTAATAGGCTTAAGACTCTTATTCGGGCAAGGGTCCACGGTTCATGGTGGACCTCACTGATTAATTAAAGGTAAACCTAACATAATTAAATCATATTTAATTATTATTAACGGGATTAATTAAATATTTAATCCGAGATTGAAGGCCGTAACACGGGGTGTTACAATAAGAGTCAGTGGGGGTAGGTGGGGGGTAGGGGACCCGCCACCTACCCACGACCGGAATGGCGATCCCGGCAGCGGGCAGCTGCCCGCCGGCGACCCGCTGCCCGGAATAGTGAATCCGGCGGGCAGCCGACGGGTGGCCCCCCACCCACCGGCTACCCGCTGGGATTTTCCCCATCTTGGGTTCCCGGCTTCCCCGTTTGACGTTCCCCCGTCCCCCGTGGTGTCCCAACGGACTCCGTTTATCATGCCCATGTCTAGTTTGATATTTCGGGTACCGTTTGTAGGTTTATGAGTCTATTATATTGCATGCTAGTTGAATTGGTACCCCGTTGACCTAGGTGGAAGAAGTATGAACCCCTTAGGACTATTCTTAGTATGTGATGGATCACGCATAGGTTTCGTTATACGTTTCTCCCCCTTCCCAATGTGTTAATGTGGGTTGCGTGTACTTGCTATGTGTTATGTGTGCATGTAACCCCGAGTTGGTTAAGATCAACCGGGCTATACGGGCAGTCGGGTGGGCTGAGAACCATACCGGCTGTTAACCAGGCTGGTAGAGACCGGTCAGGTATATAAATATTATATAGGACTAAGTTCCACTATACGGGCAGTCGGATGGGCTGAGAACCATACCGGCTATTAACCAGGCTGGTAGAGACCGGTCAGGTATATAAATATTATATAGGACAAAGGTCCACTATACGGGCAGTTGAATGGGCTGAGAACCATCTCAACTGTTAACCAGGCTGGTAAAGACCGGTCAGGTATACAAATATTATGTAGGACAAAGGTCCATAAGTCGGTTGCGATCGGCTCCTCCGTAATGTGAGACGGGGCAGGGTGCTGCGGGGCCGTGTCAGAGCTATATGCGCTGACCCTCATGTATGGGCATGCGATTGGTCCTGTGGCGCCAACAAAGTGTGCAATGGGATGAGATATGGATGAGTTGTGGTTATAAGTATCTTGGGGAATGTGACTATGGGATTTATGCTGGGGATTGTTTATGTTGGGTTATGATTATTAATTGTGCTCAGCTTTATCTGTCTTGCTTGTTGTAGATTGTATACGCTTGTTATAATTGTTGCTTGTGTCCAGCCTTATCTGTCGAGTCATTCCCGGTTTTAAAAGCTAGATTTCGTAGGATATATCTTCATGCTCAAAATGGTTTTCGTATATCTATATATATCTCTATATGTAATGTATTTCAACGCGTTGGAGTGGGTTACCAGCATCTCTCGCTGAACAGATATATTTGGCTTTCAGGCACAGAAGAATAAGTCACTGGAGCGCGCTAGAACTTGGAGCGTAGAAGTAGATAGTTTCCCTTTC
Source organism: Ipomoea nil (assembly GCF_001879475.1). NCBI lineage: Eukaryota > Viridiplantae > Streptophyta > Magnoliopsida > Solanales > Convolvulaceae > Ipomoea > Ipomoea nil. The sequence continues at coordinate 1,834,670 of NW_017618364.1, read as the reverse complement.
GGCCTGCGTGCCATGTCTATGCATTTACTTTACTGAGGATATTAGATAGTTAGCTTGTGCACCTGAGTTCTCTAGCTCAGGTGTGGCATATCACCCCGCACTCTTGTATTGTGTTTTGGGATTTAATGAGATTTCACCTTTATCTTATAAGTTTTAAATATCTTGAAAATCTGGGGTGTTACAGGCTTAGTCACGCGATTACTTCTGCTCGATCCTCAACCTTCCTTGGAATAACCGGGGATGGAAGAACATAATTTTCTCGGTTAAATATCCGTGGATACTCTCGATCGACCGGACATGGGCCACACACTTTAGGGAGCATGTGCAATCAGCACCCACTCAGGCTCTCCAGGAAGCGACCTCCCGAATTTCATGCTAATATCATGAGTAAAAGTATTTCAGGTTGAAAGATACCTATGACAATGCTCGGCTACCGTCTCCATGATACGACTTGGAATTGAAATATACATCGCAACCAGTTATTATAATCGTCGTGGCCTCGCCTCTGCTTAACCCGACTGACAAAGGTTCCTTTTCGCCATACTCTCGGGTTTTACCATGATGACTTTGCAACGACAAACGCCTTTTTGTTTGCTTGTTGTTATAGGTATGGGACCCGTTCGAGGCTTTCCAACTGCTCCACCCGCTATGGCCCGTGTCCCCCGAGCTAAGGCCACACTCAGTGGGAAAGCGGTCAGCGTACCATCAGCTTCCGCTCATGAATCAAGTGACTAGGCCACCCCGGTCGGCCGACTCCTTGCGGACTCAATGACTCATCGACCGCCGTAGACGCGACTTTGCCTTTGGGTCCAACGATCGATTTGCAGACCATCCGAGCCCCTAGCAAAAGGGGCAAAGAGAAAGCGACCAGGAGCGACGTGGAGGAAATTGTCTCCATCAAACTACGTCGACATCAAAGCCCTCCGCCCAAGACTCCTCTGATAGCGACTTTATCTAGCGGGTGGTCACCCAGCTCGCTTGTATCAAAAATTAACGCTTTCCTTCCTGAGGAAGATGACATGGTGGGTTGGACACCCGACCAGATGGCTGAGCGCGGAGCACACGACCTGATCCAGGTACGTTTTGGCTTTCCTTTGGCAATTCTGGCCAAACTTAACCTAACCGGCTACACACTTACTTTGGTCATTTTCTAGTTGACCCGCATGCTCACCGGCCTTCACTTTCGGGCCAAGATGGCCAATGAAGCGGAAGCATTGAAGCAAGTCCTTGGACGACGAGATCAGGAGATCGGGGAGCTAAAGAAAGAGCTTCAAGCCACCAAGGAGGGGCGAACAACGGTTGAGAAAGAAGCTCGGGTCGCTCGGGAATAGGCTACCGAAATGAAGAATCGTCTAGGAAATATGGACGGTCAGGCCACCTACCTTTGTCGTGATGCCACGTCCGCCGAGCAATTCTTCCGAGCCTTTATGAAGAAAAAGCTCAGGGAAGACATGGTATGGGCTTTTGGCAGGGCGTATGCCTCTGGGCAACGCGCCATGTGGAAGGAGGCTCAGACAATCATGGAGGAAGTCTTCGAAGGCGACGATCTTAAGACAATCTAGGCCAACCTGCAGGATGATATCCCCGATCCGGCCCCCCCGCCATACATTGACCCAGCCCCTATTGCTGCAGACCCCAAGCCAGAAAAGGAAGGACAATCTCACCAGCAGGGCTTCGTGCCAGAGGATAGGGCCAAGCCGGACGCCCCGGGTTCATGATCACTGTCTTTTCTCTTGGGCTACTATGTAAAGATCTAGGAACTCGGTCCCCTTATACCGACTGATTAAAATTTTTTTTAAAACAACATTTTATAAGGTATTGGGCCCGATTTAATTGTGAACGGGCGCTCGTTTGCAACCGATTTGCTTTTGTTTCACTTGCTTCCCGTTTTACTTTTTACATTCACTTGGCTTGCTTGTATTTGATAAAATACTTTATAGGCCACTCAAACTGAGCCCCTCTTAGGGCTATAACGACCACCCCTACCCTCCCACTGCCAAAGTCACGATTGTTTGAGTGCATTTGGGAGTGAAAAAAAATGGGCTATCACCCTCATTGGTTACGACCGGATTAAGTTTAGGCGACATTATGGTCGTCGGGCTATCACCCTCATCGGTTGTGACCGGGATGGCGTAAACATCTCCTTAAGCTTGATGTGTATCCTTTGGGGTGGACATATTACATGTAACACCCCCGATTTCCATGCTATTTTAAAACTTAATCATACAGATAATCTAACCATAATAAGTGTACACAGCGGAAGTCTAAACATATAATAGATGGAAAACGTAGAGCGTTATGCCACGTCCACACTATGGTGAACGCACAGGCGTAAACAACATTAACATAACCAGTCTAAAAGATCAACATGAGACAAGGTCAAACTAATAACAATCTATTGTTCATCAAAAGACGCTCACAGGCCCCAAGCAAAACTAAACTGAGTCTGAGGGAAACTACACTAGCCATCACTAGATCGCGCTCGCCTCTACTCGGAACCTGAAAGAAACACATAAATATATGGGACGACGCCCGGTCAGCGAATAATGCTGGTAACCCACCAATACCTGTTAAGTATCATACATAGATAGTATATATACAAAACCATTTGCGAAACGGGATACAATATATATATATGTTCAAAACCAAGAATAGAAGTTAACCACAAGACTCTATATCACTCAGAACAAGGATAAGGGAACACATCCCAAGACAACAAGAAGTAACAACGACACACAAGAACGGCTCAAGATGTATTCTACCATCACTCAGTAAAATATCACCCGACATGCATAACACAAGAGAATAAGAGATACACATTGGCAACATATGCCTTCGTGACATCACCCATCACGAATAGAGAATTACACAATTGCAACACATGCCTTCGTGACATCACTCATCATGAATAGAGAATTATACAATGGCAACACATGCCTTTGTGACATCACCCATCACGAATTGATATTCCTTCCTTATGCCCGGTTCCAACCTTATGGCTACCCCCAAACTTATATCTAGTTCCAACATGTACCTCCAGGACCCCTGTACACCAAGTCCAACCTTTTACCTCCGAGGACCGTCGTCCCCATCTACCAACAACCACCAACAATTTCCACCAACAAGTAGTACACGAGGGTACCAATCACACACATGGCAACACATGCCTCCCAAGAAATACGTGAACCCATCACTCAGGTCACAAACTCCATAATCGCGTCATGGCCACCACGAGGACCACTGCCGTACCTTGGTGACTAATGTCCCATACCATTAATCGTGCAATTCAGGTACAGCCACACACACAACACCATCATAGGAATCAATCAACGGATCAAAACGAAGATATGAAACCATACTCAATCAAGGAAAGGATCGCAATCCGACTCTAACGATGATCGACACAAGTCATCATCCACAATAGGATAGGACAAACCACACACGCTAGCATTTCAACACCAAACTAGCATGCTTATTAATCGGGGAAACTAAACATAGTTCCGAAGAACACACAAGACTCATCATGGTTCAACGAATCACAAGGTTGAACACTTAGCACGATTCAAGACACCAAAACCTACATCCATTCCTACCATATAGTTCTAGACATACTAAACATCAAGAAGACACTCAAATAGCCCAACAAAAGAACATCGGGAAGTCAAAAGACCAAATACCGAGTCAAAAGAATCACGGGGAACAAATCCCCAAACACCAACTTATATGTACCCCGCGGGTGGGGCCACGGGTGGACCTCTACCCGTGGTTCCGCCCGCGGGAACCTCTTCCCATCAGCCATGTACCCCGCGGGTGGGGCGGCGGGTGGTGCACTACCCGTCGTTCCGCCTGCGGGTACACAACCCTGTACCAAAATATCCATTCCGGGATTTTCAACACCAAGCTCAAATTCAAGTCCAAAACATACCAAATCTCACCAAATACAATAAAATGACTTGAATCAAAGGAATAGCCAAGCAATGGCATACAAGAACCCTAATAACAAGCTCTAGATATGCATTTTCACAAGATAATGCATCAACAGTCACATTTCATAGCAAAATCACAAGAATCATAAGTAGAATCCAAGAAATCATCATATAGGTAAGTAAAATAGGTTTTGTAGAGCATGGGTTACCTCTTGAAGACTAAACCTCCACTTTTAACACTTCTCAAAGCTCCTAACAAGGTTCACCTTCAACACCCACTTCAAGAACACACCAAAAGACCATAAAGATTTCATCTTTAGAAAAAGATACCTTAGAGAACATTAAAAACACAAAAGGAACATGGATCTTACCCTCCTAGATGCTCAAGAGTAGGAAAGGTGGAATCTTGGAGGCATAGTTGGAAGATCTTAGAAAGCCTCAACTTAGCTTGGAAGAAAAGCTAGCTAGATTTTTAGAGAGAAGGAAGAGCTCATGTTTGGAAAGTGTAAGGGAAAGAATGAAGGGTGTCTTCTAGGTTAGCTTGGAATACAATCATGAATGAAATGTCTTCATTACCCTTACTAAGATGAAGAAGTGTAAGGGAACAAGGGAACTATTCTCAAAGCTTTAGGTACAACACCTTGACTTGGGTTGACTAGTCAATTACTAGTCCCCGACTATTGTATTTTCAGGAATTAAGGAATTAAATTATCGATAGGATTAGGATTAATTACTTAATTAATCCCTAAATAGAATTTGGATTTACGGGGTGTCACATCCTCTCCCCCTTAAAAGAAGCTTCGTCCCCGAAGCTTGGGTACGACGAATCAAAAGAATAAATGGTGAAACGAAACAACAATGTGACAAGAGTGTCAAGAACATCTTCCTTGATCAAAACTCAAAGGATTCAAAAGGTCTCAAAATGATAAATTACTTCAAAGATTCAAAAGATACAAAATGGTCAAGAGCTTCAAAATGGTAAGGGCACAAAATGACCAAGTAGTCATGACATTGAATGGATTGAAAGAATTTACCAACGGAGATATTGAGCACATCAAACTCTAAACCAAATACAACTAACAACTTCTAACCAACATTAAAGATCCAAACAACTAGCTCCTAACACAAGCCACAAGACTAACTACTCAACCCAGCAAACAAGCAAAACAAACATACATAAGACAAACATCAAGCAACAAGCAACCAGCGAAACGAGGTACCTGATGAGAACAACTCTGGGTAACGCTCCCTCATGGCTGAATCCAACTCCTAAGTCGCTTCTTCCATGCCGTGATGTGTCCACCAAACCTTCACCAACTTCACTGACTTCCTACGGGTTTCCCTGGTCTTATAATCTAAAATCCGAAGCGGTCTTTCCTCATAGGACATATCATCTCCTAAAGGGATCACTTTCGGTGGTATGATATGTGTCGGGTCATGCACATACTTCTTAAATTGAGACACATGGAAGACGTTGTGCACCCGATCCAACTCCAAAGGTAACGCTAGCCGATAGGCCAAACTTCCGATCGTTTCAAGAATCTCATACGGTGCAATAAACCGAGGGCTTAAATTTCCTTTTCTTTCGAACCTCATAACTCCCCGGGTCGGAGAGACCTTTAACCAGACTTTATCCCCAACCGCGAACTCCACCCGCTTTCTTCCTAAATCGGCATATGACTTCTGCTGATCTTGAGCCATCTTCATCCGCCCTTGAATCTGTTTAACTTTCTCCATTGTATCATGCAAGTACGGAGGACCTAATACTACTGGATTGACCAAGTTCTCCCAACACAACGGACTACGGCACTTTTGACCATAAAGTGCCTCATACGGTGCTATGCGTATACTTGCATGATAACTGTTGTTGTACGAGAACTCTATTAAGTCCAAATGATCTTCCCACGAACCTTGGAAGTCTAACATGCACGCTCGCAGCATATCTTCTATTGTTTGGATAGTCCTCTCTGTTTGTCCGTCCGTGGCAGGGTGGAAAGCATTACTAAGGTTCAACTTCGTTCCGATGGCGGCTTGTAAGGACTTCCAAAATTGGGACAGAAACCTCAGATCACGATCGGAGACGATATCCTGTGGTACACCATGGTACTTCACCACTTGACTAACATAAGAATGGGCTAACTGTGTCATAGTCCACGTTTCCTTCATTGCAATAAGTCGAGCAGTTTTGGTTAACCGATCCACGACCACCCAGATCTTGTCTTTGCCGGTGCGGGTCACCGGCCGGTAGTCCTCCCACAAAATCCATGGAGATAGAATCCCACTTCCCTTGCGGTACTTCTAACGGCTGCACCAAACCCTTGACTCTATAGCGTTTCGCCTTGATCTTTTGACAATTTAGACATCGACCCACGAATTCTGCTATTTCCTTCTTCATGTTGGGCCACCAAAAGAGGTTCTTCACATCTTTGTACAACTTGTCGCCTCCGGGATGTACTGAATAGGGTGTGTTATGGCCCTCCTCCAAAATCTGCCGCTTCAACCGATCACACGATGCAGGAATACACAAACGGCTCTTGTATCTCAACTCTCCGCCTGTAGATAACTCAAATGGTCCCCCTCTTCCTTTAGCCAGGTCATCCCTTGCTTTCATTAAGCTGGCGTCCTTAATTTGTTCTTCCTTAATTTCCTCCAATAGTGTAGGCACCACCCTTAGGTTGAAAAGACGGACTTCTGATTCCACTTTGCCTTTTTCCATCACTTCTAAGCTCATTCTTTGCATTTCTTTACAAAGTTCGTCAGCCACCACCCAAATGAAACTAACGGCATGCTTGGACTTCCTGCTTAGAGCATCTGCCACAAGGGTTTTCCCTTCATGATACTGAATGTCCAGTTCATAGTCTTTGATGAGTTCCAACCACCGTCTTTGACGCATGTTGAGATCCTTTTGCGTGAAAATATACTTGAGGCTCTTGTGGTCCGTGAAGATCTTACAACGCACGCCGTACAAGTAATGCCTCCAAATTTTCAAGGCGAAAACCACGGCTGCCAACTCTAAATCGTGTGTGGGGTAGTTCTCCTCATGCACTTTAAGCTATCGAGAGGCATAAGCGATCACTCTCCCATTCTGCATCAACACACAACCTAGTCCTTTCTTGGACGCATCGCTGTACACTTCAAACCCTTCCGTCCCAAATGGCAAGATTAACACTGGTGCAGTCGTGAGCTTCTCTTTTAATTCTCGGAATGCCGCTTCACAAGCTTGATTCCACTGAAAAGGCACATCTTTCTTTAGCAGCTTAGTTAACGGTTGAGCCACCTTGGCGAAATCCAACACAAACCTTCGGTAGTAACCAGCTAACCCAAGGAAGCTTCTCACTTCCGCCACGGTCGTTGGCACTGTCCACTCCTTCACCGCCCGAATCTTATCCAGATCCACCGAGATGCCTTTGCTGTCAATCACATGACCCAAGAATGCCACGCTATCCTTCCAGAATTCACATTTCGAGAGTTTGGCGTACAACTGCTTTTCTCTCAGAATCTGGAGTACTGTTCGGAGATGCCCCACGTGCTCTTCCTCATCTCGCGAGTACACACGGATCTCGTCGATAAACACGATCACAAAGTCGTCGAGGTGAGGCTTGAATACCCGATTCATCAAATCCATGAATACTGCGGGGGCGTTTGTCAAACCGAACGACATTACCGTGAACTCGTAGTGGCCGTAACGAGTCCTGAATGCCGTCTTGGGTATGTCCTTATCCACCACCTTCAGCTGATGATAACCGGATCTGAGATCGATCTTAGAAAATACCCCGGCACCTCTAAATTGGTCAAACAAGTCATCGATTCTTGGTAGCGGGTACTTGTTCTTGATTGTTACTTGATTCAACTCATAGTAGTCAATACATAATCTCATGCTTCCATCCTTCTTCTTGACGAAAAGCACCGGCACTCCCCACGGCGACGTACTCGGTCGGATATATCCTTTGTCCAACAACTCTTGCAACTGAACTTTCAGCTCTTGCATTTCTTTGGGCGCTAAACGGTAAGGGGCTTTTGATATGGGCGCCGTTCCGGGCACAAGGTCTACCGAGAATTCAATTTCTCTAGGAGGAGGCATACCCGGAATTCCCTCGGGAAAAAGGTTTCCCCTTCCAATTGCTTTGCCTTTTAAGAGTACATGAAGTATTTCTAGACAGTCTTGGAAGTTACAAACTTTCGAGTGAATTTAGTGGCTAGACTAGCGAAACAGGTGATTGAGCCTGACTCTAATGACTTGAACTAATCAGCAGCCCGTCCAAACAGAGTTGAATAAAAGGCGCGACACATGACCTCATCGATGACCCCCATCATCAACATATTCCTGTAGTAAGAATTTATGTAGACTTCTGAGTCTATTTGTCCTTCATAATCCTTGCTACCCAGTATGCGTAGGTCATAAGGATATGGTTGAGCCATAATATCAGTCATGAACGGCGTTCGCAACAACAGAGCTACGGCTTCCGACGGGCGTTATCCGTGCTCTCGCTGCCATCGGCTGAACTCCTGTCGGACTTGGTCCAGAAACCCCCGCGCTTCAACTTGTACGACATCCCGGTAACCTCTCGGGCTCTGCAGCGACAGGGTGCTCGGGATACACCAGCATCCGAAGAATCTCCGCGGCTAGCTATTCTCATAGGTGAACCGACCAATCTTCGGTCATCATCCTGCTGTCCGAAATGCTAATGCATCGGCGGATGGAGTCTCTCGAAGGCGCTTGCTCGCTGAACTAGCGGTTTCGGGTTATCCATTTTCCACGCTTGACGTTCGGGTTCCTGCTGGGGATCCTCTCGGACTTCAGCCCCCTGCGACCCCAAACGTGAGCAAGCAGGGCGACGAGCCTGCAAACCAGGCTGAAGCTCTCACTCAGTCTGTAATCCAGTTGGATGCTGAGGGGTCGAGATTGGAGTCATGTACGTAGGGCAAAAGTGCGGTGATGGATACATGCTCGGGAACGGGGCATAAGGTCCTGGTTGATAGTACACTGGTGTTCCCGGCCAGTATCCGTAAGCCGTGGTGGGAGTAGCCTGATGGAATCCCGGATAAGCATAATGTTAACTAGGCACTTGCTGTGCAGGGTGTATAAAGTTGACCGGATCGGGCGTTGCCTGTCGTCCGGGTGAAATGTTGAGGTTGACGGCTGGACCACACTGAGTCTAGTGATCAGATGAACTAACCGCGTGCTCATCTTACTGATACATGAAAGGATACATAATTGGAGACTGATCTTCGTCGTTCGCGACTTCTAGTATCGAGTCCCCCGGACGGCGCCAAAATGATAGTGTCAATACACGTGGACCTATATTTAGATTTATAGACCTAGCTCGAGGGCTGACCGGGTATGATCAGGAGTCTCTGAGTAAGTTCCTTTAAATCCTCCAAAACGTCCCCTTTCACTATTGTAAACGTGGGTATTTATAGGCGCTCCGGCGGAAAACACAACCCGGACTATTGGCATGCAAACCACGTGGCGGGTACGTGTCGTTGGGCTAGCACTGGACCCCTGGTGGCACTTGCAACTGAGACGTAGCATTCTAGCAGGCTTTCGTGTGTAAAAGATGAAGTAATGGCGATCGGGCAGAAGTATCGGTCGGGAAGAACCTTACGGAATTGAACTGGTCGGAAAACATTCAGCCGGAGAAGGGGAGGGGTCGGCAGTATGAGGTTGGTAGTATATCATATCAATATCATTTGTGGAAGGATTAAAATTTAATCTTCTAAGCACTAGTCATTTCTGTGACATGGGTTACAGAGTGGAATTCTCCAAAGATCAATGCAATGTCATTAACGAAGAGAATGGAGAATCAATCTTGTCAGCCAAAAGACAAAAGAATATGTATGTTGTCATTTGGAAGTCAGCAAAATCGAATGTTTGCCTGGTTGCAAAAAGAGATGTCAGCATCTGAGTACCCAACAAGATCGAAGGATCCTTCTTTCGGGTACCAAAGTCCTACACTTTGAGTCCCTTTAAGGTATCTTAAGATCTTCTTGGTAGCACTCAGGTGACTTTCCTTTGGTTTAGATTGAAACCTTGCGCACACCCCAACAGCAAACGAAATGTCAGGTCTGCTTGTTGTTAGGTAAATAAGGGATCCAATTATCCCACGAAAAACACATAATTGTTTAATTGTTTAACGAATATTAAGTTAACCAATAGGTAGTACAAATATGGGAACTCAAAATTTTGTATGGAATATGACTAAGTACGTTTTTACTGGGAGCCTCATCGGTGTCACTATATCTGATCGTTATGCCAGTGTAGTTTCTGTTAAAGCACCTCCATGTCTCCAACATGTAACCCTCACGGAGATGGATTCTTGACTTGTGACCGTGTTTTATTGGAGAAATTATGCCTCGAAAAATACAAGTTTTCTCAAGGTGATATAGTGGTCTTCAGATCTCCTTCTGATCATCATGAAGGCATGGTAAAAAAGGGCGACCCGATTTTCAAATGGATTCAACGATAACCGAATACGACCCAATCGTACTGAACTACACCTACGCCACCTCTACTCCCAAGGGGGTGGTTTCTGATGCGTCTATGTTTGTGTATAGTTTGCATGCTGTGTTAGCTTACTTTCTTGTGTATGTCGAAGATATTGTTCTCACCAGAAATAATTTGGTGTTTTTGGATAAATTTGTTAGTCTTTTGTCTTGCCGCTTTAGATTAAAAGATCTCGATTTCGATTCATCATTTTCTTGGGCTTTAAGCTGTCCTTATTTATGGTAGATTTTTTTTGTCTCAGATTCAGCACATCACTAATATTTTGTCTTATTTTCATATGGATGAAGAAAAATCTGTTAACATGCCTATGTCTACCTTTGCTCTATTACTTGCTAATGGTTCTGCTGTTTTAGAGGATGCCACGGATTACCGTGTTTTGGATCAGCTTGCTGATATCTTCATGTTTAATTTTGTATTTTTGCGGGGCAAGTTCAATATAGTAAGTCAATCCATTGAGTTTGAGATGGAGTATTAGGTCTCCATTGATTATGTACTTATATCTTGTACATTTCTACTGTGAATAATATTCTAGCTAGAATTCTGTTCTCATCTCCCAGTTCGAACTTCAAATGCTTTTGATGGGGTAATAATATAAGAGTTAATTCCAGCATTGGTCCTCCGACTATCATGATTTTCCATAATTGATCCTCGACTTTTAATTTGGACAATTTAGACACTTGACTATCAAAATGTTTCCAATGTTGGTCCTTTCGTCCCAAAATAGTTAAGTGAACATTAAAATGAGGGCTAAAATAGTCTTTTAACCTGCTTTGTGTATAATACATCCTCCATATACGATTACAATCAAAATACCCATTTTCAAGCTTTTTGCGGTTCCTTCGGGGTCTTTGAGGTATCCCAGATTCTCAGCATGACGCTGCTGCCTCGGAGCACCACTTCGCCCGGAGTTGAACCGTTGTACTTCACGAGCAGGAGACTGCGATCCCAGCGGATTTTGTTAACCCGTAGACCGTAGTCGTGGCTGACTACGAACCCTAGCGACTCTGTTCGCAACAGAATTGCCGGCGGCGGCGTCACGTTGTGGTTGCGAACCGCAGAATAGATGTTGGCGGCGTTAACCTTTCGGCATCAAATATTGGCGATATGAAGAAGATATTGAAGATACACCGGGTATGGTCCACAGATACACCGGTTATGTAACACCCCGTGTTACGATCCCTAAAACCAATTACCCAAAAGAAAGAATTAAATCACAATAATTAATTAGGAATGGCCCACCATAGTCCGTGGGCCCTCATCTTTAAACTCAGCCCCAAGTTCTAGAAGGAATAGACCCTAAGTAAGACTCTTAGAAATATAAATAGGGAACTTGGAAGGCACCTAAAATCCCCACCATAATAATCTCTCACCACACCAAGAATTCCAAGAATTCCCCTAGGAGAAATCAAGAAAGAAGAAAGCTTAAAGAAAGACCCTTCATAGCCAAGGAATTAATTAAGGCTAAGAGGTAACCCATGTCTCAACAAAACCTATTTTCATAGCTATGATTCCCTCTTAGGATTTCCTCCATATTCTTGTGTGATTGATGATTCGTTATAATAATCTTGATAATTGGTATTATGATTCCATGGGTGATCTTGATGTTCTTGAGAGATTCTTGATGATTAAATGGTGTTCTTGATGTTCTTGATGATTATGTGGTGTTCTTGATGATTGGGTGGTGTTCTTGATGATTATATGATGTTCTTGATGTTTATGTGTTATTTCCTACCGAATCTTGATATTAAAAGATGAATCGTGTTCTTGTTGATTTAAAAGGGATTAGAACCCTAGGTTGCATCGTGAGATTCGTGTGGTATTATTCTTGATGTATTGGGCGGGAATTCGCATGTTTGGGTGTTAATTATGTTTAGAAAAGCATGTTAGGATATGTGCGGTATGTTTCTTGATTTTGATCCGTTAATTGTCTACGTGTTGTTGTCAGTTGCATTTGAAAGTGTCTAAGCATGGTTTCGGTTTCCACAAAGGTTCCCGGGGCGTTTTTGTGTTGAAAGGAGTCAGTGGGGGGTAGGTGGGGGTAGGGGACCCGCCACCTACCCGCGGCCAACTTGGGCAGCTCCGGCAGCGGGCAGCCGGCGGGCGGGCAGCTGCCCGCCGGGCACCCGCTGCCCGGAACAGTGCATGCCGGCGGGTGAACCCTCACCCACCGGCTACCCGCTGGAAAATATCCCCACTTGGGATCCCGGCTTCCCCGTTTGATGTTCCCCCGACCCCTGTGGTGTCCTAACGGACCCCTCCCATCGTGCCTATGTCTAGTTTGATGTTCGGGAACCGTTCGTAGGTCGAATGAGTCTTGTATATTGCATGCTAGTTGAGTTGGTATCCCGTTGACCTAGGAATAAGAAGTATGAACCCCTTAGGAGTATTCTTAGTTGTGGGTGACCACGCATAGGTTTCGTTATACGTTTTCCCCCTTCCCAATATGTTAATGTGGGTTGCATGTACTTGCTATGTGTTATGTGTGCATGTCACCCCGAATTGGTTGAGATCAATCGGGCTATACGGGCAGTCGGATGGGCTGAGAACCATACCGGCTGTTAACCAGGCCGGTTAAGATCGGTCAGGTATATAAATATTATATAGGACTAAGGTCCACTATACGGGCAATTGAATGGGTTGAGAACCATCCCAACTGTTAACCAGGCTGGTAAAGACCGGTCAGGTATATAAATATGATATAGGACTGAGGTCCACTATACAGGCGGTTGGATGGGTTGAGAACCATCCCAACTGTTAACCAGGCTGGTAAAGACCGGTCAGGTATATAAATATTATATAGAGTTGCGGCTCATCGGTCGGTTGCGATCGACCCCTCCGTATTGTGAGACGGGGCAGGGTGCTGCAGGGCCGTGTCAGAGCTATATGCGCTGACCCTCATGTATGGGTATGCGATTGGTCCTGTGGCGCCAACAAAGTGTGCTATGTGATGAGATGAGGATGATTGATACTATGACTGTTATGGAGACGTGACCATAGAATTCTTGCTAGTGAACTATACGTGTTTAATTATGATTATTGATTATGCTTATCTATGTCTGCGCTCTACATTGAGAATTGTATGTGCTTGATTATGACTGTTGATTGTGCCGTACCCCTATCTGTCGAGTCGGTTCCCTGATTTGAAAGCTAGAGTCTCTTAGGATATATCCTCACGCTTCGAAATGACTTTTCGTATATCTATGTATATATCTATATGTATTGTATTTCAACACGTTGGAGTGGGTTACCAGCATCTCTCGCTGAACAGATATATTTGGCTTTCAGGCACAGAAGAATAAGTCACTGGAGCGCGCTAGAACTTGGAGCGTAGAAGTAGATAGTTCCCTTTCGGCCTGCGTGCCATGTTATGCATTTACTTTATTAAGGATATTAGTTAGTTAGCCTGTGCACCTGAGTTCTCCAGCTCAGGTGTGGCATAGCACCCCGTACTCTTGTATTACGTTTTGGGATTTAATGAGATTCTACCTTTATTATATAAGTTTTAAAAGTCTTGAAAATCCGGGGTGTTACAGTTGGTATCAGAGCCTAAGTTTGACCCTAGGATAAGACTCTTAAGACCGGACTTTAGGACAATAGGCTTGAACTCTAAGTATTTAGGAACATAGGATTCAGGAATCCTAGGACGCGCGGAGAGATTGTGAAACCGACACATAACCTTTCCACATTTTATTCCTCCCTAACTTAAAAGAAACTCCCCTCTCCACTTATTGCATCAAGGTAAGAATGCAAAATAACATCGACCTATGAACACCAGGATGGCACCGAAAAGAAGACAGGTAGGAACACCAGAACTCCCCACTCAGGAATTCTTAACTCAGAATCTACAACGCCTGGCGCAAATTGCCCAGGCACTGAGAACAACCGTTCCCCAACCTTTATCAACAAACGAGGACTTGGAAATCCACCACCAAGTCTCGGCACATCAACCACCCACCTTCTCGGGGAATGAAGACCCCACGACCCTCGAGGAATGGATCGGGACTTTCGACAAGATATTCAGGGCAACCAAATGTCCCGAAAACCACCAAGTAAGAATAGCCTCCTTCTACTTCAGACACGAGGCCGACACCTGGTGGGCCCACGAGGGACCCGCATGTGAACAAAACCATGGATTTAACTGGGAATCCCTAAAGACACGACTACGAGAACAATTCTATCCCAATCACTTAAGAGCCACCATATACGAAGAATTCCTCCACCTAAAACAAGGTGCGGCCACAATCACGGAATACTACCAACAATTCCGCCGACTAGCTCACCTCATTCCCGAGCTAGTACCCACCGAGAGGATCAGGATCAAGAAGTTCATAACAGGCCTTGATCCCGAACACCAAAAAGCCCTGGCCGCACAAGAGCCAGGAACCCTCGGGGAAGCCTATGCCAAGGCATCCCAACTACAACAAATATCAAACCAACATAGTCTGAAGGGGATCACACCAACCCCGCCCGAGGACCTATAAACCCCAGGGCCGTCTCACCCCGCAAGGTCACAACGCCAACCCTTCAAGGAAGGATCCTTACTCTAAGCAAAGCCCGGATCGGAGACAGCAACATAGTCTCCGGAACTTTCCTGGTACACGCCACCCCCGCCACTATATTATTTGACTTGGGGGCTACCAACTCGTTTATAGCAACCGAATTTGCCACTCAACTCGGCCTCAAAACCAGCACCAAGGTCCGACTTCAGGTCAAGGTGGCCTCCGGCGAAATCCTAAAATGCGACCGCATGTACGAGAATATAATGATTACCATCCAAGGGGTGGAATTTCCCAGCAACTTAATACGATTCAAACTGGACGGGGTACAAGTGAGTTTGGGCATGGATTGGCTGGGGAAATTCCAAGAACAAATCCTATGTGGAGAACAAAAAGTAGTCCTACGGGGACCAAACGGTAAAAGAGTGTCATACCGCGGGACCCACCAGGAATCGGGGATCAAATTGGTGAACATGATGAAAATGAAGAAATACCTAAACGAGGGAAGCGAGGCCTTCCTATGCTCGGTCGAGGATCTCAGTACCAAAACCCCCGAACCACAAACCATTCCAGTGGTGAACGAATTCACCGACGTCTTCCCGGACGAAATCCCCGGGGCACCCCCAGCCAGAGAAGTCGAGTTCACCATAGATCTCGTACCTGGCGCTGCCCCGATCTCTAAACCACCCTACAGGTTGGCACCAAAAGAAATGAAGGAACTAAAAACACAACTACAGGAATTGCTAGATAAAGGCTACATCCGCCCTAGCACCTCCCCATGGGGAGCACCAGTGTTGTTTGTTAAAAAGAAGGATGGAAGTATGCGCCTGTGCATCGACTACAGGGAACTTAACCAAGTCACAATAAAGAATAAGTACCCCCTTTCCCGAATTGACGACTTGTTCGACCAACTTAAGGGGGCAGGGGTGTTCTCGAAAATTGATCTAAGATCCGGATATCACCAGATACAAGTGGCCAAACCGGACATTCAGAAAACGGCCTTCCGGACACGTTACGGCCACTATGAATTCACGGTGATGCCCTTCGGACTCACCAACGCACCAGCCATATTCATGGACCTCATGAACCGAGTATTCCGACCACACCTGGATGATTTCGTCATTGTATTCATTGACGACATCCTGGTCTACTCCCGAAACAAGGAAGAACATATATGAAAAACACCTTCGCGTAACCCTGCAAACTCTAAGAGGGCACCAACTATACGCCAAGTTCTCTAAGTGTGAATTCTGGAAGGACAGTGTGGCCTTCCTGGGCCACGTGATAGCCAAGGAGGGAATTAAGGTGGACCCCGCCAAAGTCCGTGCCGTCAAGGAATGGGCCACACCGAGTTCACTTTCGAAAGTCTGAAGCTTTCTAGGCTTGGCTGGCTACTACAGGAGGTTTGTGCCCGACTTCACCAGGATAGCCCAACCTCTCAACAAACTCATGAAAAAGGAAACCCCCTTCCGATGGGGCAACGACTGCATCGCAGCCTTTCAAGAATTGAAGGATAGGCTAACCACGGCACCCGTGCTCGCCATCCCCTCTGGGGAGGAAGGATTCGAGGTCTTCAGTGACGCGTCCAAAAAGGGATTGGGGTGCGTGCTAATGCAAAAAGGCAGAGTAATAGCATACGCATCCAGGCAACTCAAAATCCACGAAGAGAATTACCCCACCCACGACCTCGAAATAGCCGATATCGTGTTCGCACTAAAAATTTGGAGGCATTACTTATATGGGGTGCAATGCAAGATTTACACAGACCATAAGAGCCTAAAGTACATCTTCACCCAGAAGGACCTAAACATGAGACAGCGGAGGTGGCTAAAACTCATAAAGGACTATGACCTAGACATCCAATACCACGAGGGAAAAGCTAACGTCGTGGCAGATGCCCTAAGCAGGAAGGCTAATCACTCCCTCAACACCACCTGGGTCCTACCGGACCAGTTGTACAGGGACTTCCAAAGACTGAATTTGGAAATAATAAGGCAAGATCAAACCCACCCCGACGCCCACTTATTCAACACACAAATCATGCCTACACTCTTTGAGGAAATCAAAATAGGACAACAGCAGGATCCGGAACTAGGTAAAATCCGCCTCGACCTAACCCAGGGGAAGGAAGGACCCTTCAAAATACACGAAGACGGCAGTCTCCATTACCAAGGTAGGTGGTGCGTACCCTCAACGCACCCCCACTTGAAACAACAGATCTTGGAGGAAGGACACAACTCTCCATACTCAGTTCCCCCAGGGGGTGACAAACTATACCAAGATGTGAAAAGATTGTTTTGGTGGCCCAACATGAAAAAGGAAGTTGCGGACTTCGTGGCCAAATGTCTGAATTGCCAAAGGGTGAAGGCCGAACGATGCAAACCCAAGGGACTTGTGCAACCCCTTGAGATACCACAAGGAAAGTGGGATTCCATATCCATGGACTTCGTTGGAGGATTACCCCCAACAAAGACCGGCAAGGATAAGATTTGGGTCATAGTAGACCGACTAACCAAAACAGCGCGGTTCATTGCCATGAAGGAAACGTGGACAATGACACAACTAGCCCAAGCCTACTTAAGCCGAGTAGTGAAGTACCACGGAGTCCCCCGAAACATCGTGTCCGATAGAGACTCCAGGTTCCTCTCACAATTCTGGAAATCACTGCAATTAGCCTTGGGAACACAACTAAAACTGAGCACTGCCTTCTACCCCACCACTGACGGCCAAACCGAGAGAACCATTCAGACTCTCGAAGACATGCTAAGAGCCTGTGTGTTAGACTTTCAAGGGACATGGGAGGAACACCTGGACCTTATTGAATTCTCATACAACAACAGCTACCACGCAAGCATTCGTATGGCGCCTTACGAAGCTCTATACGGACAAAAGTGTAGAACCCCCTTATGTTGGGAGGACATGGTCGACCCAGTAGCACTAGGGCCCCAATACCTACAAGATACCATAACCAAGATCAAACACATCCGGGAACGGATGAAGGCTGCCCAGGACCGCCAAAAGTCCTACGCCGACCTAAAGAGGAAACAAGCCGAATTCAACCCCCGGGACAAGGTCTGGTTGAGAATCTCGCCCACACGAGGAGTGATGAGATTCGGAAGAAAAGGGAAGCTCAGCCCTCGATTTATCGACCCCTATGAAATCATGGAAAGAGTTGGGAACCTAGCTTATCGCCTCGCTCTACCTGTTGAACTAGAGCGAGTACACAACGTATTCCACATATCCCAGCTGAAGAAATACGTGCACGACCCAAGCCATGTGCTTCAACCCGAGGTCGTGGACCTCGACGAGTCACTAGTATACGAAGAAAAACCCGTGAGAATCCTGGACACCAAGACAAGGACCACCCGACGTCGAGCCATAGAAATGGTGAAAGTCCTCTGGACCAACCATGGAATCGAGGAGGCGACATGGGAACTCAAGGACACGATGAGGGAACGCTACCCCGAACTCTTCACACCAGGTAACTAAGAAGAAGTCACTCGACAAGGACCAAGCTTTGGGGACGAAGCTTTCTGTTAAGGGGGGGAGAGTGTAACACCCCGTGTTACGATCCCTAAAACCAATTACCCAAAAGAAAGAATTAAATCACAATAATTAATTAGGAATGGCCCACCATAGTCTGTGGGCCCTCATCTTTAAACTCAGCCCCTAGTTCTAGAAGGAATAGACTCTAAGTAAGACTCTTAGAAATATAAATAGGAAACTTGGAAGGCACCTAGAACCCCCACCATAATAATCTCTCACCACACCAAGAATTCCAAGAATTCCCCTAGGAGAAATCAAGAAAGAAGAAAGCTTAAAGAAAGACCCTTCATAGCCAAGGAATTAATTAAGGCTAAGAGGTAACCCATGTCTCAACAAAACCTATTTTCATAGCTATGATTCCCTCTTAGGATTTCCCCCATATTCTTGTGTGATTGATGATTCGTTATAATAATCTTGATAATTAGTATTATGATTCCATGGGTGATCTTGATGTTCTTGAGAGATTCTTGATGATTAAATGGTGTTCTTGATGTTCTTGATGATTATGTGGTGTTCTTGATGATTGGGTGGTGTTCTTGATGATTATATGATGTTCTTGATGTTTATGTGTTATTTCCTACCGAATCTTGATATTAAAAGATGAATCGTGTTCTTGTTGATTTAAAAGGGATTAGAACCCTAGGTTGCATCGTGAGATTCGTGTGGTATTATTCTTGATGTATTGGGCGGGAATTCGCATGTTTGGGTGTTAATTATGTTTAAAAAAGCATGTTAGGATATGTGTCGTATGTTTCTTGATTTCGATCCGTTAATTGTCTACGTGTTGTTGTCAGTTGCATTTGAAAGTGTCTAAGCATGGTTTCGGGTTCCACAAAGGTTCCCGGGGCGTTTTTGTGTTGAAAGGAGTCAGTGGGGGTAGGTGGGGGTAGGGGACCCGCCACCTACCCGCGGCCAACTTGGGCAGCTCTGGCAGCGGGCAGCTGCCCGCCGGGCACCCGCTGCCCGGAACAGTGCATGCCGGCGGGTGAACCCTCACCCACCGGCTACCTGCTGGAAAATATCCCCACTTGGGATCCCGGCTTCCCCGTTTCATGTTCCCCCGACCCCCGTGGTGTCCTAACGGACCCCTCCCATCGTGCCTATGTCTAGTTTGATGTTCGGGAACCGTTCGTAGGTCGAATGAGTCTTGTATATTTCATGCTAGTTGAGTTGGTATCCCGTTGACCTAGGAATAAGAAGTATGAACCCCTTAGGAGTATTCTTAGTTGTGGGTGACCACGCATAGGTTTCGTTATACGTTTTCCCCCTTCCCAATATGTTAATGTGGGTTGCATGTACTTGCTATGTGTTATGTGTGCATGTCACCCCGAATCGGTTGAGATCAATCGGGCTATACGGGCAGTCGGATGGGCTGAGAACCATACCGGCTGTTAACCAGGCCGGTTAAGATCGGTCAGGTATATAAATATTATATAGGACTAAGGTCCACTATACGGGCAATTGAATGGGTTGAGAACCATCCCAACTGTTAACCAGGCTGGTAAAGACCGGTCAGGTATATAAATATGATATAGGACTGAGGTCCACTATACGGGCGGTTGGATGGGTTGAGAACCATCCCAACTGTTAACCAGGCTGGTAAAGACCGGTCAGGTATATAAATATTATATAGAGTTGCGGCTCATCGGTCGGTTGCGATCGACCCCTCCGTATTGTGAGACGGGGCAGGGTGCTGCAGGGCCGTGTCAGAGCTATATGCGCCGACCCTCATGTATGGGTATGCGATTGGTCCTGTGGCGCCAACAAAGTGTGCTATGTGATGAGATGAGGATGATTGATACTATGACTGTTATGGAGACGTGACCATAGAATTCTTGCTAGTGAACTATACGTGTTTAATTATGATTATTGATTATGCTTATCTATGTCTGCGCTCTACATTGAGAATTGTATGTGCTTGATTATGACTGTTGATTGTGCGTACCCCTATCTGTCGAGTCGGTTCCCTGATTTGAAAGCTAGAGTCTCTTAGGATATATCCTCATGCTTCGAAATGACTTTTCGTATATCTATGTATATATCTATATGTATTGTATTTCAACACGTTGGAGTGGGTTACCAGCATCTCTCGCTGAACAGATATATTTGGCTTTCAGGCACAGAAGAATAAGTCACTGGAGCGTGCTAGAACTTGGAGCGTAGATGTAGATAGTTCCCTTTCGGCCTGCGTGCCATGTTATGCATTTACTTTATTAAGGATATTAGTTAGTTAGCCTGTGCACCTGAGTTCTCCAGCTCAGGTGTGGCATAGCACCCCATACTCTTGTATTACGTTTTGGGATTTAATGAGATTCTACCTTTATTATATAAGTTTTAAAAGTCTTGAAAATCCCAGGTGTTACAGGTTAGGGAATCCAATAACATTCCAAACATTCAAACGGTTGTAAGTTGAGCCGTTCAGGCATTTTCTTACATGGAATATGTTGGAAAAAATAGCTTAAAATGACATTAAATGTGACTATTTTGTGGTACAATTATTAGTGTGGTCCATTTTCGATTTAGGTCGGATCAAAATGGATTCAAATTCTTCGTAGTGACACGAAGAGATTGATATATTGTATGCTCAAAATGGAGAATGTGTGAATGAGAAAATGATTCTCAAAGTAGACCCATTTGAATTGGAAAATTGAAGAGAAAAATAAGAAGCTTTTGTCCCACATTGGTTTGGGAAGCGGGTTTGCACCACTATTTATTCATAATCCGATCCACTTGGATCATGTGCGTTCAACGCAATCTAACAGTCAATGAACACTTGGATCAAATAATCCGATTTCAGTGCTAGTCATGAATCATATTCTAGACTTAGAGAAAGTGCCTAAAGTGCTTAACATGACCTTAAAAGTTGAAAGAAAAATTAAATACACTAAACTCATACAGTCTCATACAGTCTAATGCTTAATGCCATACAAAAAGATATAGGATATATCAACCCAAAATGCACTAAACTCGCCATACAAAAAGAGGCTGGAACTCATACAACCTAATGCCATACAAAAAGAGGTTGGTTGCAGTCTCAACAAATGTTGGGGAAGGAGTGTGCCTAAGTGTATTTTTTGTGGTATGAATGGCCATACCATTGACAAGTGTTATAAGAAACATGGATATCGACCAGGGTGGATTCCAGGTTACAAGTCCAAGGGCAAGCAGTCATTGGATATACAACAGCCATCCAGTGCTTCCTTGAGTCAAGTAGAAGACACAGGTTTGTCAGCTGACCAATTCCAAAAATTATTGTCTCTTTTGCAAAGCCAAAACAAAGGAAATCAAGGCTCAAGAGAAGATACCAATTTAACAGTAATGTTGCTAATACTCAGTGTAACAATTTGACAGTTGAGATGTGGCATTGTAGGTTGGGGCACTATCCTATCAATAAGATACTTCTTTTGAATGGAATAAAACCTATCTCTTTTCATAAACAGCCTGAATTTGTGTGTGATGCCTGTCATTTTGCTAAGCATAAGAGGTCTATCTTTTCAATTAGTACCTCTAGAGCTGAAAGTTGTTTTGACTTGCTACATATGGATGTTTGTGGCCTTTTTGCTATGGCAACACTGGGAGGGGAACACTATTTCCTCACTATTGTTGATGATTGTAGTAGGTTTACTTGGATACACTTGATGAGGTACAAATCAGAAGTTGAGACTATGTTTCAAAACTTTTATAATTATGTGAGCACTCAATTTTCAGCCAAAATTAAAGTGGTGAGAACAGACAATGAGACTGAGTTTCTAATGGACACCTTCTTCAATGAGAAACGGATTGTTCATAAGAAATCTTGTCTTTACACACCACAATAGAATGGAGTGGTAGAAAGGAAGCACCGACACATCTTAAGTGTAATTTCAATAGTGTGATAGGAAATACCTTTCTATTGTGTAATTTCTGATTCCAAACAATATAATGTACTTTGAATACTGAACTTTTAGTGGATTTAGACAAATTCTCAAGTTGAGGAGTGCCTCGCAGATTAGTGTTGTTTGCCCGAACTGCGTTACAGATTGTTTGTGCTACAACTTCAGTTTCAACATCATTGTGTGCTGCGTTTTACAAATTTCAGTAATCATCCTACACAAGTCTTTAATCGAGATATTTGATTCCTACTCAACACTCTTGTTGGTATTTATTTATTCTTAATTATTAGTTTAATTAATTCAGATCACCCAGGTTAATTTATTCCCTCAATAAAACTAATAAAAAGTTTTGAAGTTTGTATAATGAGTCACTTTAAAACTTGAAAGAATTTGTTACATGTACTCCAAAATTCTACTCCCTCACTTTTACTCCATGACGTGGCAAACAAAGATTGACTATTTTCATCATGTGGGTCCCAGAGAATGTGTCTACATCAAGAATTTGTGAGAGGGAGTAAAAGTTCAGAGTAAGAAATGGGAGTGCATGTAGTATTTTCCAACTTGAAAATACATGTGAACATTATTATTAGATTATATTAGTAAACTATGGCTCTATACGGTAGAATATAAACAATGACCTTGTGGTCTAGTGGTACTAAGTTGCTTTCTCATATGGGAGGTTGTGAGTTTGAGTTTCAATGGAGGTGGTATTAAGCTTTCTATCTTTATCCCATCTTTTACCCATTTCAGTTAAAACCCTTTAGGCATTTTGTCATCTTTTATCCTTATTATTTTAAATAAATGACATCTTTTACCATTCTCAATTTAAATCCTTTTGACCTTTCCTCTTCTTTAAATAAATGACATCTTTTACCCTTCTCAATTAAAACCCTTTTGGTGCAGACGATAGTCTAGGATGTTAAATGGCAAAAATGATAGTCTGTGATTAAATTTGAAATTTCCACCAAAGACAAAGGATCTCTAGTGGAATTAACTCCATATTATATTATTATGTCGATGGTCCCGTTATGTAGAATTATTGGATTGGTTGTGTAGTGGGAAATTATTGAGAAGACCAAGTCAATGAACAAAGATCAAACTGCAATATTTTGTGGGTTCCATTGAGTTTGGCAGTGCTTGGAATTTTTTTTTTTTTTCATTTAGAGTAATGTTACACACATATTTTCTCGAAAATTTTACTCCTTATTTTTTCTTTTAAGGTGACACTCGCACTATTTGGTAGAGCTTTGTTTTTAGAGATTATAATTTATTTTAAATTACAAATAATGAAATAAGTCAGAGCTCTGTTTACTAAAGCATGTCGAGCTTAAAATAATAGTTTGTTTTGAATGTTCATTTAAGGACCCGTTTCAAAATAAGCTATAAGCTTTTACCATTTTTTTTCCTTTTTTTACCCTTATTAATTTACAAAAATGACATCATTTACCCATCTTTAATCAAAACTCTAATATCAAATTTTTCCTAATATCTATTTTTTTTATAGAGAACTCTTCTTTTCTCAGTTCTTTATCATGTATTTTTCGTAAAGATTCTTTCTCTTCCTGGTTCTTTACCGTACGGGTTCATCAATGTGAGAGAAAAACAACACTCATCACCCTTGCATTGTAATCATTCTAGGTTGTGTGTGTGTGTGTGTGATTACATATCACAAGATGATCGCTCATGTTGTGCTGAATTAATCACCAAATTTGGTGCTTTTGCACCAAATTGGTGCAAAAGCACGAGCAGATGATGCTTTATTGCATTGACTCGATGCTTTTGTAATTTTGCATTTTCTCAGATTGAGATAAGTTAACCAAGTATTATCAACTAATATACGAAACTGACTGACTCAGAGAATAGTCTAGTCAGTCATCTGATTTGAAAGCCGATTAGTTTAATGTTGTGATGTAAAGCAGGAAAAATAAAACAGCACATACGATGTTTTACCCAGTTCGATACAGTGTGTATCTACATTTGGGGGACGATCACCGAAGCGTGCAATCCACTAAAATAAACTCCAATGTACAAAGGTAGAGAATACAACTATCTCACCCAAGTGCCCCACACAAGGTACGTACCCAGTCTATAAAGGTTAGTGGATTGTTGAAGTCGGAGAGCCACGCATGCACAAGTCCAATGAAATCCCTTCAATTGGAGAGCTAACTCTAATGCAGTCTGCTTCACTGACGCAGTCCCACGTTGTTCCCACAACTGAGTGATCTTCGCGTCCTTTCGTTTAAGCATCAAGAAGTCTTCTCAAGTTCTTCATCATAATCTTCAAGAATTTAATGACTTGAGAGGAGCCATGATAATCAAAGATATGTGTGTTCTATATAATTTAGGGAGAGTTTTTTTCTTCGTAAAACACTCAACCCTAATTCTTGGATGAATGAGGTTACATATACATCTTTGGTAAGAAACTCTCCAAAAATATCTTTGATTGTAGATGGTAGGACTAGTTGTGAAGAAAGCAATCTTATAGATTCGGTCCATACCTTCCAAAGCAGATTCGGTGATATGCTTTCCAAAATTGTCTTGACGAAACCGTGTCCAGATTTTAAGAAACTTCGCCTTTTAGCATATCTTCAAGGGCCGAGCGTCTGTTTGATATAACTGATCAACCAGTCTCCTGTAAGATAAAGAAACAGACACCACTAAACCCTATCTTAGTTTGCCATAATAATATTGCCAATTATATGTTGGTTTATTGAATATTTCAAAACACTAACAAACTCCCCCTTTGGCTATTATTTAGCAAAACAACTCGACTAACTATCAAACAGTTTATCTAATCGAGCAAACTGTTAGCAACTAATATGAAAGATTAAAAGAGTTTGCATAGAAATAACCGAATCTGAATTACAACCCATTTAAAATCATCAGCACACAAGCCGTGCTGGATTAAAACAAGTAATCATCCAAAATCTTCACAAAGATCATAATGTTGTTATCATCATATAACAACGCCCAGACAGGGCCAAAAGGAACTTACAACCATCTTCAAAAAAACAAGAACTCCCCCTGAGTTCATCAACCATCTTCAAAAACAAGAACTCCCCATGCATTCATGACATGCACTCCCCCTTTTTGCCAAAAAAGAGACAAAGGCCAGATCAAGCACCCTGGAGGTCCTCACTATCAGACTTTACATTTGCAGCAGCAGCAGAATCAGTCAGACTTAGCCGGAGCAGAACTATTGCAAGGTCAGTGCGGGCTGAATTTAGCTGCTTGGTGATAACGTTGCTCACAGTTTCGAGTTCCGACACACGAGCCTTCAAGCGTAGAGACAGCTGCACATCATTATCATAAGACGAAGCCGCAACATTGGTATCATCATTCGGAGTAGAAAGAACCGGTGAGACATCCTTAATATGCTTGCCAGCCAGTAGGCGTGGATCAACAGTGTAAAGCAAGGATGGAAGCACAATCTCACTTGGCATAGGCACTAAGCCCTGCGCTGTCAAAACTCCGAAGATAAGATTAGGATAGGGAAGCCTGACCTTTTTCTCTCGAGGATGTATCAGAGTGAGAATATGATCGAAGATCCACTTGCCAAGGTCAACACACATTTTGGTACCAATGCGAAACAGAATGGCAGCCAATTGCTTCCCAACCGTATAGAAATGAGCAGATGGAAGCAGTTATGTAGAGTAATACGGTGCAGAATCACATACTTGGATGTGAACACAGAACAGGACAAGGTGTCTGGATCACCTGTGGGCCAATAAGGAGTTTGTCCACCAGTGAGAGTGTTCACAATTAAGTCCCAATCTGTAAGACCTTCCTCATCAACTGCCTTCAGACCATAGAAATCATTAATCACATCTGGTCCAAACACAAACTGTTTCCCTCGAATAAAGATTTGGAGACACCGTTTACCCGAAAGATTGTCGATTTCTTCATTAAGGTTGCAATAGAACTCGTAAGTCAGAAGCTTCGAGTAAGGACACTCGGAGGTGATACTCTTCATCAAACCAACTTCCTTCAGCAAGGGCAGAATATCACACACAGAGTTTAACTGGTTTTCATCAACAGATCATTGAACAATAAGTTCTCTTCTCACCATCGTAGACCATTTATCCTTAGCAGCAGCAGAGACAAATTGTGGCACGTAGATGGAAGTGTCCGGACTTTCTGCAGCAGATTGAATCACAGGAAGCACACTTCTACCTCTTGTCTTGATTGAACCCTTCACTTTCCTGGTGACACCGGTCGATATGGTAGCAGGAACCTTTGACTTAACATATGAGCGCAAAGTCTTAAAAACTTGTTGCACAGGGGGATCACTTTCAGCTTTTGTTAAATCAGCTGAACGCCTTTTCTTCATTGGTTGATCCTCCTCAGCATCGTCATCACCAGAGTTCACACTTATTTTCCCCGGGACTCCTTTGCGCTTGGACTTTATGGTTTCTCTAACAGGAGACCTATCTTTTGGACATAGAGAGACACATAGACTGGACTCAGACAAAGGAGTAGAAGAAGTTGCAAGCAAATTTGAGACATCTCTAATTCTAAAGGTAGATGAGTCTGGGTGAGCCGTCTCTTCCACAGTAAGAGGCTTGTCAGAGACAGAGATTGGAGCCTTCGAACCGTAGACTTCAGTCAGAATTCTTTCATCATCACTATCCAACTGCTCAGAGGGTTCAGGTTTAGGAATAATTTTGGAAGGTTCAGGTACAGAAGAAGAAGGCAGACCAGCGAAATATCGAGCTTGTTCCAGGCTTTCACGCACAGTAGCGAATGTATAAACAGGAATCCCATCAATCGAATCAGATGTACGAGGTACCACAATTTCAGCAGGTGCAGGCTCATCAGATAATATTTGTGGTTCCACAGACACAGTCTCAACCAATGGAACAGAGGATTTAACATCCGCAGTATACACAATCAGACTCAATTGATCAAACTTGTTCGACTCTTGCATAGTATCAGAAGATTCAATTTCAACAATTTTAGAATCAGAGACAACATTCGCAATATACACAGAGGTTGGATTCTCAGAAGACAACACAGGGTTGATATTAGCAGTATGTTCAACAGGCAGCACAGATTCAATATTATCATAAATCATCACGGAAGATTTATCAGGAGAAATTACAATTGGAGTTTCAGGATTATTGGACATTTTTTGCAGAATATCACGTCGATGTCTTGCTTCCTCCTGGGCAGCTTCCAGATAAAGAGGTTGAGCCTCTGCCCGTCGTCGAGAGACTTCCTCTGATTCCAGAGCCTTATGTGCGAAAAACTTTAGGAAGGCTCCAGCCCGATTGCCATCATCTGGTCCAGGAATAGGGGCAGGAGAAATTTCATCACCTGCTTCCGAAGCCATCATCAACAAATCACCGGTGTCATCCTCGGACCGTCTTCATAGAATTCCGGATAGTCCGAGACCACTGTAACAATAATTTCATCACGAAGAATGGGATCAAGCTTCAATTTCTTCTTCATAGCAAGAAAAAGCAGTGTATTTACGTGTTTCTTGGCAATTTCTGAGCATGAGTCTTTCTTCCTAGCTTGATGATGATGTTTCTAACAGCATCGGCCATCTCTGCGAAGAAGATAAAACCCTAGGTGGAGAGAACGAAGAGGGTTATTTGAGAGCAGAGGAACAGAGAATTATAAAAGATACTCCCAAGGATGAAGATCGAAAAGGGCAAAGGGCTCTCAGACTGCCTGCAGCTATGATGTGATTGACATAACGGTATAGGCCTTGTAGGCGATGAAGCGGACAAATTTGAAATTTGAAAAACAAATTAATTGGGGAAACCAAGAGCGAAGAGATTTTGTAACGCCAACAGATAGGAGAGAAAAGAGGAAAAGTCAACATTTGTAATTTTGACTCTAGATAAAGTAAATCAAACCTTCTCCTTCTGTTTTACCATTCTTATTTACAGGTCAATACAACAGATCCCCAGAGCAGCCCTGAGAATCTCAAACCGATTTCCGTCAAGAGGTTTGGTCAGAATATCCGACAGTTGCTTATCTGTTTGAATATACTCCAACTCTATCTCATTTGACTCTACCAAGTCCCTGATATAGTGATGTCTTATATCAATATGTTTAGTTCTGGAATGTGGGACAGGATTTTTCGAAATGTTTATAGCACTGACATTGTCACAATAGAGAGTCATAGTCTTTTGAGTGAGACCATAATCAGAGAGCATTTGCTTCATCCATACCAGTTGTGTGCAACATCCACCAGCAGCTATATATTCTGCTTTTGCAGTACTTAGAGAGATTGAATTCTGTTTCTTGCTTATCCATGAGACTAAGTTCTTACCGGGAAGAGACTGGGACAATGGCATGAGAAGGTACTGGCTCTGTATGTAACACCCCGTGTTACGGCCCCTAAAACCATTTAATTAATCAATCTTTAGCCCAAGTGAAGGAATAAATCATAATGACTAATTAGGGAAAAAGGCCCACCATAGTCCATGGGCCCTCATGTAGAAACCCAACCCCTAAACCCAATCCTTAGTTCCGAAAGGAATAGAATTAGCAAGCCTATAATATTAGTCCCTCATTAGGACTCCTAAATATATATAAATAGGGGACTTAAGAGACACCTAGGATGCCCCACCACCCCTGAAAGAGCTCCAAGAATCCCCTTAGGAGAAATCAAGAAAGCGAGAAAGCTTAAAGAAAGATCCTTCATAGCCAAGGAATTAATTAAGGCTAAAAGGTAACCCATGTCTCAACAAAACCTATTCTCATAGCTATGATTTCCCCTTAGGGTTTCCCCATATTATTGTGTATTGGCGAAATATTATTGATGTTTGATGTGATGATCCCATGAGGGATCTTGATAATCTTGATATTGGGAGATTCTTGATAATTATGATATTCTTGATGATTATATGGAGTTCTTGATGATTATGTGTGTTCTTGATAATTGGGTGATGCTCTTAATGTTTATGTGTTATTCTTACCGAATCTTGCAATTAGAAGACGAACCGTATTCTTGTGATATAAAAGTGATTAGAACCCTAGGTTGTATCGTATGATCTTATTCTTGGATTATCGGGTGGGAAATCGCATGTTTGGGTGTTGATTATGATTAGAAAAGCATGTTAGGTTATGTGTCGTTCGTCTATCGTATTTTGATCCGTTAATTGCCTATGTGTTGCCGTAATTACGTTGTAAAATGTCTAAGCATGGTTTCGGGTTCCACAACGGTTCCCGGGACGAAAGTTTGTGAAAAGAGTCAGTGGGGGGTAGGTGGGGGGGTAGGGGACCCGCCACCTACCCACGGCCGAGAAGCACTGTTCCGGCAGCGGGCAGCCGGCGGGCGGGCAGCTGCCCGCCGGCGACCCGCTGCCCGGAACAGTATTGTCCGGCGGGCAGCCGGCGGGTGACACCCCACCCACCGGCTACCCGCTGGAATTAATCCCCCCTCGGGACCCCGGCTTCCCCGTTTGATGTTTCCCCGATCCCCGTGGTGTCCCAACGGACCCCGTTTGTCGTGCCTATGTCTAGTTTGATGTTTTGGGTACCGTTCGTAGGGTTATGAGTCCATTATATCGCATGCTAGTTGAATTGGTATCCCGTTGACCTAGGCGAAAGAAGTATGAACCCCTTAGGATTATTCTTAGTATGTGATGGATCACGCATAGGTTTGTTATACGCTTTATCCCCCTTCCCAATGTGTAATGTGGGTTGCATGTGCTTGCTACGTGTTATATGTGTGTGTTACCCCAATTCGGTTGCGATCGGATTGGTTATCCTGAGCTGCGGTTCAGAAGCCAGCTACAGTCAGATGGGAATTCCTGGCTGCAATCGGGTGACGGTATCCTGGGCTGCGGTCCAGAAGCTGGTCGTAGTCAGACGGGAATTCCTGGCTACGATCAGGTGACATTTTCCTGAGCTGCGGTTCAGAGGCTGGCTGTGGTCAGATGGGAATTCCTGGCTACAGTCAGACGACACACTCTCTTGGGCTGCGGTCCACAGTTTGGTTGAGATCAAACATTATGATGAGCTGCGGTTCATCGGTCGGTTGCGATCGACCCCTCCGTGTTGCGATACGGGGCAGGGTGCTGCGGGGCCGTGTCAGAGCTATATGCGCTGACCCTCATGTATGGGCATGCGATTGGTCCTGTGGCGCCAACCAAGTGTGCTATGTGTGGTGATATGGACGAGTTGTGACTATGAGTGCCTTGGGATGTGACTATGGGATTTATATTGGGGATTGTTTATGATGAGTTATGGTTATTGTTTATGCTTTGCCTTATCTGCCTTATCTATTGTGAACTGCATATGCTCGTTATAACTGTGTTTGTGTCTGGCCTTATCTGTCGAGTCATTCCCGGTTTTAATGGCTAGAGTTCGTAGGATATATCTCCGTGTTCATAATGGTTTTCGTATATCTATATATATCTCTATATGTATTGTATTTCAACGCGTTGAAGTGGGTTACCAGCATCTCTCGCTGAACAGATATATTTGGCTTTCAGGCACAGATGACTAGAGCACTGGACCGCGCTAGAACTGGAGTGTAGAAGTAGAGTAGTTTCCCTTTCGGCCTGCGTGCCATGTTATGCATTATGTTTCAATGGATATTAGTTAGACCGCCTGTGCACCTGGGTTCTCTAGCCCAGGTGTGGCATAACACCCCGTACACTTATGAGATACTTGGGATGTAATGAGATTTTGCCTTTATTATTTAAGTTTAAAATATCTTGAAAACCTGGGGTGTTACAGTTGGTATCAGAGCCTAAGTTTGACCCTAGGAAAGACTCTTAAGACCGGACTTTAGGACATTAAGCTTGAACTCTAGGTATCTAGGAACATAGGACTCAGGAATCTTAGGACGCGCGGTGAGATTGTGAAACCTACACACAACTCCCCTACACCTTACTCTTCCACATTCTAAAACCCTTCCCCACTTAGCACTTCATAAGAAGTGCGTCAGACTCTAATTTAACATTCTTATGGAACGCTGACCAGAAAGACGATAGCATGGCACCAAACAGAAGGCAATCAAGAACTCCAGAGCCCACCACAGCCGACCCCTTGACCCAAACCCTACAGCAGCTGACACAAGTCGCACAGGCTCTAAGTGACGCGGCCCTTCGCAACAACAGGCCCCCACCACCTCCATCAAACGCAAACTCAGACGTCGCCCGACAAGTTTCAAATCACCGACCACCCACGTTTTCGGGAGAAGAGGATCCCGCGGTTCTAGAAGAATGGATCCGAACCCTTGATAAGATTTTTGGGGTAGTAGAATGCCCGGAGGAACGCCGCGTAGAGATAGCCTCGTTCTACTTCGGACACGAGGCTGATCTCTGGTGGATCCACGAGGGGCCCACTTATCAACAAGAACCGGGATTCAATTGGGAGAACCTCAAGACACAACTACGAGAGAGATTCTATCCAACCCACGTAAAAGCATCTATGTACGAAGAGTTCCTTCATCTAAAACAAGGAACGGCCACCGTCGTAGAATACCATAAGCGATTCCTAGAGCTGGCATGCTTCGCGCCAGAGCTAGTCCCCACCGAAGTAACCAAGATAGAGAGATTCATGTCAGGCCTCAACTTCGAAGCTCGAAAGGCGCTAGTGGTAAGCAGACCTCGAACCCTCAACGAGGCTTACTCCAGTGCCGCGAATCTCTATCGAATCCAACTACTCCAACGCGGAGTTCAGGAACAAATACGAAGAAGAAACACTGGAAGTGGGGCACCGCCGATGAAAAGAACGAGAAACGACACCGGCACCAGGTCGAACAACCCGACCAACCAAAGACCGCCCCTGGGAAACAACGAAGCTAATCCAAGAGGTTTCCCTTGCCCGAGATGCAACAAAAGCCACCGGGGCAAGGATTGCGCGGGCAACCCCTGGCGATGCTTCAACTACGGGGAGGAAAGACACAAGGCCTTTCAATGCACTCGGCCCCAAAGACCGCGTCCCACCACCACGGGCCAACACGGGGGTACCGGTCACCAAGGGGGCTACGGCGCTCCCGGAAAAGTATTCGTCATGAGCCAAACGCAAGCCGACCTCGGAAACGAAGAAGGCCTAGAAGGGGAAAACCCAATCCCTGAAGACGAGGACCATACGGACCCCGCCGAAGAAAACCCCGAGCGAATTCTGTCTAGGATAAACCATCACCCCCTTGTAACCGCCCCCTGTATCACATAGACCACTTCTTTAGTTTAATTACTTCGAGAGCATTATGTCTACTTAGCTTAACTACTTAGAAGGTATTATGAATAAAGATTCCTTTCGTTCAAATTCCGATTCCGCTACGAGAGTAAAACACAAGTTAAACCATCAACCCCAACCCTCCCCCACTAAAAGACAAAATAAGGAAAAAGACAGAGAAGGGCCACACCACCAAGAAATGCCTAATGTTGCCAATGAGAATTGAACTCTAGACCTCCCACTTATAAGGCTAAGTTCTTAACCACTAGCCCATGTGTGTTTCTTGAAACCTCAAGGGGATACTCCCTTGTTAAACCGCTCCAAATCCCTAAAACCCACAAAATCCCCAAATCAAAAACCCTTCTTCTACTTCTTCTTCTTCTCCTTCTCCCTCTCCTCCTCCCTCTCGCACACCCCACTGCCCCACCATAGCAACCACCCACAACCACCTTCCACCATCACCGATCGGACGCCGCCACCGCCCGGCGACATCGCCCCGCCTCGCCGCCGTCCAGACCAAGCCACCGGAGACCACCCGCCGTCCACCCGAACGCCGCCCAGCTGCAACCCGCTGCCCAGCCGAACCCACAGCGCCACCGCACCCTCGCCGCACTGGAGCCGGACCCCACCTCACCGGCGTCGACCTCGCAAGCGGAGAATACACCGAAATCCCGCCGCCGCCTCGCCGGAAATCCCGCCGGAAAATCGTACCACCTCACTGGAAAAGTCGCCGGCAAACACCACCATCAAACGAGTATCACGATGCCAAAGAAACCCCTCGGAATCCGCACCCTGGAGTGGAGCAACGCCGATTACACCGTAATCGGAGGTAAAGCACTTGAACCCGACCAATTTTCTCCGGAATTGGTTGATATGCTTAAATACCAAGGCCTTCTAGATGCATACCTCACCATCAAAGGGGATACGTACCCCGAATTGGTGAAGGAATTCTATCAACACCTTGTGGCCACCAAACGGGGTGACAAGGTAGAAATCGCCACCAAGGTCCGTGGCAAGGAAATTGTGCTTTCGGAAGGCCGGTTGGCCAAGCTCTTGAAATTGACCACCACGGGTGTGTCTAACTATGACCGAAAGGGGTGGATTGACACCCAAACTACGGGATACAAAGACTATCTCGGGTACTTACTCGGGAAGGAGGACGGATTCACCTCGGCCACTCGACCCAACCGAAAGTGGCTATCGGCGGAGCAAAAGATATTGGTTATGATTATAACCGATAGCCTCTTGCCCACTAACAATAAGAGCAAGGATGTGGGGAGCTTGGAGTGCACCTTTGCGTATCTCCTGAAACATAAAATCAAGTTCAACCTGCCGGCACTCATGCTAAAGCACATGGAGTTCTGCAAAACCAACAACCGGCTTAGCCTACCTTACGGGATGATCCTAAGTTGGATCATGGAGAAAAAGGGGGTAGACCTAAGCCACACCGAAGTCAAGACCGCCAATGGCATGGTTTTCAATGCCCAAAACCTTCGCCGCAACGACATCTACTACATCGAAGGAGGGCACTATCTCACCCTCGAAGAAATTTGCCAAAAACCCGACGAGGAACGTAGGGAATTGGTTGATCGGTTGGACATCTCCAACAAAAAGCTCAAACGGGCCATGCAAGATTGCGGAGGCACGGAAGAAAATGAAGGACAAGAGGGGGAAGACGGGCCTAACCCGTCAGGGCACCCACAGCCAGGAGGGAACCCGAGGGGACAAGACGAGGGTTCGGTCAACGAACGCATACTCGCACAGCTCAACCGACAGAATCAAATCATGGAAGAAGGGTTCTCATCCCTGATCCGCACCACACACGCACTCGACCAAAGGGTAGCAGCGATCGAGGCCGCCTTGGGCACTCGCGGTGCACCGAGTTCCAGCGCAGGAAACCAAGGTACAACCAAAAACTTCCCTATCACGACACCATCAGAAGTTCAGCCTACCCCAAGCCAAGACAAACGTAAGGCCGCAACCCTAAACAGGAGGCCAAGCCACGAGGTGTCTAGGGGTGAAAGGGTGGACTATAACACCGGGCTTCGGGGACGAAGCCCCTTGTAAGGGGGGGGGAGTGTAACACCCCGTGTTACGGCCCCTAAAACCATTTAATTAATCAATCTTTAGCCCAAGTGAAGGAATAAATCATAATGACTAATTAGGGAAAAAGGCCCACCATAGTCCATGGGCCCTCATGTAGAAACCCAACCCCTAAACCCAATCCTTAGTTCCGAAAGGAATAGAATTAGCAAGCCTATAATATTAGTCCCTCATTAGGACTCCTAAATATATATAAATAGGGGACTTAAGAGACACCTAGGATGCCCCACCACCCCTGAAAGAGCTCCAAGAATCCCCTTAGGAGAAATCAAGAAAGCGAGAAAGCTAAAAGAAAGATCCTTCATAGCCAAGGAATTAATTAAGGCTAAAAGGTAACCCATGTCTCAACAAAACCTATTCTCATAGCTATGATTTCCCCTTAGGGTTTCCCCATATTATTGTGTATTGGCGAAATATTATTGATGTTTGATGTGATGATCCCATGAGGGATCTTGATAATCTTGATATTGGGAGATTCTTGATAATTATGATATTCTTGATGATTATATGGAGTTCTTGATGATTATGTGTGTTCTTGATAATTGGGTGATGCTCTTAATGTTTATGTGTTATTCTTACCGAATCTTGCAATTAGAAGACGAACCGTATTCTTGTGATATAAAAGTGATTAGAACCCTAGGTTGTATCGTATGATCTTATTCTTGGATTATCGGGTGGGAAATCGCATGTTTGGGTGTTGATTATGATTAGAAAAGCATGTTAGGTTATGTGCCGTTCGTCTATCGTATTTTGATCCGTTAATTGCCTATGTGTTGCCGTAATTACATTGTAAAGTGTCTAAGCATGGTTTCGGGTTCCACAACGGTTCCCGGGACGAAAGTTTGTGAAAAGAGTCAGTGGGGGGTAGGTGGGGGGGTAGGGGACCCGCCACCTACCCACGGCCGAGAAGCACTGTTCCGGCAGCGGGCAGCTGCCCGCCGGCGACCCGCTGCCCGGAACAGTATTGTCCGGCGGGCAGCCGGCGGGTGACACCCCACCCACCGGCTACCCGCTGGAATTAATCCCCCCTCGGGACCCCGGCTTCCCTGTTTGATGTTTCCCCGATCCCCGTGGTGTCCTAACGGACCCCGTTTGTCGTGCCTATGTCTAGTTTGATGTTTCGGGTACCGTTCGTAGGGTTATGAGTCCATTATATCGCATGCTAGTTGAATTGGTATCCCGTTGACCTAGGCGAAAGAAGTATGAACCCCTTAGGATTATTCTTAGTATGTGATGGATCACGCAAAGGTTTGTTATACGCTTTATCCCCCTTCCCAATGTGTAATGTGGGTTGCATGTGCTTGCTACGTGTTATATGTGTGTGTTACCCCAATTCGATTGCGATCGGATTGGTTATCCTGAGCTGCGGTTCAGAAGCCGGCTACAGTCAGATGGGAATTCCTGGCTGCAGTCGGGTGACGGTATCCTGGGCTGCGGTCCAGAAGCTGGTCGTAGTCAGACGGGAATTCCTGGCTACGATCAGGTGACATTTTCCTGAGCTGCGGTTCAGAGGCTGGCTGTGGTCAGATGGGAATTCCTGGCTACAGTCAGACGACACACTCTCTTGGGCTGCGGTCCACAGTTTGGTTGCGATCAAACATTATGATGAGCTGCGGTTCATCGGTCGGTTGCGATCGACCCCTCCGTGTTGCGATACGGGGTAGGGTGCTGCGGGGCCGTGTCAGAGCTATATGCGCTGACCCTCATGTATGGGCATGCGATTGGTCCTGTGGCGCCAACCAAGTGTGCTATGTGTGGTGATATAGACGAGTTGTGACTATGAGTGCCTTAGGATGTGACTATGGGATTTATATTGGGGATTGTTTATGATGAGTTATGGTTATTGTTTATGCTTTGCCTTATCTGCCTTATCTATTGTGAACTGCATATGCTCGTTATAACTGTGCTTGTGTCTGGCCTTATCTGTCGAGTCATTCCCGGTTTTAAAGGCTAGAGTTCGTAGGATATATCTCCATGTTCATAATGGTTTTCGTATATCTATATATATCTCTATATGTATTGTATTTCAACGCGTTGAAGTGGGTTACCAGCATCTCTCGTTGAACAGATATATTTGGCTTTCAGGCACAGATGACTAGAGCACTGGAGCGCGCTAGAACTGGAGCGTAGAAGTAGAGTAGTTTCCCTTTCGGCCTGCGTGCCATGTTATGCATTATGTTTCAATGGATATTAGTTAGACCGCCTGTGCACCTGGGTTCTCTAGCCCAGGTGTGGCATAACACCCCGTACACTTATGAGATACTTGGGATGTAATGAGATTTTGCCTTTATTATTTAAGTTTAAAATATCTTGAAAACCTGGGGTGTTACACTGTACAAGACCGGGACCATGTCATTCTAGGAGGCAGAGTGGACTCCCTTTTTTTATGCTTCGATTCAGACAGAAGATCAACATCATCTAACACCTCCAGTTTTCTTTTCTCAACTGTAACTGAAATAGAGATTTTTTCTTTCCCTTTTCGGGAAGATTTTGCCACGGGCATAGTAATAATGGGAATAGAATCATGAGAGGTTGACACTGGAATGGGGACCTCTACTGGTTTGGATGAAGAAACCGGGATGGTCACGGGAATAGAAATGGCAGCACAAGTCATGGGTAAAATAGTTGGGGACACAAATTGAGCAATATTTCGAATGGAAAAGGGGGTGGACAGAGTATGCATAAAATCAGATAAAGTAACCATATTTTCATATACATGAGCTAATATTGTGCTAGGAAAATTATGGGTAGCTGGATCATAAGGATCCCCAGGTAAAGGAAAAGAAGGGACACATATATTGCTAGTTGAAACGGGAGGCAAAAATTGCTCAAGCAATGACACATTGAAATCTAACTTTCTAGAGGCAGAAAGTGAAATATTATCATCTAAAGGAGAAGAGACTACCACATCCTCCGGAGATAGGGCACGCACTATCCCTGACATTGGCGGAGGCACCTCGGTCGTCCCGGCCGGAAAAAGCCACGGCGTTGCTGATATGAATCGGGCAAGGGCTTGGATTTGCCTAGTCTCTTTTTCCGAGAGGCCTTCAAGGAGGCTTGCATGTTGCTTGATCGTGGCAAGAACATGATCTGTATCATCATATATGAGGGGAGATTCCGCACCGATAATCTGGCGAAAAAGTTCTAGTCTTTCGGATTTTGTGGTGAAAATTGCAAAAGGATTGTCTTCTTCCATTGTTGAAGGGTTTTTGAGTTTGGTGTTTGAGAGGCGAGAGATTGAAGATGAAGATGGTGGGTTCGGCGTGTGAGAGAGATACAAGAAGACAAGTAATTAATTTTGATGGATGGGGGTGTCTCAAAAGCCGTGATGGAGAGGATGTGATGTGATTAGCATAAAGACTAGTAGAAGAGTTATAATAGGAGAGTATGGTGGAAGTTGTTTGGAATTAATTTGAAAGGTAGGACTTGGATTTAATTGATATTAAATATAAGGTAAGGTAAGGGTGTAGGAGTACAAGGAAATAATTATGGGGTTTGGCGTAGAGATGAGATCGAACGGGCTTAGGCCTTTAATTAAATCTGCAACAAAAATAAACAACAACCAAGTTAAACAAAAAAAAAAATTGAAATTATTCGTAATACCTGGTTTGGTGGAACATATTAAGCCGAGGGATTGCAAACCCCAAGTGCAGCTCTAAGTAGTTCAAATCTCGATTTCTCTAATGGTTTGGTAAATAAATCCGCGAGATTTTTATCTGTAGAAATATATTCCAGAATAACTTCATCCTCTTCGACTAGTTCACGAATAAAGTGATGACGAATGGTTATGTGCTTCGTTCTGGAATGTTGAACTGGATTTTTCGAAATGTTAATTGCGCTGGTGTTGTCACAAAAGAGTGTCATATTGTGCTGATCTATACCGTAGTCGACTAACATTTGACGCATCCATAGTAATTGTGTACAACAACTACCCGCAGCTATGTACTCAGCTTCTGTCGTGCTGAGCGAGATTGAGTTCTGCTTTTTACTTAGCCAGGCTACTAGATTTTTTCCGATGAAAAAGCATCCACCAGATGAACTTTTTCTATCATCAGCGTTTCCTGCCCAATCGGCATCACTAAATCCTGCAAAAGTCATATTAGTATCGTTCAAGTACCAAATACCATAATTAACCGTACCTTTGACGTATTTTATAATACGCTTTACTACCTTTAAGTGTGATTCTTTTGGATCTACTTGATAGCGTGCACACATCCCAACACTAACCATAATGTTCGGTCGACTGGCAGTTAAGTACAGTAGACTGCCTATCATACTTCTGTACATAGTAGAGTCTACAGACGTTCCTTTTTCATCTTTGGACAATTTTGTAGTCGTGGAGATGGGAGTACGAGCATCTTTTGCGGATTCAAGCTCAAATTTTGATAGAAGATTTCTCGCATATTTTTCTTGTGAAATAAAAATCCCTTCTTTAGTCTGACTTACTTGCAATCCAAGAAAGTAGGTCAACTCACCTATCATGCTCATTTCAAATTCTTGTTGCATGACTTTGACTAACTGGTCTGTTTCACCTGGTTGTGTGGATCCAAAAACAATATCGTCAACATAAACTTGTGCAATAGTTATGTGTTTACCTGATCGTTTTATGAATAAGGTTTTGTCTGATCCTCCTCTTTTGTAGTTGTTCTGAAGAAGGTATTGAGCAAGTCTCTCATACCAGGCTCTCGGGGCATGTTTTAATCCGTATAAAGCTTTTTGTAGTTTGTATACATAATCCGGATGGTGTGGGTCTACAAACCCTTTAGGTTGAGCGACATATATATCTTCCGAGAGATAACCATTTAAAAAGGCAGTTTTAACGTCCATCTAAAAAAGCTTGATTTTTAAGGCACATGCAACAGAGAGAAGCAGTCGTATTGACTCTAGTCGTGCGACAGGAGCGAATGTTTCATCGTAGTCTATCCCTTCGATTTGCGAGTAGCCTTGTGCTACAAGTCGGGCTTTGTTTCTGGCTATGTTGCCGGCTGCGTCGGTTTTGTTGCGAAAAATCTACTTGGTACCTACAATATTAACATTGTTAGGTTTAGGAATTAGAGACCATACCTTGTTTCTTTCAAACTGCCCCAGTTCTTCTTGCATGGCCTTAATCCAGTGTTCATATGTCAGGGCTTCTTTAATATTATTCGGTTCGATTTGAGAAGTATAGCAGGCATAACTGGCCATTTGAAAGTAGTCGCGTTTTGGTTTCCCTCTAGTTTTTACGCCTGAACTGGGATCTCCAATGACATTTTGTATTGGATGATCTTTCTGGATACGAGTTAGAATGTCAATGTCACCTTGGGCAGTATCCAACTCAGATTTAGATACTTGGTCAACTTGTGTTGGTGGGTGATGGTGTTAATGACTCTAGATCTGGTTCAGGTGTTTCAGGGTCAGGAGTTTCAGGACGATTTGCGTCATATTCGGTCACTGAATTAAGTTGTGAAATTTTGACAACGTCATTTGCTCGATCGTCAATTACAACATTTGTAGACTCCATGATGGTTTTGGTTACTTTGTTGTATACTCGATATGCCCTGCTGTTCGTTGAATAGCCGAGGAAGATCCCTTCATCGCTTTTTGGTTCAAACTTTGCGACAGGACTTCTATCCTTCAAAATGAAATAACGTGATCCAAAAATGTGAAAGTATTTAATATTTGGTTTCTTACCTTTCCATAGGGCATACGGAGTTTGGTTTGTGCCAGGACGAAGATAGACCCGATTGATGATGTGACACGCGGTGTTTACGGCTTCTGCCCAGAATTTTTGAGGTAAACCTTTGGCCTTGAGCAGGACCCGTCCATTTCTTGAATGGTGCGGTTCTTCCGTTCAACAACTCCGTTTTGTTGAGGTGTCTTTGGTGCTGAGTACTCATGAGTGATTCCTGATTGATTACAGAACTCATCGAACAAGTTGTTGTCGAATTCCCGTCCATGATCACTTCGGATTCGAACAATGGGTTCATTTCTTTCTTTTTGAAGTTTTAACCCCAGTTTTTTAAAAGCTTCAAGAGTTTCGGACTTTTCCCTGAGAAAGACAACCCATGAAAAACGAGAAAAATCATCAACACATACTAGTTTGTATTTCTTACCTCCAACACTCTCTGTTTGAGTTGGACCAATGAGATCCATGTGGATTAGTTCCAGGCAGTGACTTGTGGTTATAGTATGCTGAGCTGGATGAGAGGAT
Source organism: Ipomoea nil (assembly GCF_001879475.1). Classification (NCBI taxonomy): domain Eukaryota; kingdom Viridiplantae; phylum Streptophyta; class Magnoliopsida; order Solanales; family Convolvulaceae; genus Ipomoea; species Ipomoea nil. The sequence continues at coordinate 1,793,886 of NW_017618364.1, read as the reverse complement.
TTCGTCTGCTTCCCCGCTTGGTAGGCACCACAGATGGTTGATTTGACTTTTAACTTGGGTAAACCACGAACACATTCAATCTTCACTAGTTTATCAAGTAGTCTATAACTTAGATGCCCCAGCTTTTGGTGTCAAAGCTCAGTTTCATCTATGTTGGTCCTGCAACAGAAAGTATTGTTAGTTAGAATATAGCAATTGTCAGTGGACCTTGTACCTTCCATAACACATTGGTTTGTTTTGTCTAGGACACTGCAGTTGTTTTTGGTGAAGCACACGTGCCAGTTCTGGTCACATAGTTGACTTATACTTATGAGATTTGCGTGAAGTCCACTGACTAGCAGTACTTTCTCTAGTTTTGGCAGGCCAACCACGTTTAGCGTGCCTATGTCAGTGACCTGACCTTTAATACCGTTACCAAAGGTAACTTCACCTTTGCTTGCATTTACGTTACTCAGAAATTTGGCATTTCATGTCATGTTATGGGAACACTCGCTATCAAAGTACCATTTCTCTTTTCTTCTTGCACTTTTAGAGTCAAAAGAGACAAACGAAATATAGTCAGTCTTTTTAACCCAGACTTGTCTTGTAAAGGGTTGGATGTTCTTGTGCTTGAACTTCTCGATTCTATGATCTTTGTAGAAGTAATAGCATTCAGGTCTGGTATGACCCCGCAATCTGCAATAATGACACATAGGGTTATAGAGTTTATAATACTTCTTTTGTGATCTTACTGTACCAATGTTATGTTTCACTATGCTGGATTCTGGAATATCTCCTAGATCAGGTCCAGATGCTTTGAATAACACCGTTTCATCCTTTGAGCTGTTTCCGGTGAAACCCAAACCGAATTTTGCAGAAGTGTTTCTTCCCGAATCGAGGATTTCGTCAAGTGTTGAAGTGGTGTCCATCATTTGGATTTGTCGCTTGTAGGTGCTTAGTTCCTGCTTCAGGGGATGTACTTCCTGTTTCAGTTTGTCTTCTCGGGTAGATGCCTCTTTAATAAGTAGATCCCTATCAGCTATTTGGGTTTGGTACACTTTACTTGTGTTTGTTACAATCCCTGTCTCACTAGTTAATCTACGATTTTCTTTTCTTAGTGCTGCCCATTTGGGGTACAACTTATTGAACTCAATTTCAAAGGATAAAGCATTTGACTCTAAATCTTCCACGGAGACATATTCACCTCTCTCTGAGTGAGCAACGTCTTCATGATATGATATTGCAGCCACATGTGCGGTAAAGGCAACAAAGTTACCAGAAATTTCGTCTGGATCATATCCTCATGTCTCACCGTCAGAGTCATCATCGCTCTAGGTAATGGCTGACATGGATTTTTTGCGTTGGAGATAGGTGGGACACTCTGCTTGTACATGTCCAAAGCCTTCACACTCATAGCATCTGATCCCTTTACTATTAGGTTTTTCTTTGGACTGCCTTGGACGTGAGCCAGACGGCTTGAAGTTTGACGATCTTGACTTAGGACCAGTTTTTTATGATGATGCTCCTTTTTGTGAATATCTATTGTGCGAACCTTTTGATACATGTTTCCAAAGTTTAGAAAATTGTTTAGTCATAAATACAACTAGATCATCACCTATTTCATCTAAATCAAATACACCATTATTTTCTTCAGCGGCAAAAGCTATAGTTTTTTGTTTTTTTTTGTGTGATCTGTTAAGATTTCCATTTCATAAGTTCGTAGATTCCCCTTTAATTGTGTCACCGTCTTTTTCTCCCATTCGTCATGCTCCTGGATAGCTGTAACTTTCATCCAGAACCGAGGTGGTAGTGACCTTAGAATTTTTTTCACCAGTTTTTCTTGAGTGAATGGTTCACCGAGGACCATCGCACGATTTGCAAGTTCTTACACACGAGTGTGAAAGGTCACGATGGTCTCATCCTCATTCATCTGGAGCTCCTCGAAATCGGACTGTACTAGTTACAGTTTCGATTGTTTCACGGACGTTGTGCCTTCATAGGTTGCCTCTAGGGCTTCCCATGCACCTTTGGCTGAATCATAACCTACAACAATAGGAAATTGACTTTCAAGAATGAGCCCGTAAATAATATCGAAAGCCTTATCGTTATTTCCAACACTGGCTTTTTCTGTTAGAGTCCACTCAATTTCAGGCTTGGTCACTCGTGTTCCGTCATCGCTGGTACTGGCTTTGGTCGGATGAGCCCAACCTGTTACTACGGTCCGCCATACTGCATCGCCTTGAGCTTTGAGATGAGTACGTGTGCGAGCTTTCCAATAAGCGTAGTTGTCACCGACTAGCTGGGGAAGGGCCTTAGTATGCTCCATTCTGTAACACTCAACGACCCGTGAGATTGCACAATTTAACATAATAAGAAAGATTAATAAAAGCCGCTGAAAGCTTGAGTTCAAGAGGCACGGAGTAGCTAGATCGACAGACTAATAAATTAAGTCTGCAGGCTTTGATACCAATTGAAAATGCCCGTGAGTCTTGAATTCAATATAACACTTAGAATTCTACTTGTGTTTTTAAGTTACGTACCAATTTCATTTTTAATCAGATTAATTAATCAAAGTAAATAACTGAAATTGAAAGCATAAAGTAAATAAAAACACAAGAGAATTGTTACGCAGTTCGAAGCGCTTCTCCTACGTCTACGGGGCAACCCACGTCTGCCCAATCCACTAAAGATGTTCACCAAGGAGTATTACAAGTGGTAAGTACAAACGGCTCACAGCCTTCACCACTACAACCCTTCCTAACACCTATTCAGGACTGAACCGTGCATGCCATAACAATCTTTGATGTGTAGCTTCAGCTGTCACAGGTACTGACTAGTAGTCCAGAATTAATTCACCAATATATTTAACTAGATATAGCAGCAGTAGAGTAATCTTGCGTATAGAATTGGAAACTTAAAATTGGCAACTTTCCCTTTTGATGAGCCTTCCTTTTATACGCTCAAACTTTCATTTCCTTGATCCACAATATGTGTAGCGTATGTGATTCAATCATTCGTAGCCACTCATTCTTTGTAATGCTCTATGACTTGTGCTTTGAATTATTCTTTTTGAATAAATCTCCACCTCAAATACGTAATGGTCCAAAGATTTAACTAAAGAAATAAAACTAATAAAACAAGCTAACAAAGCTAAATAAATTAGCCAATATAATGTGTACTAATTTGTACACTTATTTATATATATTTTTTGTGTATCAATTTATTCATCGATATCCAACACGCACCAACAAAGAAGCGGGAAAAAAATTATAAATTAATTTTAAATGTTAAAAATAACAAAAAATAATAAATTTAAAGGAAAAATGGTTAAATAGGCGTCCTAAACTTTATGTAAAATATGTAATTAGACTTCTGAATTTTAATAAGTTACAACTAAACACACTAACTTGTCGATTTGATTTAATTAAACGAAATAGTGGATTACCTAAAGTAACTAGTAAAATTTAAATGTAATAAATCACTTAAATATTTTAACAAAATGACAAAGATCTGGCCTAATGTTCTGCATAATCTGAAGGCCTACTGTGCTTTGTTTGTCTTGTTTCAACTTCACAAGGAGCTGCAACTAGAAAGGAATTGTTGAAGCATTATATCTGAAGTAAGGCTACACATATATAGCAGCAGCAGAAGATTCAGCCTCTTGGGGTAGAAGCTTGACCTCTCATGGATCAACCAGGTAAGTAAAGGCATATTTTCTGGACTGTGAAAGTTGGTTGTTTATTTACTTGGCTTGCAGGTTCTAACCTTGACTTACCTTGGAAATGCTTGCCTGTCACTTGAGAACAAATGGATCCCTTATGCAAATACTTTGGTATTAGTAAGGGGCTTCATCTTGAGAGGCAGGGGGAATCCGAGGCTATGTCCCTTGGGTGTGTGAAAGATGGTGGATATGATTGCTCATCTGGATGGTCCGGCTAAGCCCATAGATGTTGGACTCTTGAGGGAGCCTGGTGGTGTTAAAAAACAAAAAAAAAAAAAAAGGAATTTGGAAGCTGAAAAAATAAGAAGAATAGAAAAAAAAAAATGATGGAAAAAAGAAAGAAAGAAAGAAAGAATGATGAAAAAAGAAAAAAGATGAAGAAATGTTGGGATGATAGGTTTGATGCTTTATTATTGCTTCAGTCATGAGACCAAGTGGCCTCCCTACGCAACTACCTTTGGGTGCTAGTAGGGAGTGTCATCTTGTGATTTAAGAATAATAGTCCTAAGTTACCATTGCTTGTTCCCCAAGGCTAAATGGCTTCCTTTGTGCAAATACCTTGGTATCAACATAGGAGTCCATCTTGGGGGGCAAGGGTGGGTCTCATTGCCTTAGGTGGGGGCATAAGTGACTTCTCCGGTTAAAACACAGTAATCTGTGCGGGGTAAGTTGACCCTGCGCCTTAGGGGTGAGGGCTTAGGATTCTTTTGGGAGCACAACATCTAAGGGCTTGGCTTGGGACCTTTTGGGGATGAGCATGATAAGTATGAATGGCATGAAAGGAGGAAGGGACCAATAGCAAATCATAAGGGACAAGGTAAGTCAAGGTTATGGGCTTCCAAGCCGAGAGAAGGTTAGATGGCAAGAACGGGGAGTAATAGATAAAGCCGAACTCACTTGGGGGATCCAAGGAAGGTCAAGGTTGCAGCTCGAGAGGAGGACATCATCTTTGGTCTTATATAGCATTTTTAGTATGAATGGTTACACATAATAACTTTTGTTTGATCTTGGTCACTTTTGGGCCAAGGAAGTACTCTGTAAGGCTATGCCTCTCTTTTGTTGATGATATGCAAAAAAAAAAAAAAAAAAAAAAAAAAAAAAAAAAAAGTTATGGATGTTTGGAGTTTAAAAAAAAAAAATGACAAAGAAGTTGACCATGACTTCTCATCATAAACCAGCTTCTTCGCCTAGCTAGTTGGACGGAGAAGAGAGCATGTTATTCCGTAAAATTATATTAAAGAGAGGAATAATCAAGGAGTTTGATCATCGTAGAACAAGTAATTATTAATTGAATGTTGTTATGGATTCTTGTGTTAAAAGGTTTAGCCACATTCTTCGTCATTGACCCTATTACATGTAGTATATGTTTTTATATATCGCCCCCACCGAGGTCTCAACCTATTGAAACCCAACAAGTCAATAGCGTCCCACTTAGGCTCAAACCCATGACCTCCATTTGAAAGAGTCACTTACATACCGTTTGAGGCTTTGAGCACATGATTTTTGGCCGTCATTGCTTTTAATTAATTGCTTTATGTTGAAAAGTCTTTAGTACTAGCCCCACTCTCCACTATATATGTTAATTTTGTTGGAAGTGACATTGTGACAATGACAATATGTTGTATATTATAGTAGATTTTTTTTTTTTAAAAAGTAATTTAGTTTTACATTTTTACTACTTATAATAATGTATGCTATATTACAAATTAAAAAAAAAATTAATTTAACTCATTACAGTGACATATTAAATTTGAGAGTGGGTATCTTAAGATATACGAGTAGCATTTTAATAATGTCTAATTAAATTATACATTACCTTAACTTTTATTTTGAATTTTATAATCATTAAATTTGAAGCATGTGACATTTATAAATTTTTGTGCATATATGGAAAATTCATGACATGCAAATATTCGAAAAACGTTGGTATTATATAAAATTTGAATAAAATAATTCATATTACATAACTATTTGAACTATGAAAATTTTAAAGTTATTAAAAAATAAAATCAATTAAATTTTAAAAAGAACTATCGAAATTAAAAATTTAAATACATTAGGGGTGTTTGGCAATTATTTTGGCGAGTAGATGGTAGGTGATTGAGTCAACTAATAACGGATAGCTGATTGTAGAAAAGTGTTTTGGTAAATTAATTATTTACAACTTGCTTATTATAGATTAAATGAATTATAAGGACATGAGTTTATCGTTTAATATATTTGATTGATTGTGGCTCTTGTATGGTAGAATTTATTTTATAGTTTATAACTTATTTTAAACAAAAAAATAAAAATAAAAAAATATCCGGGTTAGATTTTCATTTGGAAGATTATGAGTTCAAGCCTCAGTGGAGGTGTTATTAGTTTTTTGTGTTTTAATAGGTTGAGAAAGTATAAATTCTAAACAAAAAATGAATTATAAATTTTATTTGGTAAAACATTAGTAGTTTAAAATAATAGTTTATTTTGAAATACTAGTCTCAGTAACTACTTATAAATTAGGTATCTCAAAATGTCAAATAGAACTCATAATGTTTTGTGCTGGTCTGCTCAATTTGATTTCTTAATTTTGTGTTTTAATCTTCTTTTATTTATATCCAAATGTGACACTAATATGTGGGGTCCAGGAAGAAAGCATGAGCACTGAACATGATTGATGGTAAATAGGTGGGGTCCACGAAAAGGATGCATTATTATGTGGTTGGTCCCGTTATGTAGAATTATTGGGTTGGTAGGGTGTAGTGGGAAATTATTAAGAAGACCAATTAAGTCATCGCTGCCGATTTGCTACAAAGAAATTTCCTTTGAGTTTCGCATTCCAAAGAATGAAGTTTCCTATCTTACTTTGTAATGTCTAAGTCACCGCTTGTCTACTACACCCAATCTCTTCTAGCAAATCAAAACAGAAAGTAGTGTATTCACAGATCAATATCAACTATGGCTTCTTCTTCTTCATCATCATCATCATCATCTGCTGCTTCGTTGTACCATGTTTTCTTGAGTTTTAGAGGAGAGACACGAAAATCCTTTACTGATCATCTTTATTTAAGTTTGTGTCAAGCTGGAGTTAATACCTTTCGAGATGATGAAGGGATCCGGAAAGGCGAGAGCATCTCTGATGAGCTATTGAAGGCTATCGAAGGGTCCAAGATATCAATTATCGTATTCTCTAAAACTTATGCTCGATCTAGATGGTGTCTTGATGAACTGGTGAAGATTGTTGAATGTAAACAGAATTTAGGACAAATGGTTCTTCCAATATTCTATGATGTTGATCCTTCAGAAGTTCGCAAACAAACAGGAGAATTTGGTGATTCATTGATTCAACATCTAGAACGATTTGGGGATCAAAGAGTTGATGAGTGGAAAGCTGCACTCACTACTGTTGCTAATTTGTCAGGATGGGATTTGAAAATCATGGAAAACGGGTAATCCTTTTTTTTTTTTTTGCTCAAAAAAATTATTATTATATTTGGTGTGATAGTATGATCGATATATTTGTCACAACATGATTAATGATATTATATTTGGCAAAAACGTGTGTGGGATCGTCTCACTATAGGACGAGTTGAGTCAAGATCGATGAAAATGCTTGTAATACTTATATGCATAAATGTAATACTAAGGGTGTGTTTGATTCATAGGTTTACACACATTAGGAATGAGAATCAAAATACAACTATGTGTTTTTTGAATACTACTGACTCTATTACACTGCAGTCATAACTACTTAGCTTTCTCAGTCTATTGAAGTACGAAGAGTCAATATTGCCTCCGCTGAGACTCGATCCCACAACCTCCCTTATAATGGAGCAACTATGTGTTTCGATTATCCTTCAATTAAAAATTTCATTATCTAATTAAAAAGGGGTATCATTCCGTCTTATTGGTAATCTAATTTTTAAGTTTGAATTAGTACTTTTAGATTATTGTTTTGATTTTTGTTGTACATATTGATGATGTTTTAGATGTCAATATATTAGGATTAATTGATTTAATTTTTTGTTTTTGTATCTTTAAAATATTTATTCCAATGTACACAACCAAACGATCAATATATGTAATCATTCCAATTCCACCCTACTACCAAACATGCAAAATACTTTCACCAAAACACATCACAATTACCAAGTATATGATTCCCATTTTTATTATGATCCCCATGTGCAAACCAAACACACCCTAATTAAGAATAAAGTGTTTATATATCTTATATGGGAAAATGTAATACTTTTAAGAGAAAATGTAAAAAAATTTACATTTTGATTTTAAAATATTACATTTTTTCTCAAAAATATTATGTTTTCCCTTATAAGTAACAAATGTTTGCTAACGTTACTTGGAAAATATAATACTTTTATTTCAAAATGGAAAATTATTACATTTTTTCTCAAAATTATTATAATTTTCCTTTTAAGTAACAAACACTTTATTCGTTATTAGTATTACATTTGAGCATATAAGTATATCATTTGCACATATAAGTATGACATTTGCATGTTGATCTGAATCGACCCGACCCATTTCACGAAACGGTCTCACAAAAGTGTAACCCTATTATATTAATTTTGCTAATTAAAATTTGCCTTCTAGCATCTATACATCTTTACCAATGGATGTAAATTTTTTGTAAAACAACAAGAATCTACATCATGCATTTCAATTAATTTTATTATTTTTCATTTTACTTGTCATAAATATTAATTTTTTTGGAAATTATAATTATGAATTGATTATACCAGTTGATAAAAAAAATTAAATATAACTGAACTAGAGTTTTGTATCATGTGTTGTATTTGATTTCTTAGTTTATTGTTTTCTGCCTATATATTCTTTAATGATTTAGACTGACAGTCTTTGAAAAATATAATAGGTATGAGTCGAAGTTCATCAAAAAAATTACTGAAGAGGTATTACGGGAAGTAAATCGTACATACATAAATGTAGCAAAGTATCCTGTTGGAATTGATTCTCGTGTTAGAGATATACTTCTTTTATTGCAAACTCAAACAAATGATCATGTCAAGATGATTGGAATTTTTGGCATGGGTGGTGTGGGAAAAACAACCCTTGCTAAAGCCATTTACAACTTGAGTTATCAAAGATTTGACGGTTGTTGTTTTATTGCAAACATTAGATCACAAGTTTCTGAGGGGCACAATGGTTTAGTTCGTTTACAAGAGAAACTTCTTTGCAAAATTCTCAATACAAAGAAACTTGAAATAGATAATGTTGATGAAGGAATCAGTTTGATCAAAGAAAGGTTGCGATCAAAAAGGGTTCTTATTGTTCTCGATGACATAGATGATATTAGTCAACTAGAATCATTAGCTGGACAACGGAATTGGTTTGGTTCAAGCAGTACAATTATAATAACAACCAGAGATGTTCATTTGTTGAGTGACCTTAGAGCACACGAGAAGTACATGGTAAAAACATTAAACTTTTTTGAATCTTTTCAACTATTGAGTTGGCATGCTTTTGGTGTTTCTATACCATTAGAGGAGTATACTGAAGTATCCGAAAGAATAGTAAGTTATACTGGTGGACTTCCTTTAGCACTTACAATTATAGGTTCTCATTTGCGTGGAAGATCTGTGGAAGAGTGGATCGACAATGCTGAGAAATTGAGAAAAATGCCTAATGATAAAGTTCAAAATATTCTTAAAATAAGTTATGATGCACTTGATGATGATACTAAAAACATCTTTCTCGATATTGCTTGCTTTTTCATTGGGGATGACGAAAATGACACTTCTATAATATTGGAAGCTTGTGGTTTTTATGCCAAAATTGGAATCAAAACCTTGATAGAAAGATGCCTGTTGACAATAGATGGAGTGTCTGAAAGGCTTCAGATGCATGATTTAGTACAAGATATGGGAAGAGAAATTGTACGAAAGGAATCTCCACGAGAGCCCGGCAAACAAAGTAGATTGGTTGACCCAAATGATGTATTTGATGTTCTTCATGGTGACAAGGTAAAACATTTCTTTTGTATTTGAGTTATTCTAGTTAATCCATTTGCTTGTTATGCTTAATTATCTTAAAATCAAATTAAAGATTTTTAGAATATCTAAAATCTGAAATAACGATATATAAATGTTTTTTTATAGGGCACCGAAGTAATTGAAGGGATAATTGCAAATTCAAACATGTTAGGGAATGTGCCTCTGAGTACCAAAGTATTTACAAGGATGGTAAAGTTAAGAATACTCATATTGGGTCATATGAGTATCAATGGATCTTTTAAATATTTATCCAATGAACTTAGATTGTTTAGATTACACCATTGCCATTTGAGGAGCATACCATCTGATTTTTGCTGTGAGAAACTTGTTGAGTTAGATATGAATGGTTGCAATGTCAAAGAATTCAAATGCAATATGCAGGTTAGTATGTCTAATGCTTCTTTCAACATTGCATATTTCTTAATTAAGAAGTTTGACTATAAAAACATAAATTGATTAAACCTTTAATTTTTTTACTTTTTTTTTCAACAGCATTTCAGATGCTTGAGGATCTTAAAGCTTGATTATTGTCAACAACTTAAGAAAACACCAAACTTCAGTGGGGCAAATACTCTTCAAAATGTATCCTTTATGCATTGTTCAAATTTGGTCAAGGTACACCCATCAATTGGAAGTTTGGAGAGACTAGTTTGGTTAAATTTTGAAAGTTGCAAGAAACTCAAGGTTCTTCCAAGTAGCATTTGAAAGTTAAAATCACTTGAAGTTTTAGATTTAGATTATTGCGAAAAATTGAGGGAGCTTCCTATTGAGTTGGGAAAATTAGAGCAACTAAGAGATTTACTTGCCCGTAAAACTGTCATCTCACATATACCAATTTCTTTGGGATGTTTGAGAAATCTAAAGACACTGGATCTAGGGGGGCACAAGAGTTCTGTACAATCCCACTTAAAATCTCAACTTCTTGACACTTTATCACCTCATTTATTGTCAAGAAGAAAGCGTGATGGGGTTGGATTTTTTCCACCTTCAGTTGCAAATTTATCCTCCTTGGAAGTTCTAAGTGTGAGTTACAACTATCTACATGAAGTAGATTTTAGGATCACTCTTGAGAATTTTACCTTATTGGTAACTTTAGATTTATCAGGAAGTTGTTATCTTCAAAGCTTACCCTTTGGGCTTTGTCATCTTTCAAACTTGAAACATCTCTACTTGGATGATTTGCAAAATCTTAGAGTACTTGAAGAACTTCCTCTTAGTTTGGAGATACTCTCTACAAAAAATTGTGTCTCATTGGAAAAAATAGCAGATCTATCAAACTTGAAACGACTCGAATGGCTATATTTTCAAAACTGCAAAAGTTTGGTTGAGCTTCCAAACATGGAGAGTGTTTCATCCTTAATAGAGCTTAACATACGCAATTGCAATGCTCTAACTATTCCTGACAACTATTTGCATGAAGTAGATGATCTTCCATTGAAAGAATTAGATTTAAATGGAAGATACTATCTTCAAAGTTTACTATCAAGCATTTGCCATTTGCCCAATTTGAAGATTCTCCGCTTGGACGATCTGCAAAACCTTAGATCACTTCCACAACTTCCTCCTAATTTGATGAGCCTCTCTACAAAGAATTGTGTGGCATTAGAAAAAATAGCAGATCTATCAAACTTTAAAAGACTCAAATGGCTAGATTTTCAGAACTGCAAAAGTTTGGTTGAGCTTTCAGGCTTGGAGAGTCTTGAATCCTTACATCTTCTTGGGATAGCAAATTGCAGTGGTTTGAGGATTCCTTCAATTGAAAAGTGGTTCAAGGTTAGTTATATATGTTCCCCTCATCTCTAATAATTTGGTGTTTTTAATAATATATATATATATATATATATATATATATATATATATATATATATATATATATAATAGATGGAGATGGTAATGGTTTTGGTATTAATTGTTATATTGTACTCCATAATGTAGGCATGTTCTAAAGATGATAGTGTCCAGATTTCGCTTGCAGTAGGCTTGGGGTCTGTAACCTGCCATTTTCCTATACGTTTGGGGGATGTAAAGCTTCAAATCATGCACAATGTGATTGATCCCGGTGAAATTGATGATGCTGATAGTTGCAATGGAATTCGTTTGAGTGTGAGAAGCAAAAGCAATGGTGCTTGGATTCTAAAGGAACCCAATTATAGTAACATCAATGTGAGTTCTAATGTCGAATTCAGTAGTAGTGATTCTATGTCTTTTGAAGTTCCAACAAGGATGGGAGAAGTATTGGAGGTATATGCAGAATTCAATTCTTTGCAGATGATATTTTGTCTATTTGAAATACATAGAAACAGAGAAGGCGAAATACGTTTCTTTCCATCCTCAAGGGGATTCATTCCTGCATCTTCATGAACCATAAGGATGTTAAGTAGCACCAGCTTTTGCTGCAAATGAAAAGCAAAAAAGGATTATTGTAAGTATATCCTTCACACTTGACAGACACTTCTTTAACAGAGTTTTTATTTGCTTTGTTTGTGTGGATATGATGAAAGCAATTAGGAGCGATTTTTATACCATTTGGATGGATGTGGAGTCAATTGGAGGATGGAAATAAAAGGGAGAACAAGAATTAGACCAGAAAGCCTCAAGTCAAACTTGTACAGGACATGTACGCTTGCACATAAGATGATAAGAAGCACGAGTTGTCCAGACCTTTTGCGGTACATGCACATCAGACAGAAAGGCATTGGTGTTGTTGTCAAAAGAAAAAGCTATGGTGCTTGGATTGTAAGGGAAGCTGAATATATTGCTGTCAAAGCGGGTAAAAGAATTGATTTTGAGGTATCAACAGTGATTGAAGAAGTACAGTATAGGAGGTTTATGCACAAATGTAGAGCAGAATGGCTGGAGTAGGCCAGGAGAAGACACACAACATGTTGCATTTTGGACATTTTCCTTAAATATTTTTATTGGGAGATGATGTGTAGCTAGTATAGCTTAATGTTGTGAAACTGGAGGGCCCAAATTAATTTAATTTAGTAATATTGTGAACACAGGAAGAATCAACGATTAAAAAGAAGAAGATGGTGAGAATTATGTGTACACTCTACAACTGAAAGATTATAATATCATCTGATCTAAAAAATAAACCTACTTTTGTCATGCTATTTGGATTACTGAGGTTCGGTTCCATGACTATATATTTGGAATGGTAACAAAGATGTTATCACACTACATAATAGTTGGCATTTAGATTTTTTCTATTCTTATTTGTATTGTACATTTACTTTTTGAAAGTTAATGATGGTTTTCCATTCAAAAAAGAAAAAAAAAAAAAAAAAAAAAGGAGTTTATAAATTAACTTATTAAATTGATATACGTTTAACTTTTTGAAAATGGCCGTGTATCTTGAAATCAATTTAACACTAAGGATTCTACTTGATTTTAAGTTCCGAGACAATTTTGTTGTTTAATTAAATCAATTTAATCAACGAATAAATAACGAAATTGAAAGCATAAATAAAGTAAAGACACAGTAGAATTGTTACGCAGTTCGGAGCGTTTCTCCTACGTCTGCGGGGGCAACCCACGTCTGCCCAATCCACTAGATGTTCACCACAGAGTATTACAAGAGGTAACTACAAACGGCTCATAGCCTTTACCACTACAACTCTTCTAAAACACTTATTCAGGACTGAACCGTGCATGCCATAACCATTTTTGGTGTAGCGCTTCAGCTGTCACAGGTACTGACTTGAAGTACAGAATTGAATCACAAATATAACATAATCAGTATTAAAGAAGTGATATAAAAAGCTTACGTATGTGATCAGAATTTCAGAATTGGCAACTTCCTCTTTCGTTTTCCCTTCCTTATATACTGTACGAAAATTCCACATGTGATGGTCCCGTTATGTGGAATTATTGGCTTGGTACAGTGTAGTGGGAAATTATTGAGAAGACCAAGTCAATGAACAAAGATCAAATTGCAATATTTTGTGGGTTCCATTGAGTTTGGCAGTGCTTGGAATTTTTATTTTTATTTTTTCATTTAGAGTAATGGTACACACATATTCTCGAAAATTTTACTCATTATTATTTTTTTTAACGTGACACTGGCACTATTTGGTAGAGCTTTGTTTGTAGAGCTTATAATTTATTTGGGCTTTATTGTAGCTTTCACATGTGGCTTGAATTCTTCTCAACCACATATTCTTTAATTTGAGACTTGCTCTTAGTTCAACTCATTAAAGAGAAATCTCCACCACACATTTTAGCTTGGTCCAATAATAATAATTACAACTCATACTAATTAGCATTACATACTAATAAAATAAAACTAATAAATTAGTCAATCTAACGTGTACTAATTTGTACACTTACACTTTTAAATAAAAAGTTAAAGGTCATAATTGGAAAAAGCTTTATTAAATTACTTAGAGAAATTTCTCTTAATTACATATCTTATTGATGTTAGCCTACACGAATTTACTAGTCCCACGCACCACAACTTTTTTTGGAATATATAGGACCCTAATAGATTGGAAATCTTTTGACTAAGTTGACTTCGAACCGTATTCGAGTCACTACAAACTCTTAAGTTCACATACACTTCGAATGTGTGAGAGTTCATTTCCATGTCATATCACCTTAGATTCCACAAACTATTTTGTTTACACTCCCATTTCGAAAGATTATTGACCTAAGTCTATGAAAGTGGTGGATTGAACCTCAAACAAGCATGCAATTAATATAAACCTACTTGATCCCTATGCACACCTCACAACCATTTGAGCTTATAACACCCCTTTTACAACAAATGCAAGATAAGATGAAGAACAACCCTGAGCTCAAAATTCGTCATTTGCAAAAGCTACTTTGAAAAAGAAGAGGCCCATCACTCGTCCTTTGCAAGATATTGTAAGATTTTCAATCTTAAAAATAAGAGGGGACAAAAGGTATAGGCTGAATTTAAAAAGGAAAAAATAAATAAATTCTGCATGATAGTGTTTAGAAAGACCAAGTCAATGGACCCAGATACAAGGTTGCAAGCACCTAGTGCCTAGGTGTCCTTTAAAAAAAATAATAAATTTAAAAGATTTAAAAAAATATTTAATACTTTGTAATTATAAACTATTTAATACTTTAATAGTTAGTATTAAAATATTAAATATTAACCTAAAAATATCTAGAATTAAAAAAAAAAAAAAAAAAAAAAAAAAAAAAAACGGTTTGAAGCAGACGCCTCGTGCATGGTATTCGGAATTGTCTTCTTTCGTGGTTAACTTTGGATTTAAAGAAACGGTTTCTGATGCGTCTATGTTTGTGTATAGTTTGCATAGTGTTAGCTTACTTTCTTGTGTATGTCGAACATATTGTTCTTACGGGAAATAATGTGGTGTTTTTGGATAAATTTGTTAGTCTTTTGTCTTGTTGTTTTGGATTAAAAGATTTCGGTTTCGATTCATCATTTTCTTGGGGTTTAAGATGTCCCTTTTTTTGACAGGGGTTTAAGATGTCCCTATTTATGGTTTTTTTTTTTTTTTTTTTTTGGTCTCAGATTCGGCACATCACTAATATTTTGTCTAGTTTTCATATGGATGAAGAAAAATCCGTTAACATGCCTATGTATACCTTTGCTCTATTACTTGCTAATGGTTCCGCTGTTGTGGAGGGTTACCGCAAGTTAATAGACTTATTACAGTGTACGTTTTGGATCAGCTTGCTGATATCTTCATGTTTTGTATTTTTGCGTGACAAGTTCAATGTAGTAAGCTAATCCATTGAGTTTGAGAAGAAGTATTAGGACTCTATTGGTAGGACTCTTTTTTAGTGTTATGTACTTATATCCTATACATTTCTACCTAAAATAATATTCTAGCTAGAATTTTGTTCTCAATCTCTCATCCCCCACTTCGAACTTCAAATGCTTTTGATGGGGTAATAATATATATTTATATTTATATAATATGTATCACCGAAAAAGAGTTCAACAAAGAATGGTAGACCATATTTGAACTAATGGGTAATCACAACAATTTGAATCTCATATTTGTTTTATATTAACATTAATTTGTTAAAATCTTATGCATAATTATACCAAATACAATGAGATAATGCACTAGTAACCACAAATTATTTTGTGGACTCACATAGTTTTGTAGACCACGGTTTAAAATATAATGATGCCATTTTATGTTAAAAATTTCTTGTTAGCTTGTTAGAATAATAAACATTTTGAGATAAGATAATGTATTTTATGAATTAGAATAATGTACTTTTATGTGTTAGAATAATGAAATTTCTGTGGTAAGATAATGTATTTTATGAGTTAGAATAATGTATTTTATGAGTTAGAATAATGTAATTTATGTGTTAGAATAATATATATATTTTGTGTTAGAATAATGTATTTTATTTTATGTGTTAAAATAATAAAATTTCTAGAGTAAGATAATGTATTTTATGAGTCAGAAAAATGTACTTTATATGTTAGAATAATGTATTTTATGAGTTAGAATAATGTACTTTATGTGTTTTTAAATTGTGATCTATATGCCTATGTAGATTACAGTCCACGCAATAATGGATCGAGTAGTAACCGGTACAATTCCAAAAACTTTTTATTAAATAAAATAATAAATGGATAATATAGTGCAGTGGTAAAACGTGTATTTATATATTTTGTAAATATATTATAATGTATTAGCATTCAAGAAAATATTATAATGTATTATAAAAATTGACATAACATTAATCATGTGACATATGTTGGAAAAATAACATTAAAATGACGTGTTAAGTGGCTATTTTGTGGTACAATTATTAGTGCGGTCCACTTCCGATTTGGGTCGTGTCAAAGTGGATTCGGGTTCTTCGTAGTAAGATGAAGAGATTGATATATTGTACGCTCAAAACGGATAATGGGTGAATGAGATATTGATTCTCAAAGTAGACCCATTGAGTTGGAAAAATGAAGGGAAGGGGCCGTTTACTAACTGGAAATTTCTGGGAATTTTCAAAAACTGGAAAATAGAAAACAGAAAACATGTTTACTAACACAGTTTCCATTTTGAAAACTGAAAATAATTTCTGGAAATTTGTGGAAAACTGGAACACACTTAAAAATTGTTTTCGAAATGAAAAAAAACAGAATCATCTATCATCTATTTAGTTATATGTCACTATAACAACATTACTATGATTACATTCATTATCATCTTATTTTACTTATCACTATCTTCTATCTTTTCTACTTACTTTACTTATTTAAAGATAATTTATTTGCTTACACTTTAAAGTTAGACATTTTACATTATCAAAATTAATAATTAAACTCTATATAATGCTTTAGATTTTGATTGAACTCAATAGATTATTAGTTCGAATATTTTTAATTATGTTACATCATAATACAAGTTCAGTCCAGATATCGGATATTAAAATATCACATATATTAGAATTCAAAGTAAAAGTTATATATTCATATACATGTCATTCAAATTAATATATCCAAAAAAATATTTAAATATTAGCTCAAAAATTATTAATATTATCTAAACTAAATTTTAGGTGAAAATTAGAAAATAGAAAACAGAGAACCGTTTTCAATTAGTAAACAAGTTTTCTAAACAGAAAACTGAGAATGAAAACTAAAAAATTAGAAAATAGAAAACAGAAAACAGTTTTCTGTTGGTAAACGGACCCTGAGCTTTTGTCCCACATTGGTTTGGAAAGAGGATTTGCCTCCCTTTTTATACAAGAGCTCTTTTGGAACTTGTAGAATTGTATAACATAAAGGTTTCTCGCGCGTGGGGTGGGGGGGGGGGGTGTAAATCAAATTCAAACTAGAAACTGAGATCGAAAAGGCTTGAGTCAAGCCTAAACTCATGTACGTGGACACGAATGTCCGGAAAATGGCCAAGGTTGTGCACTGACGCACGAAAGTTCCGGAAAATGGCCAAGGTTGTGCACTGACGCACGAAAGTTCGTGTAGAAACTGAGATCGAAAAGGCTTGAGTCAAGCCTAAACTCGTGTGCGTGGGCAAAAGGTAGATTCGTCAAGCCTAAACTCGTGTGCGCGGGCACGAGAGTTCGGTCTCGTGTGCACTGACGCACGAAAGTTCGTGCGTCCCGTAAATAAAATTTGAACTAGAAACTGAGATCGAAAAGGCTTGAGTCAAGCCTAAACTCGTGTGCGTGGGCACAAATGTCCGAAAATTGGTTGGCCTTGCGGGTATAAGTTATGCCAATTTTTTCCAACACTGAATGGCCAAGGTAGATTCGTCAAGCCTAAACTCGTGTGCGCGGGCACGAGAGTTCAGTCTCGTATGTACTGACGCACGAAAGTTCGTGCGTCCCGAAAGTGGCTGCCTTGGACGAAAGTAACCGAGCTGAAACAACGCAAACCATTCGTTGGTTCTGGACTGTTATAGAATTAATCTTATATTAATTCCAGTTTTGAATTTTTGAATTAAATCTCAAATAATGGTGGATGTTTCAGGTGTTATAAATCGTGCATTAAATGCCAAAATTGAATGTTATTGATTCTTCACCTTCTATATAAGAAGAGAGTGGGACATCAAACTTTTTACAGAGTGAAGTAGTCAAGAACTACGAACAAAGAGACACTACACACACATAGTTTTACTCTTTCAAAACTCTGTTCCTACACCATTCTTGAAGCTGTGTTCTGCCCATGCTCTAGTTCGCCGGGTTCGTTCGTTTGGGTGCTCAAACGTCGAACCATTGTACGTTTTATCCTGGGAAACCTAGGCTACAACGCTCCTAGCACTTTTGGGAGGTGGCAAATAAGATTTTAAGGAAAAAGAACTTCGCCTAACTCGTACTAATCTTCTTCCTTTCTTCTTCTTCTTTCTTGTTTTGGATTATGCTCTAAGCAAAAATCCTTTCTTTCTTGTTTGATTGGAATTATAATCTGAGGATTATAAGTTCCATTTTTTTGTTGATATATATTGGTATATCTTTTTCGTAGATGTATATATATATATATATATATATATATATATATATATATATATATATATATATATATATATATATATATATATATATATATATATATATATATATATATATATATATATATATATATATATATATATATATATATATATATATGTATATATAACCTGTGGGTCCGTTTTATATATATTTGTGTGTATATATATATTTCGGATATATATCCAATAATATTTTATATATAATTTTGTGTGTATATAAATAAATATTATTTTGGGATATTAAATCAATTTTGGTTCATTATCACCTGATACTGCTAATTATACGTAAGCAATGTGAAATAACTAGAGACCAATTAAAGCAAGTAAATGTCTTTATTGATCACAGTAAAGGCCCTAAGTACAATCTACTTGGTTGCTCTGAGTACCGACTGGCTGCGGTCGGGATTCTCTAACAACAACCTATCGATCGTCCAAAAGTCCTTTACACTGTAGCTACTGTGGGTATTTATAGCCGCTATGCCGGGGACAGGATTCCAGCCGTTCGGCATGTCCTCCACGTAGCCACCACGTGTCATCCTCCCGGGTGCCCTGTCTGTCGTCGTAGAGAGTCGCCACGTGTCTTTCGTCAGCTCTCTCGCCAAAGGGCTACCGCTCGGCGGTCGACACCGTCGCTCGGGCAACTCCCGACCGGGTTCTTCACAAGGAGCCCGACCTGTTACCTGTAAAGACAAAGAGAAAAGGACAAAGGCATCTCGGTCGTGGTGAAGCTATGTCGGTCGGGATATTCCCTACCAAGAGCCCCCCAGCCCGGGCCTTTTTGATCGTCCGGGAAAAAACGGGACGGGGTGAAGAAGCCCAACCGTCGGCCCCTAAACCGACCGGCCAGCTGTCACTCCCTTCTTCGCCACGTGTCGGCCACTGCCGGCCTCTGCGACTGCAACCGTTGCCTCGGAATCAGTGCAGGTCGTGTCAAGCAAGTGGGCTCGTTTCCCGCGTAAATGCTCTCCTATAAATAGGCCTTTGAGGCCCTCATTTGAACTTTCCTCACTCTTCTGCTTCAGTCGGTATCCTCAGAGAGCCCCGACCAGTGCACCTTAGTAAGGCAATCGAGCAAGGACCTTCAAGCTTTCCCCCGCAAAGTTCCTCCATTCGGTAAGTTCTCAACCCTTCTCTCTTCTTTATGCTTCCATTTTAGGTAGAACTGCTAGGCCAACTAACTGTCCTGGACATTTTAAGTCCCTTACTAACCCGACCGACCTCTAGGTAGATCGAAATGACGGACTCTGACAGTCAGAATGCCTCGATCGCGGATTATGACGAGGAGGTCGAGCATCTCAGCGATGAGGAGGTGGACATCATGTCCTACTCCCCCGAGGTTATCTACCGATCGGTTCCAACCCCCGAGCGGGCCGCCGAACAAGATAAGTCGTCCAGCTCCTCCGGGTCGTCGAGCTCCAGCTCAAGCGGATCGGGGAGTTCCGGCGAAGAAGAAGAAGAAGAAGGAATTACGTCGGGTAGACAAGGACCTCCGACCGAAGGCGTCAGGGAAACGCCTACCCGGGTGGTTGGGGACCACCCGGAAGCTGTTCAACGACGAGGCGCCCGGGAAAGTACTCCCGAGTCGGCCGAGGAAGATGCTGCTGGGCCGGCCGCACCCGCAGTCGTGGAGTTCGAGTTCTTGAACAGCGAGAACGTCGAACAGCAAATGAGCCGGCTGACCAAAGGTGAGGCGGCCAGGATTGCCGAGAAACTCAGGGGTCGGGTAGAGTTCGACACGAGCCGGAAGCTAGGGAATGTCATCGATCGGCATCGGGGCAAGTGGATCGGGATGCATTACGACTCCCTGATGGCCCCGATCGCCATTCCCTTCACCCCCCTCCTGAACGCCTTCTTGGCCTACTACCGGGTCGTCCCGGCCCAGATTTGCCCCAACTCGCACCGGATCATCGCCTGCTTTCCGCATATATGCGCTCGGCATGAGGCCGCCTGTACGATGGAGTTGTTCAACTACATCTACCAGGTCAAAGTTCTCCCGGGCAGCTACGGGGGCGGGTTCTTGATGTTACAGTCCCGAGCCGACATGTGCGCAATCAGAGGCCTGCCCGGGAACAACAAGGGGTGGAAGAATACGATTTTTCTCCATCAAATACGACCCCTGGATTCTCCCGGTTGACCGCGCTTGGAGCACCCACTTTCGGAAACAAGTGGTGCCGGACGAGACGCAAGCGCTCAAGGAGACGGTCAGTCGGATCTCGAGCGAGCTGCACGAGTATACAATCTTCCGAACGGCCGAGAGTCTTGAGGCGGCTAAACTCCCGCCCCCTACATACGAACTACGGGAGAAATATCTGCCCGTGCCGATGGGCGTGACGGTCGCCAAACCGTCGAGGCGAAGGAAGAAAGGTTTTAACTCGAGCTAATCCTCCCGACTTAACTTTATGCCTCGATCACACTAACTTGATTTCTTTGTTTGCAGCTATGGCGGAGTTCGGTGACGAAGATGCCCCCCTTCCCCCGCCCGCCAAGATCTCCCTTGGCGGCAAGAAGAAGGCGAAGCCGAAGCCCGCCGGGGAAAAGGGGATCCCCTCGGCCCGACCACTAAGTACCCAACGCCGGGCCAGCTAGGGAGGATTGGGGAAGATGACCCCGACCCAAGTGGCCGAGAAGATTGGCTACGATCTGGCCGAGGTAAGCTCTCTTCCATTAACTCTCTCTTTTATGCAAATGTCTTCGACCGGGCTAACGCTGAACATCTTCTTGTACTGCAGATTTCCCGAGCGGCCCAACTCCTTCAAGGTCGGGCCATGCTGGCCGAAGAAGCCGACCACCACAAGAAAACGGCCGCTCGTCGCTTGAAGGAAATCAAGGACATCCAGGCCGAGCTGGAGAAGGCCCAGAAGGGCCTGAAAAAGAGCGAGGAAGACCGGGTCCTCGCAGAGAAAGTCGCCCAACGGGCGATCGGGGAGGCGAAAGAGCTAAAGGCCCGGCTCGATAATCCGAGCGAGCTGGTGCAGACTGTCTTCAAGGACAGCGAGTCGGGCTCAGCGTTTCTCACGGCGGCCCGGGGAACTAAGGTCGGAGAGGACCTGATCGTCTCCTTCGGCCGATGGGCGTTCAAGTCCGGGCAACGCCAAAATGCTGGAGCGGGCCCGTACCCGGTTGGAGCAAGCTCTCGACGGAGAGGATCTTCAGCTGGTCCTGTCGGCTTTACCCCCGGACCTAGCCGACCCCGGTCCCTCTCCCTTCGCTCCGAAAGAAAGGGCGGCCGAGCCCGGTGGATCGTCTGCGGCCACTCCAAGCGGGAAGGAAGTGGCTGCTGGAGCTCAGGAAGTGAAGAAGTAGAATAGGCTTCTTCTTTTTTGTAGAGAAACACTGATCGGGAGCCCGGTCCCGAATTTGTACCGGGCACTCTTTTTCAATCAATGAAACTCGTTTTTGTTAAACTTATATTGTTCGTCTTTCTTTCTGCCTTTTTACTTTTAGTCATGCACATGCCGACCCTTAATGCTCGACCTCATGGCCTTTTGGCCCGGTCCTGCACTACTCGATCCGTTCGACGCCCGACCTTATGGCTTTATGGCCCGGTCGTGCATCCGAGATTTCGACATCAAACTGGCCAACCTGATCGGGTTTACCCGGTCTCCAGGCCTTGTCAAAATTTTTGAAAATAAATAAGCCTCTACGGTCGGGATACTTCCGAACGACGGGCCTGTAAATACTTCCTTCATCCCAGCCCCCACACTATTGTGCTCTCATGGCACGAGTGAGTGCAATAGTGGACAAGAAGTGATCAGATCGGGGAATTATGCTGTGTGCTCCTGGCTTCCCCGACCGGTGGCGTGACTCGAATGTCCGCCGATGTGGAGCGCGTCTGACCGGTCGATAAATTCGCCCGGTCGGTGTAGCTTGAAGATAAATTGATCTGCGTGCACCGAAGGTAAAGAAAATGACCGACCGGGCCGCCGCATGCAAGCGGTCAAGCAATCACCGATCGTATATACATTAAAACCTTCCCGCTCGCAGGCGGTTAATATCTACAAACATAGGAATTTAACTACAAACGACGACCGGGACCTACACACAGGTCAAGCCCCCTCTTCGTCCAAAGATTACAAAAAATAAGCTTAATGCCTAAACATGACGAGGTGCTCGGAATTCCAAGTCCCCTCGATTACCCGACCGGTTGTCGTCTCCAGTCGGTATGTACCCGGCCGTATGATCGCGCTGATGATGTACGGCCCTTCCCAGTTTTGAGCTAGCTTTCCGCCCTCTAAAGGTTGACTGGCCTCCCTTCGTCGCAGAACATAATCTCCAACCTGAAAATAACGAGGGTTGACCCGAACGTCTTTAGAACTCTTAACACGCTTCTGGTATTTGGCCATACGCCGAGCAGCTAGCTCTCTTTTTTCTTCGACCGCATCGAGGTCTATGGCCATTGCATGCTCATTCTCCTCCGCATTGTAGGTTCTCTCTCGATCAGTCGGGATCCAAGCCTCGATCGGGAGTCGGGCTTCAGCTCCATAAACCAGGGCGAAAGGGGTCTCCAAAGTAGCTTCCCTCGGGGTCGTCCGATAACTCCATAAGACATATGGCAACTCATCGGCCCAACTACGACCGGTCGAGTGTAACTTCTTTTTCAGACCTTCCAAAATCGTCTGGTTCGCATTTTCCACTTGACCGTTTCCCTGCGGGTAAGCCACCGACGACCGGACGTGAGTTGTCCCGATCGTGGCCAAAAAGTTCTGGAAATACTGGCTTACGAATTGACGGCTGTTGTCGCTGATGAGATGCACGGGCACACCAAAGCGGGAAATCACATTTCGCCAAAGGAAACGAGCACATTGTTGAGAGGTGATCGTGGCTAAAGGCTCGGCTTCTATCCACTTGGAGAAGTAACCGATGGCGAGGATCACAAATTTTCTCCGACCGGAAAGCTGAGGGAAGGGGCCCAAGATGTCTACCCCCCACCTTGCGAAAGGAATTGCGGTCGTGACAGGCTGATAGAAGGTTGCCGGTCGTCCAGGCATCCGGGCGAACAATTGGCACGTCTCACATTCCCGAGCTAACTTTTCACAGTCTAGCTGGAGGGACGGCCAGTAGTACCCGATCAGCATGATACGACGGGCAAGCGATCGGCCTCCTTGGTGCGAAGAACAAATTCCCGAGTGAAGCTCCTTCATGACTAAATCAGCCTCAAATGCGGTCAAGCAACGCATGAGGGGGCCTCCATACGATCGCCGGTATAGACAACCGTCCAAGACTTGGAACCTCGGGGCTCTCAGCTTGGCTTTTCGAGCACGCTGGGGGTCGTCTGGGAGTCGACCGTGCTCGAGGAATTCTTTCAGATCGGTGATCCAGTTGTCTTCCACCGGTTGGATTGGATTGACCGGTAGGCGATGGATACTGTGTCTCGGGATCACCAAGATCCGAGCTATCTTCGACATGTGTTCCGGGGCGTCTTGAGCTAATTTGGATAAGATATCTGCATCGGCGTTATCCAATCGGGGTATGTGCCGGACGGTATATCCCCGGAACTGAGCGAGCTTCTCCATGGCAAGGTCTCGGTATAACTGCAAACGCTCACCATTGACTTCATAATCTCCGAGAACTTGCCCAACCACGAGGGCGGAATCGGTTTGAGCCCGGATGTATTCAGCCCCCAAGTCCCGAGCGCACTGTAAGCCGTTAATGAACGCTTCGTACTCGGCTTCGTTGTTGGTCGGGTGGAACTGGTACATGAGAGCAAAATAGACCTTGAATCCTTCCGGGCTTGTGACCACCACTCCTCCTCCTGCCCCTTTCTTGCTACTTGACCCATCAGTAGCCAGCGACCACCACTCAGCCTCGGGATCCGCAACCTCAGGAGGCCGGGTATCCCGGGCGGTGCACTCGACCAAGAAGTCAGCAAGAGCTTGACCTTTAATAGCCGGTCTCGGTCGGTATTCGATCGCGTACTGGGTCAACATTAACGCCCACTTGACGAGGCGACCGGATGATGAAGCAGTTCGGAGGACTGGCCCGATCGGCTGATCGGTCAACACGCGAATCACTCGACCTTGGAAATAGGGAGCCAACTTCTTCGCGGCAATGTATAAGGCGTAGACGACCTTCTCTAGCCGGGAGTACCGGAGCTCGGGACCATGTAGCGCGTGGCTTACATAGTACACCGGTCGCTGGACCCCTTCCGGATCGGTTCGGCACAACACCGCGCTTACTGCTCGATCGGAAACGGCGAGGTACACGTCTAACTCTTCTCCGAGCTCGGGCTTTGAGAGCACGATCGGCAACATGAGATACTCCTTCAGCTCATCAAAAGCCGCCCGGCATTCTTCGTCCCAGACGAATCCATTAACCTTCCGCAATACCTTGAAGAAAGGTAAAGCGCGCTCGGCTAGCTTGGAGAGGAACCGGCTGAGGGCTGCCAACCGACCGGTCAATTGCTGGACTTCCCGAACGGTGGAAGGTGGTTGCATGTCCAGAATCGCTTTTACTTTGGCCGGGTTAGGCTCGATTCCTCTCTTGGTCATCATATAGCCGAGGAACTTGCCGGTCTGAACCGCGAATGTGCACTTGGTCGGGTTCAGCCGCAACTGGTACTTTCTCATGATCTGGAAACACTCCCAGAGGTCCCGAGTGTGGTCGGATCGGTCCCGACTCTTGACCAGCATGTCATCGATGTAAGCTTCCATCGTTTGGCCCAATAGATCGGCAAAGAGCATGTTGACCATCCTCTGGTAGGTCGCTCCTGCGTTCCGGAGGCCGAACGGCATCACTCGGTAACAATACAGTCCGTCCGGGGTCACGAAGGCTGTCTTGCTCTCGTCTTCATGGTGCATCATGATCTGATGGTACCCCTTGAAGGCATCCATGAAGCTCATTAATTCGGCCCCGGCCGTCTCGTCGACCATCTGGTGAATGCTCGGTAGAGGATACGGGTCGAGCGGACAGGCCTTGTTGAGGTCCGTAAAATCGATGCACATCCTCCATGCTGGGGGCTTAGGAACCAGAACGATATTTGCCACCCACTCGGGATAGACCACCGGACGGATGTGCTCGATCGCCGCTATCTTTTTGACTTCTTCTCTGACAAATTCGCGGCGATCGGAGGAAAGGTGTCGTGTCTTCTGCACGACCGGCTTTGCTGCGGGATCGACGGCTAACTTGTGACAGATGACCGACCGATCGATCCCGGGCATGTCTTCGGGCCCCCACGCAAAGATATCAGCATACTCCCGGAGTATGGCCAAAACTTCTGCTCGAAGCTCGGGGGTGAGGGCTCGGCCAATCTTAATCTTCCTATCCGGGCGGTCCTTGGATATGGGAACTTCTTCTACTTCTCCGGAAGGCTCAGACTGCTCTTTCCGTTCCTTAGCCTCCTCTTTGGCTATGGTGTTCACCCGGGAAGATGGTCCGGAATCGCGTCTGTTGACCGCTCGGGTGTAACACTTCCGGGCGGATTGGACATCGCCACGGACCACGCCGACCCCATTGGGGTGGGGAATTTCATGCACAGGTGGGGCATAGAAATTATCCCACCGATCTTCATAATGGCGGGTCGGCCCAAGATAATGTTGTGGACGCAATGGAGGTTGACCACAACAAATTCCAGCTCCGTCTTGATCGACTTTGGAGGTGTGCCGATCTCGACCGGGAGCGTTATCTTTCCCTCGGGGTAAATAAGAGCCCCGGTAAATCCTGACAGTGGTACACCGACCGGAGTCAGCTCCTTCCTGTCGAGGCCAAGCTTCTCAAAGACGTCCAAGTAAAGGACGTTCACGCTGCTGCCCGTATCCACCATAACCCTTTGGACGTCCGTCCCCTTAACGTCAATCGTGACCACGAGCGCCTCCATGCCGTGGTCACTGCTGGTAGGTTGGTCCTCGAGGGTGAAGGTTATGGGTTCCATTTTCTGCCTTTTGCCGGTCTCTCGGGAATCCACTATTGCGACCGGGCAATTAGTCCGCGGTCGGGAAGCATCTTCCAGTCCACCAAAAATGACATGGATGGTAGGCATTCCGGACGGGCGGCTACCAGACGGAGGGTCAGGGTCCCGTCGGTCATCATGACGGTCGTCCCTTCGATCATCTCTTCGGTCCTGACCTGGTCGATCGGAGCGGTGATGAGAACGCCTGTGATCTCTCCGATCGGTATTCCTCTTGGTATCCTCTCTCTTCCCCACACACTTGTCCAATTTTCCCGAACTAAGCAGATCTTCCAGCAATTGGCGCAAGTGGGTACACTCCTCGGTGTCATGCCCGGCGCATCGATGGTAAGCGCAGTGCTTACTCTTGTCAGGGCCGTCTCGATCGGGATGGGGGAGTTTGATGAGATTGCAGGACTGGGCGTACTGCATGGCCTCCGCTGCGGATCGGTTCAAGGCCGTAAACTCGCCAGGCCTGGTGCGGGATCGGGGATTGCCATCTCCCGACCGATGTTCCGCCCGGCCGGCCGGTTTACGGGACGAAGAGCCGACCTCCTGCAAGCGCTTTACGGCGTTCGCCTCGCCGGCGTTGGCATAGTCTGTGACCCTCCGAAGGGCCTCCTCGTAACTGGTCGGGGGGTGTAGGATGAAGTCTTGATACAAATGTCCCGCCCGGAGAGATATGTGAAGCATATGGGTGGCGGTCGCATCGTCCATAGGCTCGACCTCCCCGACCGCTGCTTTCCATTTGATGAGGAAATCGGTCAAGCTTTCCCCTTCTAGCTGCTTGGCCTTCTCAAGATACATGTAGGACTTTCTCACCACTTTGGAAGTGATGAACTTCCCTACAAATTTGATCGCCAGGGTCTCAAATTTATCGATCGACCCCGGTTGCAGGGTTCGGAACCACTCTGCTGCCCGACCGGTGAGGGTCGAGTAGAAGGCCCTGCACATCACGGCGTCCGAAACGCCCTTCAGCATCATGTTGCTGAAAAAATCATTCACGTGGGCCTCAGGGTCTGCCCGTCCGTCATAACTCTTCTCTCCAGAGACCTTTAAGTCAAGCGGGTAAGGTTGGGCCATTACCGCTGCTGTGAAAGGCATCTGGTGCAGGGTCGATTGGTTGACCGGGGGTGTTGCAGGGTACGCATTCCTGAGCTGCGCAACTTCCGCCTGGAGGTTATAGAGCAATCCTCGGGTTTCGCTGAGCTCGGCGGTTTGGACGGCTTGGGCTGTTTCCCGAGCACGTCGCCGTCGGTCTGATCTCGACCCGCTATGCCCGGATGATGCCTCCTGACTAGCATCCTGCATGTGCACGTCTTCCGGTTGGCGATTCGGATCTTGGGGTCCCAATCTTTGCCGCATTTCTGGTCGAAGACGGTCAAAAGCTACCGCTCGGGCAACTTCCTCAGGGTCCTCCGCTCGGACGAGAACCTCTTCTGCTTGCTGGGCCTGCTGTGGTGCCTCCATCGCAACAGCACCCCCCGACCCCAACCGCGAACGAGCCGAGCGTCGAGCCCGGGAAGTGGGCTGATGCTGCGGCTCTACCTGAGCGGCCGGGTATACTGGAGGGGCGGCGGCTGGAGCCGTGTACGCAGGCGTGAACGGTGGGTAACCAACCGGAGGAGTATAATACATCGGTTGGGCTGGCCAATACCCATACGGTTGAGGTGGGACCGGGTACGAATACTGACCGGGATACATCATTGGTTGCGGGTATTGCTGACCGGGCGTCTGATATCCCGGTTGTATGTAATTCACCGACTGTTGAGCGGCCGGGTATGTGTTGGATGGATGCGGTGGCGAGAGGTTGAGGTTGAGGTCCATCGTCTGACCCTGCTGTTGGGTAGCATAGTGGTCGGAGGAGCTCGCCGCATCCGCCTGGTCGTCGGCAAAGTTGTTGTGTGCCCACGGATACATGTTGATATAGAGACCGGGTGCTCGTCAAGACGTTGGTTTCTTGCACGGGTCCCCACAGACGGCGCCAAAATGATACTGCTAATTATACGTAAGCAATGTGAAATAACTAGAGACCAATTAAAGCAAGTAAATGTCTTTATTGATCACAGTAAAGGCCCTAAGTACAATCTACTTGGTTGCTCTAAGTACCGACTGGCTGCGGTCGGGATTCTCTAACAACAACCTATCGATCGTCCAAAAGTCCTTTACACTGTAGCTACTGTGGGTATTTATAGCCGCTATGCCGGGGACAGGATTCCAGCCGTTCGGCATGTCCTCCACGTAGCCACCACGTGTCATCCTCCCGGGTGCCCTGTCTGTCGTCGTAGAGAGTCGCCACGTGTCTTTCGTCAGCTCTCTTGCCAAAGGGCTACCGCTCGGCGGTCGACACCGTCGCTCGGGCAACTCCCGACCGGGTTCTTCACAAGGAGCCCGACCTGTTACCTGTAAAGACAAAGAGAAAAGGACAAAGGCATCTCGGTCGTGGTGAAGCTATGTCGGTCGGGATATTCCCTACCATCACCAATAACATATTGTACATGAGACAGTTGAATTAATAACGTGATAATGATAACATTACATCTAGGGGGCGTTTGGTTCACGGAATCTTTAATTACCCCAGGTAATAAGATTACCTCCAGGAAGGTAATGTGAGATTATCGGAATGTAAGATTACCTTATGTGTTTGGTTTGGATTGTGGAATATAAAAAATTAATTTTTTTAAAAGATTTTGAATGAAATGTCAAGTTAAATGTTATGTAAGCAAAATTAACCGATTACTTTTTGGTAATATGTTAAATATGTTTGTTTTTTTCTACTAACTCTGTTATAATGCAATATCTATTAGGAATAAGGTTCAAATTGGCCACTGAACGTAACCTGAAAATGCAATTAGGCCACTGAACGAAAAAAAAGTGCAATTAGGCCACTGAACACTCAAAAAATGTGCAATTTCACCTGATAGCAGGTTACCCTCAATTTTAGCAGGTTATGTGCTTACGTGGCAGCTGAGTTGGCATTTTTAATAAATTTTAAATAATTTTTAATAAATTTTAATAATAAATTTTTATTTAAAAAAATTAAAAAAAAAAATAAAAACGACTTTATTTTATTTTTTATTTAATTTTTTCAATTTTTTTATAAAATTTATTATTAAAATTAATTATTAAAAATTATTTAAAATTTATTAAAAATGCCAACTCAGCTGCCACGTAAGCAAGTAACCTGCTAAAATTGATGATAACCTGCTATCCGGTGAAATTGCATACGTTTGGAGAGTTCAGTGGCCTGATTGCACGTTTTTGGAGTGTTCAGTGGCCTAATTGCATTTTTTTTTTCGTTCAGTGGCCTAATTGCATTTTTAGGTTACGTTCAGTGGCCAATTTGAACCTTATTCCTATCTATTAATACTGCACCTCATTGAGACTCAAATCCATAACCTTCCATATGGAAAAGCCACTTCGGACTATTAAATCACAAGATCATTAACATTTGTTAAATATGTTGTTTACATAATTTTAACTAATTTAAGGGTTTAATTAAAAGTTTCTTTAATTCAAGTGTCTAATTGTATATTGAGATATAGTTAGAGAGTAGTGTTTTGACGGTTTTGACCGTTTTCTAAACCGACTGAAGAAGTGAGGAGTGATGTTTGTAAATTGTAAAAATGACTAATGACTTCCTCCAAACCCCTTCTAAAACCCTAAACCCAGCGTGTGTCTTCATCGGCGGCGAGGAGAACTCAAACACCGGCGATTCCGTCACCGTCCGCCCGCCAGAATAACACAAATTCTGCTAATTTGATTGTTGTATTTTCCTTTCAGCAGCCTGGTCAGTTCAGATTCACATTATCTCCGTGCCTCTGTTTTGTTCAAATACTATGCTCATTGCCATAGAAAGTTTTAAACACAAAATCTTATTCGCCAAATGCTTCGATCAACCATCAGATTCTTCCCCAAATCGCAATTCCCGTTCTCTACCTTCTTCTGTAATCATTCCGCCTCCGCCGCCGCCGTTGCCGTCGCTCACGACGAGCCCTCCAACCCCACCACCTCTTCCCAGTTTTTCCCAACTAAAAATGAAGCTGTCTCAAAATTACTCCTCTTCCTTTTCAGTACCGTCTCCATCAAGGCTCCCTCTATCACGACATTACGCGGCGACCGGCCACTTGAAGCCTGGGTGTCGGGGGTGAATGCCTCCGAAATGGAGGGCATTGTTGAGTTGCTGAGGCGCAAGAAGCCGCAGCTGGCTCTCGACTTCTTCTTCTTGTCTAAGAACAAGTATGGATTTAAGCATTCCATGTCCTGCCACCTCGTCGTAGCTCATGTTTTGGCGGGAAGGCAGCGATTAAGGGGTTTGAAGTTCCATTTGCAGGAAATGGTTAAAGAAGAAGGTAAGTAGTTTTGTATTTGGAATTGTATTTTTTTATTCGCTAAGGAATTCTTCATGACTTCTGTAGAATTGTCTAATTGTCTAATTCTCAGTGTTTATCCTAGATAGAAAACATCTGAAATCTAGTTAGAGGGAGAAAGTTCTAAGTTAAAACGGAAAATTGACATTATATTGCCTGTTTTCTGTTTTCTGTTTATAGATTTCTTATAATTTCCATCAGGCTCTGGTTCTGCACCTGCACTCTGTGAGTTGCTTCAGAATAACTTCGATTATTGGGTTGCTCATAATGTGGTATGGAATATGCTGGCCTGTGCTTATTCGACATCTGAGATGGTTGCTGATGCTCTTTTTGTTCTATCCAAGATGAAAGATTTGAATCTTCAAGTTTCAATAAGGACATATAATAGTGTGTTGCTCTGCTTTACTGATGTTTACAATGAAATAAAAACTTCCCAAAGTGAATACACAAATTCTATCCTTATCAATGGTCTATGCAGACCGATCTTGGTGAGAGAATCTGGAACTTCTGTTGTTTGCTTCAATTCCATCATGTCAGCTTTCTGTAAAGTGGGTCTTGTGGATGTTGCAACATCATTTTTTTGTATGATGTTCAAGTGTGGGATACATCCAGATGTATGTAGTTATAATATTCTTATTCATGGTTTATGTATAGATGGTTCTATGGAAGAAGGACTTAAGCTTGCAAGTGACATGGAAGTGCATGGGTTGGAGCCTGACCTAGTGACTTATAACATCATTGCCAAAGGGTTTCATTTGCTTGGTATGATGAGTGAGGGCTCAAAAATAATTACCCATATGTTGCAGAGAGATATACTTCCCAATATTGTCACTTACACAACATTAATTTCTGGGCATTGTCAAATAGGCAATGTGAGTGAAGCATTTAGGTTGATGGACGAGATGCGTTCACGAGGGATTCAGATTCCTGAAATCACATACAGCATGTTACTTCACAGGTTGTGTAAGAGTGGATTTCTGGATGATGCTTTAAATCTGTTTCATGAGATTGAAGCCAATGGTTTAGAACCTGATATTGTCATGTATTCTATTCTCATCCACGCTCTATGCAAGCAAGGGCGGGTTCATGAGGCTGTGCAATTGTATAAAGAAATGTGCTTGAAGAAAATCAATCCAAATTCTTTTGCACACAGATCGATTCTGTTTGGCCTTTGTGAGAATGGATTAATAAAAGAGGCAAGAAAGTATTTTGATGTGTTGACGAATGATGAATTGAGGGATGACATTGTTTTGTATAATATTATGATCAACAGATATGTAAAATGTGGTGATGTTAGAGAAGCTGGTCGGCTATATGAATATATATTGAAAAGAGGAATTACACCGAGCACAATCACATTCAATTCTATGATATATGGGCTTTGCAAGGCTAGAAAGGTAAGAAACCTATTAGAGGCAAGAGAGTTGATTAAAAATATTTACTCAAATGGTCTTGTGCCAAGTGCAGTAACTTACACAACTTTTATGGATGCATTTTATGAAGAAGGAAACATAAAAGCTGTTTTTGAAATGCTTAGGGAAATGGAGGCAAAGCACATAGAACCAACTTGTGTTACTTACACAGTGATTATGAAGTCGTACTGTAAAATAGGGAGGTTGCAGAAATCTGTTCAAATACTAAAGGATATGTTTGCCAAGGGACTTTCACCTGATGGACAGTCTTTCAACACTGTCATACAGGGGTTTTCTCAAGCTGGAGATATGAAGAATGCATTTTTTTTATACAATGAGATGCTAAGGCATAATCTTCAGCCCAGTCATGTCACACACAACATTCTCATTAATGGTCTATGTATGTTTTGGGATCTAAGGGTTGCTGATACATTTTTCTCTTTTCTTCGAGATCAGAATATGAGTTTGTCAAAACAAGCCTATACCACTCTTATAAAAGCACATTGTGCAAAGGGTGATGCAAAGAAAGCAATGTTGCTATTCCAGCAAATGGTAGAGAATGGATTTGAAGTTTCAATTAGAGATTACATTGCTGTGATTAATAGGTTGTGTAAGCACCGTTTGATACATGGAGCAATATGTTTTAAAAGAATTTTGCACCATAGAAATGACCATGATTCCATATATCAGTTATTGTCTTTGGTGATCAAATGTGGTTTAGATCAGTGCTAAGTCTCTGTATGCAAGTGATGGAAAATTATTGTTCTCACTGTTTGGAAACTTGTTGATGGATGGAATCTGAGTCCTATTGCTGCATTGCTTCTGACTAAGTGCTCTGGTGGGAAGAGCATATGTTCCACAATTGCTGCATTGCGTCTGATTGTGTTGTGTACCTGTGTGTCTTCTGGCTTATGGGAAGAGCATATATTCCATACTTGGATTAAAAAGACATGTGAGGTAAAAACTTTCCAGGAGCTAGGTGCTCTCAAACATGACTTATTATGAAGCTATACTAATACTCTCTTGTGATATTATGAGCTTGCATTTTCCTTAATCTATTATTATGGGTAAAAAAAACCATCTTTGTGCCCTGCAGTTTCTTGTTGGACTGGGCTTCTGCTTTTATTTGTGCTGTGGATTAATTCTGTGAAATGGTCTGTGTGTCCTGCATTTGTCTTTTAACAATTCTCAGTTGTGTTGAGCATGAGCTACAGGTGCACGTGAAGAGTTATCTCTCCTTTACAAACTTTTGGATATATCACTTTGAACATCTTTCTTTTAGTAATTCTCTTCCAAATGTTTCTGCCCAACTATCTTTTCTTCATTGGAGGTAATGGTGAAAATAGAAGTATATGACTCTAATACACACAGTTTCTAGTTTAACTGTCTTAGGTCATTGAACAATTGTTTTGAAGTGAATATAGAACTGCAGTGACCCTGAAGATGAAGATCTATGGCTTAACAATCAAATATTTATGGAATATATGACATACCAAGATAATTTAGCAGGACTAGTTAATACTTTCATCTTCTTTAGGAATTAGGATACTTCCTATAGCCACACCTTCAATAGCTAATTCACTCTACAAGTGACTTGTTTCACTTTCATACTTGTTTTAAGTTCTCATTTTTTTCTATGTATTTCCCATTATCTTTGCACCATTAACATATATCATACTTATTTTGGTGATATATTTTGTTTTCAAATTTTGGTAGACATGCATTGAGAAGTCAAGTGGGGAGCATGCTGACGATGAATCTATGTTTTTTTAATTTAACCCTATTCCCTATGAATGATTTTAAATCATTTGAAGATTGAATGCAATGATTGTGCCCTTCACACAGCAGAATAAAAAACTAACATGAAGAAGAACCATGGAATTTTATGTCATTTAAACGATAGTAAGAGGGATGCTGATGTATTTGCCTTTGAGGAGAAAGTCATTCTTGATTTACTTGGCCTTGCAGCAGAGGACGATTATATAGCTAATGGCACTAAAGATGGCGTTGAATTCCTCAAGGTTCCAGAATTTGACTCCTCTGCATTTATAGACAACTCTCTCATGCATAATGAGAATGAAGATGAAGTTTCACCAATAAGGATGATCATGGTGTGATATTTCATTTTAATGCTCACAAGACCTTTGAAGTTCCATTAGAACCTGATGAACAGGATAGAGATAGATTATGGAATAGTCCAGAATTTGAAAGCTCCATGATTGAAGACTCTGCTGATTATGAAGGTCAATGTGGCGTATCGGGTGCAGCATCTGCTTCAGAGTTCTCACACTTGGGTGCTGATAAAAACATTACAGAGTTTGAATTACCAGAGTTGATAGCTTGCCTCAAATAGAGCAATTGTAATGCTGCCAATTATATTTGTATCTATCAGGAGGTGCCTATAGTGGATAAAATTTTGATTGAAAACTTGAACAATAGTAGTTTTGGTGCATATTTCTCTACACTGGTGAAGATGTTCAAAGGTAATGCTTTCTGGAGACCCATAAAAAATCCGGGATGCCAAGATGGATGCTGCTAAAGTTAAAGATGATATCAAATCACTGGTTCCTGATTATCTAATATCATCTTTGGAGGATAATGTCAATAAAGAATCTGCCAAGGATACTTTACCTAGAGGACTTGATGAAGCATTTTGGATCAAAATGTTCTCCCCTGATTATCTAATGTCATCTTTGGAGGATAATGACAATAAAGAATCTGCCAAGAGGACTTGATGAAACATTTTAGATCTAAATGTTCTACAATTGGAAAAGTAGCCAATGATGTGTCAGAAAAACAACCTTTTGGTAAAAAGCCACTTCTCTTTGAGTGACAAGGAAACCCGCAGCCACTACTTCTTTTGGAATTGTTGTATGCACAGCTGCATTGTCAGGTTTGCTTTTGTTTTTTCTGTTTCTATGATACATGAAGATGACTTTCTGTTATACCC
Source organism: Ipomoea nil (assembly GCF_001879475.1). Classification (NCBI taxonomy): domain Eukaryota; kingdom Viridiplantae; phylum Streptophyta; class Magnoliopsida; order Solanales; family Convolvulaceae; genus Ipomoea; species Ipomoea nil. Next base: position 1,758,589 of record NW_017618364.1, on the reverse strand, counting down.
AATTGGAAAGTGTTTTTTTTTTTGTAGAAACTCCTGAAATGACAAGCTCCACTACAAGTTACTAAACAAGTTCAAAATCAAATATCATTAGACATTTAAGGGGAAATGCCTAATACAGATCTGTTTTAAGAAAGTACAACTAGTTCCGTGACAAAATAAAAGAATAAAATCACTACAGAAAAATGCTGAGTCAAACAATTGAAATTTTCAAATGATGAAAGAAAATTGACTTCAAATATCTAATGTAGGAGATTTAGGTGTCCTTCTGTGGCTTTGCCTCTTGAAATATGATATTCTTTCATCAGTCTTTGCAGTGCCAAGGCGGATATTGGAGGCAGTATTTTTGATTTCAACAATTTTAAGGTAGCAACAGCTGATAAATAGCAGTGTAAGATCCTTTGATTTCCCAGTGTAAGTTTTTCCCATTTTCTCTGCAGGCTGCAGCTCGTCCTATGTCAGGTTTAATGACCAACCTGCATTTTTGCCATTTTAAAAAACTTTTTCTGGTTCCAGATTACAATCCATGTGGAATAGCTGTCCTATAAGAATGGCAAAAGCAGACAGGAGATTCTGAAGGAACAGCGGTTGGAGGCAGGGTCTTCTTTGTCATCACGTATGATCTTGTTATACTTATTTTTCTTTCTTGATTTGTGAATATATCCTCTGCATCTATAACAACTGTCCATATGATTGCATCTTGAACCCAAATTGTATAGGCAGTATGAGAGTTGTTGAGAATTTTGTATTTGAAATAGTAGTGACGTTTTGGTTAGTTTAGGTTGACAGTGCTGTGGTTAGTATATTTAACATTGCAGTTATAAAGAAATTTTCGGTGTAATGGCAGAGGCAGAAACAACTCATGAATCAAGATAGCCAAATTTTTACAATTGAGGGACGATGAACTCATGAATCAAGATAGCCAAAAAATAGAAACATGTTTACTGTTTTCCATTAGGAAAAGACTGATTTCTACTTTTAAGAGTTGTATTATAGCATGAGTTGAAGCAGTCTTATTTTCCCACTTCCTATATATATATATATATATATATATATATATATATATATATATATATATATATATAATTCCACTGCAAATTTTACAACAGAGCCCAGAAAATGAAGGGATTTGGATTGCTTCCTAAGTCCAAACATCATTGTCTTCTTATCTTGCTCATCTATTGTATCACTCTAAATTTCGAGCATATCATCCTTGATTTCTTACGATGATAACCAGGAAAGTCACTCCTTTGGGGATGCATTTTTCTGGAACACAGCACAGGCATCGCTGTATATGGCCACTGCATTTGAAGACACTGCCAAAAATATCATGAAGATCGACAAGATCTTATCCGTCTTTGTGGCTATGCCAGGAGCATCCCTGAAGCAGAGACATTTAAATTCGGTAAGTTTCCTTAGTCTGAATCAGGAACAAACATAGGAAATTAGCAATGCAGTACTGAGTTTAATGAAGTTTGCTTACTTCAATGCAATGGCAGCAGGGAGAATGAACCCAAGAGAAACAGCTGCAGTTGCCCCACTGAACTGGAATGCATCCCAAATGCTGGGAATAAAATTTGCAAGTACAAAGACAACAAAGATGAGCGTGAAGTTAATGAATGCGAAGCGCCATTTCTCTGAATCCAAGGGCCTTGCGGAGGGAAAAAAGAGGCCATCTACATTAACGCGAAGAGGGTAGAACAAGATGGGGAAAACAAGCATCAGGTGAAGCGCATAGGAGACACGAACAGCATCATTCAGCGCATAGCTGTAAGGAACGCCAAGGTTAGAGTCAAAGTTGGCCAGCACATCGTCCAGAGTTGAATCGCCAAACAGAAGGTATCCAAACAAGCTTGTCATAATGTAAATGATTGAGCAGAGAGACAAAGATGCCCTCACAACTGATCTCATCTGAGAAGGGTCTCTCAGTTCATTCTCAATACTATGCACTGCAGAAAAAAAAAAAAAAAAAAAAAACACCTCTGCACAGTTTGTCCATTGCTAAAAACTTCAAAGTATCAATACATGAAAGTTTCCATGACTAACCATTGAAATGGCAGATATATGCAGTGACAATAACTGGCACTACAGTGAAGAGTCTCCAGACTGAACTAATATCAGTAACATCAGGAAGAAATCTGGGCATTTCAATACTGCCCGCGAATAACTTGAAAATGGTGATTGCTGCAGTAATGACAAGGAAAACAACTGCAAGTGCAACTGCCAATGCAGATGTGTGTCTCAATGAATCTGCAGTGCATATGGATGAAACAATTCAGAGATTGTTAACAAATGCTATATGCAGAGAAGAAGTTCAATAAAATCTTTTTTTTTTTTTATCTTTCTTTCTTCTTCTTTTTTTTTTTTTTTTTTTTTTTTTTGTGACGAGGGAAACCTGCAACCATTACCCGAGGGTGTGCAATAGGTTTGCCAGCAGCTATTATTCAAGAATATGTATTGAATAAATTTCCCCTTGTGATCCTAACCCACAAAAGACTACAAAGAGATAAAAAAGACTACAAAGAGATAAACCAGTCTGGTTAATCATAGGCTATGATTGATATAGCCTAGGTTGACTAATAGCCTAGTTCAACATAGTCTATTAGTCAAATTTAATTAACCTAGTGTGATAACCACAAAGTTTCAAATTCAATAAAATTTCATAGTTGACCAGCTTAAATCAATAAGACTAATAGATTTATGTTGAACTTGAAACTTTGTGGTTATCAAACTAATAGCTGTAACTCTTGACTGATATAGAAGCAGTTTAATGACTTTTAAATCAAACACTCAAACTGCATTGCTAGATTAGGAAATCTGAAGCATTTAATTAGAATATCATGTATTGATATCTACCAATACGCTTGAAGAACCCCAATGGAACAAACACTATAAGAGTAATAGCAAGAAGAACGAAGTGACGTCCAGTCCACCATTGTTCTCCAAACCATCCCTCCAAGACTCCAGGATGATGAACCCCATCTGATGTTGTTCCAGAGAGCACATCACCTTCATTCCCAATCCAATCAATAAAAATTCCACATTAAATTAGTCAAGTTCCATCATCTATACCCATAGAAACATTAAATTTAACAAATATATAAACAATGAAAATCCTTGCCCACAAAAATCTCTCGCACCAAGGGCCTCACGCCCCGACCTGACATGATGGTGGAGGGGCCTTAGGTGGGAGGACAAGGAATCACCCTCATAAGGTGAAACTCTCACGATGCAGTAGTCAAGACTCACTCATGCAGTCTTGCCCACAGACTCGAATCACCCTCATAAGAAGGTGAAACTCTCACGATGCACTAGTCAGGACTCACTCATGCAGTCTTGCCCAGACAAATGAGAAAAATCTTATGAGAAAAATCTTAAGATCAGTATCGGTACCGAGATTGTATATATGGTACAAAAGGTATAGGTGTTGAATTATAGATTTATAGATATAGACAAACCATTTTTGACAAATTCTTGGAACAAGTGAAACATACCAATGATGATCATGTAGACAACAAGAACACCAATGTTATTGATCAAGACACACACTTGAAGCAATCTTCTTCCCCAACTCCCAAACGCATCACCCATAACACCTCCATAGGAGTTAGACCCTCCACCCCTACTAAACCTCAAAAGAATGTCTATAGAGAAATTCGCCAAAACCGCCATGAAAATGATCATGGAAATGCCAAGTCCCAGCCCAAGAACCTTCATGGTCGCCGGAAGCGCCATGATTCCGGCGCCGACGATGGTGGTTGACAAGTTGAACACTGAACCCAGAAACGAACCTCCATTAAACTCACTCTTGAAGCTCTTCTTCTCCTCCTCAAGTAGGGGAACCAAAACATCATCTTTCTTGCTCTCTACCTGCTGGTTCTCTTCTCCAATTGCCATGCCTGAGAATCTTTTTTATCTGCACCTGTTCATAGGTTGTCTATATGCAACATAGAAAGGCAAATTATTAGTTTAATGATGAATTCTACACGTTGGAGAATCGTCACCGTTCTTATCCCTATGTGACCCAAGCCAGAAGCAAGCTTAAGAATCTCAATTAATAAGTATTTTCCCACATAATACACCATTAAACTAATATTCTTTGTCATTACAAACTTTGTCAATTAAAGTTACAAGGCTTACTTCCTCCAAAACCCACTTAGGGTAGGGATTAAGGAGTTTCCATAAATGAAAGTTTGTCATTTTCTTGAAAATTCGTTGCTTAAAGTTAGGATAGTGCTTTCCAGTCCCAGCATTGTCGGATGCGGCGGCTAATCGTAGCACTGTAGCAGATGCAGATGGTTGTCTGTCGTCTACTGAAGTGATTTGGGCTGATCTGGAGGGGCTTCGATTGGGCATATGGTGGCCTATAAAATCTGCTAGAGCCCATAAGCAACTTGAAAGTTCAGAGTTTGTTTACTGTTTTACTCAAGTGGGCAAATTATGCTGTGAGCACGTGCCCACATTGGACTCGGTTCCATATTCATAATTTCTATAATGTAGATTCATAATTTTTATATGGTAGATTCATAAAATTTATACTTTAGATTCCAATTGTTGAATTCTGTTTTCACAATTCAGAGAACTATATGTTCATAATTTGATAACTATACAATTTAGAAATTATGAATTTACAGTACAGAAATTATGAATCTACAGTACAGATATTATGAATCTGCAGTATAAAAATTATGAATCTACTATATAGAAATTATGAATCTACGCTTTAGAAATTATGAATCTAAAGTAATTTTTATGAATCTACAATATAGAAATTATGGATCTACAATATAGAAATTATAAATCTACAGTATAGAAATTATGAATATGAAACCATGCCCACCTTACAAGGTGGGCACGTGCTCACAGTATAACATTCCACTCAAGTGATAAATATTATACTTGAAAGTTCAAAGTTTATTAATTTATCAATCAATTTTAATTTATTTGACGAATATTGAGTTGTTATACCATGGACCATGGTCCACTTGGAAGGTGGATAAACTTAATATAATATTCAATGTTTCATATGGCTAAAGATCTATGTTTTTTTTTTCGTAAAATTTGTTATAATTTTTAAGATACTCTGTCTACATTTTACTACTTCTAAAAGTTGACCCTATCTCGAGATAGTCAAAAAAAGAAGATAAAAGTAGTAAATAACTAAATATAGACGAGAGTAAATATTAAAACATGCATTACCATCTTATTGTTATTAATAGGGTACACATATCTACATGCACTAAATATATACAAATAATTATAGTCATTTTTCTCGGAGGACAACTCAATTGGTCAATCAATTCAAAATAAATTAATAGTTTTATTTTGCTAGCCGTAAATTGAAGAAATAAATAAATTTGAGTAGAGTATGAAAAATAAAAAATTCAAGTAACAAGAGAAACTCCCACTAATCCATTCACTATTTAAGAATGGGCAAGATTAAGTAGACTTTAGAAATTAGGTTGGAAAGAGCCAAAGATTACTAAAAGAAACTATTTGCAGACTTGCAGTGGCACTTTTGTAGTTTTGTCAATGACAAAACATGGAAAGAGAAATACATGTGGAAGATGATAGTATTTAATGGATAACATATGAGTTTGATAGTAGAGAAGAAGAAGTTGATCTATATTACATTAAATGCTCTAGCAAGTAGATAAGAAAAGGTCATACCAAAGCATTGTATACTATGTGGTCCATGAAAATCAAAGTTTATAACTAAAATACTAGTATATTTGGATTACAGAATACATTAGAATGAAACAACACTCTCACGAATAGGTTTATTTCACCATTCAGTTTTATTTTCGAATATTTTTTATTTGAAATAATTGTAAACAATTATTTTAAAATCAGTGTGTGAGTTCACATGCATATGGTCTTAAATTTTCTCTTAATCTTCATGTGTTGAATCATCCCTAGCGGACTTGATGTGTTTGGTTTTTCAGATGTTGATTCGATATAGTCTACAATATTCATATAATGCTTTCTTTCTCTTTTCTTGTAGATTATTAAATGTCATATCTCCAAAATAGAATGTACGAATAATATATGTTCAATCACTTGCATAACTTATACAAAATGAAGTTATACCTCATCATGTTTTATTAGATATATGACATTATTAAGTATAATATTGTCTTATTTCCCCTATATATATATCTTTTAAAATGCTACAAGTAGTCAATTATAGATTTATAGTATAGAAATTGTTGATTAGGTCTTCTTAGAGTTCACGTTATTAATATATGTTGTCCATCTATGCTTACTTATTTGGTTTGAATTTTAATAGCCTGAAAGGTATATATCAGATGTGATTGATTCCCTAGTTTATGAATCTTGAAAAGACATTGGATATATATTTTAGCTGATTGAGTTAGTGGATTTGACTAGTTGTTAGCATTAGCTGATTATAGAAAAGTGTTTGGTAAATTAACTGTTAGCTGATAGTTGATTACATGCAAAATTACTTTCTCAAAAAACTGATCGAAAAAAATTATTTTGAGTATATTTTTGAATTTTAGCATTTTGAAACAATAAGCTGTTACAAAAAGCTAATTAATAATATTTTTTAATTTAATACTCCATATAAAAGGTTTTGTGCATTGTCAAGTAGCATTTATCTTCTTTGTTTTTGGTAACAAAGGAAATCGCAACAACTATTCGTAGATATCCACGGAGTAAATCTTACTTTTTTGTAATAACTCGTAAACCACACAAGAAAGGTAAACCACACTAAGAAAAACCGACTGGCTCAACCAATAGAATGTTGGCAAAAACTAAAGATTTGACCTTGAAATACAAGAATCATGCTCCATCCACTTGACCACCCGCATTTATTATTTTTACCTCCACAAGTAAACACACTGTTAAAATTGAAAAGGGTTGAAAGAAACATTAAAACTAAACAAAGTGAAATTTTTTAAATGCCATCCCCCACCACAGCAGAGACCTATTCCATCTGTTGAAAATTGCTTCATCAGATGACCAACCAGCTGAGAACACAAACCAATCTGACATCACAAGTTTAGCCATTGGGAGTTTTTTTGCCATAATCTTGACTTTGTAACACATGAAAACTATCCCTAGTCCCCTTCATTAAGCTACACCAAATCTAGAAGCAATGATCATGGAGACTCATTCAATGATTCATCCTTAAACTGTGTTTAATTTTCTCCCTCCAAACAGATCCCATGATTCAGTATCAGCAACCTCAAGCTTCCCACTCCATATTCCAGGCGGCAGCGCTAACAGATGTCGGTATGGATTCTCTCTAACAGATTATTGTCATTTTGAGTTGATGAATTCCATAGTGACTTGAACCAATCTTTTCTGAATTTCCCAGCTTAATGGAGATCAAGATTCAACTGGGAGTGTTCAGTCCTGGCTAGCAGACATATCAGACTTCACAAAATCAGAAGAACTCGCAGAGATGGAAAGGGAGAGTTTCATGGAGATCGGGAGCTATCTATACCGGGCCTCGTCCGTTCTAATGGAGCTGCAGATAAACAAGAACACCCCAACACATGTTGCAGAGATCCTACAGTCTCTAAGGAGAAGCTTTGGACTTGCAGAAGATATAATCAAGAAAGCAGGGAGGGGCTCTGGGGAAGCAAGCTTAGAATTGGAAGAGCTTCAAGGTTTAGTGAAAGAAATAGGGAAAGGACTAACTCTCATGCCATCATCAGCCTATGGGGATCAAGAATATGCAGCCATTGCTGCTAAATCGCTGTCCATCGAGATCAAAACCGCACGGTTTTTACCTGGGAAAACGCGAAACGAGCCTGCAGTTCTATCAAGAGCAGAAACTGAGAGACCAGAAACAGATCTTTACTCTATTGATGTTGATGTTTCGATGGAGAATCTGCAGGTAGTAGACACAACTAGTATCTACTTCTCGGATAGTTCTCTGAGCTCGAACGGGAGAGATCAATGGACGGAGAGAAGCAGGAGACATAAACTATCAATGGATTTGCATTTCCCTCAAGTGGCTCAATCCATGGAGCCTATGTATGAGACTTTCTTTTGCCCTCTGACAAAGAAGATCATGGATGATCCCGTAACCACAGAAAGTGGAATAACCTATGAGAGAAGAGCCATCGTCGAATGGATCAGTAAGTTCGGGAGCAGGGAGGAAATCGTTTGCCCCAAGTCGGGACAGAAGCTGAAAACCAGAATCCTACGCCCGAATATGGCCTTAAAAGCAACAATAGACGAATGGAAAGACAGAAACGAAGCAGTGAGGATCAAGATGGCACGTGAGGCTTTATCTTCAGCCAAAACACAGGATATTGTACTGGATGCCATCGAAGATCTTCGAACCATTTGTCGGGGAAAGCCATACAATCAGGTTCAAGTCTGCAGCACAGGAATGATCCCGGTACTTGCCAAGTTCCTGGACTACAAGAACAGAACCGTAAGACGTGTGACACTAGAATTGTTGCACGAGTTAGCTGAAGATAACAATGATGGGAAGGTGATTCCTTTACTCTTTCTAAGAATCCATAAACATCGAAATAAGTAATTGTATCAATGCAGGAGACGATCACAAGAGAAATCGACGTTGCCACAATCATAAGGATGCTGTCAAGTAATCACTCACCAGTCAAGCATGCATCAGCCTCACTTCTTCTCGTGCTTTCGAAATGCCAATCTTTCTGTGATACCATCAAGGAAGTCCCGGGCGCTATCCTGATGCTTATCACAACCAAGTACAGAGAGAATGATGATTTCACTTCAGAAACAGCTGATAAAGTGTTAAAGAGCCTGGAAAGATCTTCACACAACATCAAGCACATGGCAGAAAACGGATATTGGGAACCCCTAATAAACTATCTAAATGAAGGTCAGCATATGCAAATAATAGTTTGATTATGCATTTTGGGTTATAATTTTCTGGTTGATCGTAAGAGTTACTAGTCTTCTTCTTCTGTTCTTGTTGGTAAAACTCGACAGGAAATGAAGATACGAGAATGGAGATGGCAAGCTACATTGGAGAAATTGTTCTTGTACCTGACAGAAGCACTTATGTGGCAGAAAGAGCCTCTCCAGCTTTGATCAAAATGTTGCACACTGGGAATTCTCTGAGCAGAAATGCAGCCTTTAAAGCTCTAAAACAGATATCTCTGCACCACACGAATGGTAACATTCTTGTGGAAGCCGGGATCATACAAGTCATGGTGGAGGAGATCTTCAACAGGAAAATCTACGACGAACCAATGGACTCGAAGAAGGAGGCAGCTGGGATTCTTGCAAATATACTAGAGTTTGGGCTGCAGCTGGAGAGCCTGGAAGTAAACGTGCACGGGCACAGATTCGATTCAGAGTACACAGTGCAAAACATCGTTCACATGATACGAAATTCAAGCCCGGATGAACTGAACATCAACCTCATCAGAATCCTCCAGTGCCTGATGAAAATTCAGAAAACATCAGCTGCCATTGTTTCTGCAGTGAAGGAGACAGATGCTGGGTATATCCTGATCGAGTTTATCAATTACCCCAACGAAGAACTTGCCGTTGCTTCGATCAAGTTTCTCATCACGCTCTCTCCACTTATGGGGCATACCTTATCAGACAGACTGTGCAAAACTAGAGGCCAACCTGTAAGCCTGGTCCAGCCTTCAACCGTGGGTGATTGTATCACAGAGAAGCAAGCGGTTTCTGCCATTTTCTTGGCAAAGCTTCCCCATCAAAACCTGACCCTAAATCTCGCGTTGGTCGAGGGGAAAACAGTCCCCACAATCATAAACCAGATCAACAAGCTCCAGAATGGTGGAGCAGGAACTAGAAGGCATGTGAATGCATATTTTGAAGGACTCGTGGGAATTCTTGCCAGATTCACCTCTACATTGTATGATCATCAAATACTACAATTGGTGAAGACCTACAACTTCACTTTAATCTTCTCCGAATTACTGATGAAACCATCAAGCGATGAAATCCAGAAATTATCAGCAACTGCACTGGGGAACTTGTCAAAACAATCAGTTAATCTATCAAAACCACCAACCAAGAAAGCCAAGTACCTGAAGGCTTCTCTGTTGCGGAGATGTTTCTCGCTTAATCCAACCAAACACATCAAAGTGCCACTATGCCCGGTTCACAGAGGCACGTGTTCTTCAGAGGAAACATTTTGCTTGGTCGATGCAAAGGCAGTTGAGAGGCTGTTAGCCTGTCTGGAACACAAGAATGCAGAGGTAGTTGAAGCATCACTGTCTGCTATATCCACATTGTTGGATGATAAAGTCGATATAGACAAGAGCGTGAGCTTGTTGATGGAAAAGCAAGCGATCCAGCACGTGCTGAATGTGGTGAAGGAGCACAGAGAAGAAGCCCTGTGGCATAAATCGTTTTGGATGATTGAAAAAATTCTTTCCAAAGGCGGCGACCAGTCTACCTCAGATATATCACAAGACAGGCTGTTTCCTGCTACATTAATCACAGCATTTCACCATGGCGATGTACTCACGAGGCAAATGGCCGAGAAAATCTTGATGCATTTGAAAAAGATGCCCCAGCTCACCGCCACCTCGTTCACCATGTAAATATCTTTCTGCACTCATTAGTTTCAAAAACATGTGAAGGCAGTCAAGACTCAACATATGTAAACATGTGGATTAGCCTATCATTGTTTATATTTCTTTTCTTCCAAAACTTTTCAAGTCCTTTTGCCAAGATCAGCAAATCTTCTGATATAGTTCTAGCATAAAATACAGTTCCTATCAGGCTATCAATCACTTTGTTTAGATGTTCTCGCAAATGAAGAGAAGCTAAATCCAAAGAGACCAGCACACAAAAAGCCAGTTTAGCAGGCATAGAATTCTTAGACATTTTTGTCAACTATACCACCAACCGCGATGGAGAATTTACCAACTTAACAAGTAAAAAACTTCCTAAAGTTTGAATGTTACTAAAAACAAAGCAGGCTAACCATAATTTAATCTTTGAGAAAAGGTCTTGCCGGCAGCACCTAACATTAGACATGTTATTTAAAACTAAAAATGTTTAGCCGGCAGTAACAGTCTTCTGGTCTCTGGTACATATTTTTCCACATTCAGTTATAAAGATTACAATATTCTTGTTTAAAGCATTTCAACCGGTAAATTCTTCAAGATAAACAATAAACAGAAAAGAGAGGGAGAACAAGGTGTAAATTGTAAAAGTATTCTGACTGAAAATATCAGTATCATAACATGTATGCAATGACAATCAGAAATATAATCTTGAATCCTTCCAACAAAGAAAGTCATAAAATCATATTAAAATCATATGGGATAAAATTGTTCTAAGGTTAACATTGTAGACCCAATCACATAGCTTGCAGACTACAAGCACCAAAAGCCACGTGCTTCTCTTTTATATACCAAGCTTTGTGGGCATCTTCAATAAATTTTGCTTGCTAGTTTTTCTCTCTGCTTCACAAGGAGATGGCTTCTTTTGCGGTTGAGGAGTTTATTGGAGACGGCTGTCTAAAGACCCTTCTTCCTAAGCTGCTGGAGGAAGGCTGGGATGATGTACCGACGTTGAAGATTATGACTTCGGAAGACATGGCTGAGATAAACATGACACAACAACAGAAGGTTCAATTAACTATTAGAATCGACTTTGCTATATTTTCTTTTCCTGATACAAGAGATTTGTGTTCAAACTCTCCTATGCAATTACTCAGGAGTTCAATTTTCTCTAGCAGTCCTCAAGATCATTTTTGGAATTTTTATCATTTAAATATCTCTATTATTGTATAGATATGGCAGATCATAGTTCACCTTAAAGTTGTCTTGCTTTACAATCTGCAAAATTACAAAAAAAAATTCAGTTAATCATTTCTCTGATTTTTTTTATGCTCAAGGATGCGCTAGAAATCAGGTCATACCTGCACAGTCGTGCTCTAATGCAATATGCTGACAGTTTAGAGACCTCCAGGAAAACCCTTACTCAGCTTCTTAACTTGAGCAGTTCAGATCTTTCATCACAGTTTGGAATGAAAAGGGGACATATTGCCCGTTTCATAGACAGAACTAATGCCTATGAAGCAAATCCTTTACCAGAATCCTATATGCTCCCAGCAAGAAGGAGAACCACCACCCGAAATGATAGTATTTACACGCGGGAACTTTCATCTATCAACTCCAGAAAAATGCAGAGCAGGACGAGAAGCACTCTAGCTTCCGAGGTATCTGTGGAGCAGTCAATGGCTGATTACAAGCTCAAAGAAGGACATGTCTTCAAGGGAGTTGTGGCAGCAATGCCTGCAGAGCCTAGAGCATGTGGTTGTGTGCAGGCTCCCCCAGTAGTTGAGAATGTTGCTCCGTATACTGATATTGAGAACATCTCAGTTCAAAAAATAATGCCAGAATATAAGATGGGAATAGAGCGTCTGGTAAAAACAAAGACTCCTCCCATGAAGGCCTCAGAACTGTGGCGTGATGAACCAGCACTTCTCCTTTGTATCCGGCGCCCAGGGTAAATCTTCCAAGTATATCCTGCGTTTAGAATTTTTGTTAGTTACTTTTTATTCAGCATAATCATGCATGTAACCGGCTAACTAATCAACTGGGCGAAAAAAGTAACAATCAAATGTATCAAAAAACTTTCTATTGCCATAATTACTAAGAAAAAAACACCTTGAGATCAAGAAAATAGCTTTTACATAGTCACATTGACTTAGAAGCATTCAATGTACTACATGAAGGTTAATGCCTTGGCTAATCTTGGCCTCAGACAAGCAACGGCACATATTGATGTCAAAGCGTATTATAACTAAGGCTTTAACATCACAGAGCTCATACATAAATACAAATACATGTATAGAGTCCATCTTAAAACATTAAAATGTGAAACTACATTCTTATTTCATCTGTGAATAAATGTGGAAACAGGTGCATCATGTGCAGAGCTGAAGCCCACCAACTATATTCCAAAAAGCCTATATTTGACTCACTTGGCATTAAATTGATTGCTGTTATTCATGAGTACATAGAATCAGAGGTAAGTATGTTGATTTCAGTTGACATGTTTCTTTAAAACAGCTCTCAAGTTTGACTTTAACGGATTAGGTAAAAGATTTCTGGCCAAGATATTGGGGTGGGGCTGTACTTCACGACAGGGGCATGGAATTTTTCAAGGCTCTGGGTGGAGGGCAGCTGCTAAAGGATAAGTTCATCTCAGGATTTCTACTCAATCCTCGAGCCATTGCAAATTACAAGCGAGCAAAGGCTATGGGACTGGATCAGAACTTCAGAGGAGAAGGAGAGATAAAAGGTGGTCTCTTTATAGTTGGCAAAGGCAAAACTGGCATCGCTTATCAGTTCATTGAAAGAAACTTTGGAGACTGGGCGCCAATTGCTGAAATCATTGAAATTTGCAGACAGATGCAGGTAACCCTCTTTGGCTTTGCTACATTACCCAAGTCTTGTTTCCAGCACAAGATGAACACTAATTAGATCTTTCTCAATTAATGCAGAATCAAAAGCATAGTCGATCAGAGTCTATGAAATCAGTACAAGACTATGATTAACTCCAGATTACCATCTTGCAATACTGGATTACTGGCCTCCCTTTTCAAATTTAAAAAATCTGAGCAGTTTTCTTCTGAATGTACTTAATATGCATTAGTAGAATCCTTTTGTTGTAATTCTTCCTCTATCTTGGCAAAACTCTTATACCTTAATAGCATGTGTTTTTATCTCTAGGTTGTATCTCCTTGGAGAGTTTTGAGACATCCCTCTCTCGGTTACTGCACCCAAGATATTTTCAATTTAGAAATTCAATAGAATAATATTTGTGAAATATGCATCGGCACAGGTTCACTTTTAGATCTAAAAATCTAAAATACAATTCAACAGAAAGAAAATAATGATATAAAAATGAAATGTATTTTCCAAGCAACTTTCTTTTTCTTTCTGAAATAGTAAATGATCTACAAATGCATAGAGCTTGTATACATCTATAAATAGAAGAAAGCAGGTGACGACAACCATGTTTGTTACCAAAAAAATGGCATCAACAAGCTCTACAATCAGAGTCTTTGAATGTTAGTTCATTGACTAATCAATTAAGCCTCTTGGCAAGAATTTTCCAAGTAAGACAGACTAGGATCTATTACACCAAGTGAGTCTCTTATATATTACTTCGTACATTAAAACTACAGTGAAATCTTACCTTGTCAAGAAGGATTCACTGCTCGATTGGTTGGATTCTCCTTAGGAAACTTCAACTCAATTGTTGGGAAAAGAAACACCCTATCCTACAAAGATTTCTTACAGGCAATTATTCCACCTTGGCACCTTCTAGTCTTCCAATAGTATGAACTGGAAGAAAATTTTCTAAGGGCACCATAGTAATCATAAGAAGTTCAATGCCATCAGCAAATCAGAGCATTCACTTGTCATCTCAACTAATGGGTTCCATATAAACATGAAAGAAGCTGATTGTCATTCTCTGATAGTCAAAAGACAGGCAGCATATCACCAGAAATCTCCACAAGAACATTCTCCATCTTTAAACAAATGGAATCTTACAGCATCTCTTACTAAAATTTCTCTTCCAGTGATCCTGGAAATTATTTTAGTTGCATTGTGACAATCAACACATACCCTAAGATTTTTAACCACTTTTATGGGGAGCTCAGGAGGAACAAAGATCAAACCAAAGGCAATTGCAAGCTTCTCACTATGGTGGTTAAGAAGTTTCACTTTCTCAGATTCCACAATATTATGCTGGACAGAGCTTACATCAGGAATATAGCCCTCCTCTATCATTCTACAGTACAACGTATCAAGCTCTGCATATATCTTGTCTGAATATGGACTGGACTTATCATCAGCTGAGAAAACATGCAGCTTGTTTTTATATTTGATCCAACTAAATCCTGGTTCCTTTTTCACACCATTATCTCTCATTGCCTTCCTTAACTGGGCCACTTCATTCCAGTCTCCTTTAGCAGCATGCATGCTTGAAAGCAAGACATAGCTGGCTGGATTTTGAGGCTCTATTTGCAAAAGAGACTCAGCTGCCCATTTCCCAATTTCCATATTACCACGAGTTCTACAAGAGCTCAGCAGTGTAGCCCAACCAATTGCATCAGGATGGCAGGGCATCTTTTGTATAAAGTGTTTTGCTTCTTCTAACTGTCCAGAGCGGCTTAATAGATCAATCATGCAAGTATAGTGATCAAGAGTAGGCATAATTCTATGTTCTCTTACCATTGAATCAAAATAATATTTCCCTTTATCTACAAGTCCTGCCCTACTGCAAGCAGCTAGAACCCCAACAAAAGTCACTCCATCTGGTTGCAGTCCTTGTGCAAGCATTTTCTCAAAAAGGTCAATAGTTTCAGCGGCTTTTCCAAACTGTGCATACCCGGAAACCAATGCAGTCCAAGTGACCTCATCCTTAACCGCCATCTCATTGAACAGTTTATGAGATTCTTCTATACTTCCACACTTACCATACAGGGTTACAAGAGCATTGGAAACTGTAATGAAGGAAATCAAGCCTGAAACTAATGCTTGACCATGAAACTGGGCTCCTTCTTCTATGCTTGCTAGGTTTGCACACGAGCTAACGACACTTCCTAAAGTAAATTCATCTGCCTTGACTCTATTCCGTTGCATCTCACAAAACGTCCGAACAGCTTCTTCACTGTATCCATTTTGGCCATAACCCACTACCAATGCAGTCCAAGACACAACATTTTTGCTTTTCATCCTCCTAAAGACATTCTCTGCATAGTTAATGCTTCTACACTTGGAATACATATCAACAAGCGCACTGCCAACAAAAATGTTATCCATATGATAACTTCTGATTGCATAAGCATGAATCTGTTTACCTTCTTTCAATGCCAGTAAACTTCCACAAGCAGTCAAAATACTCCCAAAGGTAAACTGGTCAATTGCCAAACCTTCCAGTCTCATTTCTCTGAACAATTCTAAAGCTTTTATATCTAGACAATTCTGTGTTAGCCCAGTAATCATTGTAGTCCATGATATAGAATCCCTCTCTGGCAAACACATAAACAATCTCTCCGCCTCTTTCACCATCCCACACCTCAGAAAACCCATAATCATTGTGTTAGACAAAACCAAATTTCTCTCTGGTAACTCATCAAAAACCTGTTTTGCCTCACTAATAAACCCAAGTTTCGCATACATATCCGTCAAGGGACTCCCCACAAAAACATACGACTCAAACCCACACTTCACTATCTGTCCGTGAATTTGCCTCCCCAATTGGATCCAACCATTGCTCAAAGACAATATAAGCATGGTAGAAAACGTGATTCTGTTCAAATTCACCCTCCCATCCCTCAACATCAACTTAAAAGCCCTCAAAGCCTCATCAACCGAGCCGTGAGAGGCATAACCCGAAATAACCAAATTCCAAGAAACCCCATCTTTCCTCGGGACCATGCGGAATACTTCCTGCATTTCCAGAAAGTTTCCGGCTTTGGAGTAAACGGAGAGAATGGTGTTCCATGAGAACTGGTTTGGCCTGGGAATTTGATCGAACACGCGGCGTGCGTACACGAAGTCGTCGAGCTTGCTGTATGCATTGATGAGGTTGTTCAGCAAGAATGTCTCTACGTTCGATACGGTTTTGATTATCCGGCAGTGGAGCTTCTTCAATTGTGCGCGGTTTTGGGTGTCGCAGCAGAGCTTCAGAAGAGAACAGTAGTGGTTAGAAATGTGAGACATACCGCGTCAATGCAAATCTATTTTGGCGGGAAAGAAGTTGGTCGATTTGTAGTGTCCGGACTTCGGCGCATCACGTGATTCCAAATCATTGCAAATTATGCCCGGGAACGGTGTCGATTTTACGGGAAAAAAAAAAAATTAGTTAATGTGTTATTAGCGGCGCGCGTTTATTTAGATTATGAATTTTTTTGTTATAAGATTATGAATGTACTGTACATTCATAATCTCATAACAGAAAATTCATAATCGCATAAAAGAAAAACATTTATTAAATTATGAATTTTCTGTTATGAGATTATGAATTTACAGTTATGTAATTATGAATTTTCTGTAAATTTATAATTTCATAACAGAAAATTCATAATCTCATAACAGAAAATTCATAATTTCATAACTGCACATTCATAAATCCATGCCTGCACATTCATAATTTATGAATGTTGAAGAAACTTGCGCGAAGAGGAAGTAAAACCGCGAAATGTGAAAATGAAGAAGAAAAGTCGTGTAGTTAATTAAGGAAAAAAAAAAAAAGATAACGGTGCACCGTTACCGTTGGGACCGTGTTCACCATGGATGGTGAACTTGGTTCCATGGCATAACGATTGCCAAATCATACTCCCTCAAATTTATTCAGTAACCGAAAGGTTTTTTTTTCATGTGGACATCTAAAGTGTCTACATCAATATTTTAAGCGTGAGAGTAAAAGTTGAGAGTATAAAATAAGAGTGCAGATTGTATTTTCCATTATTGTGAGATTCTCTTGACCCTGTTACTTATTTTACCCTTTGATTTTAATCTTCCTCACACGATAACAGTCTTCATTTTCTCTTAAGTCTCAATCTAGGATTCCTATCTTCTCAATCTCACAAGTAATATTTACAACTCCTTTTGTTTCATATTGCTTCTTAAAATTGAAGATCATGCTATAACTTCAAAAACATTACCGCTATTCTGAAACTAATTTTGCTCGGGTGAGAGGGCGAGAGTTTCTTCATTTGATTACCGGAGGTGTCCGGTAGGCATCTGCTAGTTATCCATAAAATGCTCGAGAATTACATACTCTATGCACAATGTCTAACCTTGTATTTGTTTACGCCATGCTCCCTCTATTTTTACTCGTTAAAGAAAGTGTAGTATTTATCAATTTCTTCATTTGAAAAGTTGTCAAGAAAGATTATAAATATTGAGTATTTTGTTTTCTCATCCACTAATCATTTTATCATTTTGTTGCATCATTCTAATTCAATGATTAATTAATTAATTTATATATACTTAATTGTGTTTTCTCCTACGGGTTGAACTGGTTTCTAGATAGAGATGCATTCATATATGAAATTCGTGAGGCATGTTGCCCATGCATTACTCATTCAGTGCCCTGTAATATTTTTTGTTTTTAGTAGAGTTAATTTTGTATCTCAGATCAATTAGTATTAGTGTTTAGTTGTTATATAAGGATGCATTGCTCCTTGTTGTTATCTAAATGTTCAACTCCTATATTTATGCTAGTCGAAGCTACTATCTGTATTTGATTTTCTTCTAACTATACATTGCACGGTAATGGACATGTCATATGTTTTGGAAACAACAATAAAGTGTTATTAAGAACAAAAACATATGTTCATTCTTTATTTCAATTCCTTTCGGTGTCTTCCTTTTACTTTCTTTTATATTCTATCATGTTATTATGGTAAGGATTTATCAATCAAATTATTTGCAATAAATATTAGTTTAATTTCTTGCACATTTCATTAAGTGCATGTTATGGCTCGATTGCCATTAAGGCAAAGGATGAGATTACAAGTTGTTATCCTCATTTTGCACATAAAGACGATCTTGGACATCATGTTTAATATGCTTATGTTTCTTGCTATAACATTATTAGTATGTATTTAGAATAAGGAACGAAGTTTAAGAAAACTATGACATATGCTAATAAAATAACATCTTGACATAATATTATATCTTTGAATTTACATAAAATGATATTTGAAAGTGGTATGCAGTGTGTTGATAAGTATAGAATAGATAGGAGAGCTTTTGCTAAATTATGTGATTTGCTAAGGACTCATAACTTGAAAGATATCAGGAATGCAACAATCAATGATATGGTGATTTCTTTTCTTCATATAGTTGCATATAATATAAAGAACACAATGCAGTACTTAAACGACAAACAACTGGATCTGGTAAAAGTGTGAAACTATTAGTAAACAATTTCATGCTGATTTGAACTCTATTTTGAGACTACACAATATACTCCTTAGAAAACCAGAACCTATACTAGATAATTCAACGTACAAATGGGATGTGGAAGTAGTTTAAGATACCCATATACTCTTTTCGAAAAAAAAATTAATAAGTTTCTTATCTAATTATACTAAATCATTTATTAACAAATATTTATATTTCATTAGGATTTAGGGTTGCAGCGGTGCATTGGATGGAACATTCATAAAAGTAATGTTGATACAATTGACAAACCTAGGTATTGAACCAGAAAATGTGAAATTGCCACAAATATACCGGACAATAGTTGATTGGCTTGTTGAAATAACAAATGACTCCACTTTAAAGGGGATAATAATGGATTCAAGACGGGATACTTGTTGCGCTTGAAAAAGATGCTACAACTAAACTTTTCAGGAACAAATATCGATGCTACTCCCCCCATTTAATCTAGGTATAAATTGTCCAAGAAACATTCCCATGCCATTCAGGAGATACTTAACAAAGGTAGTGGATTTGGGTGGAATAATTTTGAGAAATGTGTCACTGTTAGCAAAAATATCTTTAATAACTGTTTAAAATTTAGTGAAATCAAAATTATCTTTCTTTTTCTTACTTATATGTGCAAACTCTTTAGTTTAATTTTTACAATTGTTGTCAACTAAATTATCATTATTTTTTCTTTAGTGTCGTCCTAATGCAACTAGTTCAAGAAACAAAAAAAATAAAAATAAAAATAAAACTAAAGAATTTGAACATATATATAAGTAAGCAAAAGAAAGATAATTTAAATTTCACATTACTTTAACAGTAACAAATTTCTCAACATCATTCCACTCAAATCCACTACCATTGTTAAGCATCACTTGAATGGCAAGGAAATGCTTCTTCAACAATTTATACCTAGATTTAATGTGGGGTGTAGTATTGATATTTAATTTGTTCATGAAAACTTTAATTGTAGTATCTTTTCCGAGCTCAACAAGTATCCCATCTTGAATTCATTCTCCCCTTTAATGTGGGGTTCATTTGCTATTTCAACAAGTTAGTCAACCATTGTCTAGTGTGCAAGCACCTAAGACATTTGTGGCAATTTTCCATTTTCTAGTTCGATACCTAAATCTATCAACTATTTCAACATTAACTTTTATAAATGAGAAATGTCTCATTTAATGCATCCAAACAGGCCTAAATCTCAATGAAATATAAATATTTGTTAATAAATGATTTAGTGTAATTAGATAAGAAACTTATCTAATTTTTTTTTTTTCGAAAAGAGTATAGGGGTACCTTGAACCACTTCCACCTCTCATTTATTGAATTATCTAGTATAGGTTATGGTTTTTTAAGGAGTATGTTGTGTAATCTCAAAATAGAGTTCAAAACAATATGAAATTGTTTACTAACAGTCTCATTAGATCTAGATGTTTGACATTTAAATACTCTATTCTTTATATTATGTGCAACTATATGAAAGAAAAAAAAAAAAAAAAAAAAAGAATTCGACATCTCATTGGTTGTTGCATTCCTGCTCTCTTCAAGTTATAATGAGTCCTTAGCGAATCACATAATTTAGTTAAAGCTCTTCTATCCATTCTACAATTATCAATATCACTTTCAAATACCATTTTATGTAAATTCAAAGATATAATACTATGTTTAGATGTTATTTCATCAGCATATGTTTTAGTTTTCCTAAACTTCCTTCTTTTTAAAATAATAATGTCATAGGAAGAAACATAATCTTATTAAACATGTTTTTCATGGTGTTTTGTGCAAAAATGAAGATAACAGCTTGCAATATCATCTTTTGCCTTAGTGGCAACCGAATCATAACACCCTATAAGAATTAAATGTGTAACAAATTAAACTAATATTTGCTGCAAATAAGTTGAGAAATCATTATCATAATAACATACCTGACATAATATAAAAGAAACTATGAGGAAGACAAAGTGAAAGAAAATCAATTATGAACATAAACTCTTGTTCTTAATAACACTTCATTGTTACTTCCAAAACATATGATAGGTCTATTACCGTGCAACATATAGTTGGAAGAAAATCAAATACAGATAATATCTTTGCAACTAACATAAATATAGGAGTTAAACATTTGGATGGCAGCAAGGGCGGTGTATCCCCTATGTAGAAACTAGACACTCAATACTAATAGAGATGCAAAATTGATTCTAATAAAAACGAAACATATGACAAGGCAACTGAATGGTGTGTGGCTCAAGAATTTCATGGTATGAATGCATCCCTATATAGAAACCAGTGCAACAGGTAAGGGAAAACACAATTAAGCATAAACAAATCAATTAATCATTGCATTAGAATGTTACAACAGAATGATCAAATGATTAGTGAATGAATTTGGGGGGGGGGGAGGGGGGGGGGGGGAGATACTCCATATTTATAGTCTTTCTTGACAACTATCAAATGAAGAAACATATAAATACTACAGTTTCTCTAAGGAGTAAAAATAGAGGAGAACAGGGGAGGTGGGTAACAAAAACAAAGTTAGATATTGTGCAGAGATTAATTCTCGAGCATTCCATAGATAAATAATAGACGCCTACAAAAATTAAATGAAGAAACCATCACCTTCCCCCTTGGGCAAAATTAGTTTCCAAATAGCGACGATATTTTTGAGATTCTAGCATAATCCTTAAATTTATGAAGTGATAGTTAACAAAAGATGAAGGAGATGTGAGTACTACCTGCAAGATCGAGAAGATAGAAACCTAGATTGAGACTTGAGAGAAGATGAAGACTAATGTCGTATTTGAGACTTGAGATAATATGAAGATTGTTGCGGTGTGGAGAATATATATATATATATAAAGCAAAGGACAAAGTAAGTAAAATGGCTAATTAAGGGAATCTTACAATACATAAGGATTGTAAGGGTAATTAATGCAAAAACATCCTCTTAAGATTTTGCAAAACGGAAAACAAAAAATCACAAAAATATCTATTTATTTATACATAAGAAAAGAAAAATTCAAGAACTACATAAATATTAATTATCGA
This sequence comes from Ipomoea nil, assembly GCF_001879475.1. NCBI lineage: Eukaryota > Viridiplantae > Streptophyta > Magnoliopsida > Solanales > Convolvulaceae > Ipomoea > Ipomoea nil. The sequence continues at coordinate 1,736,630 of NW_017618364.1, read as the reverse complement.
TTGTATGGACATTAAGTATGACATTTTAGACTTTATACTATTTTTCCCCTTTTCATTCTCATGTATATCAAACTTTAAAATTTAAATTCTCTGTAATTATACTCTTGCAAACCAAACACTGCAGTTGTAATAATAATCTAAATTCTCACTTTATTTTCACATTATTCTTCCCACATGGAATTGTAACTCATCCCCTCTTAATTCCCTACTTCCCACCAAACACCCCGTAAATGAAGGTGGTATGCCTCACCTATCTTCGCTCAAGACCCTCGACCCACCTGTCTAACACCTTCGATGACGTGTGGAGTTTGGTTATAAGTGATTTATATTTGTTTAACTCGTTATAACTGCAAAGAGAAATTATATTTAGATGCGTCTCTATATCATATTACATATAATACCAATGTACTAAAAAAAAGAATTTAATAATTACCAGCATCCTCTCGATTAGGTTCATTGCACAATATCTTCCTAATTCAATGTTTGTGATCATTACACACGAATAAAATTTACGAAAATATGTTTTCGAGTAATAATTATAGGTTTCCCTCATTAAAAAAAAAAAATACTAAGAAAGGGGTCACAACTTTGCATAAATGAATACAAAGCACTATTTGGTTCACTTAGAGTGACCAAGAACTTTGCAACCTTTCAATGCTTTGTCATTACATTATCAACTTACATTATTTGCTTAGTTTATGTTTATGTTAGGGTCATATAAGTGAATAAACACCAAACACCATTTCAATTGCATTAGTCAATAAGAGTAAATCAGTACATAAGGAATAACACTATTATTGTATTGACAATAAAAGGAGATGTAACCTCATTGATCTTCATTCCTCCAAGTAAAATCAGAAGAAGGAGAAGCTAAGAAGCCTGTTTTTTTCTGACAAATTCACAACTGAAATTTACATGAGTATGTATCTCTTCTATGTTCCATGCATCCAGGGTACATGTCCCGGGGGCATAACGTTCTTTTCGTGATGAAAACCTTGTGATTCTTCACTCCCGTTTGCCCAATATATAGGATAATCGAGTAGAAAGGTTTCTTTGCATCATAACTTGAAAATAATCTTCTCGGGATGTAAAACTGATCAAGCAAATTTCAACCAATTCAACCTCCTAAGTGACTCTCAGTATACACAAGAAATTATCTGATGTTGATTCATTCCCTGAAGATAACTTAGGTGCAAAGGGATTCAATGAAGTGTATGTAGCTAATAGAATTGCAGGAAAAATAGTTCAGGGCTCAGATTTCATATGGCCAGGTGGTAGAGAGCCTACAAATGCAGAAAATAGATTTATAGCTTGTTGCTCAGCTCGGGGTAAAAGCAGGATAAAGACGAGGAAGCGTTTGATGTGAAATAGTACCTATATCTTGGCTGTCGAGGGGAGCGCTTGGATTGAAGCCCATCTGGACAACGTTATGGAGCTCATCGTCCCACATACTAGGTACCTGTATTAATGTGTATGTATGCATAGTTTGATTAGAAAGCAAAGTTATAGTTTGTAGACTTCAGTGGGAACTTGGAAGCATAGTGTTCATTCTCTGACTATTAGAATCAAGCGCTCAGCAGAATGCCAAAAGCTATAGCTTGTAGCGAATACACAACTTTATTTCCTTATACTGTCACATTTTTTAGAGGCAAGTGTTGTTGGACTTGACCGTTCACCGGGGGCCTCCACCCAACACAACCATTCCCCCTCCTAGGACTTAATAGTTTTTACTCTTGTTGGGACTCGAACCCGTTATAGTTTTAGAATAAAGAGTTTACCACTTCGCTAGCGTTTGATCCTAACAAGTGGTATCAAAACCAGGATTCGACCCATGGAGGCCTGAAGAGCCAAGTCCAGCACCCTGCCTCTCGAAAATGTGGCAGTATAAAGATATAAAGTTGTGTTTTTGCTACTAGCTATAACTTTTGGTGTAGTGGTAAACGCTTGATCCCTAATACTGCCCATTTGCAGTATGCACAGATTTGGAAGAATATGCTGTGTGGAATACATAAAAATTTCCAAAAATATATGCTACCTGAGGGGTAGGCTCCTTGAAGCTCCCACTCGCGGTTGCCAAGTGCGAATTGATGGTTCTTCGTATTGCATCTGCAGAACTTCCCAGGCTAGGAAGACCTGCTTGAATCAGTGTCGATGGTGGAGGGTGTGCTGGTGGATAAGGCATAGTCATATCATGTGGAAAAGACGAAGGACCAGCCCTGGACTGGAGGATCTGCAATCGAGGTAAACGAGTATTCAAGAATTATATTAGAAGGGCAAACATTATTCTCGTGTGACATACAATTCTTGGACATGGCGTTTTCTTACATCTTTTGCAAGGAGACCATCGATGTTGAACTCGAGCCGCGGGTTTACTGTTGCAAGCTTCATCGACAAGAACTGAAAGCAACAGAGTTCACTAACTTCTTATCACTTCGTTTCAAAGATAACATCCCGGTTTGAAGTTTACTTTGTTCTAGAGATTGGAAAGAAACGAAATTTTAAACCAATATCTAGTTTTGCATACCTCAACCTGTCGTTGGAGCGACTGTACATAATTAATGATTTCATCGAGCATTACTGCTTTGCCAGTGACCTGCAAGATTGCCATTTTTTTACTAAGAATCGTGGAACCTTAACTACTGACAGTAGGATTGAAATTGAGACAAAAAACGAACCTTGTTACAACCGGGCACGAGATCCTGAAGAAATTTCATTCTTTCACTGATTTTCTCCCTCCTAACCTATCATTATTAGACGAATTTGTGCAATTAAGGAACACAGAACATATGAAAGATCCTCACGACCACTCGAAATGTATAAGCAGCCTTACTCTTTCTGCAAGACTGTGGCTATTCGTGGCCTGGCCTCTCCTAGCCCGAATGTGGATGTAATCTTCTTTAGGATTATCTGAAGCTTGGGACCCCGGCTTACTGCCTTTACCGCCTGGCTTGCTGGGAGTTGCGGTCACGTTTTGATCTCCCTTTTTATCAGTCTGATCTGTTGCTGCTTCAGCTGGTTGCGGTGTTCCCTTGTTTTGATCAGTTTCAGCGTCCTGCACAGCAAAAACGTTACCATTTGGATTGGGCGTTTTGGAAGACTGGTGGGTGTTTGGTAAATGGCTGTTAGCTGATTGGGTTAGTGAGTTTAACTAGTTGGTAGCATTAGCTGATTGTAGAAAAGTGTTTGGTAAATTAGCTGTTAGCTGTTAGCTGGTGTTTTGGAAGACTGGTGGGTGTCTGGTAAATGGCTGTTAGCTGATTGGGTTAGTGAGTTTAACTAGTTGGTAGCATTAGCTGATTGCAGAAAAATGTTTAGTAAATTTGTTGTTAGCTTGTTAGCTGATTACATATATCGATAACGGGATTTGTCATACCTGCCCGCTTCTTTTCCTTTTCTTTGAGGCCGAAGACTCTCCCCCTGCACCCTCAGATACATCATGGCCACCACGGCTACTACATTCGGGCTCGTTAGCTTCATTTCCAAAGGCTCCTCCGCCTTCTTTTGCACTATTTCTCGACCCAACAGCATATTCAATCGCGCTATCGTTATTTAGTGGGCTACCATCAGCAGCCCCGTTTGAAATTTCACCCGCTGGTGCTGGTGCTGGTGCAGGTTTTAGTCCATTACTACCTACAAACACCTGTTGAGGCCTTTGAGTTGGTGTTAAGCCTCTAAAATAAGGACTCAGAGACTCGGGAACGTTGAAGGGGTTCATCATATCGCCCAAGTTTCCTCCACTGAAGCACGAAAACCTCGCTGCCCTTTGAAGAAAATCGGAATCAGCCGGGAACTGAGGCAAGTTCGGGGGAACCACTGCAGGGGCAGTAGGCAGAAGCATCCCCGTTTTCAACATCGTGTTAGCCGGATGCCACCCCATACCAACACCTCTATCGACACCGCCTCTTAAGGCGGTGGTGAACCCGCCACTCGTTCCACCTCCGAATGGGCTAGAAATGCTAACATTGCTATGAACATTAGCATCACAAAAGCCTAAGCTTGCTGAACTTGCAGATTGATCCCAAACATTCAAGCAAAACGCATCCACCATCGGGTTGCTATTGGGAATCATTCCAATAGGCGTGTTCGCGAGATCGGAACCATTGATTTGCCAGTCAGATGACACATTTGCTGACTGAAAGCTCATAGCATCATCACCTCTCTTTGCTGCCATGGCCTCATCCTTGCCACCCTTATCCATTCTTGAAAACAGTAGCAAATTTCAGAAACAAAATCCTCTCCCTTGCAGCTATAAAAACAATAAAAAAAAAACAAACCCTCAAGGCATCAAACTAAAGATTCCAGGACAAACAACAAAGTCCCCATTTTTTAGCATTTCCCAAAAAAAAAAAAAAAAAAAAAACCCAGCCAACAAGTTGGGGAAATTGAACAGCACAAAATTTTAACCTTTACCCACTATTCCCAACCAGATTATCTATGTCATCTAGATTTTTTGAAGCAATCCAACAATACACAACTCAGAGGAAACAGCCAATATGGCCTAGAATAGCCTCTCCCATTACAGCTAAAAATTCAAGAAAATTTTTTAGTAAACCAACCATGCACCAAAGTTTGAGTTTTTAAGGTTGTACAAGTGTCAGCATTTGTTTCCCATCCTTAATCATAGGAGCCCATTGGTTCAAGTCCAAGAAAACCGAAACGTTCGGATAGCTCAGTTGGTTCTTGAGTGGTTTCAAGCAAGAAAAATGGAAACCCAGTTCAAAAAAGAGCAGAAGAAAGTGTAGGGAAACTGGGAATCAAATGAAGCAGTGACATTAATTTCATCACAAAATAAAACCTCAGTCACAGCAAAACTGACCAACCCTCCAATCCAACTTCTGAAACACAAATAAAGAAGAAAGATACCTTATTTCAGATAGTTTGCTACTTTTGGTTCTCTGCAAGACATTCTTTGAAGGTTTCATTCAAGAAAAGGGGAAAAAGGGAGAGAAAATACAACAAAATCTCTTGAATTTAGGCTCTGGGGAGTGGGGACTTTGTTCACAACAGTTCATACTCTGCTAGATCCTGTCACTCTATCAAGAAAATAAACACCCAAGAAAGTAATAAAGATGACAGAGAAGAAGAGAGAGAGAGAGAGAGAGAAATGGGAAATTGAAGGAGGTGAAGAAGAAAGCTTCAGAACAAAGGTCTAGACTGCATTTATATCCCACGCCGGCAATAACAAAAAAGAGCTCTCTTGAATCTTGATTAACCACCGCCTACTACAACTGTAGTCTGTAGAACATTTCATACAATAATTTAAATATTGCAGAATTAATTTATTTATTTGTCTCTTTAATTATATGTTTATTGCTGTACAAAAGTATAAAGTATAAAACTTGGAGAGTATTTCACCATTTAGTACTTTCACACTGCATCTGTACAAACTACAAACCGTACCCAAATCTTTCTTTTCAAGATTAAACATCATCAATCATCATGGGAATGGGCACCAACTCATTAAATTGAAGTCAGAAAAAAAAAATGTCTAAATGAGATGTATTAAAATAGTAAGCTCAAACCAGTAATTTTATCTAGTGAATGGGCACCAATTAATTAAATATTTTTAATTTATTCATTTTTATTTTAATTTCTATTTTTATTACCAAACAAAGTGATTCCTTCTACCCAAAGTTATTATCATTACCAAATATTTGATTCTTATTAGCGTTTTGATTCCAAAGTTTGAACCAAACACACCCTTGCAGTCACTATGCAAAAGTGCAGTGTGTACTAAATAAAACTGCACTCTTATGTAATAACTCACGAATCATATAAAAGAATAATCACAATTTGACAATTACGAGAGAGAGATGGGATCTGATTCATAACTCTTTAACATGGTGCATCCCTATTAGTTACGCCTATATGTTGGGTTGGTAAATAATGGCCGTGTTTGGTAAAAAATTAGCCTATAGGCCAATTTTGGCTTTTTGATCACTATTAATTGTTTGATTTAGTTAAAATATCAATATAAATGTTTGGTTAATTAGCTTTTTGTAACTTCAAAAGGCTAAAATTCAAAAAGTTACTCCAAGCAACTTTTTCAATTAGCTTTTTGAGAAAAGAAATTATACCAAACAGCTATCAGCTAACAGCTAATTTACCAAACACTTTTCTACAATAAGCTAATGTTATCAACTATTTATACTCTCTAATTAACACAATCAGCTAACAGTAAACAGCTATTAGCTAACAGCCATTTTACCAAACAGGGCCAAAGTATTTTAATTACAATATTCTATGATATATATATATATATATATATATATATATATATATATATATATATATATATTGAGAGAGAGAGAGAGAGAGAGAGAGAGAGGGGGAGGGAGGGAGGGAGGGAGGGAGGAGGAGGAGGGTGTTATTACATACTAAGGAAAATAGATGTTTCTTCTTCAAATTTATACAAAATTACAATTTCAATAATCCATCATTTAACGTCATACACATTAGTTACCCTCTAATTTTTCATAAGGTGATGAAAGTTTTTATTATTCACTAATAGAGACGATTAAAGTCGATCACATTTGCATTACATATGTGGATCCTATTAATTAATATATTGATAAAAGTATAATTTTTAATCGTTAACATTGTGTTAATAATTAAGTTGATGAACAAAAACCATCAAAACTACCACCTCGTGAAAAGAATGACCAAAATAGTATGCATCCAAAACAAGTAATGCTATTGTTATAAATTAAAGTCCCCATAGCAGTGGTCCAGAGGTTGAGAACCATTTAAAACTTGTGGACCTAGGACGTGAATTCTTTTAGATTGAGATTAAGTTAAATTTCTTGTGCATAGAAGTGTACAATTTGATGTTAGGTCTTTAAGCTAGACAAGCTTAATTTACATTCACATGAACCTCGAGTGCGGATTAATGAATTTTAAGAATTAGTCTGACGAAATTGAAGTACTTATGTGTTAACATAATTTTTCTATGAAGAAAATAATATAGTAATATGGGCTAAATAAAAAATGTAGCAACTGGGAATGCCAACTATATGCAGACATTAATGTTTTATCCTCATGATATGGTCCTTCATTATATTGCACCTAGGGAGAAGAGTTTATAGTAATATTAATGTTGGTAATAAGTATAAATGGTCAAGACACCTAGTTTATAGCTTGTTTTCACACCTTTAGGCCTTTATGACCACTTGAAAATTGAAATTTTGGGTTGCTTCTAGTGGAGGTCTTATGTGTGCCTACATTATATTAGGTCTGTGTGCTACCATTCACTTTGCCAAAAATCTTGGCAACAAGAGAATTACAAATATTAGTGTAGAAGAAAATGTGTTTTGCAAAATAATAATAATAATAATAATAATAAAATGGTGTGAATGTAACTTTTTTTCCCTTTACTTCCTCTTGTTTCTCTGGCCTTCCCACTTTTAATTTTGCATTAACTGCACAATAAATTCTTCCCTTTTTATAATTTTAATTGTTAACTTCATATATTTAATAGATTAACTAATACCATATATATATATCAAATTAATTAGTATAAAGTCATTAAAGAAGTGGTTAATTGGGTGTGTAAAACATGATTTTCGTACCAAAGTGTCACATTCTCATTTGACTAATAAGCCCATCACCTAAGACTTATCAGTGCACATTTATTACTTTTTTTTTTAAAAAAAAAGATGTCAAAAGGTTGAATCCCTAACCCAAGGGCCTCCCACGTCCCAGTCTGACAGAACATTTGGAAAAATACAAATCATGGTAACTCACAACGCACAATGATCTCCCTCACTTTGAGAGGGTGCTCCCACACTGTCGCCATGAGACTCAATCTTAAATCATTGTTCCCAAACTTTACCTCTATAACCAACTGAGTTGTCCATGCGAGCAAGATATCAACTTTAATTTCATACTTTTGTATGTGCATGTACTTTGTTGCTACAAACCAAACTTCATGACATTGCTTTGAATTTCGTATAATTTATTTAGTTTAGCTACTCTTAAGGTCGGATAGAATATCTAACAAATAAACCTAATAATTTTAAAATAATTGATAAGCAAACTGTTGATACAATTGTAAAGTTTAACTAACCATTTTCTTGAGTGAGAATTGATATATATATATATATATATATATATATATATATATATATATATATATATATATATAATAAGGTTAAAATGTTCTCTTAAAGAAAATGAAAGTATGCAGAGGTTGTTGCATAATAAGTCTTTATGGTTTGCCTGGTTTGGGATGGCATTCAGTATTTTGCAGCATGGAGAGACATGGAGTCAATGTCTTTTATGACTGCAATTCTGATGTAGATTTCTTTCACTAACTTTTATGATATCATTATTATTCATGCTTTGAGATTCTCTGTAGGTTGGTACAAACGTTATGATTGTTTTAAAAAATAATAATAATAAGGAATAAGGTTCAAATTGGCCACTGAACGTAACCTGAAAATGCAATTAGGTCACTGAACGAAAAAAAAAGTGCAATTAGGTCACTAAACGCTCCAAAAATGTGCAATTTCACTTGACAGCAGGTTACTCTCAATTTTAGCAGGTTATCTGCTTACGTGGCAGCTGAGTTGTCATTTTTAATAAATTTTAAATATTTTTTAATAAATTTTAATAATAAATTTTTATTTAAAAAATTTTTTAAAAAATAAAAACGCCTTTATTTTATTTTTTATTTATTTTTTTCAATTTTTTTATAAAATTTATTATTAAAATTAATTATTAAAAATTATTTAAAAATTATTAAAATGCCAACTCAGCTGCCACGTAAGCAGGTAACCTGCTAAAATTGATGGTAACCTGCTATCCGGTGAAATTGCATACATTTGGAGAGTTCAGTGGCTTAATTGCACGTTTTTGGAGTGTTCAGTGGTCTAATTGCACTTTTTTTTTCGTTCAGTGGCCTAATTGCATTTTCAGGTTACGTTCAGTGGCCAATTTGAACCTTATTCCTAATAATAATAATAAGTGCCACATCTTTAAGTACCACATTATAACATCTCTCAAAGACTCAAAGTTATACTTGTTTCTAGACAATATTCAAATTCGAGTTTCTCCACTATATGCTATGTCGTTGATCAAATGTAATAAGTTTAATTCCTTTCATCTACATATACATTAGTTTTACACACGTATTACACAAATGAATTAATACCTAATGTTTATAATTAAATAAGTATTTGAAAATATATCAATGCAAGATTATATATATATATATATATATATATATATATATATATATATATATATATATATATATATATATATATATATGAGAAGTTCATACATAAGTAATTGAATGTCGAATTTGTTTATTTAAATATGTACTTTAAAATATATGAATACAAGATAATATAGGAGATTCATTATAATTGTCACTAAAATAAATGTTTGCAACTTTATAAAATCGATAGTCTAAATACAGTAATATAAATAAATACTACTTTTGGCTTGAATTTTTTTAAGTATTCTTAATTCTCTTTTGAGTAGCATTGTTATTGTCTTCATATCTTTACTATATTTGTCCTCTTCTTTTGGTAGTGTGTTATTTGCAATTGAGCTACTGTTGGACTTGTGCACAGTGTCCCTGAGATTTTTTTTTTTTTTTTTGAAAGGCAGTGTCTTGAGATTACGGTGTAAGAAACTGTGAATTTTCCTTGTTATGTATATGACTGGGATCTTAGTTGTATTATAAACTTTTAATTTTGTAAGCGTCTATTGATATTTTGCCGTGATAAATTGTGAATTTGCGTAAATATGCCTCAACTAACTATGTGGTCCAATGGTATCCGGGTTGGACTTCCATTTGGAAGGTTATGAGTTCAAGCCTCAGTGGAGGCGTTATTAGCTCTTTGTGTTTCAGTAGGTTGAGAAAGTATATGAACAGATACTACAATGTAATAGAGCTAGTAGCATTTAAAAAAAAAAAAAAAAAACTAGCTCACAACAAGCACAAAATACCTTTTTTAAAAAAAAATTATTGATAAGATTTAAATTCACGCCTTATACATTATGATTACTTGCAAAATAAATTTTATGAACTTATTTTAAACTGATTCACTAAAAACGAATAGTAATTAGAGATGTAAGAAAACAAAACTGAAAGTGAAGCTTTTGATACCATAGCTGGCATTCTGGCTACACCCAACAGAGTCAAAATGCAAGAAACTTGAACGTTCTTCTTTAATTATCACTTATCAACTTATCATCATCATTTTCTTAAAAAAAAAAAAAAAAAAAAAAACTTATCATCATCATCTCTCTCCCTCTTTTTTACTTGCCTTTTATTGAACATTTTTATAATAGAGATTACAATTTTAACTTGTTATATTGTCAAATTGTGTTAAGAATTAACATCAATTGTAAATCATGATTATCGTATCATAATATTACAAGTCCAATTCTTGCAAACACTATTTCATCGTATAGGTATTTCTACTACGAATTGTATATCTCTTACTCTTCTTCTCTCAAATACGGCCTATTGAACGAGTGAGCTAAATTCGTGCGGGCTACAATTTATATATCTTCCCTGTGTGATTTGCAAACTATTATACCAAAATTGAATTTACATAGTACATACCTTTGGAATTTGGGTGGTGGCATATAGTTACCCTCATCATCCAAAAAAATAATAATAATAACATCAATTAAATAACATTTATAATTATAATCAAATATGGTAATACCAACATAGTTGTTTGACTAAATGCAATCAAATTAAAATTTATGAGATCGACTTGGTTTTCAAAAAAATTTATGAGACTTAAAAGTGAACACTTCTCATAACTTTATTTCATCAATCAGTTACTTAAATTTAAGGTTGAACGATGATAAAGCCTTATTGACGGTATAACCAATAATTATATAGGATTTGACAACTAATCAATTACAATAAATCACATGTAGTGTAATGTATTTTAAATTTTTTTAAGATTTACTGAGTAGTAAAAATCTTATTTAATACGATAATTAGTTAACTGTGTATTTTCAAAAAAAAAAAAAAGTTAACGGTCTAATCAAACATCATATATAATTTGATGACAACTAATTAATTACAACAAATCATATGTGACATAACTTATTTCACTCTATTCTAAAGTTCGACACTTAGTAAAAATTGTTTACCATAATATGAAGTAATTAGTTAATAGTTTAATAAAATAATTAATTATATAACTTAGCAATCAACAAATCACAATATGCCAAGTCAAATGTGATATTTTTTTGTTGAGAATAATTTAATTATTTTCTAGCTAGTTGTTACAAAAAATGCTAGACTGTTAATGGACTGTCCACCCTTGACCCTTCTTGCTTTCTTTCTCTTATGACATTATTAGTTGGCCTTGGGAATTGTAATCACTACAGTCCACAGAGATCTAAGCTTCATAGTAATGGAATCTCATGCTTTACAGATTCCTAATATACTATGCGTTAAAGATTGTGTGTAATCTAGGCAATGTAAGAGGTGAAAAATGATTTGTATTGATTGGGTTGGTTTTACTATGTGCTTTCAACAATTCTTTTTTTTTTTTTTTTCAATTATTATTATTACTTGTTTAATCAATTAAATTCGTAACATAATATATACGTACTTGGTACGACCTCCCAGGGAGGGATACAAGAATCCATAA